>NC_066636.1:18836575-19554860 GCF_025201925.1 Gopherus flavomarginatus | reverse complement strand
GTACTCACACGGGTGAGAAGTTACGGATGTGAGCAGTTCCTGGAACTTCAGTGGGACCCCTGCTGTGACTAACGGCTCCCCAGTGGGAGTGAGAGGTTCATCGCCTGGCCCCAAATGAAATACAAAGGGCCACATACGTGTACCACAGACCACCCCTGTAAACCCAGAGAAATGCCACTGCCTTCAGGAGAGTTCTCCTGGGAGGACAGTAGTGTCAGGGAGACCAGAATCTGGCCCAAAGAATGTAAGAATGAGTCTGGAGTAGAGCAGAGGTTCTCAGACTGTGGTCCGTGGATAGTTCCCTCTAAGGTGTACACCTCACTTTACATGTTCGTCTTCCCCAGGCTCCAAGCAGCTAATCAGTGGAGCCACACTTGTGTGCAGCCGCCCAGGTGTGCACCTTAGACGGAACTATCCACGGACCACAGTCTGAGAACCTCTGCTCTACTCCAGACTCATTCTTACGTTCTTTGGGCCAGATTCTGGTCTCCCTGACACTAGTGGCCTCCCAGGAGAACTCTCCTGAAGGCAGTGGCATTTCTCTGGGTTTACAGGGATGGTCTGTGGTACAGGTATGTGGCCCTTTGTATTTCATTTGGGGCCAGGTGATGAACCTCTCACTCCCACTGGGGAGCCGTTAGTCACAGCAGGGGTCTCACTGAAGTTCCAGGAACTGTTCACATCCGTAACTTCTCACCCGTGTGAGTACAGATGTTACAGTCTGACCCCTAACATCCATGTTCTGTTACTGGCTGCTAAACCGGCCCTGTGGCTCTCCACAAGTGAAAACACAGGCCTGATTCTGATCTAAGTACTGACCTCAAAGCCACAGCGCGACTGGCCTTGGGCTGGGCTCCCTCCGCAGAGGGTCAGCGCTTGGATGGGAAAATTCCTCCAGTGCAGGACATAGTTTAACAAACTGAGCAGGTGACTCCATCACCCTCAATCAGCAGCAAATGCCCGTCCTGGTGATAAGGGGTGTGATGAAGTGTTCACCCCCACTAGACTAGAAGGGATTAATGAGGCTGAGAAGGGGCCAATTAAGGCCCCAGTTGAGGGGAACTAGATGGCCTTAATAACCCCTGAACGAAGATGGAGCCCAGCTGAGCAGAAGGCAGGGATGGTATAACACCAGGAAGCTGACAGCAGAGAAGGGCTGCAGTGAGGAAGGCTACAGTCACTCTCTGGGCACGAGAGAGGGAAAGGAGAAAGCCCAGGGCAGAGGAGAAACCCTGAGGACTCTGAAGGAAGGATTTATCTAGGAGGGTGCTGGAGAGAAAGCCTGAGAGAAGTGGAGAAGGAAAAGACTCAGGGAAGCCCCAGCAAGGTGGGACATTGCAGACCTTAGCTGCTGACTCAAGAGTCCTTGAACTGGAACCAGGAGCAGGGGACAGGTCCAGGTTCCCCTACCAGTCACTGGAGAAGTGGCACAGTCAGGGCAGTGGGTTTGGTGATGACCTGGGACAATTTATCCTGTGGCACTTTGATACCCTGGCAGGGGGGAAACACCCAGTGACCTGGCCAGAGGGCCAAGGCCTGACGAGGGAGCTGCCAAGCCAGGAAGAGGAAAGCACAGAGTCCAGGAGAGCGCGTGGGGCTGCAGTGAGAATGAGACGATGGAAGTGGGTGTTGGAGATGGAAGGAGCTAATCCCATGAGCAGCCAGGAGGAGGTGCCCTAGCGGTGAGTGAATTCTGTGACAGGTGCCTTGGTGCGGGAAGTGCCATGTTTGAGATGAGAGGCCTATCCAATGCCTGATCACCCTGCAGGCAACTCACAAACGACCCCACGTGGCTTTTTGCAAGAAGGAAGGTGTCAGCCCAGACTATGGATCAGAGAACTGACTATGGAAGTTGTTGTATTTCAAGCAAACTCACAGCACATCATGGCACATAACAAACATGAGACTTTCCATATTTCTCTCGCTTTCTCTTTCATTCTTTCTTTTTGCATCTCTTGTTTTAAAAAATATAAACCACTTTAGTGAGACTGCATCAGTCACAGAGGAGCGTTTCTGTTCTTGTACGTCAGAGCTGCATATTCAGTCTGAAATAGAAAAAGGAAAGATCTAGTGTTATAATTAATTCTTTATATTAGAGCAGCTTTCGCGTTATAAGAATGTGAAAACTCTATATCAATGGTGCAGATTTCTCTTTTGTCCTCTGCTGTTGTCTTTTGCCCTGGCTGCTGAGTTTAGTGTGAGCATTGCTGGATGGCATTGGAGCTTTGTGATATGCATGAGGTCAGACTAGATGATCTGGAGGTCCTTTACAAAATTATACTGTGATGTTATCTCATTAAACTATGACCATATAGTTGCTACCACTGTTATATAATTGCAACAAATCTTGTACAAAATGTGGCATGTAAGATGTCTATGGAAAGTTTATGGTTCACTGAATATGAGGATGCTATTTGCATGCATGTATCATTTTTGTATCTGAAGTTATGAGTATTGGCTCTATGCCTGTATTTCTAATGTGTTTGCTTGTGGGAAACACCAAAAAGATGTTTAGCCAGCACAGTGTGAAGGAACTATTCTAGTTAAGTAGCTCATCAAAAGGACACTTAACTCACAAGGACTGTCCTGTAAATGTTCTGTGGGGGTATAGGTAATGGCTTCTTTTGTGACTAAGCGGAATCATGCAGAGACGTGTGACTTGACCATGTGACTCCAAACTCCATCTTTTACCTGTAATTTTCCACTAGCTGTGCTGAGGGCATTGTTTGAAACAATGGATTTCCCTCCACCTGGCAGAAGCTATAAAAGGCACTGGAAACCCCTCCATTTTGCCTCTTTCCTGCTCAAGCCTCTGGAGTATGGACTTGTGTTAATGGGAGCATTATTTCTAACCAAGAGACTGAGGATCTTTCAATGATTTGGAAGCAACCAGAGACTTGACTTAAGCCAGCAGTTTATTCCATCACTGCTACAAGCCTGAACCAAGAACTTTGCAAGTATTGTCTGTATTTGATTACTTTAACCAATTGTAACCCTCATCTTTCTTTCTTATAAATAAACCTTTAGATTTTTAGATACTAAAGGATTGGCAACAGCGTGATTGTTGGGTAAGATCTGACTGATATATTGACTTGGGTGAATGGCTGGTCCTTCTGGATTAGAAGAACCCTTCGTTTGATGAAACTAGTTTTAAGGAACCACTCATCTGTAAGTCTAGTGGTCTGGTGGTGATAAAAGGACTGGAAAACTGCTTTTCTGACTTCTTGTTTGCCAGTGTGGTGAAACAGAAGTTTTGTTGCTTGTTTGATATATCTTATGGGGGAATAACCACCAGTTTTGGGGTGTCTCTGCCCTATTTCTCTGCAATTTGTCCTATATTTGGTATTCTCAGTTGTGGCCCACTGATGCACGGTGACATAAACACTGCAGTATTTCACCATCCCTGACCTGCAGCCACCTCTGGGGTGGAACCCAGCATTTCTTTTATACCAACAACCCTACACAACACTTCTGCTAGAAGAGCAGAGAAGAATAAATTTACATGAAACCTCAGAGAATTCAGGAGTCAAAGTGTAGACACTAGGGTAGGAAATTGGCCAGGACACTGGTTCTAGCCCCCATTGTTAATACGCTGTATCTTACTGAAGTGCCAAAAGCTGAAAAAGCAGTTTACCTGTGGGATCTGCCTCATAGGTATTTCCTTCTGTCTTTGCACAGCTCTCCCTGGTGGATGAAACACAAAGGGACAGTTATAGGGATGTGTGGTGAGTGGCTGCTTCATAGCAGTCAGAGTTATGACTGAGTTACCTCTGACGGGGCACTTTCTCCAGAGCAAAATCAACAGCTGGATCAGGAGAAGGATGAAAATACAGGGCAGCCCAGCACAGAACACAATCCCACAGTCTCCTGCAGAGAGAAGAGATGCTGAGTATAGAAAACACCTATCAAAGCATGGGCTGCCGATCTCTGGGCAAAGGGAGGTGTTTTCCCCAAAGCTCCGCACCCATTGTACTGTGCTCTGTGCAGGTGGTTCTCAACCAGGGGTGCACATATCCCTGGGGATACGCAGAGGGTCTTCCAGGGGGTACATCAACTCATCTAGATATTTGCCTAGTTTTCCAACAGGCTACATAAAAAACACCAGCAAAGTCAGTACAGACTAAAATTTCATAGAGAAAATAACGTGTTCATATTGCTCTCTATACCATACACTGAAATGTAAGTACAATATTTATATTTCGATTGATTTATTTTATCATTATATGATAAAAGTGAGCAAGTCAGCAATTGTTCAGTAACAGTGTGTTGTGACACTTTTGTATATTTGTGTCTGATTGTGTAAGCAAGTAGCTTTTAAGTGAGGTGTATTTTGGGGGTACACGAGACAAACCAGGCTCCCAAGAAGGGTTCCGTGGTCTGGAATGGTTGAGGGCCGCTGCTCTGTGGTCCACTGCCCTGCTGTATATGGAGGGAGAGGGACCTTGCAAAATGATCTGTCCTGGGTATTCTGTCTCTCTTCTCTCTCCCTCCCTCCCACCCCCTGTAACTCCTCTAATATGTAGATCGTTGAGTTTTGCAGTCAGATTGTAGGTGGTTCCTTTTTTCCCAGCACAGGTTTGCTGCAAATGCCGAGGCGATTAGGAAATTAAAAGGCCTTTGAGAAGGTTGGACATGCCCATCTGTGCCAATTGGAATTTGCTTTGTTTTTCAAGGGTTTGTCTACACACAATTTTACTACTGACCCATGGTGAAGGATGTAGCATAAATACCCAGATAGGCACGTTAGATTGGATGATACGATACTGGACCTGTTTCCCTGGAGACTGTAACATTGATGCTTCTTCCCGGGCTGCTCTGCTTGGCTGTACAAGTGCAGATTGTCTCCTGGTTCCACATTTCAGAAGGGATTGTCATTAGGCTCCAAACACTAAAGACCCCATTGCTGTCTATGGCTCCAGCATCCAACTGACCTTCAGACACCACCTCACCCGTGCCCCAGAGAACAGCATTCCAGGGAGGAGTGAAATCAGAGAGCAGGCAGAGCAGAGGAATGACGGGGGGAAGCTCAGCATCCTCCAGGACAGAGGGCACCAGGATGGAAAGTCTCGGATCCGAGGCATCTAAAAGAGAGTTGAGTCACAGGTGAGATTGGAAAGAGTGTTTACCGGTAGCTGAGCTAGTCCATACCCAGCTCCTACCCTACCCCAGCCAGTGCAGAGTGTTTGAAATGTCTAATGCTTTGTCTGTTCCAGTTGTCAATGTCTTACACACTGGGGTATCCACTTTTGGGGACTCCCCTGATCCGTCAGTGCTCAGGCGTTTTTCCTGATATGGCCATCCTAGATTATTTACTGAGTGCCAACAGCAGGTTCGGTTCAGTACAAAATGCAACGGAAGAGCCGGTCAGTCTGGTGGTGAGGACAACAGACTGGGAGTCAGGAGCCCTGAGATCTGTGCCCAGCCCTGCCTTGCTATGTGACCTTGGAGACAAGTTCACTTCTCCCCATCTGTGCCTCAGTTTCTCCGACTGTAAAATTAGGGAAACGATACTTACTTACATATGATATTTAGTCACCTTTGCAAGGCGCTTTGAGATCTACCTATAAAAAGCCTGATATAGGAACCATTCTTACTTAGCATGTCAGGCTAAATTTTCCTATTACATTCATCTCATTAGTGTGAGTTACAGTCGCTAGTAGTGCCTGAAATAATTCCTTGCCTTCCGTTTTATGTGCACACTTTGGAATAATTGCAACCAGGGTGGATCAAAAATATATAGATCTCACTAGTCATTCACTAGTCATACATTGAATTATTATGTGCAATTCATACTGTGCTGCTTTGGGCAATGAATAGTCCCCTGTATGAACACGTGGGTGGAATCATTTCATGAAGCTTGGTGAATGCCTGGAAAAGAACCTGATTAATAGTAAAGTCTTAATAGGATAGCAGGGCAGGTGAAACATACTCCATGTCCTAGGCTCAGGCAGTTTCACCCTACATGCCCAGTGATTCAGGGACAAAACCCAGGTCTCCTAATTCCCTACCCCATGTCCTGGGTCATGGCCTGGAACGTGGTGCCTGTTCCCACAAATACCTAAGGCTTAACGCTGAAGTGGCAATCACTCACGACCTAGCATTGCAATATCATTCTTTTGGCCCATTGGAAACTCACCTGTGACAATCAGCCTGGTCCCATTCCCGAAGTTGGGATGTACATATGCAGCAAGGCCACAATAATACACCCCAGAGTCATTTCTTTGTACGTTACTTATAATCAGAGAAAACGTGTTTGCCGGAATGTTCACTTTACTCGAGTATTTTCCATTTGAAGGTGGAAGCAGAGAACTCTCGTAAATCCATTGTAAACTCAGATGTTCCTTGTACCACTGAACTCTCCATACTTTTTGTGAAGGGCTACAGTCCAGCTTTGCAGTCTGTCCAGAGGTCAGCCACAGCTGTGCTGGGCTTTGCAGGATTTGTATCCCTTCTTCTGAGGTAGCCACTATACAGGGAAGAAAGGAGTGTGTTAATACAGTGAGCACTGGACAAGCCTGGGCTTTTGCATTACACTACACAGAGCAGGTGATCAAAGAATAAGAAAAAGGTATTTCTCCGTTAGAGATTCATTTTAACTTTTCTCCATTTCTAGCCAATATTTTTGTTAGGTTTCATGTAGCCTGTGCTGGAATTAATGTAAAGTAAAAACAAAAGTCTCGGCATTTAGAAGCAAGAAGTACAGACTTTCAGCTCACTGCCCTATTCACCAGGCTGTGCATTCCCACTCACGCTTAACCAAATCAATGGTAACAAACTTTTTACTAAATTGTACATGACAGAGTCTTTTGACAACTTGTATTTCAAATTCTCTTTTTGATCATTTTGCAGAAAATTACATCAGCCCCTCTGTAATGCATCAGCATGAAGGAAAAGTAGATTTTTTTCACCCCAATCCAGAATATTAACCGAAACTATTGTCAAGGTGTTAGTATCTGGCATTCAGGTTGTTTTAATGTAAAATATTTCATCACCTCTCTTCAGGTTTCAGCTGATAAACTAAAAGATGTGAACTCCTCTCTCAGAAGGTAGATATTAGCACTTTCTGGAATTGCAAAAGGTCCTTGTGCAGAAAGTTAATAGTTTTTAGTTTGGTGGAAAATAAGCATGAAATAAATTGGGCTAAAATACTTACTGTGCAGACAGACTAGCATCATCCCAACTATCTGGTGGGACATCTTGTGCCTTTCTTCAGTAAAGAAAAGGTGATGTCTGTCTGTCTCACAGCGCCTGCTAGCGAATGGATCTCTTGATGAAAGACTTTGTCACATGGAGAGGAAAATGTTCTGTTTCCTCTTAAAGATCTGTGAGGCAACATGCATGACAAAATAAGAAGGCCAAGATATATCGATAATCCCTTTGAAAATCTTACTCTCTTTACAGAGCAAACTGGGGGGAGGAGGAGGCATATTCCTTTGCCTCGAAAATCTTTTAGAGAAGATATTCATGCTTAGATTGGATAATAGCATGGTGTGTGTCAGGTGGAATATTTATGTCAGTCTTCTTATAGATATCCAATTATTCTTACGGCAAAGGTCAGATGGTATTAGCATCAATAAAAGGGCAATAAGCTCTCTCACTGTGGTGTGTTAAAACTGTGTTTTATAACTTTAAATTTCAGGGGGGTTTCCTGGTTCTGCTTGCTGTCTGCGGGGAAGTGTGCAATCTGGGCCTAGCAGCAGTCAGTCTGGAAAGAGCCAGCCTACAACAAGGTGGGGATGAGTTGTGCATCTCTCTTTTAAGGAGCAGCCTGCTTCATCTCTCTCTGGTTTTGGTTACTTTTTCTTACCGTTCTGGATTCGAAGAATAAAAGTCATGTTAGGTTGCAGCCTTCCAACATGAGTATTTGGTGTTTCTATTTGTATGTTGTGAACATAACATTCACCAAGAGGCATATCACGTGATTTAAGCAAAGGATGGTGTAAACCAACACACTGGTTCATTGGGCACCGTGGAACTGGGGAAATTAGCAAACATAAAACTTGGCTTTTGTGTTTCTGTAGATTAAGGAAAGGACTGGGGGTGGGGCCCTCTGGGGAAGGAATTGATGGGGTTAAAATATGAAAGTATGATGGAGTCACCCGACTTGGGAAAATTTGGAGCAAAACCTACTTTTAGGACACTTATTTCAGATATGTGCATAATGCATGTTCCATAGAGTAATGTGCAAAATTGCTTAGGGAGAGAAGAAAGTGAAATGCCCCCTAAGAGATTCTAAATCCATCCCTTCTAAACAGTTTTCCCCCACTTAATCTGGAATATAGTTCTCTCTGCAGCTTGTCTTTGCCTGGAAATTAAGGCTGAGAGTTGCAAACCTCCATCAGGAATTTGGTTCCTCAGATACATTGCGCATCCAAATTGCCCTTTTAAACCTCAGCTCCAATAAAACCCTACTGCAAATCCGGGCCAGGTCCTCTGCTGAGCCCACTCTCCTGTTATCTCACGTTGATCTTCAGGCCATACATGCGGCTGTCAAGGTTCTAGCCAGGTGCTCGCGGTCCAATCCCTGCTCTGCCACAGGCTCCGTGTGTGACCTGGGCTGGTCACTTACATCCCAATGACTTTCAAGCCTTAGTCCCTGTTGAAAGTGAGACTTTGCCGCTCAAATCACTTAGGGGCTTTTGAACATGTTTCCCCAAGTCTCTCTGGGCCTCCACTCCCCAGCTGTAAAATGGGCACAATTCCTCCCTACTCTGCAGCAGGGTGATGAGGATAAAGAAGTAGACAGCGAGATTAACTGAGGTTTTGCTGAACTGGGGGCCTAGTGCCATGGATGTGCTTTGTACAGGTGCATTGGCATCATCCCATGCAAAGGTCCTGTGGGCCAGGCAAATCAGCTTAGCTAGAACGCAGGCTATGGTTTTAGTATGGTGTTCACGGTGACCATGAATCTGAGGAAGATCCATGACTCCTGCAGTGGCTGCTCCTGGCAGGTGAGACTGGGCTTGGCTCCTACCACGGGCCTTGCAACTTGACCTATGTGAACAGAGCCCTACTCAGGTTTGGCACATCTGTCCCTCCGTTTCCACCATCTATAGGGTAGCAGAGGAACCAAAGCTGAGTGGCACTGTGCTCATGTGGGCTAGATGCCGATCCTGGGAGCTGGATCCAGCCCCACAGGGCAGGAGGTGCAACTGCAGTGTGAGTATAGCGTGGTCTTGCTGTCCAACAATCCACGTGCTCCCGCTCCCTCCTTTTCCTATGGTGGTTTTCCTGTATCTCTGCCTGAAATTTATTGTCAATTGCCATGATAAAATCGTAGGCCTGGCTATAGCAGAAATCCTGAATAACTTAGGAGCTAGGTATCATTTTCAAAAGTGATCTAGGTTACCAAGTTGTAATCAAAGTCCTGCTGACTTTTAATGGTATCTGAGCTCATGAGAACCAGATTTCAAGATAGTTAGGTACTTAAAGGTGCAGGTAGGTTCCTAAATCAGTGGGAGTTAGACATCGAAGTCATGGGACACAATTTCAAACATGCCCTAAGATTATTGCCCCCCGTCACACTTAACAGATGCAAGTTCCTTTTACACTTGATCGTCTTCATTACACGTCTATTAAGAGCCAAGAGAAAGACAAAGTGACTGTCACAGTTTTGATTTTATTTCTACATTATGTTTTATAAAAACAAATTGAAATCGATGTTAGAAAACCACAGGCTACAGGACAAACACTCATGTTTGCTGCAAAGGGCCAATCGTTTAAAAATAGATCAGAACTGGCTTCTCGGAAAGCTGCACTTGCTGCTGTGGTCAGTTTCAGCCCACTTATTTTGCCACTTTTCTTTTGTTTTTTCCACTAGCACAGCACTTGGGTTGTTTGATTTTTCAGGTCTCACTCCCTGCGTTTGGTTACCAAGGACGTATAAACAGATCCCCCCAATTCATCTGCAGCCAGGGGATGATTAGAGCAAAGGTGAAGCAGAACAGTTCATGAAATAACTGCAAAAACTGGAATTTACCGTTCAGCAGTGTGAAAGAAAGTAAATGTTACAGCACAAACCAGAGTCACTGAGAAAATAGCTCAGTCACTAATTATCCACAGTGCAGTGTGGCCTAGTGGATAGAGCACTGGACAGAGACGTGGGTTCTATTCCCAACTCTGCTGCTGGGTTATCTTGGGTAAGTCACTTCCCTGCTCTGTGCCTCAGTTTCCCCATATATAAAATGGAGATAAAATTGCTGACCTCCTTTGTAAAGTGCTTTGGGATCTACTCATGATGTGCCTGGAATTATTATCATAAAAGGGAGCCGAAGAATATGCACAAGTATCAAAGCCACCCGCTCCTGGGATTAATCATGGTGTATTGTGCTTCAGGAAGTGTTTGCACTACACCCACAATGCCCACAAACTCTGGACTAACAAAGCCAGACCCTGTGTTCCTGGAGCACTCAGCACTATTCCACTCAAATCAATGGGAGTTAGGAGTGTGCAAAATGCAGAATAAGAAACTGCACAGTTTGGAGGCAGGTGACAAAGTTTGAGCTGTTCTGGGGCCTGGAAATTCAGCCACGGGGATTTCCTGGTCTGATTTCTCAAGAGAGCCGCACTGTGAGTGTTCAGGATTAATTTAAAGACCTTCAGTGGAGTGATGCTGATTTACACCAGCTGAGAATCTGGTCTCAAATTACCGTTCCATATCATGTTGTCAAGCAATAAGGTGCCATAGTGGATAAAATACTAAGGTTGCAGGGAGAAGCCCGTTTCTCAGCTGTTCATCACCCACGGCTGGGGCCACACTTCCAGCAGAGCCAAGCTCCCATTCAGGGTACGTCTACACTGCGGCTGAGAGGGTAGCGGCTCAGGCTAGTGCCCTGAAAAAGAGCAGTGTGACCACGGCAGCACCGGTGGCAGCTTGGGCTGATGTCCCAAGTACAATTCTACCCGACCCCCTGGACATGTGCTTGCACAGCTGGCCCAACCCATGGACCATGCCGCTGTGTCCTCACAGCTATTTTCACCACACTAGCTCGAGCAGAACTAGCACATGTCTGTCTACCCAGGCTGGGAACTACCCTGCCAGCTGCAGTGCAGACGTATACTGAGGCACCTTAAAAAGGGCCAGAGTTGTACAAGTGCTCAGCTCATCAGACGCCCATTGGAACCTGATCTCTGAGGAATCGAGCCGTAAGTGTGCCAGTGGTGGCTGTTGGCGGCTGAGCACAGTTGATAATAGTGCCGTTCGTTAAGTGCCTAAATGAGAGATGGGCTCTTTAAAAATCTGGCCCCAGTGGTGGGTGCTGATCCCTTGGGAAAATCATTTGCAATAGGCAGCAAGGTACAATCCTGTCTACAGAATCGCACCGTTAGCCAGTGTCATATGCAGCTTTCTGACCCGTCAGAAAGCCCTGGTACCTGCTGTCTCTGCACTAGACATTCTTCTGCGTTGAACTATTTCAGGCATATTCTACATTGTGCCACATCCTAATGGTAATTTTGTTGTTCTGAATTGTTCTAATATATCCATATTTGATTCAAATGCAGCAACAGCAGACAGGAAAGAGATTGTCCCCAAAGGGTTCTTTAAGAAGCCTCGCTGAAAAGCATCTATCACCACAGTACAACCCCCTCAGCAGTTCCGACCAGGATGTTGGACCATTTGCACTTTAGCAGCTTGCAAGACAGACGCTTTAGATTTCATCTTTCAGGATATTGTTTGTAACAATCATGCTGTTCACCAAATATCTGTTTTTGTCTTTCATGGGTAAAGCTTTTGCTTTAGTCATATCGTTACGCTTTAGAATTGAAAAAGGAGCCTTTTCAATAAGACATTCATGGTGTCTGGTAGCTTAGGACAGTTCTGCTACAGTTTAGATGCTCTTCCATTTACTTTTGCACAATGTAATCTGATTGCATTTGTTTTAATTCTTAACAATTCAGTTTATTTGAAGCAGATTGTGACCTGCTGAAAATTGACTCTAATAACACAACCTCTTTTCTTCCTACAGTGGTACGAGTGCAGTTATTTTTGCACCAACTTCAGCCGTTCCTGTTTGTGAACATTAATGATACAGCAAAGATCCAGTGCTCTTCCAAAAAACAATTTTCAGCAGGACGTGTGAGAGCTCAGTGGTACAGGAGACGGGAAGGTGAGGCGCCCGTGTTAATTAAGAGATGCTCAGATCATCAAAACGTAAATAAAGTTGCTTTCATATTGGAAGGACACAACTTGACCCTGGCAATCTACAATGCTCAACGGAATGACTCGGGGGTTTATTACTGTTCCGATTCGTACTTCATCTTGACTTTTCACAATGGATCCACCCTGATTGTTGGAGGTAAGGAAACAGAACTGAATGGTTAGAAATGAAATTGAATGACAATGCAGATATAGTTTATGTGCAGGTTAAAATGTACAAAGCTGCTGTGATTGTTTATCAAAGATTGAATTGTTAGAAGACAGACTGTCTGAATCCAAAAAAAGCGAGTAAACTTTGGTTGCTAAAAGAACAGAAAATATATTTTGCACAAATAAAATGTGAAATAAGTGAAAATGAACTCTTGAAGATTTCTGTCATATTCCTGTTCAGGGCACATGCTAGGAATAATTTTAACCTAAGAGCCATGTTCAAATGACACAATACTTTGAAATTGGGAAATGTTCTTAGGACTGCCTCAGTTTCTAAAATAGCACAGAGTTTCCATTCTTCTAAGTGCAAATATGTGTTCAGTTAGGGCTGGATTTCATTTCACTTGTCAGTTTCTTCATATTTTCCTATTGTACAACACATTTTTCCTTTGAGCTATTTTCATCTCGTACAATTAACCCCTTGAACCAAACTGCAGCTCAGCTGAGCATCACACTGGACTCTCTGCTTTACTCTGCAGACAGTTACACCACCAGCAGTTGGGTGATGCCTCTGGCTCCATCTCCCCACAGCCTCCTCTCCCCTGGGACGGCTGATCTGGCTTGCGTGGTCCATGGAGTTTCCAACCCAGTCCAAATTTCCTGGAGTATTTCTGGGGATCTGCAGGAACAGGGGCTGCTGCGTTCGCTGAAAGCAAAGGATGGCTCCTTGGTGTTCATAAATCACATCAGCGTCCCTGTGGCCACCTGGACCAGTGGGAAGAATTTCACCTGTGATGTTAAATTCAACTCTTCTGGCAAGTGTGTTAAGAAAATTGCCAGGTATGTTGAAGGTGAGTGATTCTATATTCTGGGAGTAGAGGGGAGTCAGATCGATAGCCCAGTGAGGGTATGGTCCTTAACTGGGACTCTGAGGCACTATGATAATTATGATGGTAATTAGACATGTAAAATGTCTATGGTCAGAGTGACTTTAATGAAGTTTGTAATTAGAGAAAGTTGTGAAATGTCGGGTAATATGTAGGAGCAGGCAGAACTGCCGAGAACTTTAGGGAAGGAGGAAAGGGGAATTGCTGTGCTCACAGACAGTGATTTTCAATAGAAATTATCACCCCAGCCATAGCTGCAAAGCACCCTACAGAGCTAAATGACGACCAGTGTCAGAGGGATAAGGGAACAGAGGCACTTGAGGGTGCAGAGAGCTGTTTCCTGGTGAGATGTGGAGAGGTGATGAGGTGAGGAGAGAGCTACAGTGAGGATTTTGTAGGTGGCAGAAGGTGCAGAGAAGATTCTAATTGCAGGAGAAATCATTGGCCTAATGCCAAAGGCACAACAGAGAGACTGAAAGGTGCTGAAGGCTCCTGTAGCCTCACGCCTCAGGGGTTAAGGCCTGTGGTGAGATGGGGATCAAGAGGGAAGAGCTGAATGTGGTGGTATCACAACCCTCTCTACTCAAGTCAGCCACTTGTCTGTTTTTTAGCTTCCTCCACAGCCCCTGCCAGCGAGTGCTCACATTACATTGTGCCCCTTGCGGCTGGAGCTGGCCTGCTGCTGCTGGTGGTGTCTCTGAGCCTCATCTGGACCCTCTGCCCTTCCACACTAGGTAAGAAACACAGCTCAGCCCAGACACTCTCCCACAGAGAGAAATCCCACTCCCCTGCTTGCTACTAGGGAGTCCAACTGTCCCGTCCGATACATGAAGACTACGTCTTCACTAGCCGCCATATCGGCAGGTAGCAATCGATTTGTCAGGGATCGATATATCACGTCTCATCTAGATGCGATATATGGATCCCTGAACAGGTTCCTGTCGACTCCAGAACTCCACCAACACGAACGGCAGTAGTGGAGTCGACAGGGGGAGCCTCGGACATCGATCCTGCGCCGTGTGGATGGTAAGTAATTCGATCTAAGATACTTCGACTTCAGCTACGTTATTCATGTAGCTGAAGTTGCATATCTTAGATCGATCCCCTCCCCTAGTGTAGACCAGCCTGAACATGCTGCAAATGTCACAACTGCCAGCACTGATCTCAGAATATTTGTTTTCTGAAACTTGAATTTCCTGTGTCAGGAGAACGACTTTGTTCTCCGTGACAAAGGGAGTGAAATAGAAAGGCTTCTACTGCCCATGGCCCAGGTCTAGGCACCTTGTCTGTAGTTCACAAAGAGCAGTAGCCTTTCTGATGAGCCTCTCTCCATGTGCCGTGCAGGGTGGTGCCCTGTGCACCCACAGCTCGGCTGCACCATTAGTCAATGAACTACAGCTGAGGGAGTGACTGCGGAAGAGGAACTTTTACTGTTATCCTTGTTTGTTTGTTCCAGGATTCAAGCCCAGGATCTCAGCACCTCCAGCTTCAGAGGAGAACCAGGTACGTCATGTTACAAATGATCTGGTTCTAAATCAATGTGTGCAGTGTTTGTTGTAGCCCATATTACAGAGACAAGGTGGGTGAGTTAATATCTTTTATTGGACCGACTACTCGCAGGGCCACCCAGAGAAGGGGGCAAGAGAGGCAATTTGCCCCAGGCCCCAGGCTCTGCAGGGGCCCCCACGAGAGTTTTTCGGGGCCCCTGGTGCGAGGTCCTTCACTTGCTCCAGGGGGGCCAGAAAACTCTTGCGGGGCCGGGCCCCAGAGCTTCTTCCGCTCCTGGTCTTCACCGGCGGGGGGGTCCTTCTGCTCTGGGGGGAAGGACCCCTCGCCAGCGATTTACCGCCGAAGCGGGACCTGCCGCTGAAGTGCAACCCGGTCTTTGGCGGTAATTCAGCGGTGGGGGGCCCTTCCGTTCCGGGACCTGCCGCCGAAATGCCCCGAAGACCCGCGGCAGGGGTCCCCCGCCACCGAATTACCGCCGAAGAGTGGGCTGCACTTCGGCGGCGGGTCCCGCTTCGACGGTAATTCGCCAGCAGAGGGCCCCCGCCACGGGTCTTCGGGGCACTTCAGCGGTGGGTCCCGGAACGGAAGGGGCCCCCGCCGCCGAACAGGGTCGGCTCTAGAATTTCGCCGCACGGGGGGCGCCCTGCCACTTGCCGGTCCCACGGCTCCGGTGGACCTCCCTCAGGCATGCCTGCGGATGCTCCTCTGGAGCCAAGGGACCAGCGGACTGTCCGCAGGCACGCCTGCGGGAGGTCCACCGGAGCTGCCTGCCGCCGATGGCCCCAGGCCCCCGGAATCCTCTGGGCGGCCCTGACTACTCGTGCTGAGAGAGACATGCTTACAAGCTTACACAGAGCCCCTCTTCAGGTCTGGAACACATACTCAGAGTGTCAGTCAATATGTCTCTCAGCCATTTCTAATCCCTCAGTCCAACTTCATGTATTTCACACTTAAACTGATTGATCTTGAAGCGAAGGTGAAAGTCAGGTCTAGCTGTTGGAGTAGCAGAAGGGGAAGAAGGAGCCTTCATGCCAACTGTGGAACTTACTGTGGGATGGTGGGCAAGTCACTTACATGCTCTGACTCAGTTTCCCCATATGTCAAAAAGGGATGAGAAGATGAACTGCACAAGAATGCTGAGAACGTCAATGTTCTGTTGTTACTGACCATGCCCTTTACAGGGGTTTTGTGCGGCTGGGAACATTTTGGGCACTTATAAGATAAAGAGCCATAAGAAATTATATTTGTAAGGCACCTGAAGATTTTCTAATGAAAGGTGCTGTGGGCCTGATCCAAAGCTCGCTGAGCTCAGTAGGACACTGTCCATTTATATGGGGTTTGAGTCTGGCAAGTTATTGTCAGTAGTTGAGTTCTTAAAGTCCGAATCCGGCGCTGGTTTCCGTTCTGGTAACACGCAGAATTTATAGGACAAGTAGAAGAATCAGAAATGAGAGGGGATTTTTCATCAGGCTAAACTCACTTGGAGGTTCAGTTCTGTCTCACCCTGTATCCCTTCATTTTACAAGGAGGTGGCTAATTTTACTAACTATCGCCAAACAGGATGGAATCTTATACGCTCATCTGGATTTCGATTCGCGGAATCGCAATGCGCGCACGATTCAGCGACCGGCCAGAGGGAAACATCTAAAACCCTGAGCTGTCTAGTGCAGGGGAATCCACATGTGGTTCTCTGCTGATCGGATGCAGCAGCTGAAAGAAGGCTCTGTCTGTCTCCGTCTCCTTTCTTTTTTATTTTCTCCACTTCTCTGCTTAGAATAAAAAGCTCAGAAGATCCCCAAAGAGTCCAGCCTCATCAGATGGGAAATCTCCTTTTGGGATATAAAGGCATCAGGGTGTAGATGACTTTACATGTCCCCTTTGTTTTAGATTGGAAGCTGTTTGGGGCAGGGACTGTCTCTTTGTTCTGTGTTTCAGCAGCGTCTAGTACAGAGGGGCTCTGGTCCATAACTGGGGCTCCTAGGTAACAAAATCATCATCCTCCCTGCATCTGTACAGGGACCTGGACTCAGCTGAATGGCTGCAGGTTCCCTGCACAGAGTGAGGCTGGATGGCAGGAGCCTGCAGAGGGGACAGGCAGCCCTTGTATATGCCGCAGCTCCCAACTCCCCTGATCCTCAGAAGGCTCATGCTCCCTTTGCTGTAACGTTACATGGACGTGCAGTGGGATTGTGAAGGGGAAGGATGGATGCAGGAGTGGAGAGGGATGAGAATCTCTCCCCAGGCCAGTGCTGGAGCTGCTACCACCTACTCCAGTGCTACCTCTGCAATGGGCGAGTTTCACAGAGCCCCATGTGCCAGCCCCTCTGCACCATCTAACAATAACAACACGTTACCAATGGCTGCAGCTCTCCTGGGGCCTGACCCTGCACACGCTGCCTGTTTGCATCACAACTTGTTATTCAAGCTGTCATTCGAACTGTCACTCATTAAAAACAGATGGCAACCCCACTGGTGAGGTTTGTGTTGTCTTTATTGCCTGTTCAATGCATCGAGCTCAGCTCATTGCATAATAAGAAAGGTGACCCCTTAAATCCTTTGGGCCAGATTCTGCTCTGCTTTGCAGCAGCATAAATCTGGAGGAGCTCTGTTGCAGTCAGTGGAGTTACTCCAGATTTACACCGGTATCTCTGAGAGCAGAATCTGATCCTTTCTATCCCACTTTGCACCTGTTTCTTTTGATGGATGATACACTAAATGTGTTACATAGTTGTTACATGGCGGATGATGATCAATTGTTCTTCATTTCTTGTAAAGGCTTAATCTGCAGCAAGAGAGATTTAGGTTACATGCTAGGAAAAACATGTTAGGAAAAACTTTCTAACTCTCAGGGGAGTTCAGCTCTGGAACAGGCGTCCAAGGGAGTTTGTGGAATCCCCGTCGTTGGCAGGTTGAACAAACACCTGTCAGGCATGGTCTAGCTTTACTTGTCCAGACCCCTGTGCTGAGGCCGGACCTTGAGGACTTTTCACTTTCTCCTACAGCCTGAGATTTCAATGATTCTCTGAGTGTCAATAAAAATGAACGACTAAGGGCCTGAATCTGATCTCAGGTTACCCTCAGTACTGAACCGAATGGGGCTGCAGGAGGGCCCAGATTTCCATTGTGACTTCAGACTGAGATCTCGAATAAACAGTGACTTGCAGTCACTGAGGATGCTTTCAGCAAGATGAGAGCAGCTGGTTCTGGTTCCTTCGCCAACTTCCCATTTAGGTTATTACTAGAGCTGGTCAGGTCTTTAGAAGGAAGATTTTTTTGTCAGAAAATGCCCATTTCTTGAAATAGAAAGGGGTTTTTTTCATGGGAAAAGGGTGAGCTTTGATGAACTTTTTGACTTTACAAAAAGTTTCAAAATTGAAAAATGTACCAGTCCGGTTCTCCAGTTCAAAATGACTCCTGGCTTAGACATTTAAGCTAGCTAGTGTTAAAAGAAAATTTGAAAATTTAACAAAATTGTATATGGTCAAATTTGAAAGGAAACATTTCAAAATTATTAAAAAAAACAATTCCTTTCACCCAAACCCAGAATGATTTTTGGTTCCAGGAAAAAATTTGAGATTTTGATTATTTCATCCTAGTTCATGACAGGAAAAGTTTTCTATATCTTGAAAATTTGTGTGGGGTGGGAAATCTATCTTCTGCCCCGCCCTGGTAATCACATGAGTGTAAAATGTAGCTCTAGTTGGCTACATTGTTCCTTTTTACCTCCTGCCCTAAGGCTCTGCAGTGCTGCTGTGGGGCTGTCAGACAGCTGCCCTGCTCCACCCCCACAGTGGATGAAGATTTTTCTATACACAGAATAAGGGCTCAATCCTGCATGGTGCTGAGGCACCTGCTGTGATGAACAGGGCAGACACAACACTGCATAGTCAATAGGAGTGGGGTGTGCTCAGCTGTTTTTAGGATCAGCTCCTAAGTTCAGTTCCTTTAAGCAATTTACATTGTAGGGCAGCGTGTTGGGATCCCTCGAGCAGTAAACAGGGCATTGTGCTGTTGTCATTAGTGTCACTTGGAGGTTTATTACAGGCACATTCTTTTATAAGGGACTTTGATGGCAGACGTGCTCAAATACTGTTATGATTTCTATGGTCTTATCTGTCTTACTACTGACAACATTCAATCCCTTAACACTGAGCCTCGGGACCTGATTCTCATTTGCACTAAGTCCTTTTCCACCATGGTAACACACAGGGGCTTGGAAGTGGGTGTGAGTGTAATTTCTGCCCCTCTGAACTTCTCTTTACACTGATGCAAAGGAAAAGCCGTGTCACCGTGAGTAATGCCCTTGGGCTAGAAAACAGGCAGAATCTTGGCCAGTCCAGTCGCCTTCATCAGGCCAAACTCCTGCTTCCACTTAACATTGCCTGAGTCAGAGACTGCGGGATTTAGCCCAGGTCGCTCCCCAAGCATGAGAGGGAGGAAGGCAGGGTAGGGAAATGGAAGGAAGAAGGATGATGGTCCCCAGCATTAGAGAACTGCCTGGAAGGGGTTTGTGACAGATCGATCCCCACTTTGCCCGGGGAGCTGCAGCCAGTCCGTGCAGCCTCAGAAAATGGTGTGCAGTCTACAGAATCTGGTCTTTTTTGAGCCAATTGCTCTATTCACTAGCCCATGTTGCCCTCTATTGTCAATTGTTTCAGAAGAGTCACTGATAAATGCATTTTACTTCTCTCTCCCTACTTTGTGCAGCCAGAGGCAGCTTTCTAACCAGCCCCTTTCAGTTTGTTTTTAGCCAGTTTATTGCTAGATCCAAGCAGAGGCCCTTAACTTCTATTGACTTCAGTGGGAATGAGGCCCCTCACCCACTTACCCATGTACGACAATCCCGCTAGGCACCTCTCTGAATTTATAGGCACTGAAATACTTTTAACAATCTTGGACTCTTGAAAATTGCATCCCAGGTTGTCTAATTTCTCAAATGTCAGAGCTTTGAGTGTGATGATTTAAGGTACAATTAACGTCCTCCAAGACACGATGCCAAACGATCATTACATGTCTGTGTTGTACCAGCATGAAATATAATGCATTAAACCAAACATGGAAGGCTGGGGAGAGAGTTGCATTGGGATTGTCAGAAGAACTTAATGATTTAGGAGCATTTTCCTTTGAAAGTCAAAGGGACTTGTGCTCTGAAGTCATGTGGATTTGTTTATATAGATCATCCATATTCTGATTGTTTGAATTTATTCTCAATCATTATATACACTCCTGTGCCATTGGAATGCAGAGAAATTCTACAAGAAATGCTGCATCCCCTGTAGATTCTTTAACTCACAAATCTAGTCTCTATCACCACAGCACATCCTCCTGGGAGGCGTTCCTCACTGGACATAACCGAGACACTGTACCCAGTCACTGCAGCACTGCACTGGGCATCAGCCTTTGGACCAGTGTGTCAGGATTTTGTTCTACTTTTTTTATTAAAATGATCTGTGCTGAGTATCTGCTCTTATCTTCCTTAGGTAAAACGTCTGCACTAAGCTTTGGATTTGAGAAAACAGCCTCCTCAGCAGGACATCAGTGTTGAATATCTGTGATATGTTTGGAAACTTTTGCTGGATTTTAAGTGCATTTCCATTCACTTGTACAAAGTTATAGCAGGGGGTTTTTAGCATTTAGGCTGCAGAGCATAGATGTCATCAGATTAAATAATTTCTATTCGTGAGCTACCCAGTCCATCTGGGGCAGTTGGAGACCTGATGGAAACTGACTATAACGATATTTTATTTCTCCAGTGCTAGGAGTGCAGTTATTTCTGCACCAGACTCAGCGGATCCAGTTTGTTGAAGTTAATGACTCCGCAAAGATCCACTGTTCTTCCACGGAAAACCTGGAAGGAGGAAGTAGCATGTTTTGGTATTTGAGAAAAGAAGGCGAGAAACCCACCTGCATTAAGCGCTGTTTGGATGATCAAAATGTAGGTAAATTTGTTTGCAAACACAAGACACACAGCTCGACGCTGGAAATCAGTAACGTCCAGAAGACTGAGTCTGGCATTTACTACTGTGCATATAGATACAGCAGCTTCCTGATCTTTGGGAATGGAACCACACTGATTGTTGGAGGTAAGGAACCACAGAACTTGTTTAAGGAGACTAATAATTGATTGACAAAGCATATTTCATGTTCCCATTAAAACGTAAGAAGATACGATATTTATTGATGAATGGTTCAAAGGAAAGCATGCTTTAAGCCAAACAGATCAGCTAAACATTAAATGCTATGGGTATAGAAGGGATATAATACACATACATTTTATAAGTAAATATGTTAAAACTTGAAAGTAAACTTTTGAAGTTTCTCAGTGACTGTTCAGGGCATCCAAGAGTGAAATATTTCTAACCTAAGAGCCATGACTGCATGAAACTATATGTTGAGGTAATGAAATGTTTATAAAATTTTTTAAATTGCACCCAATTTTCCACCTGACTAATGCAGATACATATTGCGCTACATCCTAGTTAGTGGTGGTGTGATGATTTACTATCTCCTTCAATAGATGTGTTTCTTTGAATTAATGTCTTAGTGACAGTGTTGTTGTAGCTGTGTTGGTCTCAGGATATTAGAGAGACAAGGTGGGTGAGGTAATATCTTTTATGGGACCAACTTCTGTGGCTGAGAGAGACAAGCTTTCGAGCTGACGCAGAGCTCTGAGTAAATTCCCAGACCTGAAGAAGAGCTCTGTGGGAGCTCAAAAGCCTGTCTCTCTAACCAGAGGAGTTGGTCCCATAAAAGATTTTACCTCACCCACCTTCTCTTAGTGAAAGATTGACATCTTTAATCAGACTGCAGCTCATCTGACTATCACACTGAATTCTCCACCTCCTTCTGCTCAGACAGTTATACCAACAGCAGCTGGGTGATGCTCCTGGTCCCATTTCCATGGGGCAGTCAAGTCACTGGGACAGCGAATCTGGCCTGTGTGATCCATGGAGTGTCCAGCCCAGTCCATGTTTCCTGGAGTGTTTCTGGGGAGCTGCAGGAACAGGGGCTGACACACTCATTGAAAGCAAAGGATGGATTTTTAACGCTTGTAAATCACATCAGCGTCCCCATGGACACCTGGACCAGTGGGAAGAATTTCACCTGTGAAGTCAAATTCAACTCTTCTGGCACCAGTGTGAAGAAAAGTACCAGGTATCTTACAGGTGAGTGATATGATATTTGAAACCAAGGGAGACTCAGTTGTAAAATACGTGTAAAATGGCCGCAATTAGAGCTACTTCTATGTAATTTTCCTTTTCAGAAAGCTGGAATATTTTATGTCTTATTTAAAATAGCCAGATTTGTGGAGAATTTGGGAAAGCTAAACTGAGACAGTAGAGGGCCAGCAAGACAATGTAGGTCTGATTTCTAGAGCAGCTTTCACCCAGACTGTACCTATAAAGCACTATAAAGAATTAAATAAGAACAACTACTGGGGAGAGGGGAATTAAAACCAAGGATTTAATGAAAAGGTGCAAAAAAGATTCTCTCACTCGACTGGTGTCAGCTTCTTCCACAGCCCATCCCAGCGGGTGTGTGCCACAGACAGTGCGCTACGCAGTGGCGATTTTCCTGGTGGTGTTGATGGTGTCTCTGAGCCTGGCCTGGAGTCACTGCTGTTCTAATCCAGGTAATCAGCACACAGTCCGTCCTGGGTGTGGAGACGTAGCAGCAGCCCTGTTAATAGTGGGGCTGATTTCTCAGAAAATGACAAAATTAGAAAACAGCTCTACCATCCCTTCTCTTTGTCCTGACTGACCATTTATTCCTTCCGGCACTCCCGTAACACGGCAGTTCCTCCACAGAGACGAGTGCTGTATTCAGCCAGGCTCTGAGCTTGGAACTGCTATTGTATCTGATGGCTGAACACCCTATTTCTATCATTTATCATTTGCATTATTGCACAGGGCAAACTTCTGCCTCAGATAAGCAGGTGAAACTCCCATGTGAATCTCTGGGCAAATTGAGTTGGGATGTGACCAGTGATGTAAATTACACAGCAGAGGCCTGGTTAGCCTCTCAGTTGTAAATGCACAACTCTCATTAAAGGGCAAGATAATCTAGGCCTGGGTATAAATTGGGTGAAAAAAAACTTTAATTTCCTCTATTGAGTCATTGACCGAGTCTTGAAAATGAGTGAATTTAGGATGCAGATGGTTCCAATGCCCTTGTAAGTCTGCTAAGCCTGGATTTGGCCTTTTCTGTCAGTTTTGGAAATTCAGCAAAAGCGCTAAAGCCACAGACTCAGAGGAGTTATCGGGTACATGAAAAACTGTCTCAATCCTAAACTCCCTTTTCAGCCAACTGCTGGACTTTGAAAACAAGATTCCCTTGATCGTTTCAGTGCTAATGGCATGCGCTGTTTGGATAGTGGAATTTTAAATAAAGCTTAACAGTCTGTTTGTAAATGTAACTGGGCGATTGGCCACAACATAGCCAAAAAAAGATGATTTTTTTCACACTACCTCCTAGCACTGGAATATCATTGGTCTGAGCCATTGGAAACTCACCTGTGACAATTAGTCTGGTCCCATTCCCAAAGTTGGGCTGTAGATACAGAAAGGCTGAGAGACCACAGTAAAAAACCCCTGAGTCGTCTCTTTGCACATTACTGATGATCGGAGAAAACCTGTTTGTTGCAGTGCTCACATTACTCGAATATTTTCCATCGGAAGGTGCAGACTCAAAACTCTGCAAACTTCCATCCTGTTGTTCCTTGTACCACATAATCCTTCCTTCTACTTTAGAAGAGTGACAGTCCAGCTGTGCAGTCTGTCTAGGGGACCGCCACACCTGTGCTGGGCTTTGCAGGATTTGTATCCCTTCTTCCGCGGCAGCCACTATACAGGGGAGGAAAGGAGTGTGTTAATACATTGAGCCCTGGACAAGGCTGGGCTTTTGCAATACACTATATAGAGCAGAGGATCCAAGAATAACCCATATTTGTTAAAGATTTATTTTAATTTTTCTCTATTTCTAGCCATTTGTTTTCTTAGGATTCATGTAGCCTGTGTGGGAGTTAATGCAATGTAACAACATCAGAGTTTAGAACCAAGGGCTACAGATTTCCTGTTTTCTTCCCTAATCACCGGGCTACACATTCCCACTCATGCGTACCCAGATCAGTGATTAAAACCCTAAGATTTTACTAAATTTTACATGGGGGAGGCATTTGTTATCATAGCCCTTTGTGTTTCAAATTCTCCTTTTGATTATTCTGCTTAAAAATACATCAGCCTGTGTTATACAACAGCATAGGGGAAAAAAGATTTTGCACTACATTCCAGGATATTATCCAGAAACAGAAACTCTTTTCAAGGTTAGTATGTGGAATCCAAGTTTCTTTAAAAACAGAATATTTCATCTCTTCTCTTAAGATTTCAGCTGACGAACTAAAAGATGTGACTCTCTCTCTGACCAGGTCAGTGTTAGCACTTCTTAGAATTGCAGAAGGTTCTTGGTCAGAAGATTATTTGTAGTACTGTAGAAAATAAGCATGAAATAAATCAGACTAAAATACTTACTGTGCAGATAGACTAAAGTATCCCAACTATCTGGTGGGACATCTTGTGCCTTTCTTCAGTAATGAACAGATGATGCTGTGAGACAGACAGACGTCTGCTAGCTAATGGATCTCTTGATGAAAGACTTTGTCACGTGGAGAGGAAAATGTTCTATTTCCTCTTGTAGATCTGTGGGGCAACATGCATGACAAAAGAAGAGGGTCAGGAGCTATTCATAGACCCATTCAAAACCTGCTCTGAGAACCAGTAGAGCAAACCTGGGGGGAAATATTCCTTTGCCTCTAAAATCTATTAGAGAAGAAATTCAAGATCAGACTGGATAAGAGCATGGTGTGTGTATAGTGCAATCTGCTGTGTTATAGTTGGATGCCATAACAAGACCCTCTTCTGACTGCTATTCAGGTGGAATATTATCTATGCTTCAGAGATGCATAAGGTCAGATGGGATTAGCATCAATAACACAGAGGTGTATGAAAACTGTTAAACTTGTGGTTTATCCTTTTAAATTTCAGGGAATTTTCCTGGCCCTGCTTGCTGCCTGTAGGGAAGTGTACAATCTAGCAGATGTCAGTCTGGAAAGAGCCAGCCTAGAAAAAGATGGATGAATTTTGCCTCGTTGCCTTAGGGAGCAGCCTGCTTCGTCTCTCTCTGGTTTTGGTTGCTGTGTGTTATGCTGGATTTTAAGAATAAAAGTAATGTTAGGTTACAAACTTTCAGCAAGAGTATTTGATGTTTTTTATGTCACAAGCAAACCAATCACCAAGAGGCAAATCGGATGGAGGCCCAGGTTCCCCCCCAAGATTTCAGCAAAGGATGGAGGAAACCAAGAAACAAGTTCCCTGGTCACCCTGGAAGTGGGGAAATTAGCAAAAATACAACTTAGCTTTTACTGTGGGTTTAAGGAAAAGGCTGAGAGTGGAGCCCACTGGGTAAGGAATGGATGATGGGGCTAAAACATGAAAGTGTGGTGGAATTACCCCATTTCGGAAAACTTGGGTCAAAATGTACTTTTAGGACACTTATTTCAGGTATGTGCATGATACACACTCCTTAGCGTAATGTGCAAAATGCTTTATAGAGAGAACAAAGTGAAATGCCCCCTAAGAGATTCTAAATCCATCCCCTCTAGACAGTTATCACCACGCAGTCCAGAATACGGCTGTCTCTGTGGATCATCTTTACTTGGACATTAAGGCTGAGAGTTACAAAGCCCCATCAGGGATCTGGTTGCCAAACTCACATTAACTGTGCATCCAAATTGCCCTTTCAAACCTCAGCCTCAATAAAACCCTACTGCAAATCAGGGCCAGAGCCTCTGCTGAGCCCACTCTCCTGGTATCCCAAGTTGGTCTTCAGGCCATTTATAAGATGGCCCTGCCTGGAGGCTGTTCTAAACGACACCAGCAGGTCATGACTCCCAAGGAACCATTTGCCAACTGGGAAGACCCTGAGTACAGAATGCTCCGGCCACACCTCACATGCCAAGGGCTGTTGGGCTGCAAGGGCTGGTTCTGCTGCCTTTACACCCCCGGCACGTGCAGCCAGTTCCTGCTCCCTTGGTGTCATGGGAGCAGCACAAAGAGACCGGGGTGGGGTCAGGGTCTGACCAGTGTCTCATTGGGACCCTAGTTCCAGGGGAAGCTGAATGTGGTGAAAACACCTCTCCTGGCCTAACTGGTTCATTGGGACTTTAGCACATACTTGAAAAAGACAGTGCAGTTGTCAAGGTGCTAACTAGGCACTCAGGGGTCCCCTGATCAAACCTTGCTCTGCCATAGGCTCCCTGTTTGACCTAGGGCTGGTCATTTATGTCCCGACGACTCTCAAGGGATTTAAGTATCTTAGTCCCTGTTGAAAGTGGGACTCTGCCTCCCGAGTCACTTCAGAGCTTTTGAACATGTTACCCCAAGTCTCTCTGGGTCTCAGTTCCCCAGCTGTAAAATGGGGATAATTCTTCATACCTCACAATGGGGTGATCAGGATGAATAAGTACATAGAGATGTGAAAAGAGCTTTGATGAACTGGCAGCCTGGTGCCATAGATGTGCCTGGTACAGGTGCATTGGCATCATCCCATACAAAGTTCCTATGGGCCAGCCAAATCAGCTTAGCTAGAACTAATTCTGCTGCAATTTTGGCACAGGGCTCATGGGGGTCACATGAGTAAAGTCCAAGACCCCTGCAGCTGTGGCTCATGGGTGGGTGGGGCTGGGCCCAGCTCCCGAGTGAGTTGTGACCCCTTTTGTTTGGTTGTAACGCTAATCAAATTTGGCCTTCTGCACCTACGTCCCCATCTACTGAGGGGCAGACCCCTCAAATCTGAGTGGTGCAGTGAGCATGTGGGCCAGGTCGCAATGCCTGGAACTGGGAGCTGCCCCCCCCACACACACACACAGCCAGGAGCAGCTGCTGTAGGGTGAGTGCAGGGTGTGTTCACTTTCTGTCACCCACCACACAGATTCCCTGTTATCCTACCTTCTGTGCCAGATAATTGTTTTCCTGCACCTCTGCTGTGAAATTTATTTAAATTGTCCCTGATAACATTGCAGCCTTAGCTATAATTATAACAGAAATTTAGCCATACTGGGGTAGACCCGGGTCTATCGTGCAGTGCAGCGTACCAGACAGGTGCTTTTAGATTTCATCTGTCATGATATTGTTTATTACAATCATGCTGTTCGCCAAGTATCTGCTTTTGTCTTTCATGGGTAAAGCTTTTGCATTAGTCATTGTGTTAAGGTTTGGAATTGAGAAAGGAGCCTCTTCAATAGGACGTTGGCTTTCATGATGCCTCCAGTCCCACTCCTTGGGTACAAATTCACCTGACACTGGATCTGCTCCAATACAAATCTATTAAAACACAAGAGAAAGCAACTGTAATTATTTGCATTGGTTTTGTTTCTACAGTAAGTTTTACACAAACAAATTAAACCCGATCTTAAAAACCCACAGGCTGCAAGACAAAAGCCACCAAGGAAATGAGATGAATTGCTGCACAGGAGCTAAATCTTTCAAAGAAGGTTCAGAGCCAGCTGCTTGGACAGTTATACTTGGTTTTGTGGTCAGTTTCAAGCCATTCATTTTGCCACCTTTGTTTTGTTTGTTCCGCTAGCAACGCACTTGGGCTGTTCAGGTCTCTCTCCCAGCTTTTGGACATGGAAATTGCTCCCCCAGTTCAGCTGTAGAGGAAATGGTTGGAGCAAAGGAGAAGCATAAGAGTCCATGAAGTAAACACAAAAATAAATTTCCCTTTGAGTAGTGTGAAAAAATGCAATTTCATGGCATGAACTGTATTGGTGAGGAATTCTCCACTGGGCAGTGTTGCCTAATGGATAGTGCACAGGCCTGCAACCTGGGATCTATTCCTGGCTTTACTACAGCATGATCTTGAGTAAGTCACTTCCTGCCTCAGTTTCCCCTTCTGCAAAATGGGGATAATGATACTGACCTCCTTTGTAAAACACTTGGAGATCTGTTTATGATAAACTCAGAATTGTTATTATAAATGAGGCACCAAACAAAATGCAAAGGTACCAAAGCCACCCCAATCCCAGGATTAATCATGGTGTATTGTGCGGCATGAAGTCTTTGCAGCGCATCTACGATGCCCCTTTCAGCCCCACAAACTCTGGGCTAACTAGGCCAGACCCTGCGTTCCTGGTGCACCCAGCACTATTCCACTCAAATCAAAGGAAATTTGGGGTGTGGAAAAATGCAGGGTCAGAAACTGCACAGTTTGGAGGCAGGTGACAAAGCTTGAGCTGTTCTGGAGTCTGGTGATTCACTCACAGGGATTTCCTGCTCTCATTTCTCAAGCAAGCCGTGCTGTGAGCATTCAGGTTTCTCAGGAGTTCATCATCCCTGGGTGGAGCCTCATTTTGAGAAGAGCCCGGCTCCCATTCTGGGTACGTCTACACTGCAGCTGGGAGCGGAGCTGATCAAGCCAATGCGCTAAAAAATAACTGAGTGGCTGTGGCGGCACATACAGCGGCTCAGCTACCTGTCTGAGTACAGTTATGCCTGATCACCTGGGTCCGTACTTGAGTGGTTAGCCCAGGCCACTGTGGCCACGCTGCTATTTTTCGAGTGCTGGCTTTGCTCAGCTGGCACGTGTCCGTCTGCCTTCCCTCCCAGCTGCAGAGTAGAGGCTCCATCAGGGTACGTCCACACAGCCAGGAAAACCCCACAGCAGCAAATCTCAGAGCCCGGGTCAAATGACTCAGGGTCACGGGGCTAAAAGAAGCAGTGTGGACATTCCCACTTGGGCTGGAGCCCAGGCTATGACACCCAGTGACGAGGGAGAGTCTTAGGGCCAGGGCTGCAGCCCGAATGGGAACATCTACACTGCTATTCTTAGCCCCATCGCACAAGCCCCATGACCTGAGTCATTTGACCCAGGCTTTGAGACTCGCTGCTGTGGGGTGTTTTTTTGTTTGTTTGCAGTGTAGATGTAACCTCAGGAACTGATATAAGGGCTAGATTTTCACAAGTGCTCAACGCATTGGGTGCCTATTGGGCACCGATCTCTTGAGTATCCAGCCATAAGTGTTCCAATGGGAGCGCAGAGGCCTCTTCAAAATCATGTTGTTAGTTAGGTGCCTAATGGGAGCTGGTCTCTTAAAAAAGCTGGCCCCAGTTGTGGGTGCTGAACCCTTGGGAAAATCATTTGCCATAGGCAGCAGGTACAATGCTGTCTGCACAATCACACCTTTAACCAGTGTTGTATGCAATAGCCTGACCCGTCAGGAAGCCCTGGTACATGCTGTCTCAGTTCAACATCGAAGCACGTCCAATATAATCTCCAGCATATTCTACATTGTGCCATATCCTGGTGGTGATTTTATTATCCTGGATCATAACAACAGATTCATGTTTGTGTCAAATGCAGCAACAGGCGATAAGAAATAAGAAATAGAAATAGAAACCAAAGAGTTCTTTAAAACAAAAAAAACAACCCCGTTCAAAGAATCTATCAGCACAGCACATCCCCCAGGAGGCGTTTGTCACCAGGATGTTAGACCTTTCCACTTGAGCAGCGTACCAGACGGGTGCTTTTAGATTTCATCTTTCATGATATTGTTTATTACAATCATGCTGTTCGCCAAGTATCTGCTTTTGTCTTTCATGGGTAAAGCTTTTGCATTAGTCATTGTGTTAAGGTTTGGAATTGAGAAAGGAGCCTCTTCAATAGGACGTTGGCTTTCATGATGTCTGGTAGCTTAGGACAGTTCTGCTGTAGTTGAGATGCTCTTCATTCATTTGTGTACAGGTTTAGTATAATTTCCAGTGCTCTGGCTGTAGGGCAGTAATATCATCCGATTGCTTCCAGTCTTATTCTGATCTATCCAGTTTATTTAGGGCAGATCACGATCTGCTGAAAACTGACTCTAACAACACAACCTCTTTTCTTCCTACTGTGTTACGAGTGCAGGAATATCTGCACCAATTTCAGCCGTTCCTGTTTGTGAACATTAATGATACAGCAAAGATCCAGTGCTCTTCCAAAAAACAATTTGTACCAGGAGGGATAACAGCTCAGTGATATAGGAGACGAGAAGGTGAGGCCCCTGTGTTAATTAAGAGATGCTCAGATCATCAAAATGTAAATAAAGTTGCTTGCATATCGGAAGGACACAGCTTGACCCTGGCAATCTACAATGCCCAACGGAATGACTCAGGGGTTTATTACTGTACCGATTCGGACATCATCTTCTTGACTTTTGGCAACGGATCCACCCTGATTGTTGGAGGTAAGAAAACAGAACCGGATGATTAGGAAACAAGTGGAATGACAATGCTGACGTTCATGTGCATGTTAAAACGTAAAAAGCTGCTGTGGTTGTTTATCGAAGATTGAATTGTTAGAGGACAGACTGTCTGAAACCAAAAAAGAGCAAATAAACTCTAGCTGCTGAAAGAACAGAAAAAATGTATTTTGTGCAATCAAAAATATGAAATTCATGAAAATGAACTCTTGAAGATTTTCTGTGTTCAGGGCACATGCTAGGAATATTTTTAACCTATGAGCCATATTTTAATTAAACAATACTTTGAAATTGGGAAATGTTCTTAGGACTGCCTCAGTTTCTAAAATAACACAGAGTTTCCATTCTTCTAAGTGCAAATATGTGTTCAGTTAGGGCTGGATTTCATTTCACTTGTCAGTTTCTTCATATTTTCCTATTGTACAACACATTTTTCCTTTGAGCTATTTTCATCTTGTACGAGTAACCCCCTGAACCAAACTGCAGCTCAGCTGAGCATCACACTGGACTCTCTGCTTTACTCTGCAGACAGTTACACTTCCAGCAGTTGGGTGCTGCCTCTGGCTTCATCTCCCCACAGCCTCCTCTCCCCCGGGACGGCTGATCTGGCTTGCGTGGTCCATGGAGTTTCCAACCCAGTCCAAATTTCCTGGAGTATTTCTGGGGATCTGCAGGAACAGGGGCTGCTGCGTTCGCTGAAAGCAAAGGATGGCTCCTTGGTGTTCATAAATCACATCAGCGTCCCTGTGGCCACCTGGACCAGTGGGAAGAATTTCACCTGTGATGTTAAATTCAACTCTTCTGGCAAGAGTGTTAAGAAAATTGCCAGGTATATTGAAGGTGAGTGATTCTATGTTAGGGTATGGGAGTAGAGGGGAGTTAGATCAATAGCCCAGTGAGGGCCTGGTCCATGATTGGGGCTCCGAGGCACTATGATAATTATGATGGTAATTAGACATGTAAAATGTCCATGGTCAGAGTGACTTTAATGCAGTTTGTAATTAGAGAAAGTTGTGAAATGTCGGGTAATATGTAGGAGCAGGCAGAGCTGCCGAGAACTTTAGGGAAGGAGGAAAGGGGAATTGCTGTGCTCACAGACTGATTTTCAATAGAAATTGTCACACCAGCCGTAGCTGTAAAGCACCCTACAGAGCTAAATGACGACCAGTGTCAGAGGGATAAGGGAACAGAGGCACTTGAGGGTGCAGAGAGCTGTTTACTGGTGAGACGTGGAGAGGTGATGAGGTGAGGAGAGAGCTACAGTGAGGATTTTGTAGATGGTAGAAGGTGCAGAGAAGATTCTGATTACAGGAGAAATCATTGGCCTAATGCCACGGATACAACAGAGAGACTGAAAGGTGCTGAAGGCTCCTGTAGCCTCACTCTTTGGGGTAAGGCCAGGGTGAAGTGGGGATCAGGAGGAAAGAGCTGGATGTGGTGGCATCACAACCTTCTTGGCTCGAGTCAGCTACTTACTTGTGTCTGTTTTTTAGCTTCCTCCACAGCCCCTGCCAGCGAGTGCTCACATTACATTGTGCCCCTTGCTGCTGGAGCTGGTCTGCTGCTGCTCATGGTGTCTCTCTCATCTGGATCCTCTGCCCCTCCACACTAGGTAAGAAACACAGCCCAGCCCAGACACTCTCCTGCAGAGAGAAATCCTACTCCCCTTCTTGTAACTGTCCCATCAAACACATGAACATGCTGCAAATGTCATAACTGCCAGCACTGATCTCAGAATGTTTGTTTTCTGAAACTTGAATTTCCTGTGTCGGGAGTACGGCTTTGTTCTCCGTGACAAAGGGAGCGATGTAGAAAGGTTTCTACTGCCCATGGCCCAGGCACCTGGTCTATAGTTCACAAAGAGCAGTAGCCTTTCTGATGAGCCTCTCTCCATGTGCCGTGCAGGGTGGTGCCCTGTGCACCCACAGCTTGGATGCACCATTAGTCAATGAACTACAGATTGAGGAGTTACTGTGGAGGAGGAACTTTTACTGTTGTCTTTTTGTTCCAGGATTGAAGCCCAGGATCTCAGCACCCCCAGCTTCCGAGGAGCACCAGGTATGGCTCTTTGCAAACTATCTCTTTCGAAATCAATGTGTCTCAGGCATTTCTTATCCATCAACTTCATACATTTGGCACTTACACTGATTGATCTGGAAGGAGGAGGTGAAAGAGAGGTCTAGCTGTTGGAGTAACAGGAAGGGAGGACGGATTCTTACTGTGAGCTTTTATACTAACTTACTGATAGTCACTTACTGCTCTGTGACTCAGTTTCCCTGTATGTAAACAGTGGCTAACTTACTGTGCAAGGATGATGGGAAATTTGAAGTTTTATTGGTTCTGACTGTGCCCTTTACAGGGTTTTTGTGTGGTACTGGGAACATTTTTGGCACTTAAAAGATAAAGAATTATAACAAATTATATTTGAAGATTTTCCAGTGACAGATGCTGTGGCCCTGATCCAAAGCTCAGTGACCTCAATAGGAGACTGTGCATTTATATGGGGTTTGGCTCTGGCAAAATATTGTCAACAGGTGAGTTCTTAAAGTCAGAATCCAGCCCTGGTTTCCATTCTGATAACATCCACAGTTTAAAGGACAAGCAGGAGAATCAGAGATGAGAGGGGATTTTTCATCAGGCTAACGCTAAACTCACTTGGAGGTTCGGTTCTGTCTCAGCCTGCCCCCCTTCATTTTACAAGGAAGGGGGCTCATTTTACTATTTGTCGCCAAACAGGGTGGAATATTATACGCTCATCTGGATTTTGATTCACGGAATCGCAATGGGTGCACGATGCAGCGATCGGCCAGAGGGAAACATCTAAAACTCTGAATTGTCTATGAGGGGAATCCACATGTGGGAACCGTTGGCTGGTTCTCTGCTGATCAGACATAGGAGCTGGAAGAAGGCTCTGTCCATCTGTCACCTTTCTTTTTGTATTTTCTCCACTTCTCTGTTTAGTATATAAAGATCAGATGATCCACACAGAGTCCAGCCTCATCAGGTGGGAAATCTCTTTTTGGGATATAAAGGCATCGTGGTGTAGATGACTTTACACGTCAGTTGTACTAGGTTGGAAGCTCTTTGGGGCAAGGACTGTCTCTTTGTTCTGTGTTTGTGCAGTGCCTAGCACAGAGGGGCTCTGGGCCATAACTGGGGCTCCTGGGCGCTAAAGCAACACAATCATCATCATCCTCCCCCAAGTGCAGAGGGACCCAGACTCAGCTGAACGGCTGCAGGTTCCTTGCACAGAGTGAGGCTGGATGGCAGGAGCCTGCACAGGGGACATGCAGCCCCTGTATTCGCCACAGTTCCCAGCTCCCCTGATCCTCAGCAGGCAAATGCTCCCTTTGTAACGTTACATGGACATGCAATGGGATTGTGAAGGGGAAGGATGGAAGTGGGAGGGGCTGGGAGGGAAGAGACTCTCTCCCCAGGCCAGGGCTGGAGCTGCTACTCCAGTGTTTCCTCTACAGCATTGTACCTCAATGACCAGACCGTGGACCAGTGCCGGTCCTTGAGATCTCCGTGACACAGTTTAGGAAGGCAGCAAGCCGGTTCCTGGTATCAGAAAGGTTGAGAAATGCTGGTGTGGAGGCTGCTTCTTTCCCCATGGGCGAGCTGTCATTCTATATATCACTTATTAAAAACAGACGGCGTCTCCACTAGTGATTTCTGTGTTTTGCCTTTTTTACCTGTTCCGTGCATCAAGCTCAGCTTATCGTGTAATAAGAAAGGTGACCTCCTAAATTCTTTGGGCTGGATTCTGCTCTGGTTTACAGCAGTGTAAATCTGGAGGAGCTCTGTTGCAGTCAGTGGAGCTATTCTGGATTTACTCCGGTGACCCTGAGAGCAGAATCTGTCCCTTTTCATCCCACTTAGCATCTGTGTTTCTTTGATGGATGATACAACAAATGTGCTACACTTCACTTGTTAGACACACATCTCCGCATATGATAAGGACTCTTTTAAAGAGGATATTTGTTCTCCATGTCCACAAGAAGTAATGGGCTTAATCTGCAACAGAGAAGATTTAGGGTAGATATTTGGGAAAAGTTTCTAACTCTAAGTGTACTTCGGCTCTGGAACTGGCTTCCAAGGGAATCTCCATCGCTGGAGGCTTTGAAGAGCAGGTCGAACAAACACCTGTGAGGGATGACGCAGGTTTACTCGTCCAGACCCCTGTGCTGAAGCAGAACCTGGATGACTTTTCAAGGTTCCTTCCAGTCTGACACGTCTATGATTCTCTTAGTGCAAATAAAAATTGAATGACTAAGGGCCTGAATCTGATCTCAGGTTACTGAACCCAACAGGGCTGCAGGAGGGCCCAGATTTCCATTGAGCTTTCAAACTGAGGTCATGAGTAGACGGTGACTTGAAGTCACTGAGAATGCTTTCAGCAGGATGAGAGCAGCTGGCTCTGGTTCCTTGGCCAATATCCCATGTACATAACTTCTAGAGCTGGTTAGGTCTTTAGAAGGAACATTTCTATGTCAGAAAATGCCCATTTGTTGAAATGAAGGGCTTTTTTCATGGGAAAAGGGTCAGTTTTGATGATTTTTTGACATGTATAAAAAGTTTCAAAATTGAAAAATTCCTGTTCTCCAGTTCAAAGTGACGTATTTCTGAGAAGTGTAAGCTAATTATATTTGAAACTTAACATGGTCAAAATTTTATATCATCAAAATTGAAAGGAAACATTTCAAAAATATTAACAAAAACACTTCCTTTCACACAATCCAAAAATGATTTTTGGTTCTAGGAAAATTTTTGAGATTTTAACTTTTCATCCAGTTTGAGATGGGAAAATTTTTCGATATCTTGAAAATTTTTGTGCGATGGGAAATTTTCGGCCCCAGCCTGGTAATTACATGAGTGTAAAATTGCTCCCGTAGCTGCAGTTGGCTACAGTGAGCCTTTTCACTTCCTGCCCTAGGGCTCTGTGCAGTGCTGCTGTGGGGCTGTCAGACAGCTGCCTCGCCCCACCTCCACCGTGCATGAAGCTATTTCCATATACAGTGTAAGGGCCCAATCCTGTAAGGGGCTGAGGCACCTGCTGTGACATGCTGAGCACCTGCCACACTCTGCAAAGTCAAGGGGAGTGGTGGGTGCTCAGCTGCTGTTAGGATCAGCAGCTACCTTCAGTTCCTTAGAGCACATTGTAAAGCATTGCGCTGGGATCCCTAGAGCAGTAAATAGGGCTTTGTGCCATTGTCAGTCAGTGTTACTGGGAGGGTTATAACAGGCCCTTACAGGACCTGGGCTGGGCAGACACTGTGCTCGAATAGCGTTATGATTTCTGTGGGCTTATCTGTACGACCTGACAACAGTCAGCTCCTTAAAAGCGAGCCTGGGCACCTGATTCTCATTAGCACTAAGTCCCTTTCCACTATGGTAACGCCCAGGGGCCTGGAAGTGGGTGTGACGTGAGTTTAATTCTGCTTCTCTTTACATTGGTGCAAAAGGGAAGCTGTGTCATTGTGAGTAATGCCCTTGGGCTAGAAGTCAGGCAGAATCTTGGCCAGTCCAGTCATCCTTCATCAGCCAAACTCCTGCTTCCATTTAATATTTCTTCAGGGAGGGACTGCAGGATTTAGCCCAGGTAGCTCCACACCCATGAGGGAGGGAGGGAGGGAGGGAGGGGAAGGAAGGAAGATGGTCCCTAGCATTAGAGAGCTGCCAGGAAGGGGTTTGTGACAGATCGATCCCCACTTTGCCAGGGGAGCTGCAGCCAGTCCGTGCAGCCTCACAAGTGCAGCTGAGGCTAAGGAGAGCTGGCCAAGTCACCTAGGGAATCTGGTCTTTTCTGAGCCAATCGCTCTAATCGCTAGCCCACATTGCCCTCTATTGTCAGCTGTTTCAGAAAGGTCACTGACAGATGCACTTTTCTTCTCTCTTCCTGCTTTGTGCAGCCAAAGGCAGCTTTCTAACCAGCCCCATTCCACTCATTTTTAGCCAGTTTATCGATAGATCCAAAGGGAAACAGGGAGGTGCTTATCTTCCACGGCCTTCAGTAGGATTGAGGCCTCTAACCCTCTTAGCCATGTTTGAAAATCTCACCAGGCACCCCTCTGCATTTATAGACACTGAAATATTATTTGGCCCTAAGTCAGTTTTTGAAATGGGACTTGGACTCTTTTGAAAAGTGTATAACTTATTGTCTTATTTCTCAGACATGTCAGAGCTTTCAGTTTGATGATTTAAAGTGCTATTAATGTCCTCCAAGATGAGACTCCAAATGATTGTTACAGGCAAATTTTGTAGCACCAAGAAATACGGTACAACAATGGATTGAACATGGAAGGCCAGGGAGAGATTTAGCTTGAGATCGTCAAAAGAACTATGTGATTTAGGAGCATTTTCCTTTGAAAGTCAATGGGGGGATTTGACAGCTGCTTTCAACTACCTGAAAGGGGGTTCCAAAGAGGATGGATCTAGACTGTTCTCAGTGGTAGCAGATGACAGAACAAGGAGTAATGGTCTCAAGTTGCAGTGGGGGAGGTTTAGATATTAGGATATTGGATATTAGGTTGGTTTGGATATTAGCAAAAACGTTTTCAGTAGGAGGGTGGTGAAGCACTGGAATGGGTTACATAGGGAGGTGGTGGAATCTCCTTCCCTAGAAGTTTTTAAGGTCAGGCTTGAAAAAGCCCTGGCTGGGATGATTTAGCTGGGGACTGGTCCTGCTTTGAGCAGGGTGGACTAGATGACCTCCTGAGGTCCCTTCCAATCCTGATATTCTGTTATTCTAATGGGAATTGTGCTTCCAAGTGATGTGGATTGCTTATAAACATCATCTGTGCTCTGGATGGCTAATTTTTTTCTAAATCATTGGAGTACACCTCTGTGCCATTGAAATGCAGAGAAATTCTACAAGAAATGCTGCACCCCCTGTAGATTCTTTACCACGCCCCTCTAGCATCTATCACCACAGCACACGCTCCTGGGAGGTGTTCCTCACTGGAAATGACTGAGACACTGAACCCAGTCACTGCAGCAGTGCACTAGGCATCAGCCCTTGGTCTAGTGAGTCAGGATTTTGTCCTAATATTTTTATGAAAATGATCTTTGCTGAGTATCTGGTTTTATCTTCTTTAGGTAAAACTTCTGCATTAACTCTGTAATTGGGAAAACAGCCTCTTCAGTAGGACACCAGTGTTAAATATCTATGATATGTTCGGAAACTTTTGCTGGCTCTTAATTGTATTTCTGATTACTTGTACAAAGTTAGAGCAACCTTTTTAGCATTTTGGATGCAGAGAACAAATATCAGATTAAGTAATTTCTACTGCTGAGCTATCCAGTCCATCTGTGACAGTTGGAGACCTGACGGACACTGACTATAATGATATTTTATTTCTCCAGTGCTAGGAGTGCAGTTATTTCTGCACCAGACTCAGCGGATCCAGTTTGTTGAAGTTAGTGACACAGCAAAGATCCATTGTTCTGCCAAAGAAAAACTGGAAGGAAGTAGAATGTTTTGGTATTTGAGAAGAGAAGGCAAGAAACCCACCTGCATTAAACGCTGTTTGGATGATCAAAACGTAAGTAAATTTACTTGCAAACACAAGACACACAGCTCGACACTGGAAATTAGCAACGTCCAAAAGACTGAGTCTGGCGTTTACTATTGTGCATATGTAGACAGCAGCTACCTGCTTTTCGGGAATGGATCCGCGCTCATTGTTGGAGGTAAGGAACCATAGCTTGTTTAAGGAGACTAATAACTGATTGGCAGATCATATTTCAAGTTCTCAATAAAGTTATAACAAGATACCATAGCTATTGAGGAATGGTTCAAAAGAAAACATGCTTTAAGCCAAACAGATGAGCTAAACATTAAATGCTATGGGTATAAGAGGAATATAACAATATTTATTGTTATAAAATATACGTGTAAAATCTGAAAGTGCCGAAAATACATTATTGAAATTTCTCTGTGACTGTTCAGGGCACCCATATAGGGAATATTTCTAACCTAAGAGTTATGTTTTCATGAAATAATTATTTGATTTAATTAAAAGCTTACAAAATTTATAAAATTGTACGTTTGCGCTATGTCCTATTAGTGGCTGTGTGGTGATTTAATATTTCTTTCTTCAATACATTTGTTCCTTTGAATTAATGTCTTAGTGACAGGTATTAGCTGTGTTGGTCCCAGGATATTAGAGAGACAAGGTGAGTGATGTAGTATCTTTTATTGGACCAGCTTTGGTTGGTGAGAGAGACAAGCTTTCACGCTGACACAGATACTCTGGGAAATGACACTCTGAATACATTTCCCAGACCTGAAGAAGAGCTCTGTGGAAGCCTGAAAGTTTGTGTTTTTCACCAACAGAAGTGGGTCCAATGAAAGATTTTACCTCACCCACCTTGTCTCTCTGAGTGAAAGACTAACACCTTTAATCAGACTGCAGCTTATTTGATGATCACACTGAAATATCACACCTCCTTCTGCTCAGACAGTTATACCAGAAGCAGCTGGATGATGCTTCTGGTCCCATTTCCACGTGACAGTCAAGTCACTGAGACAGTAAATCTGGCTTGTGTGATCCATGGAGTGTTCAGCCCAGTCCACATTTCCTGGAGTGTTTCTGAGGAGCTGCAGGAACAGGGGCTGACACGCTCATTGAAAGCAAAGGATGGATCTTTAACACTCATAAATCACATCAGCGTCCCCATGGACACCTGGACCAGTCAGAAGATTTTCACCTGTGAAGTCAAATTCAACTCTTCTGGCACCAGTGTGAAGAAAAGTACCAGGTATCCTGCAGGTGAGTGATATAATATTTGACATTAAGGGAGACTCATGTATGAAATGGGGGTGAAGTGGCCACAATCAGAGCTGCTTAAACATAACTTTCCATCACAGAAAGCTGGAATATTCTATGTCTTAGTTAAAATTTCTTTAGATAATTTCGGGAAAAGTCATGTGAGATATACAGGCATCACAAGACAATGTAGCTTTGATCTCTGCTACAGTTTTCACCCAGATTGTACATGTGAATCCCTGTAAAGAGCTAAATAATAATAAATATCAGGAGTAAAGGGGAATTGAGAGGCATTTGTGATGAGAGATGTTTTCCAGTGAGATGCACAAAGCAATGGAGAGACCTAGAGGGAGGATTTTGTAGATGGCAGAAGGTGCAGACAAGATTCTGATTACAGGGAAAGGAATTCACCTAAGGGAAATGGGGCAACACAAAAGGTGGAAGGTCCTGAAGGCTCCTGTAGCCTCACTCCTCGGGGCTTAAGGCCTGTGGTGAAGTGGGGATCAGGAGGAAAGAGCTGGATGTGGTGGCATCACAACCCTCTTGGCTGAGTCAGCAACTTACTTGTGCCTGTTTTTTTGCTTCCTCCACAGCCCCTGCCAGCGAGTGCTCACATTACATTGTGCCCCTTGCAGCTGGAGCTGGTCTGCTGCTGCTCGTGGTGTCTCTGAGCCTCATCTGGACCCTCTGTCCTTCCATACTAGGTAAGAAACACAGACCAGCCCAGACATTCTCCTGCAGAGAGAAATCCCACTCTCCTACTTGTAACTATCCCATCAAACACATGAACATGCTGCAAATGTCACAACTGCCAGCACTGATCTCAGAATGTTTGTTTTCTGAAACTTGATTTTCCTGTGTCGGGAGAACGGCTTTGTTCTCCGTGACAAAGGGAGCGATGTAGAAAGGCTTCTACTGCCCATGGCCCAGGCACCTTGTCTGTAGTTCACAAGGAGAAGTAGCCTTTCTGATGAGCCTCTCTCCATGTGCCGTGCAGCTTGGTGCTCAGCGCACTCACAGCTCAGATGCACCATTAGTCGATGAACTACAGCCGGGGGAGTGACTGTTGAGGAGGAACTTTTACTCTTGTTTTTGTTTGTTCCAGGACTCAAGCCCAGGATCTCAGCACCCCCAGCTTCCGAGGAGCACCAGGTACGGCTCTTTGCAAACTGACTCCGTCTAAATCAATGTGTCTTTCTCAGGCATTTCTAATGCATACATTAACTTCATATATTTAGTAATTAAACTGGTTGTTGGAGTAACAGGAAGGGAGGACGGATTCTTACTGTGAGTTTTGATACTAACTTACTGATAGTCACTTACTGCTCTGTGACTCAGTTTCCCTGTATGTAAACAGTGGCTAACTAGACTTACTGTGCAAGGATGATGGGAAGTTTGAAGTTTTATTGGTTCTGACTGTGCCCTTCACAGGGTTTTTGTGCGGCACTGGAAACATTTTAGGCACTTAAAAGATAAAGATTTTCCAGTGACAGATTCTGTGGCCCTGATCCAAAGCTCAATGACCTCAGTAGGACACTGTCCATTTATGTGGGGTTTAGATCTGGCAAAATGTTGTCAGTAGCTGAGTTCTTAAATTGAGAATCCAGCCCTGGCTTCCATTCTGATAATACGCACCGTTTATAAGATAAGCAGGAGAATCAGAGATGAGAGGGGATTTTTCATAAGGCTAAACTCACATGGATGTTCAGTTCTGTCTCAGCTTGTCCCTTCAATTTTACTAATTGTCACCAAACAGGGTGGAATCTTATACGCTCATCTGGATTTTGATTTGCGGAATCGCAATGGGCACACGATGCAGCGACCGGCCAGAGGGAAACATCTAAAACCCTGAACTGTCTAGTGCAGGGGAATCCACATGTGGGAACTGATGACTGGTTCTCTGCTGATCGGACGTAGCAGCTGGAAGAAGGTTCTGTCTGTCTCCGTCTCCTTTCTTTTTTATTTTCTCCACTTCTCTGTTTAGAATAAAAAGGTCAGAAGATCCCCACAGGGCCCAGCCTCATCAAGTGGGAAATCTCCTTTTGGGATATAAAGACATCAGGGTGTAGGTGACTTTACACATCACATGTGTACTAGATTTGATGCTCTTTGGTGAAGGGACTGTCTCTTTGTTCTGTGTTTGTGCAGCGCCTAGCACAATGGGTGCTACAGTAACACAATAATTGTCATCATCATCTAACCATCTGCAGAGGGACCCAGACACAGCTGAACAGCTGCAGCTTCCCTGCACAGACTGAGGCTGGATGGCAGGAGCCTGCAGAGGGGATGTGCAGCCACAGTATATGCCACAGCTCCCAACTGCCCTGATCCTCAGCAGGCTCATGCTCCCTTTGCAGTAAGGTAACATGGATGTGTGATGGGCTTGTGAAGGGGAAGGATGGATGCAGGAGGAGCTGGGAGGGATGAGAATCTCTCCCCAGCCCAGTGCTGGAGCTGCTTCCTCTGGAGCAGTGTTTCTCCACGACCAATCCATGGACCAGTGCCAGTCCCTGAGATCTCCCTGACACAGTTTAGAAAGGCAGCAAGCCAGCCCCTGGTATCAAAAGGGTTGAGAAACGCTGCTCTAGCGTCTGCTGCTTTTCCCCAAGGGCGAGATCCACAGAGCCCTATGTTCCAGCCCCTCTGCACCATCTAACGATAACACACGTTACCAATGGCTGGAGCTCTCCTGGTGCCTGAGCCTGCAGGTGCTGCCTGTTTGCATCACAACTTCTTGTTGGTCGAGCTGTCATTTGAACTGTCACTCATTAAAAAGACCCAGTATTGATGTTTGTGTGTCTTGCCTTTTTTATCTGTTCAATGCGTCAAGCTCAGCTTATTGTGTAATAAATAAGGTGACGTCTTAAATTCTTTGGGCCAGATTCTGCTCTGGTTTGCAGCAGTGTAAATCTGGAGGAGCTCTGTTGCAGTCAGCGGAGTTACTCTGGATTTACTCTGGAGTCTCTGAGAGCAGAAGCCGGTCCTTTCTATCCCACTTAGCATCTGTGTTTCCCTTGATGGATAACACAACAAATGTGTTACATAGAGCTTGTTAAGCATACATACCTTCAGCTATGGTAAGAGCTGTCCACTAAAGTCTGGAGAAGAAGTAATGGGCTTAATCTGCAGCAAGGGAGATTTAGGTGAGATGTTAGGAAAAACTTTTTGTAACTCTCAGGAGAGTTCAGCTCTGGAACAGGCGTCCAAGGGAGGTTGTGGAATCTCCGTCACTGGAGGTTTTTAAGAAGAAGTTACACAAACGTGTCAGAGATGGTCCAGGTTTACTTGTCCAGACCCCTGTGCTGAGGCAGGATCTGGATGACTTTTCAAGGTTCCTTCCAGTCTGACATTTCCAAGATTCTCTGAGCACCAATAACAAATGAATGACTAAGGCGCAGAATCTGATCTCATGTTACCTTGAGTACTGAACCCAGCGGGGCTGCGGGAGGGCCCAGATTTCAATTGTGTCTTCAGCCTGAGGTCTTGAATGAATGGTGACTTGCAGTCACTGAGGACACTTTCAGCAAGATGAGGGCTGCTGGTTCTGGTTCCTTGGCCAACTTCCCCTGTGGGTAATTACAAGATCTGGTCAGAAGTCTTTAGAGGAAACATTTCATTGTCAGAAAATTGTCAGAAGATTTGTTTTCCATTGGAAAACGGTCCGTTTTGATGCATTTTTTTTACTTGATAAAAAAGTTTCAGAATTTCAAAATGAAACTTTCTGGTTATCCAGTTCAAAAAGACGTCTTCCTTAGAAATATACATTATAGTAGAATTTTTAAAAAATATTACATGGTCTAAAATTTATATGTTCAAAATTGGAAGGAAACATTTCAAAATTCTTAAAACAAAATGCTGCTTTTCACACAAACCGAAAATGATTTTTGATTGAAGAAAATTTTTAAGATTTTTACTTTTTGTACCATTTTGACACAGGAAAATGTTTCAGTATCTTGAAAATTTGTGTGGGATGGAAACTCCATTTTCTCCCCAACCCTGGTAATTACACGAGTGTAAAATTGCTCCCGTAGCTGTAGCTGGCTACATTGAGCCTTTTCACTTCCTGTCCTAAGGCTCTGTGCAGTGCTGCTGTGGGGCTGTCAGACAGCTGCCCCGCCCCACCCCCACAGGGTATAAAGAGATTTTGATAAACACTGTAAGAGCCCAATCCTGCATGGTGCTGAGGCACTTCCTGTGACGTGCTGGGCAATTGCAACACTGATTAAAGTCAAGGGGAGTGGTGGGTGCTCAGCTGCTGTTAGGCTCAGCTCCTACCTTCTGCTCCTTAAAGCATGCACATTGTAAAGCATTTTCACTAGGATCCCTAGAGCAGTAAATAGGGCTTTGTACCACTGTCAGTCAGTGTTACTGGGAGGGTTATAACAGGCCCTTACAGGAACTGGGCTGGGGAGACATCGTGCTCAGATAGCGTTATGATTTCTATAGCCTATCTGTATGACCACTGACAACATTCAGCCCCTTAACAGCGACCCTGGGGACTGGATTCTCGTTAGCACTAAATCCCTCTCCACCCTGGTATCACACCGGGGCCTGGAAGTGGGTGTGAGTGTAATTTATGCTCCTCTAAACTCTTCTTGACATTGATGCAAAGGGGAAGCCATGTCACTGTGAGTAATGGGCTAGAAATCAGGCAGAATCTTGACCACTCAAGCCGTCCTTTAAATTCCTGCTTCCACTTAACCTTGCCTCAGTCAGCGACTGTGGGATTTAGCCCAGGTCACTCCCCAGCCATGGGAGGGAGGAAGGCAGGGGAGGGAAAGGGAAGGAAGAAGGACGATGGTCCTCAGCATTAGAGAGCTGCCGGGAGGGGGTTTCTGACAGATCGATCCAGGGGAGCTGCAGCCAGTCAGTGCAGCCTCACAAGTGGGGTGCGGGTTAAGGAGACATGGCCAAGGCAACCGGGGATTCTGTTCTTTTTTGAGCCAATTGCTCTAATCACTAGCCCATGTTGCCCTCTGTTGTCAGCTGTTTCAGAAGGGACATTGACAGATGCACTTTACTTCTCTCTCCCTGCTTTGTGCAGCGAGAAGCAGCTTTTTAACCAGCCTCGTTCAGTTCATTTTAACCAGTTTATTGCTAGACTTAAGGGGTGGCGCTTAACTTCCATTGACTTCAGTAGGAATGAGGCACCCAACCCTCTGAGCCGTGCTGGAAAATCCCACTAGGCAACTGCCTGCATTTATAGGCACCTAAATACCTTTGAAAATCTGTCCAAAAGTCACTTTTGAAAATGGGACTTACACTATTTGAAAATTGTGTCTTACGTTGTCTTTTTTCTCGCACATGCCAGAACTTTCAGTGTGATGATCTAAAGTGCAGTTAACAGTCCTCCAAGGCAAGACAACTAACAATCATTACATGTCTGCATTGTGCCACCAAGAACTGTGCTACAATAAACCAAACATGGAAAGCTGGGGAGAGATTTAGCTTGAGGTTGTCAAAGGACCTAAGTGGTTTAGGAGCAGTTTCCTTTGACAAACAATGGGACTTGTGCTCTGAACTCATATGGATTTGTTTATTTACATCATCCAAATTCTGCATGTTTAATTATTCTGAATCATCATATACACCCCTGTGACACTGGAATGCAGAGAAAATCTACAAGAACTTCTGTACCCTCTGCAGAGTCTTTACCCCACCCATCTAGTATCTATCACCACAGCACATCCTCCTCGGAGGCATTCCTCACTGGACATTGTACCCAGTCACTGCAGCAGTGCACTAGGCATCAGTCCTTGGTCTACTGAGTCAGGATTTTGTCCTACTATTTTTAAGAAAATGATCTTTGTCGAGTATCTGGTTTTATCTTCTTCAGGTAAAACTTCTGCATTAAGCTCTGGAATAGGGAAAACAGCCTCTTCAGTAGGACACTAGTATTGAATACTGTATCTATATGTTTTAAAACTTTTGCTGGATATTAATTGGATTTCCATTCACTTGTATGAAGTTATAGCAGCTTTTTAAGTATTTGGGATGCAGAGCATAGATGTTATCAGATTAAGTAATTTCTATTGCTGAGCTATCCAGTCCATCTGTGACAGCTGAAGACCTGACAGACACTGACTATAATGATATTTTATTTCTCCAGTGCTAGGAGTGCAGTTATTTCTGCACCAGACTCAGCGGATCCAGTTTGTTGAAGTTAATGACACCGCAAAGATCCACTGTTCTTCCAAAGAAAACCTGGAAGGAGGAAGTAGCATGTTTTGGTATTTGAGAAGACAAGGTGAGAAACCCACCTGCATTAAGCGCTGTTTGGATGATCAAAATGTAGGTAAATTTGTTTGCAAACACAAGACACACAGCTCGACGCTGGAAATCAGCAACGTGCAAAAGACTGAGTCTGGCATTTACTACTGTGCATTTGAATACAGCAGCTACCTGATCTTCGGGAATGGAACCACACTGATTGTTGGAGGTAAGGATTGATTGACAAAGCATATTTCATGTTCCCATTAAAATGTGATAAGATACCATAGCTACTGATGAATGATTCAAAGGAAAACATGCTTTAAGCCAAACAGATGAGCTAAACATTAAATGCTCTGGGTATAAGAGGAATGTAACAATATTTATTGTTATAAAATATATGTGTAAAACCTGAAAGTGCCGAAAATAAATTATTGAAGTTTGTCTGTGACTGTTCAGAGCACCCAGGTAGGGAATATTTCTAACTTAAGAGTTATGTTCGTGTGAAACAATATTTTGACTTAATGATAAGTTTATAACATTTATAAAACTGTAGGCAATTTTCTTTCTAGGTAGTGCAGCTACGTATTGTCCTACTTAGTGGTTGTGTGGTAATTTAATATTTTCTTCTTCAATACATTTGTTCCTTTGAATTAATGTCTTAGTGACAGATATGCGGTGTTGTTTTGGCTGTGTTGGTTCCAGGACATTGGAGAGACAAGGTGGGTAAGGTAATATCTTTTATTGGACCTGCTTCGGTTGGTGAGAGAGACAAGCTTTTGAGCTGACACAGAGCTCTTCTCCAAATCTGGAAAATGGCACTCTGAATACATTTCCCAGACCTGAAGAAGAGCTCTGTGGCAGCTTGAAAGTTTGTGTCTTTCACCAACAGAAGTTGGTCCAATGAAAGATTTTACCTCACCCATCTTGTCTCTCTGAGTGAAAGATTAATACCTTTAATCAGGCTGCAGCTCATTTGATCATCACACCGAATTTGCCATCTCCTTCTGCTCAGACAGTTATACCAACAGCAGCTGGGTGATGCTTCTGATCCCATTTCCACGTGACAGTCAAGTCACTGAGACAGCGAATCTGGCCTGTGTGATCCATGGAGTATCCAGCCCAGTCCACATTTCCTGGAGTGTTTCTGAGGAGCTGCAGGAACAGGGGCTGATGCGCTCACTGAAAGCAAAAGATGGATCATTAACACTCATAAATCACATCAGCGTCCCCATGGACACCTGGACCAGTGGGAAGAATTTCACCTGTGAAGTCAAATTCAACTCTTCTGGCACCAGTGTGAAGAAAAGTACCAGGTATCCTGCAGGTGAGTGATATGATATTTGAAACCAAAGGAGACTCAGATGTGAAATAGGGGTGAATTGGCCACAATCAGAGCTGCTTAAACATAACTTTCCATCACAGAAAGCTGGAATATTCTATATCTTAATTAAAACTTCTCCAGGGAGTTTTGGGAAAGAAAACTTGAGACATTACAGGGACCACAAGAAAAAGTAGTTCTGATCTCTGCTGCAGCTTTCACCCAGATTGTACATATGAATCCCTGTAAAGAGCTAAATAATAATAAATATCAGGAGTAAAGGGGAATTGAGAGGCATTTGAGATGAGAGATGTTTTCCAGTGAAATATGCAAAGTGATGGAGAGACGATGAGGAAAGGAGAGAACAACTGGGAGGATTTTGAAGATGGCAGAAGGTGCAGAGAAGATTCTGATTACAGGAGAATAGAATTCGCCTATGGGAGAAGGGGCAACACAGAGGGTGAAAGGTGTTGAAGGCTCCTGTAGCCTCACTCCTCGGGGGTTAAGGCCTGGGGTGAAATGGGGTCAGGAGAGAAGAGCTGGAAGTTGTAGCATCATGGCCCCCTTTGCTCAAGTCAGGCACATTTGTCTGTTTTTTTAGCTTCTTTCACAGCCCCTGCCAGCGAGTGCTCACATTACATTGTGCTGCTTGTGGCTGGAGCTGGTCTGCTGCTGCTGGTGGTGTCTCTGAGCCTTATATGGACTCTCTGCCCTTCCACACTAGGTAAGAAACACAGCCCAGCCCAGACTCTCTCCTGCAGAGAGAAATCCTACTGCCCGGCTTGTAACTGTCCCGTCCAACACATGAACACGCTGCAAATGTCACAACTACCAGCACTGATCTCAGAATGTTTGTTTTCTGTATCTTGAATTTCATGTGTCAGGAGAACAACTTTGTTCTCCGTCACAAAGGGAGAGATGTAGAAAGGCTTCTACTGTCCATGGCCCAGGCACCTTGTCTATAGTTCACAAAGAGCAGTAGCCTTTCTGATGAGCCTCTCTCCATGTGCCATGCAGGGTAGTGCCCTGCGCACCTACAGCTGGAGGAGTGACTGTGGAAGAGGAACTTTTACTGTTGTCTTTGTTTGTTCCAGGATTCCAGCCCAGGATCTCAGCACCCCCAGCTTCAGAGGAGAACCAGGTACGGCTCTTTGCAAACTCTCTGTCTAAATCAATCTGTCTCAGGCATTTCTAATCCATCAACTTCATGTGTTTGGCACCTAAGCTGATTGATCTGGAAGGAGGAGGTGAAAGTGAGGTCTAGTGGTTGGAGTAGCAGGGAGGGAGGACCAAGTCCTACTGTGAGCTTTCCTACTAACTTACTGTGGGACAGTGGGCAAGACACTTACTGCTCTGTGACTCTGTTTCCCCATGTGTAAAGGGTGGATAACTAGACTTACTGTGCAAGGATGATGGGAAGTTTGCTGTTTTATTGGTTCTGACTGTGCCCTTTACAGGGGTTTTGTGCGCCTGGGAACATTTTTGGCACTTATAATATAAAAAGCTGTAACAAATTATATTTTTAAAACACATGAAGGTTTTCCAGTGAAAGGTGCTATGGGCCTGATCCAAAGCTTATTGACCTTAATAGGAGACCGTCCATTTATATGGAGTGTGGATCTGGCCAAATATTTTCAGCAGGTGAGTTCTTAAAGTCAAAATCCAGCCCTGGTTTCCATTTTAAAAACACCCACAGTTTATAGGAAAAGCAGGAGAATCGGAGATGAGAGGGAATTTTTCATCAGGCTAAACTCACTTGGATGTTCGGTTCTGTCTCAGCCTGTATCCCTTCATTTTACAAGGAGGGGGCTCATTTTACTATTTGTCGCCAAATAGGGTGGAATCTTATACGCTCATCTGGATTTTGAATCATGGAATCGCAACGGGCGCACGATGCAGCAATCGAACAGAAAGAAACGTGCAAAACCCTGAACTGTCTAGTGCAGGGGAATCCACACGTGGGAACTGATGTGTTGCAGACGTAGCAGCTGGAAGAAGGCTCTGTCTGTCTCCGTCTCCTTTCTTTTTTATTTTCTCCCCTTGTCTGTTTAGAATAAAAAGGTCAGAAGATCCCCACAGGGTCCAGCCTCATGAGGTGGGAAATCTCCTTTTGGGATATAAAGGCATCAGGGTGTAGATGGCTTTACCCGTCCCCTTTGTATTAGATTGGAAGCTCTTTGGTGCAGGGACTGTCCCTTTGTTCTGTGTTTCTGCCGTGTCTAGTACAGAGGGACTCTGGTCCATAACTGGGGCTCCTGGATGCTAAGGTAATACAATCATCATCCTCCCCGCATCTGCAGAGGGACCTGGACACAGCTGAACAGCTGCATCTTCCCTGCACAGAGTGAGGTCGGATGGCAGGAGTCTGGAAAGGGGACGTGCAGCCCCTGTATATGCCACAGCACCCAGCTCCCCTGACTCTCAGCTGTAACGTTACATGGATGTGCAATGGGATTGTGAAGGGGAAGGATGGATGCAGGAACTGGGAGGGCTGAGAATCTCTCCCCAGGCCACGGCTGGAGCTGCTACTCCACTGCTTCCTCTGGAGCAGTGTTTCTCAACAACTGGTCCATGGTCCAGCACTAGTCTTTGAGATTTCCCTGACACAGTTTAGGAAGGCAGGAAGCCGGTCCCTGGTATCCAAAAGGTTGAGAAATGTTTCTGTAGAGTCTGCTGCTTTTCCCCATGGGCAAGATCCACAGAGCCCCATGTGCCAGCCCTTCTGCACCATCTAACAATAACAGGATGTTACCAATGGCTGGAGCTCTCCTGGTGCCTGAGCCTGCAGGCGCTGCCAGTTTACATCACATGTCATTCTGTCCTCATTAGAAAGTGATGGAAATGCAATTAGTGATGTTTATGTTGCGTCTTTTATCTGGTCAATGCATCAAGCTCAGCTTATTGTGCAATAAGAAAGGTGACGTTTTAAATGCTTTAGGCCAGATTCTGCTCTGGTTTGCAGCAGTGTAAACCTGGAGGAGCTCTGTTGCAGTCAGTGGAGTTACTCTGGATTTACACCGGTGTCTCTGAGAGTGGAATCCGGTACTTTCTATCCCACTTTGCATCTGTGTTTCTTTTGAAGGATGATACAACAAATGTGTTAACACACCATTTGTTACGCACACATATGATAAGGGGTGATTCACAGAGGACGGTGATCAACTGTTCATGCCCACTGGAAAAAAGACAAAAAGTAATGGGCTTAATCTGCAGCAAGGGAGATTTACGGGAGATATTAGGAAAATCTTTCTAACTCTCAGGGGAGTTCAGCTCTAGAACAGGCTTCCAAGGGAGGTTGTGGAATCCCTGTCACTGGAGGTTTTTAAGAACAGATTGGACAAACACCTGTCGGGGACGGTCTAAATTTACTTGGTCTGGGACTTGATGACTTTTTAAGGTCCCTTCCAGCCTGACATTTCTGTGAATCAAAGTGCTAATAACAACTGAATGACTAAGGGCCAGAACCTGAGCTCATGTTTCCCTACGTACTGAACCGAATGGGGCTGCAGGAGGGCCCAGATTTCCACTGAGCCTTCAGACTGAGGGCTTGAATGAACAGTGACTTCCAGTCACTGAGGATGCTTTCAGCAAGATGAGAGCAGCTGGCTCCGGTTCCTTGGCCAACTTCCCATTTGGGTTATTACTCGAGCTGGTCAGGAATCTTTAGAGGAAACATTTCGTTGCCAGAAAATGCCCACTTGTTGAAATGGAGATTTTTTTTTCCAGGGGAAAAGGGTCAGTTTTGATTACTTTTTTTTTACATAAAAAAAAGTTTCAGAATTGCAAAATGAAAAATTCCAGTTCTTGAGTTCAAAATCACGCCTTGCTTAGATGTTTAAGCTAATTATAGTTGAACAAAATTTTAGTTTCACATTATCTTAATTTTATATGGTCAAAATAGAAAGGAAACATCCCAAAATTATTAAACCAAAATGCATCTTTTCACCCAAACCAAAAATGGTTTTTGATTCAGGAAAATTTTGACTTTTCATCACCGTTCGAGACAGGAACATTTTTCGATCTCTTGAAAAGTTGTGTGGGGTTGGAAATCCATTTTCTGCCCCAGTCTGGTCATTAAAAGTGTAAAATTACTGCTGTAGCTGCAGATGGCTACATTGCTCCCTTTCATTTCCTGCCCTTAGCCACTGTGCAGTGTTGCTCCACCCCCACAGTGCATGAAGACATTTCTATATACAGCTACTCCTGAGGGCATTCTGTGCCAAAAAAAAATAAACATTCTGTGCACAATATTTTAAAATTCTGCAAATTTTATTTGTCAATAAATGTGGAGGCTCCAGCATGGCACTGTGGAGCAGAGGCCACTGGCTGCACAGAGGTGGGAGATCACTGTGAAGCTCCCCACAGGACACGGACTCAGCAGTAAGGCTGCACCCAACCCTGACACAGCGCAATGACCCGCCCTGCCCCTCCATGCCAGGTGCACCAGGAGTGGACAGGCAGGCTCAGCAAAGATCCAAGTGTGGAGGGGTTTGGTGTGCAGGGATCCAGGTGGGGGTTCCAAGGGTGTGTGGGGCAATCTAGGTGCGAGCAGCTCAGTGGGGGATCTGAGCAAAGGGGGGGAATCTGGATGCACAGGGGCTTGTTGGGGAGTTCTGGGTGCAACAGTAATGGGACTCTGCAGAGGGGTCCAGGTGAAGTTGGCTGGGGCTCAGCAGGGGGGGTCTGAGTTGGGAGGGCATACAGCTCATCAGGGGGGTCTGGAGTGTGGGGGCTCAGTGGTGGGTCCAGATGCTGAGGGAGTGGGGCTCAGTGAGGTAGGGAAAAGGATCCAGGTGCAGCTCATTGGGGCTCAGTGAGGTGGGGATCTGGGTGCAGGTGGCTCATCAGGGTGGTCCAGGTGCAGGGGGAGTGGGACTTGGCAAGGGGGGGTTCTGAATGTGAGGGATGAGGCTTGGTGGGATGGTCAGGGCATGAGGGGCTCTGGATGCAGGGTGGTTGGGCAAATGGCGGAGCAGCTCCCTATACAGGGATCCCTCCCCCCTGCAGCTGAGGAGCAGAAAGCAGGGTGGGAACTTTGCAGAGCTGGGGGATAAATCTGGGGGTGGGTCTGACCCAGCCCCGGATGCTGTGCAGGGGAAGAGGAAGTCCCATCCTCCCGAGCCCAGCTGGGTCTAGCAGCTAAGCCCAGTATAGGCTAGGAGCCACCAGCTGGGTCTTCCCCAGTCCCGCCTCCTGCCCGACAGTGATTTACCTCTCTGCCAGCTGCCCTGGGCACCCAAAACATACTGCTGCGGTGGGTCATATAACCGCTTTTGTGGCTTCCCTTTGCCTCCCTGTCAGAAGTCATTTTTCTTCAGGGAAGTAAAGAAATCTGCGAGGGACATAAATTCTGTGCCTGCACAGTGGTGCAGAATTCCCCCAGGAGTAACACAGCATAACGGCCTAATCCAGCATGGTGCTGAGGCACCTGCTGTGACATGCTGGGTGCCTCCCACACTCAGCAAAGTCAAGGGGAGTGGTGGGTGCTCAGCTGCTGTTAGGCTCAGCACCTACCTTCAGTTCCTTAAAGCACTGCACATTGCAAAGTATTACGCTGGGATCCCTAGAGCAGTAAATAGGGCTTTGTACCACTGTCAGTCAGTGTTACTGGGAGGGTTATAACAGGCGCTTACAGGAACTGGGCTGCAGAGACATTGTGCTCGAATAGCGTTATGATTTCTGTGGGCTTATCTGTTAAACCACACAAAACATTCAGCCTCCTAACAGTGACCCTGGGGACCAGATTCTCTAAGTCCCTTTCCACCATGGTAACGCACAGGGGCCTGGAAGTGGGTGTGAATGTAATTTCTGCTCCTCTAAACTCTTCTTTACATTGGTGCAAAGGAGAAGCCGTGTCATTGTGAGTAATGCCCTTGGGCTAGAAATTGGGCAGAATCTTGGCCAGTCCAGTCATCCTTCTTCAGGCCAAACTCCTGCTTCCACTTAACATTGCCTGAGTCAGAGACTGCGGGATTTAGCCCAGGTCGCTTCCCAGCCATGGGAGGGAGGAAGGCAGGGGAGGGTAGAAGGGAAGGAAGGAAGGACGATGATCCCCAGCATTAGAGAACTTCCTGGAAGGAATTTGTGATAGATCGATCCAGGGGATCTGCAGCCATTCACTGCAGCCTCAGAAGTCAGGTGTGGTCTGAGGAGACCTGGCCAGGTCACCAGTCGCTCTAATAACTAGCCCACGTTGCCCTCTATTGTCAGCTGTTTCAGAAAGGACATTGACAGATGCACTTTACTTCTCTCTCCCTGCTTTGTGCAGCCAGATGCAGCTTTCTAACCAGCCCCATTCCGCTCATTTTTATCCAGCTTATGACTAGGTCCAAGGGGAGATGCTTAACTTCCATTGACTTCGGTAGTAATGAGGCACCTAACAGTCTTAGCCATGTCTGAAAATCCTCCTAGGCACCTCTCTGCATTTATAGGCACCTAAATACCTTTGAAAATCCGGCCTGAAGTCACTTCTGAAAATTGTATCCTTCATTTTCTTATGCCTCAAACATGTCAGAGCTTTCAGTCTGATGATTTAAATTGCAATTTAAGACACCAAGACCAGATGCCAAATGGTCATTACATGCCTGCATTGTAGCACCAAGAAGTATGGAGCAACAAGTGGCCCAAACATGGAAAGCTGGGTGGAGACTTAGGTTGGGGCCGTCAAAAGAACTAGGTGATTTAGGAGCATTTTCCTTTGGAAATCAATGAGACTTGTGCTCCCAAGTCATGTGGGTTTGTTTATATAGATCATCCATGTTCTGGATATTTAAAATTATTCTAAATCATATAGTACACCCCTGTACCGCTGGAATCCAGACAAATTCTACAAGAAATGATGTAGCCTCTGTAGATTCTTAAACCCACGCATCTTGTGTCTATCACCACAGCACATCCTCCTTGGAGGTGTTCCTCACTGGACATTGTACTCAGTCACTGCAACAGAGCACTAGGCATCAGCCTTTGGGCTAGTGAGTCAGGGTTTTGTCCTACTATTTTATGAAAATGATCTTTGCGAAATACCTCATTTTATCTTCCTTAGGTAAAACTTCTGCTTTAAATATTGGAATTGAGAAAACAGCCTCTTCAGTGAGACATCAGTGTTGAATATCTGTGATATGTCTGGAAACTTTTGCTGAATTTTAATTGCATTTCCATTCACTTGTATGAAGTTATAGCAGCTTTTTAAGTATTTGGGATGCAGAGCATAGATGTTATCAGATTAAGTAATTTCTATTGCTGAGCTATCCAGTCCATCTGTGACAGTTGAAGACCTGACGGAAACCTACTATAACAATATTTTATTTCTCCAGTGCTAGGAGTGCAGTTATTTCTGCACCAGACTCAGCGGATCCAGTTTGTTGAAGTTAGTGACACCGCAAAGATCCATTGTTCTTCCACAGAAAACTTGGAAGGAGGAAGTAGCATGTTTTGGTATTTGAGAAGAGAAGGTGAGAAACCCACCTGCGTTAAGCGCTGTTTGGATGATCAAAATGTTGGTAAATTTATTTGCAAACATGAGACACACAGCTCGACGCTGGAAATCAGCAACGTCCAAAAGACTGACTCTGGCATTTACTACTGTGCATATAGATACAGCAGCTACCTGATCTTCGGGAATGGATCCACACTCATTGTTGGAGGTAAGGAACCATAGCTTGTTTAAGGAAACTAACAGCTGATTGACAAAGCATATTTCATGTTCCCATTAAAATGTGACAAGATTCCATAGCTATAGATGAATGGTTCAAAGGAAAACATGCTTTAAGCCAAACAGATCAGCTAAACATTAAATGCTATGGGTGCAGAAAATATCCATAGCAGAAGAAATAAGTTTTAACTAAAAATGTTAAAACTTGAAAGTACTGAAAATAAACTACTGAAGTTTCTCTCTGACTGTTCAAGGCACCCAGGTTGGGAATATTTCTAACCTAAGAGCCACGATGGCATGAAACTATATTTTGAGTTAAAAAAAAGTCAATGAAATTTATAAAATTGCACAAAAATTTTCCTTCTAGGTAATGCAGCTACGTATTGCTCTATATCCTAGTTAGTGTTGGATAGTTCCTTCTTCAAAATAGATTTGTTCCTTCGAATTAATGTCTTAGTGAATGATAGTATGCAGTGTTGTTGTAGTTGTCTTGGTCCCAGGATATTGGAGAGACAAGGTGGGTGAGGTAATATCTTTTCTGGGACCAACTTCTGTTGCTGAGAGAGACAAGCTTTTGAGCTGACACACAGCTCTTCTTCAGGTCTGGGAAATGACACTCTGAATATATTTCCCAGATCTGAAGAAGAGCTCTGTGGAAGCTCAAAAGCTTGTCTCTCTCACCAACAGAAGTTGGTCCCAGAAAAGATATTACCTCACCTACCTTGTCTCTTAGTGGAAGATTAACATCTTTAATCAGACTGCAGCTCATCTGATTATCACACTGAATTCGCCACCTCCTTCTGCTTAGACAGTTATACCAACAGCAGCTGGGTGATGCTTCTGGTCCCATTTCCACATGGCAGTCAGGTCACTGGGACAGCGAATCTGGCCTGTGTGATCCATGGAGTGCCCAGCCCAGTCCACGTTTCCTGGAGTGTTTCTGGGGAGCTGCAGGAACAGGGGCTGACGCGCTCACTGAAAGCAAAGGATGGATTTTTAACGCTTGTAAATCACATCAGCGTCCCCATGGACACCTGGACCAGTGGGAAGAATTTCACCTGTGAAGTCAAATTCAACTCTTCTGGAAACAGTGTAAAGAAAAGTACCAGGTATCCCGCAGGTGAGTGATATTATATTTGAGGGTAATGGAAACTCACATGTAAAATATGGATGTGACCATGCTGAGAGCTGCTTCTATGTGATTTTCCATTAGAGAAATTTGAAATATTCCATGTCTTAATTAGAATTTCTCCAGAGAATTTGGGGTCAGGTGATTTGAGACGTTATAGGGACCACAAGATAATGTAGCTCTGATTTCTAGGGCAGGTTCCTCCCAGACTGTCCAGAAAGGGGAATTCAGAGGCATTTGAGAAGAGAGATGTTTTCCAGTGAGATATGCAAAGTGATGGAGAGATAATGAGGTGAGGAGAGACCTAGAGGGAGGATTTTGTAGATGGCAGGAGGTGCAGAGAAGAATCTGATTACAGGAAAAATTATTGGCCTAATGAAAAGGGAACAACAGAGAGGGTGAAAGGTGCTGAAGGGCCTGTAGCCTCACTCTTTAGAGAGTAAAGTGGGGAACAGGAGCACAGAAAATGTCTAATTCTTACCTAGTGCACCCGTCAATCTCAAAGCACTTTACAGAGGAGGTCAGTATCACTAACCTCATTCTATAGATGGGGAAACTGAGGCACAGAGAGTAGCTGCGATGTGCCCATGCTCACCTAGCAGACCAATGGTAGAGCTGGGAGCAGATCCCAGGTTTCCTGAGTCCCTGTCCTCTACCCATTAGGCCACACTGCTTCTTGGAAGGGTGGAGGCAGGACTGCTGAAGGAAGCCTTTCTTTTATCCACCTCCACAGCCCACGCCAGTAGTTGCCTACCTTCCATTGTGTCCCTGGCGGTGCTGAGCGCCCTGATACTGTTGACGGTGTCTCTGAGTCTCATCTGGACCCTCTGCCGTTCCACGCTAGGTAATAAACACTGCCCATCCCCAACGTTCTCCTGCAGGGAGTGATCCCACTCCATCCCTCCTCCTGGGGACCACGAGTGTTATCCCATGTGTTACATGGATACACTGCACATCTCATAAACACCAAGACTGAGCTCAGAAGGTGACTTTCCTGTGTTGGGAGAACGGCTTTGTTCTCCGTGACAAAGGGAGCGATGTAGAAAGGCTTCTGCTGTCCATGGCCCAGGCACCTTGTCTATAGCTCACAAAGAGCACTAGCCTTTCTGATAAGCCTCTCTCCATGTGCCGGGCAGGGTGGTGCCCTGTACACCCACAGCTCGGCTGCACCATTAGTCAACGAACTACAGCTGGGGGAGCAACCGTGGAAGAGGAACTTTTACCATTGTCTCTGTCTGTCTGTTCCAGGATTCCCACCCAGGATCTCAGCGCCTCCAGCTTCACAGGAGAACCAGGTACGTCACGTTACAAACCATCTCTGTCTAAATCAATGTGTCTGTCTCAGGCATTTCTAAGGGTCCTTCCCCTTAGTGCATTAGGGGCCCACAGGTGTTATTTCCAGCCTGGGTACTGTCAAAGTTAGATTCAGGACTGACAATTTGTTAGACCACTCTGTTTATTAGCACAGCGCTCTGCTAATACACCCAGATAATGTGAGCACCATACAAGACCCACGCTACCTTATTTTATACAGATAAAAAGGGCGCGAACTTAACAAGAGGACAAAGAAAGCAGAACTGACAAATTTACATGAGGCTAGACATACATAGTTAATTTCCTTACTAACTTTTACCAATCTCCAGTTAATGTTCCACCATTAGCTTAAGTGGACTCATTGTTTGTGCCTTAATGTTTCTTTTACTGACGCCTGTATTTCAACATTCCTTATTTCTGCTTAAAGGTACATCCAGCATTTCTTTAATCCATTTTATTTTTACAATATAATTCATTCTACTTTCACAGTACCAACAGATTTGGCCATTCGGCAAATCACTTACCTGCTCCGTGCGTTTTCCCCACATGTACAAAAAAAGATAACAAAACCTAATTCACATGGATACTAGGAGGTTTCATTTATTATTCTGTCAGACTGTACACTCTTTCAGGGCAGTTTGTCTTTGCTTTGGCCCAGATTGTCAAAAGTATTTAGGTGCCTCCCTCCCATAGTTGGGCACCTACATACTTTGAAGATCTGAGCTTTTGTGTCTTATACAGTGCAGGGCATATTGCTGGCACTTAACAAATAAATAATAGTAATTGATAGTACTGGAAAAGAACATTAAGATGCTCGACTGAAAAGTGCTTGAGACCTGATCCAAAGCTAACGGAAATGAACCGGAGAGTTTTCGTTATTTCCGTGAGCTGCGCGTCAGCCCCGAGGAGAGCAAAATGTTATCACTGAGTTCTTAAAGTCACATGGCACTGTCCATTTTCATAACACACACCATTTATAGGAAAAGCGGGAGAATAAGAGACAGGAGGGAATTTTTAAGGTCCATGGATGCTAAACTCACTTGCATGTTCCGTTCTGTCTCAGCTCGTATCATTTCATTTTACAAGGAGGTGGCTAATTTTATTCACTGTCGCCAAACAGGGTGGAATCTTATACGCTCATCTGGATTTTGATTCACGGAATCATGATGGGCGCAAGATGCAGCGACCGGCCAGAGGGAAGCGTGTAAAACCAGAAACTGTCTAGTGCAGGGGAATCCACATGTGAGAACTAACTGTTCTCTGCTGATCTCAATGAGATTAGTCAGCCTGTAATAAGGCTCTTTCTGGCTGCATCTTTTTTCTCTCCTCTTCTCTGTTTAAAGTATAAATGTCAGAAAATTCCCCAAAGAATTAGCCCCGACAGGTGCTAAGGGCATCATTATACAGGTGACTTTTCAGTTGATTTGCATATTTTGAAGAACTGATTGGAAAATGGCTGTTTTTCCCCTCATGGAACATTTTGATAAAAGCAAAAAAATTTTTCATTTTTCCTAAAATTTTCAGTAGCAAATGTTTTTTGAAGGATTTTTTTCACTGTTTGGCAACCAAACCCCATAACACATTTTCAGCTACAAACCAAACTGTGATTTTATTTCTGGCTTTTCAATCTTCAGAGCCCAAAAAATCAAAGATTTGGATTTTGTCATAAACCCAATTTTCCTTTGGGGGCGGGGGAGTTTAGATGGAAAGTTTTCAACCAGGGCTGATATTTAGGAACAAATCCCTCACCCCTCTGGGGAGGCAGAGTTGACTCCCTCAGATTAATCGACTAATAAATGTGAAGGTCAGAAGGAACCATCCTGACCTCCTAAGTCATAGACCAGAGAACCTCAAGGCCACAACTTCTGTTTGAGCTGTGGTGTAGCTTTTAGAGAGACACCCAATCTGAACATAAAGCCTGCAGAATTCACCACATCCCTTGGCAAGAGCACCCGCTGCAGTTTTGCAATGACATGTGATACATCGTGCATGTCAGCTGAGATTATGAATGGTAAAGAGGGGTCTAGAAAGAGACGGTAGGTCAGGCTCTCTGTCTGAGCGCTGGGGCTGCTACTCCACTGATTCCTGCTTTTCTTGAAGGACCAGATCCTTAGAAGCCCACAGGCCGTGCCATGTAATAATAACAGGTAATCAATAAGAGAGACTCTCCCTAGCCACTGAGGCTGCACATGTGCCCATTTGGATCACAGCTGGCTCTTTTCAAACTCTCATAACGCTACTAATTAAAACTTCAATCTCGTCACTAAAGCGTCCGTTGCCTTTTTCAGCTGGTGAGATGCCGCAGCTCAGTTTATTGTGTCTGAGAGGGGACTTTGCAAATCCCGCAGGCCAGGTTCTGCTCTCACTTGTGCCCGTGTAAATCTGTGGCCATCCATGGAGTTGCGCCACCTTCACAACGGTGTCTCATGCAGAGGCAGCAGAATCCGGCCCTGTACATTTCATTTAATATCTGGATAAACTTGCTGCAAGGCACAAGTGCCAATACAAAAATGAATGAAGAAGGGCCTCAGCCTGGGCTCATTTTGCCCATGAGGCAGCAGGAGGGGGCCCTCTGTCTGATGAGACTTAAAACTGGGGTCTCAAACAGCTTCACTTCCCATCCTGAGCTGCAGGGCAGGGTTGCTGTGGGGCTGTTAACCAGCTACCACCTTCCAAGCCGTTTTGCTGATGGCCAACAGAATTCCTACATACTGTTAAAAGGCCTGGTCCTGTAGGGTGCTGAGGCCCCTGCTGTGATGTGCTGAGGGAAAACATAGGTGAGGATGCCCACCAGCTTGCAGGACCACAGCCCGAGTCCTGAGTGCTTCGGAATCTCGAAAGCACTGACAATTGGAGATTACTGTTGCGGGAGGGTTATGATTAGTCCTTTCTGTAGGCGAGGCCATGCTGGGGAGACACTGACCCACGTCCTCAAAGGTATTTAAGCTCCTAACTTCCATTGACATCAATGGGCGTTAGGTACCTACAGACCTTTTAGGATCTGGGCCACTGGGCTTATCTAGCTTTATGATTTCTATGGTCTTATCTACACTACAACATGAGTCTCTTACAATGAGTCTGGGGGGCCTGATTGCACCAAGCCCTTTTACCAGTGCTTAATTGTTCCCAAGGCTGAGCCGTGTCTCCTCTAAGCCTGGCAGTGCATCGTCCCGGCATCTCTGAGCTCGCTGCATCAGGTCTGAATGTAAAAAAAGACTTTGAGTCCCGGCACCAAATTGCTTGATCCCTGGTGCCTCTTTCATTGCAAATGAAGCTCTGCCCTTTACGCTGCTCTGGTGATGTCGAGGGGCCCGTAAGTGGGCATAACTCATTCACTACCAGAACTGTGTAACGGGACCCAAATGTAACGGAGACTAATCATACGAGATAGAGACCAGCCTGCTGTCCTGACTCAGGGAAAACTCCTGCTCATGCTGAATTTTGCCGGAATGTAGGATTTTGCCCCACAATCTCACTGCCCCGGTCTGTTTTTGAAGGTGTGATCTAAAGCACAGCCAGCCAAGGAATGACCCTAAAGGAACTGCGGGTTTAATATCAGAAGCAGAATACAGTATCACAGAGATGTTATCATTATCACAGGCAACAGCCGCTAAACAACCCTGCCTGCTTTAAGCCAGCGGCAGGTTTGGTGTGCGTACAGAGGATGTACAGCCCAGGGGAGGGGGGTCCTGCGGGGCCAGGCTGGGCTGCAAGAGCCAGGGCTGAAAGGTCACCTAGGCCGGGATGTCTGTGCCACAGAGTGTGCAGCACCCACCTTTCAACGAGTTTTGTTTTGTTCAAAGAGCGAGGTCCAATTCATGGGAAATGAGCTGTTGCTCTTACAGTGGGGTGAGGTAGGAAACCGCATAGACGCAGGCTGTGAGCTCAGTCAGCTTGTTTACAGCTTTGAAAAACAAAATATATATAACTCGTATCTAAAAATATAACCAAGATACATTCACACCACCAACCCTACTGCCGCCAGTCCAAGCAGTAGGCCTCCTCATTGCCGCAAAGTTCCTCTATGCCACTCTGGTGGCACAAAGGAGCCTGAAATGAGCATATATATAACTAACCAGCATTTTAAGGCCCCTTTACATGGTCCGAGTGATGCAAAAGGACCTTGCTGTAAATGACAATCAACCCCTACACATTTAACCAAGGCCCAGCATGGATTTCTTGCATGGGGAGAGGGGCAAACCTTTGCCCACCTGCCCCCAGCCATGTTTTACAGCAAGCAGGAATTAATTCAGGGACGTTCCTCCTGGCATAATGATCTATGAATCAACGTTCTAACTTGGTTCCTTAAGCTCATTGTGGAGAGCTCAGCACAATCTTATAACAGTTCCAGTGAGAATATTTTCTTCACTTATAGCTGAATGATCAGCTATAGTGACAGGTACAAGCTACAGTTTTCACGTGTGGATTGACCACGCACCGAGCCAGATCTCCAGCGGCTGTCAACTGGTGGAGTGAGGCCAGGATCTGACCCTCCGTCATCCATCAGAATGTCTGTTGTGAAAGGCGCTATATGGTAAAGAAGTGGATTGTCCTGTCCACGTCAGTGATTCAACTTGCGTGAGGAGAGGCCTCTCCAAGTGCCATATGGCTGTGCTAGCTGTTAAGCTTGTCATTTGGCAAGGCACTATGTAGGGAGAGTTACAGGGGGTTACCAGTGTTGGAGGTAAGGAAGGCTGCAGTCAAAATGGATCAGGCTGTGACTCTGAGCAGCAAGGTCACAGGGTGACTTCCTGAGGGGCCGACTAATTAAAGAAACAGCAGATCAGCTATCCAGGACCATTTCTGCAATGTGTGAGCAGCCTGTGCCCCTCTCCGATGCAGGAGGTCAGGTCAGTAGTGGGGCTAGAAGTGAAAACCAGGCAGAGGCTCTGCTGCAGCTGCTGGCAACGTTCTGAGCTGTGAATGTGAAAACGCACAGCCGTCAGATGCCATGTGTCAGAGGCCACTGCACAGCCCAGCTGCAGACCTCGCATTGGCAATGACTGCTTCAGAACAGTGTCCAGACACGCACTGTGACTGCTGCACAGTCATTCTGCATATGACCAGCACATGCAGTAAGTGCTCTCGGACGGCCGCTCCCGTCCCCACGGGTAGTAGGCAGGGGCTGCATCCATGCTGAGCAGGAGACAGGCAGACCCCGGAGCAGAATTCAGTATGTAGAGGAGCTCCAGCTATGAATGTCACCTGTGTGTGTGATGCCCAAACAGACTGGTCCAGGGGATACTTGCCCCCACGCATGATCTGCCAACTAACTGCAAGGAAAATGGAGCTAAGGGGCCAGACCTCCTGCTGGTGTAAATTCTCATTGCTCCACTGACTTCCATAGAGCTATGCTGATTTACGCCAGCTGGGGATCTGGCCCCTTGACGCCAATGGAATGATGGCAATTTGCACCAGCTGGGAATTTGGTCCCTTGACTACAGTGGAGCTGCACCGATTTTCACCAGCTGGGGATCTAGCCCCATTGATTTCAGTGGAGCAATGCCAATTTACATTTGCCGGGGGTCTGGCCCATTGACTCCAAAGGAGCTCTGGCTGATTTTCACCAGCTAAGGGTCCATTCCAGTCTTTATTCTTGACCAAGTACATTAGTGAAAAACTGCAGCAAACCAAACGTATGTTGCTAGTTGGAAAATCTACACTCAGAAGCTGTGAGTCTGTGGGTTACACAAACCACAAATACGTTACAGCCAAAGTCTCAGTAAACAACAAACTTTTGGCTGCTTTGACCTTTCTGACCACTGCTGCTTTCTCATGCTTTGCAGAGAAAGCTCTGCAGCCTGGTTTAGTCTTTTCTATCACTCAGCTGAGAATTTAAATCTTGAGGGGGGAAGAGATTCTGCTATCTATTTTCAGAAACGCTGCAGCCCCCCTTAAGAGCACAAATCATATTTGCTCCTTTTATTTTACATAATGTGAAACATGCAATTCCCCAGCTGACACAAAGACCAAATCCTAACTCAGGGGCTGGCAACCTATCAGAAGTGCTGTGCCGAGTCTTCATTTATTCACTCTAATTTAAGGTTTTGCATGTCAGTCATACATTTTAACACTTTTAGAAGGTCTCTTTCTAGAAGTCTATAATATATAACTAAACTATTGTTGTATATAAAGTAAAGAAGGTTTTTAAAATGCTTAAGAAGCTTCATTTAAAATTAAATTAAAATGCAGAGCCCCCCAGACCAGTGGCCAGGACCCAGGCAGTGTGAGTGACACTGAAAATCAGCTCGCGTACTGCCTTTGGCATGCATGCCATAGGTTGTCTACCCCTGTCCTAAATCAACAGATTTCCCAAAGACACCATCCGACCCTGCTCTTTCTGGCTGGCTCAACCCGGACAAAGGCCGCCAGCTTCTAGTCTCAAGAAAATGTTCCCATAAACCTGTCAAGAGGAAATGGAGTTAAAAATTAACTTGAATTTAGTGTTGGGCCTGAACTCAAACCTTAGACTTGAATTTTTGTGAGCAGTTTATTGAGGAAGTTCTGATTTAGATCCTGGCTTGTGTGATACTGCCTTCACCCGAGTGGGTTGTCGGCAGCAAGAATCAAACCTCGGGACCTCTGGTCTCCTTCCCTGCGGTTTGCAGGGTGGTTCCGGGAAACGCGAGAGCAAACCGCGGCGAAGCTGGTCTCCTTTCCCGGTTTGCTCTCGCGTTCCCGGAACCACCCAGCAAACCTCAGGGAAGGAGACCTGCTTGCTCGGGGTTCGGGGAACGCGAGAGCAAACCGCGGCGAAGCTGGTCTCCTTTCCCGGTTTGCTCTCGCGTTCCCGGAACCACCCAGCAAACCTCAGGGAAGGAGACCTGCTTGCTCGGGGTTCGGGGAACGCGAGAGCAAACCGCGGCGAAGCTGGTCTCCTTTCCCGGTTTGCTCTCGCGTTCCCGGAACCACCCAGCAAACCTCAGGGAAGGAGACCTGCTTGCTCGGGGTTCGGGGAACGCGAGAGCAAACCGCGGCGAAGCTGGTCTCCTTTCCCGGTTTGCTCTCGCGTTCCCGGAACCACCCAGCAAACCTCAGGGAAGGAGACCTGCTTGCTCGGGGTTCGGGGAACGCGAGAGCAAACCGGGGAAGGAGACCAGCTTGATTACCAGAGGCTTCCTCAGGTATGCTGGGATACCTGCTTATTCCACGGAGGTCAAGAAAAGCGCTGGTAAGTGTCTATATTTGATTACCAGCGCTGGATCACCAGCGCTGGATCCTCTACACCCGAGACAAAACGGGAGTACGGCCAGCGCTGCAAACAGGGAGTTGCAGCGCTGGTGGTGCCCTGCAGATGTGTACACCTCCTAAGTTGCAGCGCTGTAACTCCCTCACCAGCGCTGCAACTTTCTGATGTAGACAAGCCCTGAGCTGAGAAGCCTGGGCTGTATTATATTCCCCTCTACTCCAAGGCTGAGTCCAGTCTAGGTTTAAATATTCGCACTTCCCAGGACAGCCCATAAAACGGATTAGCATTCGATAGGAGTTCAGCGTTCCCTCACTGAAAGTGGGGCCCGTATGAACTGATAGGTGACTTCCAGTCAGGGAATAGGTAGATGGCAAGGACAGGCAGCCACATAGGGGAATTGTGAGAAGACTTTGGAGGACTAGGGACCCTCAGGAATTGAGTCGCAGCCCTAGCCTGTGTCCACACTACAGAGTGGTCATATTAGCAGACGACAGAATTGTGCTCAGTCAGGCATTAGCCCATACCCCCAACTAGGCCAGCCAGCGCATGTCACTAGCACCGCCACACATGAGAAAGGGTTCTTTGTGTGTGGACGGGGGTTGAGTTAACCATCGATTTATAACACAAGTGAACTTTGCGGTGAAGACAGGCATGGCGGGGTGCACTACCCATTGAAGGAACTGTCTGGAGAGGACTGGTGAAGTCAGGCTGGATACAACAAGGATCCCCCTACCTTACCTTGCCCCAGGGGTGGGCTATTTAAACAGGAAATGGAAACTGAGCAGGAAGGTGGGAACGAGAAGTTATGCAAGATGTAGCTTCTCTTAGCTCCTGGGGACTAGCCTGGATGGGCCCAGCGACTTCATTTGCTGACTCCTATGTTTAGAAGCGGTGAACCAAGGCCTTGTGAAATGTGTTAAGGCTGTGCCTTCCCTGACACCTTCTTAAAGAGGGCGTGTTTGTTTTGGCTTCCCCTAGCTTGGATCCTTTACAACAAGGCTGAGACTTTGCAGCACAGATTTAAAATTAATCTAATCCCAGTCATTATGCTTAAGGCTACTATTATGTCACGGAATCCATGATTTCCAGAGACCTCCGTGAGTGACATTTTCTGCCCCGGGGCTGGAGCTGTCAGCGGGTCCTAGCCAGTGGACAGCAGGGGGACCCCGGAGCTCCCAGTCACCGTGGGCAGTGGGACTCTCTGCAGTGGACCAGCTGTCACAGACGGGAAGGGGACCTCACAGCTGCCCAGCCATGGTGGGCAGCCAGGGGACCCTGCAGCACCTCAGATGCAGTGGGTGGCAGGGGTTCCAGAGGCTGCAGGTGCTGGCCCCTCCTCCCCCCCATTTTTTGAGGGATATTTTTAGTAAAAATCACGGACAGGTCACAGGCTTCCGTGAATTTACTAAAAATATCTGCAACCAAATCTGAGCCTTAATTACGATGAGATTATCTCAATTAACGTGAAGGGAAGATGTGTGGCCAAATCCCAGCCATGCTTTTGAAGCAACCATTGGTAAAACTCAAGGTCACAATGATATGCGACACATATAGCTCCTATGCCAGTACTTCTGTGGCTTTGCATGCACGTGCTGTATATGACACACCACCACATGGCAAACCCATGGGCATTGCTAGTGGTACAGCAGGAGGTAGTGGTGAAGGCCGGTTGGCTGAGTTCCCAGCACTGGTTCAAGAATTAAAGAAAAAGAGGCTAGTTTACAGGCAGGGCCAGATCCCCAGCCGGTGTGAACTGAGAGCAGTGGAGCTATGACAGCTTCTACCGGCTGGGTATCTAACCATCTCATTTTTGAACCAGTTTAACTAAATGAGGGGGAAAGAATTGTGTTAAATCTATGCAAGCCCCAGTGTGTACCCAGTTACAAATGGTGTTTATTGGCATTGCTTGTACAGGAACAATATAACTAACCCAAATACCTTTTAATTAGCTGCAAAGCCGTGTCCCTACAAGGGGCTTACACAAATGTAACTCACTTGGTTTTGCTCGATCGGTGCAGAGATTGATCTTAGACAAGCCCTGGGAACCAGGAAGATCCAGCTCATCCCATTTGGATCAGCAGTCAATTTGCCAGTTCAGATCCCCCTGTACCAGGTAGGTCAGGATTTTTGACTCTTCCCTCTCGCTGGTCGCTCCTTTGTGCTCTGGCCACGCTGCCTCAACTCAAAATCCAGCTGATAGTATACGATCCCCTCCTGAATGGTGACAGTTAGTAAAATTAACCCCCCTCCTGTATTGGTATCAACTGTGGCAGGACTGAGCATCAAAGTGAGCTTGCCCTCCCCAGGCCTTACTAAAATTTCCTTCTTCCGCCTCTGCCTTCCCTATTGATGGTGTTTTGTCTAACTGGAAACCGTCCCTGGAGTCTGACTTTAAGAAGTTGGTTAGTGACAAACTTTGCTCTTACAGGGCCTTTCCTTTGCGAATTTCAAAGAGCTTTAAAATATTATTTCTCTCTCTTTATGGTCCTTATCTCCTCCCCCATTATTCTAGTATCTGAGCACCTTGATTATTAATGTCTTTATTCCTGCCCCCATGTGGGGCAGGGTTATTTTCCCCATTTTACAAAGGGGAACTGAGCCACACCGAGGCTCACCAATGTCACATGGGAAATCTGTAGCAGAATTGACACCGACTGGGTCTCCCAAGTCCCAGGTTAGTACCCTAACCATTGGGCCATCTTTCCTCTCTCTGTTAAGGGCTAATAATCTGCTCATACCATGAGACAGACTCTGCCCTGAAGATCTTACAACTGGAACCAATGAATGAAACCTCCCAGAATTCTCCTGCTTCTCCCTATTTTGCATATGGGGAAACTGAGGCATGGAGCCATTTGGGGACTTGCCCAACATCACACACAGAGTTGAGATACAGCCCAGTTCCCTCCCCCACCCCCGTTCTGCTACTTTTGCCATTAAACCCACTTCATGGATCAATCCATCTAGGCCCCTAAGTGAATGGGAGTATTTGAAACGTCTGGGACAGACAACGACAGAGAAAGTTGGTAAAGCGCCGTACCTGGTGCTCCTCTGGGGCTGGCGGTGCTGAGCTGCAGGCCTGGAACCCTGACACAGAGACATTTGTAAGGTCCTGTTCCATTGGCATTTCCCCAAAAGAAGCATATAGACTAATGGGGCCCCTGCACATTGCTCCGCCGTGCCCAGCGCAGGGCAAACAGACAGATAGTTGTATTCAGAGATTTAGCACCCACAAACTTGCTAAAATATGGACCAGGAATAACTTGATCAAAAGCATCTAAGGCATCAGGGACCAGATCCTCAAAAAGATTTAGATGCCTAATTCCCATTGGGACCTATGTCCTTTAGGTGCTTTTGAAAACGTTGCCCTGGGGAGAGCTGGTCTCATTGAAAGTCACTGGGACTTAGGCAGGTCTACTCTACAGACTACAGTCTGGCAGGGGTACAAAGAGGAGTAAGGCCTGCCTGACGCAGCTGTGCTGGCAGACGACCCAGTGTAGACTCAGTTGTATCAGCAAAACTGCACTTTTTCCGGTGTAGCTTTTCTTGTGTGGGGGAGCTGGAAAAAGCACAGCTTTGCTGGTATTAGCTGTGTCCCCACTAAGGACCCTTTGCCATAGGGATGTGACTGCACCAGTAAAGACTTCCAAGTGGAGACCTGGACAAAGTCTCATTGAAAGTCAGTGCTCACAAGGGCTAGATTTTCAAAGGTGTTTATGCAGCTAGGCGCCTATTGGGATTTCTGAAAGCACCACAGCAGGTGAGGTGCCAAACTCCCATGGGTGTCAATGGGATTTAGGTGCCTGGGTGCTTTTGCAAATCCCACGAGGTGCCTCTCTGTGTCTCTAGGTGCTTAAGGACCTTTGAAAATCTGGCCCTCAGTCACTTTTGAAAACGTTCCCCTCCACCTACAGCAGCTCCATGGGTCCATTGCCTCCCTTCATCACCAAAATCAAACCTTTCTCCAGAGGCAGGGGAAACAAGTCACAGAGGTCGGGCCTGATTTGGTCTGCCCTGCACCTCGTGCAGTCAGCGGCACTGATCAGAGTCAATCAGGACTGCTCTGATCCGGTAGCGTTTCAAACCCACCTTGCCCAAGGTTACATGACCATCCCAGCGGCCCAAATCCTCTCCCCTTTACATCAGTTTGGCACGCATGTAATTTCATTGACTTTAGTGGGGTTGCCTGGATTCACAGCAGGTGAGTGAGAGGAGAATCAGACCCTTGGAAAACAAAGCTACTAAGATCAGGCAGTGTGACAAATAGAATCACAGAACTGTAGGCCTGGAAGGGATCTTGAGTCCCCTGCACTCGTGGCAGGACTGAGTATTATCTAGACCATCCTTGACAGGTGTTTGTCTAATATACAGTGTGTTCAGTCACCCCAGGAGCTGCTAATGCCCTGGGGTGAAGCATGGGAATGGGATTTCATTCTGCAGGCGTTTCTGGGATGAGCTGTGTTCATTACCTTGAGTGGAAGGGCAGCAAATCCAAACAAGGCTCAGAGATACCATCAACAGCACCAGGGCTCCCTCCACTGCCAGGGGAACGACGTACTGAAAGCATCCATTGTCAAAGCCTGGGGAGGAAGCAGACACAACTGGCTCACTTGAGTAGAGAGAGTCATGACTGCACAGCGTGTAAGGAGCTGGGCAGGACACGGTTTGCTAGTCCCCTGAATATTCTCCAGACACTGAAAAATGTTCCCATCCCAAATCGGGAGAAAAAAGTTGATATCTCAAACTTCTGTGACCCAAAAATCCAAAACAAACAAAGGAACAAACACTGGGTTTGGGTCATTGAAAATATTTTGTTTCAATTTTTACCTTTTCTTCTCTACGTATTTTTAGTCTTAATTTACTAAAACGTCTCCATGAAAAGGTTTCACCTGAAAAACTGAAACTTTCTGGTTCAGCAGCGTAGAAAGGGACATTTCCACCATTTTGAAGCTTTCCTCCAAAAGTTTGTCAAGACGAGAGGTTTGTCCAGACTGACCCTGTCTCCTGAACTGTTTAGGTTTTGACAAATTGACACTTCTTGGCACAAGAAAGTTAATTGAAAAATTCCCCACCAGCTTTACCGTGTAACATTTCACCCTGAGTTTTTAGCTCTGCAGAAGAAGCCAGCCGGAGCCTTCGATCCATTTCTCTCTCCCTTTTCATTAGGCCAATGAATAATATTCCCTTGGGTCAGTGATTTAGCCTATTACCAGAACCTACTCAGCGGCTTCTGCCGCTCCTCTCCCTTCTGTGCCCCATGAGAGCCCCTCTCCCAGGGATATTTGGTACTATTTCCCCGTGGAACATACTTCACACGTGGGCTTTTTGTGCACATTGGTTCAGGCCAGTATAGTCTTTTCCCGACCTAACTATTCCCATCACAATGTGAAGAGGTGTGATCCCTCACTGACAGGTGCTCCTACTGTAGGCTTTTACCACTGCTGCCCGTTTCCCTCATGGGAGTGGCTTTGCTAAACCGGTACAAAGCACAGCTTTCCTGGTGTAGCTGCATCCATACCGGAAGCACTTTGCCAGTAGAGCATACTGGGATTGCGACACCAGCAAAGCACTCCTAGTGTAGACACGGCCTCAGAAAGAAGAATGGCATTTTCTTGCACTGCCTCATCTTTCCCCTCTCAAAGTTCCTTGCACGTCTCTCTGCACCTAATTAACTAAGAGTTTCATACATTCCAGCTTTCTGTGATGACAAATTATTTATTTTTTTAATTTATAATTTCAAAGCAGCCTTGACTGAGGGCACTTCCTGCTGTTATAGCTTAGATCTTACTCCCCTCTAACTCCAGAAGCAAAGATAAAATCACTCACGTGCAATATACCTGGCACTTTTCTTAACACTGTTGCCAGAAGAGTTGAATTTGACTTCACAGGTGAGAATTTTTGCATTGGTCCAGGTGTCTTTCGGGATGCTAATGTGACTTATGAGCATTAAAGATCCATCCTTTGCTTTCAGTGATCGCATTAGTGCCTGTTCCTGCTGATCCCCAGAAATATTCCAGGAAATTTGGACTGGGTTGTAAACTCCATGGACAATGCAAGCCAGATCAACCGTCCCAGTGGAGATGAGACCAGGGAGAGATGGAGCAAGAAGCAAAACCCAGCTGCTGGTGGTGTAGCTGTCTGAGCAGAATAGAGCAGAGAATTTATTGTTCCATCCTGTGTCTGACTCACAACAGACCTGCCGGCTGTTTATTATCTAATTAAGGGCACCAATTTTACGTTGTTACAATTGTACACTTCCTCTGAAGTCAATACAATTACACTGGTGTAACAGACGGGCTCTTAGGAATGTTAATATCATGAGATGGGGATTGACTCAAAGTAAAAAATGCGAAAAGAAAAGGATGGATTTGGCTAAATGCATTCATGGCTGTTAGGTTAAAAACATCCCCAGTCTGGCAGCAATAGTGATGAGAGTAAAACTAAAACGCTTTGAGATCTACTGGTGGAAAGCACTAGGTATGTGCTAGGTGGGTTTATTATTATTATTCAGGAGCTCTTTAAAATAAACCCTGTCATCCTTGACCATTAATTAATTTTTAACTGAAAACCCCCAAAACTGCAAAATCAGCTGCTTAGCAGCTCTGTTTAGTTGTCATTTTTCAGCTTAGTTTCCCCTTTTCAGCTGTTTCAGCTTTGAAAATTGTACTATATTGTTCCATTTTCCTGTTGTTTTTTTAACATCTCGGCATTGTGGATCACTTTTCCCCTTGAGTTACACCATTATCTTTCCTTACCTCCAACAATCAGTGTGGATCCATTGTCAAAAATCAGATAGCTGCTGGATTTAACTGCACAGTAATAGTCACCAGAGTCCTTCTGCTGGAAGTTGTAGATTTCCAGTATTACGCCGTGTGTCTCGGGTTTGCAAGCAAACTTACTTACATTTTCATCATTTAAGCATTTCTTGATGCAGGTGGGCCCCTCACCTTCTCTTCTCCTGTACCAATAAACCGAAATGCCACTTCCTTCCAGTTTTTCTTTGGAAGAACAGGGGATCTTTGCTGAAGCACTAATTTCGACAAACAGGAATCGCTGAGTGGAGTACAGAGATAACTGTGCTCCCAACCCTGCAGAGACAAAACCGAGTATAGTGATTAACCTCCAATCGTCCTCGGCTACAAAATAAACTGGACACTTAGAATCCAAATGAATTAATCTTCATAATGTTCATGCCTTGTTAGAGATCATGCTAAGACTATATCAAAGCATGTGGATCTTTTAAGCTCTCTGAGCCTATAATAGAAGATGTTCCGTTTTCTCAATTCTAAAGGTAAATGCTCTAAGAAATGCTGAAGGATTTTACCCATGGAAGACAAGAGCAGGTATCTGACAAGCAGCATGTCTGTAGGAGTAAATAATGACCATCCTGCAACCCCGGCTCAAGGACTGCTGTCTACTATACTGCAAAAGAATCCAACAACATGAGCAGTGAATGCCTCCCTGGGGGATGGGCTGTGGCAGGTATTTGCACAGAAATCACGCTGGACGGGGCATGTCTGGTATTTCCAAGAGTAAATTGCCCCATTACTTGAAGGTGCTGGATTATTTCTGCTAGCCCCAAATTGCCCTCCTGGTTTTTGATAATGATCAGCAACAACTGGGACCTTACTAGGGTGACCAGACAGCAAGCGTGAAAAATCAGGACAGGGTGGGGGTAATAGGAACCCATATAAAAAAGCCCCAAATATCAGGACTGTCCCTATAAAATCAGGACATCTGGTCACCCTAGAGCTAGCACACAATGTCTTTCTAACACTGCAGCATGTTGATTCTCCCAGACAGACAGAGACACGCACACACGCACCACTCATTACAAATATGTCCTTTGCTCACATCAGATCTATACCTTCGAAGTGCCTAAAACTGAACACGACTCTAGGAGGAGGCAGGCGGTGGAGGCTGCGGACCCAAAGAGAAGGACTATCCCATTGGAACTGTCACCCACCTTGTCTGGTTCTCATTGGTGTTAAATGAGCAGAAGCCGTGATGGCCCCATGCTGTTGTCTGCTCGTTTTAGGTCCTGAACCTGCACTGAGAGTTGCCTGGGTAAATCTCTGTTTGCACGGAACCACATTAAAATCACGGGAGTCCACCTGGGTGCAGGAGTCTGACCAAGCAATTTTCAGGGCAGGGTCAGGGCCTTAGCTTGTATGTCCAGCATGAAGTTATTGCTTGTGTTATGCTGAAGTAAGGTCAGAGGATCCTGGTTCCTGCAGACTCAAGGAATATCCATCACCACACTGACTGACCTGCTCCCAGTGCCATCACTTATGCCAATGTGAAATGGTTGCCCAGCTTTCTTTGACTGGAATGGTAGTGTTCTGCACCCACATCACCTGGGGGCAAAGGACTGCACATGCTGGGAGTGAGGCCCAAGAGTGGGGTGTTGTGAGTCAGGCTGGGCGAAATTTTTCATCCAAAACTTCTGGCTGGTGAACAATGCTGATTCAGTGATACCGAACGTTTGGCAAATTTGTATCCGTTTTGCCAAATGGTTTTAATTGAAGACAAACAAAGACATTTGGAGAAACTCAAAATGTTTTGCTTTTTCGGTTCAAAAATGACTTTTCCTCCCTAACATTTGTGTGAATTTTATTTTAAAAAAAATGAAAAATGTATAAAGGTGATCAGAAACAAAACATTTGATTCCACCCACAATGTTTGTTTTTTTTTAACATTTTGATTCGCAGAAAATGTTGAAACATTTTGTGTTTAGTTTGGCTTGAAATAATTTTTCTCCCCATATTTGCCAGTGAACTAGGAAATCCATTAGACTTCCCACTCTGGTTCCAAGCTTATTCCACCGAGCGAATAGCTGAAAATGAACCGGCTTTGCAAAAGTGCCTAGCTCAGGCCAAGCATTGCTTGGGTTGCTTCGACTATGATATAGATGAAAAAAGGAATGACATTTTACTCATCCTTCAAAAAATAATGACTGACTTCTGCTGAAAAGTGGGGTGGAATTTTGCCAGGCTGTAATAAACAAAGAAACCGCAGTGACTATCGTAGTAACACACAGGGGCTCCTATCGTGCCAGGCATAGCACAGAGACGCAATGAAAGACAGTACCTGTCTTAGATACTCGTCTAGCCCCAATTGCCATAGTATCTGAGCAGCTCACAGCTCTTCATGGTATGGATCTTTACAACCTGCTTGTGAGAGAGGGCAGTGCTATGATCCCCATTGTACAGATGGGGAAACTGAGGCATGGCACGACTAAGCGATTTTTCCAAGGACACCCAGCAGGTCACTAGCAGAGCTTGGAATAGATCCCAGGTCTCCTGAGTCCTCATACAGTGCCTGGCCTACTAGACAATGCTGCTGGTCCACGTGATGCTTTCTGAAGGAACAGAGAGAACAAGGAAGCATAGCCGTCCTTATCTGGTTCACTTGCATCCTCTGGCATTTTATGCCCTCAGTTCCACAGGCTGCATTATTTCAGAAGTGGAAATGGAAAGAATGCGTATTGTCTTGAATTGGATTTCGGAACGATTTGACGATGCAGGCTATAAAAAACCCTGAGGGTGCAGTGGTGCTTTTTACTGGCCTTATTTTAAATAAAAGTGCAACAAGCGAAGCCACATCATAGAGTCTGTGGTCTTGGACAAAAGGGTGAGTCAGAGACCCAGCAAGATGGCCAAGGTGAGAATTCAAAGAGCTCATGTCTCTGCACGCTGAATGGAAAAAAAGATGCGGCTGGTTCTGTATCATTTCCTTCCTGGTCTCGCCTTCAGTGAGAACACAAAATAGGATGCCCAAAGTTGGGGGAGTTTTTGAAATACCGCAGGCTGGGTCTGCGCTGATGAGGGAACTTAAAGGAAATGGAAGAGAAAAGAGTGAGCGCTGCAGAGCTGGGCTGGTGTCACCTATACGACAGGATGTGTTTGTATAGCATCCCTCAGCATGGTCTCAGAAGGCTTTGCAAAATGATCTGCAAATGAGAGCCAACGGGGAGTGTACGTCTCAGAGGGCAAGGAACAGGCTCCAGAGCCTTTCCCTTCGAAGGCCTTGTCTAGCACCGGCTGGGGATTTTCCAACGAAAACATTTTTCTATGGAAAATGCTGATTTGTCCAAACCGAAGCTGTTCACGGGAAAAGTTTGGTTTCAACGAATCTCCCAGTTAGAAACGTGGGAGGAAAGAACAATTTTGACATTGTCCGACCATTTTGACGTTTTCGAAATAGTTTCATTTTTCAGTTCAAAGTCACTTTTTGTTTCAAAATTTCAGTAGATTTATACGAGAAAAAAGGTCAAAATGGGGGGGGGGGAAAGGACAAAATTGAAATTTCTATTGACCCAATATGAAAAAAAAATCAGATATTACTTTGCAATTTTTTTTCGAGATTTCATGTTTTCATCCCAATTCCGAGTGGGGGAAAAAAATGTCAAAAATCTCAAAAATTCTCACAGAATGGGAAAACCATTTCCCACCCAGCTCTAACCTTGTCTACAGACCAAAGCTGTCTTGCTTTAACTGTACAAGTATAGTTAGATTAGTACAACTCCCCTTATCTCGATGTAGTTATACTGATAGAAAACTGTTGATCACACTACAGCTCTTTTCCATATGGAAAGGGAAATTAGCTATCCTGATATAAGGCGTCTTTATACTGGTAAACTTATCCACACTATAGTGTACTGGCATAACTATTCTGGTAAGAAATCACACTGCTAACCAACATATTTATACCAGTGTAACTTTTCAGTGTAGACCAGTTCACTGCAGACCAATGTCACGGGTTCAAATCCAGTTGTCATTTTGATGGCCTACGTGAAATGTTGTAGGACTCAAACTAAAACTGCTCAGAGCCTGCACCTGTCCACTTGGCATTTACTTGTTTGCAGTCAGGACAATGAAACCAAGACATGGAAACAGCACTCCCATCTCCCCCCAGCTATGGGCCCTGCAGCTCAGGGTTGAGACTGAGGGGGGGAAGTTTGCCATGCTGTTGTCCGGACTGACAATCAGAAGACTCCAGTCTCCAGGACTGTCAACTTCTCTCTTCTTAGCTACACTAAAGTCACTTTTTAAATTAAAAATGGAAAACAGCAGAGAGTAAATGCACCTTGAATTCAATTCTAAAAGCTGCAATGCACTGACAGCTCAGAGGGAGCTGGCAACTGCAATGCAAAGGTCTCCTGCTGCCCTATTGATCCATCCCGGTATAGAGTTGGGGCACATTAATGGCCAAAGACAGCCTCAGCTCTGGGCATGAAATGCCCTTTGACATTAATGGGATCTGGGTTATAGAAGTACAGGTATTTGATCCTACAGACAGTAGGGCAAAGGTATTCCATTGAACTCAATGGTGTTAGACACACAAAACCCTTTGGAGGAGCTGGGCCTACGAACATATAATGATGAATTAATAAACCAGGCTGTGAATATTAACAAAGGCTGATTTTTAGAAATGCTTTTCAGCTCACGTTCACTTCATTTGCAGACGTGGATGCTCTGAAAATCAGGTCCTAAGGAGTTTAAAACCAGAAAGAACTAATACTTCCCTTTACTGCTCCTGGGGCTTTCATTTTTAAAGTTTATTCCCTTTCATCTTCTATTAGATTGTTTCACTTTTTGCCCCCTGCCTTTTACATATGTGTTGTTTTTTAATTCAGTAGGAAGGTTGCTAGCTCAGCTGGTGTTTAAGCAAGGCTGGAGCTCAGCCCCTGAAATGTTTGTTCATTTCAACCACAAGTTGTGATCATTGGTGTTTAGTTATTTTTTATTCAGAGGGTTAATTGGATAGCCAATTCTGGGTGCTGCAATGAAATGTGCTTCTACCACAGTGACACCTTGTGGCTGAATGGAAATTTAAGCCGGGCAACTGCTAACAAAAAATCCAGGGAGCCATACAGACCCCATTTAAAATAGTATTGCCAGTCCCAAGCATTCAAAAATCATGTCAGGTCAGGCCCCTCAAAATCATTCACTGGCTTACAAATCATGAGATTTTTAAAAAGAACCACTGTGGGGTTCTTTTCATTTGCTTTCTGGGGTCGTAGCCTTTAGGGGTCACATTTTCACAGTTTGGACACGAGAATGAGAAACTTATTTTTGGGGAAAAAAAATGAAAGCTGAAATTCTCACATAGTAACTTGACTCTAGGAGCTGTGGCTTTAAGAAAAGCACTCATTAGGCTCTGTAAGAAATATAATAAATAATCACACATTATTAGTTATTATTTGTGTAGTGGCAGCACCCTAGGGGCTCCAATCGGGGGTCAGGACGCCACTGTGCTAGATGCTGTATAAACAGAACAAAAAAAAGAGCCCCAGCAGGCTCATTGGATGGATTTTCTCTCGCATCCATTTGTCTCCATGCTGTGCCTGGAGCTGGTGGATATTGTTTAAGGGTGTGTGGATTTTTTTGGGGGGAGGGAGGAATGACTCCCCCCAAAACCCTGGACTTGGGGGGAGTTCAGCCCCAGATCCAAACTTTGCAACTTCAGTTTTCTGTGCATTTTTCACTAAGACCTTAGCAAAGCAAAACCCCTGCCCAGTCCTGCCCGGAGCAGGCAGCATTCTGGTCCCTCCGCTCTGAGCACCCGAGCATCCACCCTGCCTCTTGCTCCTGGCCGTGGCCACGCCCAGAAAACTACAATTCCCGCCATGCCGTGGGGCAGGGCGGTTGAGCTGTGCCGGCGACAACCTAATTCGGGGGCATGCGTCCCGCCTCCGCCCCCGCCACGCCCATTGGCCAGCCAGGCCACGTCAATCCGCTGGGGGCGGGGCCCACTGCCGGGCTTTGTCGTCCCCTGCTCGGCTTCCGTAGCGGGCGGGAGCGCAGGTGCGGCAGCTCCCAGCCAGGGGAAGCGGTGGGGCGGCCTGACCCCGGGCCCCAGAGCCTGACCCCCCCTCGGCCCCTCCCCCCAGTCCCGGGCCCCAGAGCCTGAGTCCCCCCCCTCGGCCCCTCCCCCCAGTCCCGGGCCCCAGAGCCTGACCCCCCCCTCGGCCCCTCCCCCCAGTCCCGGGCCCCAGAGCCTGACCCCCCCCTCGGCCCCTCCCCCCAGTCCTGACCCCCCCCCCCCGCTCTGAGCCTGCCCCGCCACCCCAGATCTTGACCCCCCCCACCCAGTCCTGGGCCCCGGAACCTGACGCCCCACCCCCACCCCCGTGCAGCCATGGGGGCCACCGTGTTCTTCGGCTGCACGTTCGTGGCCTTCGGCCCGGCCTTCTCCCTCTTCCTGCTCACTGTGGCCGGGGACCCGCTCCGGGTCATCATCCTGGTGGCGGGGTGAGTTGGGGGCTGGGGACAGCCTGCCCCCGGGGGAGAGCTGGCGGGGGGGCGGGGGGTGGGTAATAGGGATTTCTCGTGTGGTGTCTGGAGAGGCTGGGTACGGGGGGTGGAGCTGGGGGCTGAGGGGGCGCCCCCATGGAAGTCATTCTAGGGCTGAGTGAATCAAGGGGAGATCCTTGGTGAGGAGGTGCAGGGAACACCCCCACTCCCCCGTGCATGCATGATCCGCCTGGTGGTGGGGTGGGTCCATACTGGGCATCCCCTCTAGGGCAGGGGCTGGACTTGTCTGAGGTCCTAGTCAGGGTATGTGTTGAGGTGGAGGTGCTAGAGACCCCTGTGGAGGAGCTGGATCCCCAGGAGCTGGAGGGGGAACACTAGGATGATCATACTGGCAGCTGGGGGTGGGGACTCATTGGATAGGGGGTTGCTAGGGACCCCATCAGGTTGATTGTCACATGGGGGAGGCCTGGGATGAGATGAAGGTTGCCCCTGTCTCTGGGTGACAGACCTGGACTAGGCTGAGTCTCCCCCATTCCAGGCAGAGTGAGACTTTAACTTTCTAGCACTGTTTGGAAAGTGGGAAACTAAACCTGCTTTTCCTGGCTTCTCGCCTTTTGTTTTCTGCCTTTCGGACGGAACTCTGAACATTCTTGGGAGGATTAAGTTGCCCCCCACGTCTCCTGGTTTCCCAGCAATTGAGTTCCCAGACTTCAACTCTCATGTTCCAGAAGGGACACAATGGCCATATGGCTGCAGCCATGTTATCTGTGTACCAACCGTACAGGCTGGGTGAGACATCTCCAGCTGGCGCCAAACAGCAGCTACGGAGCAAGCGTGGTCTGGATTTAAACCACCTTTGCTACTCTGAAATCCACGTAGTGCTCAGTGTTTGCACTGTCCTGTTGTGCAGGATCTTTTTGGAGTGGGGGTTCGGATTGCTTGGCTGCTTTAGCTGCTGAGCGGTGTTGTATGTTGTGCTTTTAAAGAGCCGGTTACATGTGTCTCTTGGCTGCAGGCTGACCCTGTAATACAATATCCCTCAGTGAATCTCTGGCAGCCGAGATTGAACATTGGACCTCTGGGTAGAAAATCATGAGGCTCTACTGCCTGAACTAAAAGACCCACATTGGAGCAGGCTCATGAATGGCCCTGCCACCACTAGGGGGTGATAGAGCACCCCACCAAGTGGGCGGGGGTTACAGGCTCCTTGTGACAAATGGACATTTATTATTTGCAAAACCTATATTGAAACCTTTCTTAAGACCGCCCAGTATTTGCTCCTCTGTGTTGACTATTGCAGGAGCTGCCAGTCAATCAGTAACAACAGCTGGTGATGCTTATGAGTCAGCAGCAGCATGAGGTGTTTGCTGCTTATGGAAGGGAGTCGGAGCAGCCCAGATCAATGGTTGCAGTGGTCTGTTTCTCACCGCAGGGATGGGCCTGGGAAGGAGACCCATGTTCTTGAATCTTCCCAATTTTACAGAGAGGAAGTGCTTTGCCTCGAGTTGCTGAGTGAGTCAGTGTCAGCTCTAGGAGTAGAGCCTAGGCCAAACACTTCCTCCTTGCCCCCTGCCTGGGAGAAGCATGGCTCACACAAGCAGGATCACGTGTGGTATGAGAAGATAAAAGTTCCCTTACTAAGCGCATGACCCACAGGGAAACTGCTGCAGTGACAACACACATCTTAGCGTGTTTCCCATTTCTCTCTCTCTCTCTCTCTCTGACAGGGCGTTTTTCTGGCTAGTTTCCCTGCTGCTGGCCTCTTTGATCTGGTTCATTTCAGTGCAGCTCAGCAATCGGGAGGACTCCAGGCTGCAGTATGGCCTCCTGGTCTTTGGGGCTGCGGTGTCGGTGCTGCTGCAGGAGGCGTTTCGATTTGCCTACTTCAAGCTACTCAAGTAAGAGTACACCCCTAAGAGCAGCCTGTTTCCCCCTGTGTGAAATGGGGCCTGTGAGGCTTCCCTCCTGGGGAAGGTGCTGTGAGATCTGCTGATGAAAAGCACTAGATCAGAGCTAGGCGTTATTATTAGAAACCACGGGTGGCACCTGATCGTTGATCCTGCTCCGAAGTGTGTTGCCCCCGTGTCTTGTAGATATGATCAATTAGCTGCTCTTTTTCTCTGCCACTTGTTTCATCAATACCACCTCCCCGTGTATGCCGCCAGCCCCTCTTCCGGTGCATGTCCTGCTTCAAACCCATCAGCCATTCTCTTCTTTCTCTGACCCCCAGGAAAGCCGACGAAGGCTTGGCGACTCTCAGTGAGGATGGGCAGTCTCCCATCTCCCTCAAGCAGATGGCCTATGGTGAGTAAGCTGCTGGGCTAGACCCTGTGCTTCCCCTCCCCCTGCGTAAATGACTGACCCCTCCACGCACCGTTTTGGCCATGCCATGCAGCAGGTCTAGGGTGCCCGGATACCACGGTGATGGGGGTGATGTAAGAGTTGGAACAGAGCAGCCAGGCACTGCTGACTCTGTGTTGCAATCGCTGGCTGGCAGTCATGCTTCCCTCTGTTAACCTCTGCCACCTGCCAGTAGCCTTGGCGCATGCTTAGGATGCATCTTCCTCCTCTTGCTGGTCCCATCCCCTGCGTACTCCAGAACACATTGGACACAGCCCTGCAATGCACTGAATTCTCCAGGCATCTCCGGATGGTAAGTCTGACTCCTCGCCTCCTGGAAGAGCAGGGGTAACATGGAAGATGCTGGGGAACTCCCGTGCGCTTGTCAAAGGAGTCCAAAGCTCATTGTGGTGCATCGCGCAGCTGCTGGTAACTTCAGTGCTGTTTGGTCAATATCCTCTTCCTCCTCCTAGTATCGGGGCTGTCCTTCGGGATCATCAGTGGGGTCTTCTCAGTCATTAACATCCTGGCGGACTCCATAGGGCCGGGCATCGTAGGAATCCACGGGGATTCGCCTTATTACTTCATCACGTCAGGTAAGGCAGGAGCCTCTGTGTGCTTGGGAATGACGGAGCTGCTCCTGGCCTGGTGCCATTTATTGGGCTGGGCTCGGCTCAGAGCTCAGGTCAAACGCAGCTGGAGGAACCAGCTTTCCCTCCGGCTGCAGAAGGTCAGGTACACCCAGAACCAGAGGAGACTGTTGGGGCATGATGCCAGGCTGCCCCGTCCCTCTCTGTCAGCCAACAGCTAAATAGATCATCGCAGCAACATCCATCTTGGGAGGCAGTGCTGTCTACTGGTTAGAGCAGGAAACCGGGAGTCTAGGGAGCAATTGTTAATTGTGGCCTCATTGATGTAAACAGTAAACCTCCTTTTGGCTTCAGTGGGGTTCTGGTCCCAGCTCTGCCAGTGATCGTTGTGTGACCTTGGGCCCTCACTAAAAAGGTGGTTCCCTGCTGGTGAGGCTCTGAATCTTGATGACTAGCACGCGTCTTGAGAGCCCGGGATGAAAGGGACTAGAAGAGGGTTATTGTTACGTAGCCTGGAGGAACCACTTGTGGCTACAGCTGTGAATCCTTCTTCCAAATGAGATATGACACCTGGGCCCTCACTGATTGGGGTCGCTAATGATTCCCATAAAGACCGGGATGTTAGCCTCAAATTTATCCCCTTTACCAACTTCAGATTCCACTGGAGAAACGATTCCCACCTCCTCCTATAAAAGCTTATTGTGTGGGATGGCTGCTGGCTCCACTCCAGAGGTGGCTGCATTTCAGTAACCATGCACAAAGCTGTCTGCAAAATGCTTTGGGATCCTCCAGCTGGAAAGGTGGTATAGAAGTGGGGAGACAGTGGTAACATGTTGCTGTTGTGAAGGTTTGGGGTGCTGACACTGCACTGGTCTGACCCTCTGTCTCTCTCTCAGCATTCCTGACCATGGCCGTCGTCTTCCTACACACGTTCTGGGGAGTGATCTTCTTTGACGCCTGCGAGAGGCGGCAGTATTGGTCCCTGGCCCTGGTGGTGGCCAGTCACCTCGTCACGTCCGGGTTGGTGAGTGGGGCTGAAGTCATTGCTGGATAGAGAGAGGTGATCGGATCTGACGGGGCTGGCCGGCAGTGCGGGGATGGCTGGCTGGCGCTGTCCTGGGCTTTGAGGGGAGGATGAGAGCCCAGGGGGAGTGGGAAATGGGATAGTCCGTGCTGCAGCAACAGTGCTACACAGTACACTTGTTTTCTGAAATGTCACAGAAGCTCATTCAGGGCTAGTCACTCCCTGTTCTGCCCTTCCCACTGCGGCAGCTGATCCTGACGTGCTTGTGAGGAGAGGGGGCTTAAGCAGTGTTAATAAAGGACTTAACGGATCCCGAAAGCCCCTTGCAAGGGGCTCTGTATTATCCACTAAGCTCCTTATGGTGAAACTGCCGGGCAGAAGTTGCAGCAGGGATCAGCATTGCTCTGCTCAGAGTGGAGGGGGTGGGGGATGGAGGGAATGCTGCCAGTCTCCCCCGCCCCCAAAGACTTAGATGTGTTGGTGTGGAACAGACTGCCTGGACCTGGGGCAGTCGCTGGGATCGGGTGCCGGGGCTCTGCAGGGAGACGGAAGGCGGCAGCACTTCTGACCTCGCTCTCCCTCCATCTCTTCTAGACGTTCCTGAATCCCTGGTACCAGGCCAGCCTCATCCCCATTTACATCATCACCGTCTCCATGGGCATTTGGGCCTTCTTCACAGCCGGAGGCTCCTTGCGCAACATCCTCTCCTGCCTCTCCTGTAAGGATCTAGCCAGCCCCCTTGGGATGGGGGGAGCAATACCACATTCACTGAAAGTGCTCGATAGTGGCACTAATCCACTCAGGAGACTCCCTTGGCCTAAGGGTGCTGTGGGGGGCACTGGCACATGGACAGCGGCCGCCTAATGATCCGCTCCAGAACGATTGGCTTGAAATGATGCAAGCTAGGAAGGCCTCTGTGACCCTGATCCTGCTCAGCCTGCAGGGGGAGGGGGAAGCAAGTGGGATGGGATTAGCCAGGGATTTCCACTAGATCGGGACTGCTCCACCCCTGATGTCTGGTTGGGGAGGGCTGTTCCTCGGAGCGCAGGCTCTCTTGTGGTAGACACTCCCAACCAGGCACTGGGGCTGGGATTGCACAGACACTGCTCCATCGCTAACCGGCTGAACGCAGCGATGGGGAAACAGCCCTAGTAAGTCCTAGTCATCTCCCAGCCCCACGAGCCGCAGCCCTGGCCCTGCGAGACGTTCGCTCGCCGTTGGCCTGCTCAGTCCTTGCTCTTGCAGCTGAGCCCCTCAGCAGGGAGACTGGTGTGGGCCACGTAGTGCCGGTGACGTCCACCCTGGAGCAGCCTCCCCTGCTAGGGCACAGGCTGCGGATGATCTCAAGCCTCCTGCGGAAGCTGGATTCGAACCCGTGAGCCAGAGGTAGAAGAGTATGAAACCTTTAAGCCACCCAAGCTGCCTCTTGTGTTCTCCATTGCTGTTTGGCTCAGCCAGGCCCCCTGCTGCCAGAGACTGCCTGAGCTGCTGACCTTGGCCCTTCCCTTGCAGGTAAACAGGAGGAAGACAACCGAGTGATGGTGTACTCTGCGCTGCAGGTCCCCGTCGAGGACTGAGCGCCTCCTCAGGCCGCCGCCTGCCTGCCAGAGACAGCCGGGGAAGACCAATACCCCAAGTGCCCTGTTCTCTGCAGCTGGGAGCAGCCTGGGACACCCCCTCCCCGTGGCAGGAGCTGGGGCATGGGACTCTGAGCCTGTCAGAGCAGCTCGCCCTGCTCATGGGGCTGGGCTGCTGCGCTGGTGGAGACGTGGCTGGGATTGCGAGGTTGAGTGCTGTGGCCCTGGCGGTCTCTGTGCTGGTCATTCAGGGGCCTGGGGCATCGCCAGACTTTCTTTCCCTCTTGTCAGCTGCAAAGGACTGAATCTCTGACTGGGCCTCTTGGACTGAAACCTGCCCGGAATCGGGCTCATGGCGGGTCTTGCGAACTCCGATGCCCCCTCCCTGTATGAACGTGCTGCCCGTTTTGGAGGTGAATTGTCCCACGGTTCCTCTATCTGACTGTGGCTGCAGCAGAGGATGCTGGAAAGTCCTGTCCGGTAGCACTGACGCGTGTCACTTTTGAAATGGTCTTTGATTGGCATCTATTTCTCTGTATCTCTACGGATACCGTAGGGTCTGGGTTAGCGCCTCGGCTGGCGGAGCAGGGAGCCTGTCTGGCTGCCTGCCCTGGGGCCATGAAGGAGCCTCTCAACTCTGAGCCTTGCCCCAGGGTTTGTGGTAGTGAGGACAGCTGTGGCTTTTGTGTGTGTACCCCGGTGCCAGTGTAACCGGCTCAGCTGGGAACTCGCCCGCCAGCAAAGGTTGGCCTGTTTTGGGGAGGGCTCAGCTAGAACAGAACTCCAAAAGGATGGGGTTTGCCTTCCCCCTGAGGTGCAACCAATCCTGCTAACTTCCGTCCAGTGACAGCTGGCTGAGGGCACCTCCTGCAGGGTTAGTGAGCCCAAGATCTCTGGGTAATGTCTAGAAACTCTACGACATTCTGTCCTTGGACTCCTCCCCAGCAACGCACGCATGTGTCTCAGCCTGAGGGACCTGCCCCATTGCAGGCTGAGCTCCCAGCTACGTGTGGGAAGCATCTGGGGAAAAGGTAGGCATGCATCCTGTGTTGCTCCCAGGCACCCCGTACTGGGAGGTCATGCAGCAGCCATGGGGGGTGCAGCATGCAAGTCATGCCCCAGAATGGAGGGGAAGGATCTGATTTAGGGGGTGCTGCTGCAGAACGGTTTGCAGTATTGCTGGCTCTGCAAGGGCTAATCTGCAGTAGCAGGCACTGCCCAGCTATCAGCAATGCCATGCGGCAGCTCGTCTCCAGAGAACCAGATGCTTCCGGTGCTGTGGAAGAGGGCCAAATGGTGCTGCTTTGTTCAGGGGCTAAAAGGGTTGCCTTGCAAACCTCATCCCGGAGACTCCCTGAGGGTGAAGAGCAGTGACAGGCCAGTTGCTGTCTGCTACAAGAAGCTGAAAATCTCAGTGTGTGTTTGTTTTTCCCCCTAAGTTTGGGAGAAGATTCACTACATGTCTGTAAAATTGGGATTTTTTTAAAATATTTTTTTGATTCAGAGTAAAATCCTTTTAATAGAGACGCTGTGATGACTAATAAAGTCTTCTTTTGTAATGGGGCAGGAGTGAGACCTGGTGTTTCCTTCTGGCTATGTCTGGGGTAAATCCACTTATTTTAGGGGGGCAGGGGGAGATTGTATCCCTGCCTAGGGAATCTCCACTATGGGCCACCCACTGTCATCGCAGTGGGGGATCAGGGCCCTGCACAGCCACTCTGTGAGATATAGGGTGTCCCGATATTTTGCGGCATGCCGCTTTTCTTTTTTTTTTTTTTTTGGCTCCGCTGGCAACCTCCCCTCCATGTGTCCCGATATTTTCTTCCTCTCATCTGGTCACCCTAGTGAGATAGGACCTGCCCTGAAGAGCTCAGAGTCTAAATAGACATGGAGGAGGAGAGGAAACTGAGGCACAGAGTTGAATTGACTTGCCCAAGATCATGTTGGTGGCAGAGTTGGGAATAGAACCCAACTTTCCTGCACCCCTGTCTAGCGCCCTACCCCTCTGGGCCACACTGCACTTCCTGAGAGACCCCTTGCGACATGCTCAGCTGAGCCTCGGAGAGTTGCGAAAACGCGCTTTCATTGTGAAATCTCTCCCATCAGCCTGGCTACTTCTTCAGTCCAGTAGCTTGGAACCAGCCTACTTGTGATTCTTACCAAGTTCCTTTTCTCACCTCTTCCAGCTAAGCCTTACATGCTAAACTCCTTAACCCTTGCACCATCCCTGGGCAGAAAATATTACTCCAAATGTAGGTGCTGCTAAGTGAGCAGCCCAGCTGGCGATAGGGGGTGGGAGTAGAACTCTCTAACTAGCTTTCTGTGGCACAGACTTGCTCTTTATTCTCTCTTCCTGCTTTCCCAGCTTCCTGTGATGCAGAACTTACCCATCGAATAGCCGAGAAGCAGGGTTTGGAAGTGCCCAGCCACCAGCAGGGGGAGCACGGGGCTTTGGCAAGTTCACACCAGTCCTACAATGCAGGAGGCAGCTGCCTCTCCTGAGTAACAGGCCGTGGTTTGTCTATGCAGCAGTGTTTCTGCCATGGTGACTGGGTTCTGGGCATCTGCCTCTAAATGTGCATTCTGGGTTGTTGGCAGCTGTTAGCAAGAACTAATGGGTGATGTTTCCCTGCCTCTGTTTCCCTGTCACCGAAATAAAGACTCATCACGCTGTCAGGGTCGATGGTTCAGATCTCGGGACTGAGGGTGCTAGAAAAACAGCAAGGCAATGAATGAGGGCTCGTCTGCACAGTGTGTTCATGAAACCAGGTGTGGCGTAAATTCTAGTGCGCACCAGCTTGTCCCTTGTGGCCCCTGCTGGCATGCACTAAACATTCCCTAGAACCCGCTAATGTAGGCCCCTTTCAAACGGTCCTACCTTAACATGCACTAGGGAACTTTTAGTGCGTGGCAGCCTGGCCCAAACAGCCTAGTTTAGGGTGTGAAATGCTGGTGTACATTGGAATTTACACCCCAGCTGGGGTGGATTAATGCACCGTATAGACAAGTCCAGAGAGAGGCAAAGCAGTCCTGGCTCCAGCTGGCGCTGCGGGGTGGGTACAAGTTCCATTTCACAAAGGATTTTTGAGATTTCTAAATCTGGCTTTGTGCCACGTTGGAACAAAAACTGAAAACTTCCAAATTCTCCAGGGAACTTCGGTGCTCAAAACCTCTTGATTTTTCACTCCTTGATTTTTATGTTGGGTTAGAGAACATAAAGCAACGTTTTAAAAAACTATGGCAAGTTGTTCCCCAAAACAAAATTAAACGTTTTGTTCCCAAAATGTCACCCTGGGCCACTTCACTGTTGCTCCTACCTGCTTTGTCTGAAACAAAATTCTGGCAGAATGGCCGGATTTTGCATTTCTATCAAAACCTGAACCCTCTGCATCTCCCCCTGCAATATGGTTTGTCACAGCTTCTCCAGCTAGCTCAATGTCTGACCCTGTTTCCCTGGCTTAGCTGGGTCGTAGCAGCCCAGCGAGCGACCCCTCTGAGAAATCGGGACTGAGTTCTAGGGTGAGCGCTGTAGGTCTGCACCCCTGACAGTTCAGCTATACCCAAAAACCTCCCTCAGAGGGGGCTGGAGTGGGGGTGATGGAAAGTGGGCTGTGCCCCAAGGGAGGGAAGGGGGCTGCAGGGACCTCCTGGCCAAATACCCTGTGCTGCTGGACAGGGCAGCACTTAGGGACAATGGGTAAATAGACAGGCCTGACTGGAGCAGCTGGGAGAGGAGAGACTTTCCCGTATGCTGAAAATGGAGTAATTCCTACTCCCTCCCTGGGGATCTTTAAGCACCGTGCAGCTTTAAGGGATGAACACTGGGATGTGGGTTAGTTTTAACCCTTTCTTGGAGAGGGGGAAGCTCTGACAGCAACAGCTGGAGAGACTTGGCCGGGCATTTTATTTCCAGTTAGAACCACTGTGTCCAGACCAGCATCAGGGGAACAACCCTGCCTGCCCTGAACTGCTGTGTTTGCTAGCAGCCTGCAAAGCTCCAGAGATGCTGCCTCTCCCCAGTGCATTGACAGCCCGGGGGCAGGGACATAGACAGGACCGCTGCAGGGCCAGGGATGCTGGATTCGCTCTTGCATCTTGGAGCTGTGTAGCCTGCCTGAACACTGCAGAATGGCAACCAGGCCTTCACGGGAGAGAGTTATCGGAGGGAAGGGACCCTCGGCCTGGGGAGGTTAGATCCGCGAGCTGCAGTGTCAGGGAAGACAGCGTCCCTGTACCATGCACCACACCCACTCTGCAGTGCAACACGACAGCATCAGGGAGAGCGGCAGTGTGTCACGCACCATGCCCCCACGCCGCATTGCTGCTTACCCAGGCTGTTCTGGGGGTTTCATTGCGGGCAAGAGATGTATGGTTGACACCCAGTTATACCACAGAGCAGGTACACTCCAGGTAAACAGCACAGCAAACTTCCCCTCCCTGGTCCCCACTGCCCTGCTCGTGGGCCTTGGCCTTGAGGCGGAGGTGCACTGGGGTCGGGGGGTTAGTATGCAAAACCCCTGGGCTGCTGGCAGTACCAGCCCTGCTGGTGGGTTCGTGTGACGGGGCCATATGTTGTGCTGTGTGACGGGGACTGGGCTGAGACCCACTGACTCGTCTCACAGATGCCACCCAGCAGGCAGTCGATGGGAACTGCTATGAGCCACTCCCAGCCCCAGGCTGGATGGGCCCTGGTGCCTGGGGGGGTGGCTCTGTGTGCCCTCCCTAGGCTGGGTGGGAAGCAACCCCTGAAGGGGAACCTCCTGGGGCTGCATGGGCATTACTTCTACAGCTAGACTGCCTAGCGCGTCTCCAGGCCTGCCGACCCTTGGGGTGTCTGTGTCGCTGCCCCACAGAGGCTGAGGCAGAGGAGTTGGGGCAAGTCTTGGGGTTCAGGGGCGGTGGCTGTCGCCTGATACTGCACGGCTGGAAGAGGATTTGAACACAACATCCTTTTGCTCCCGGATCCTCTTCATTCTGGCGCGAGAGGAAGAGACGAGCAGAAATGGTAAGGTAACCCCCAAATCCTATAGGGGCTGTGTGCCCGTTCCACCCCCACAGTAACCCCAAATCCTATAGGGGCTGTGTGCCTGTTCCACCCCCACAGCAACCCCAAATCCTATAGGGGCTGTGTGCCCGTTCCACCCCCACAGCAACCCCAAATCCTATAGGGGCTGTGTGCCCGTTCCACCTCTGGCTACCCTGTTCTTGCAGCTGGTCACCTAGGCTGCACCCTTGCTGCGATCAGCTCTGGTTAATAACTGAGGAGATGGGTGGGAGGGGATCTGAGTTGTGGGATGTCTGCACAGCCTGGGAACATGGGGTGCCAGACACACCGCTAGTGTAAATCAGCATCACTGCATTGGCCCCAGTGGAGCTACAGCTGATTTGCCCCAGCTGGGGATCTGCCCCCATTAGCTAAGATGGTGTGACACCCATTTACACCAGCTGGGGCTCTGGCCTGGCCTGAGGTCTTTGCCAGGCACTGCCCGGCTCTGCTGACAGAGGCTGCTGGAGCCTGGCTGGGATCTGGAAGCTACAGGTGTTTGAGTCTCTGCCCTTTGTCAGCTCCAGCCCCCTCCCCGCAGCCCCCCCCCCCCCCCCCCACACACACACACCCATGTGGGGCAGGGGAGCTGAAACAGCACAATCTAGGACAGGGCTATAACTGGGCTCAGGCCCCTCCACTCACCGTATTCTCTTCATCCCAAAGTGGATGGTGAGAAAGATGCTGAGGCAGCCGAAGAGGGTCCCAGAAATGATGGCAACGATTTCGCCTGCCCGAGGAAGGAAAGGGGAAGGTAAGGGCTGCGCTCGGGGAGGGGGCTCTCTGAGGCAAGAGTGCGATCGGGGGATGGAGCGACCCATGGGGGAGGGAGGGTCCCAGTCATTCCCGGTGACAGCACACTCCAGTGGCTCCCAGCTGCTCTTTCCTGGATCCCCAGGCTTTTGCCCACCCGAGAGTCGCTGCTCCCCATTGCTGATAAGTGGCAGACATGCTCTGCTGAGGACTGTGTTGGAATTGCATGCTATCCCTTTAAGAAGGGGGGGCAGGGGTGTGTATGGGGGGGAGGCTTCTGGATGGAGCCAGCTTAAATAGAGGGGTTGTCACGCCTCAAGGAACAGCCTGTTTTCTCTCTCTCTGTTTTGGGGTTCTTGCGTGTTATTCAAAGTCTCTATGCATCTGCCATGAACATAACACCATGGGCCCCTCCTAGCCCCACTGTGCATAACAGAGAGGGCCATACCTGCAGAGTAGGCTGAGGGACCTGCAAGAGAAGAGAGAGGCAGATGTTGATGATCTCTAATGCCCCATGTGGGCGCAGGCCAGGCTCGGGCCCTGTGCTAGATTCTGACAAACACGTGGCCTCCTGGGACCTCCCAGTTGTCGTTCTGCTGCCACAGCATGGTGACAATGGGGCTAGAACTCAGACCCTCCTGATCCAAAAGCCCAGCCCTGCTGTCTCTAGGGGAGAATCCCCAGTCGCTGTGTGCAGTACAGGGCTCATGACATGCAGGTGAGCAACTCTAATTCTCTCCAGCAGAGGGCAGCAGTGCCACACAGCTAGTCCATTAGTGTGTTCTTCAGTGTGGCACAGTCTGGTCAAACGACTCTAGCCAGGAAGATAGAAGCCCTGATGCTACCACCAGCCCTTTGGCTCTGAAGTTAGAGCCCTGTGTGTTTGGAGCTGGATTCTACCTGGATATAGGTTGGGGCATCGCTCCATAAACTGGTTGCTGCAATTGGGCTGGGGTCTGTGGGGGTAGGTAGCAGCTGAAGGCTTAATGAGAAAGTTACGTCCTGTGGAGAGAAACAGGAGTCAGATCCCCCAGACCAGCTGAAATGTAAGGGGGGCCCTGTTCTCCTCTCGCCAGGCTCTGCAGCCACCCCCCATCTGTGCCAGCTAGGCCCGATGCACTCACCCACGGGGAAGGAGGAGAACACCACCCTTTGGTTCAGCGGCTGAGGGGCTCGGTAATTGTCCACCAGAGGCACGGAGTTCGCAGCTTTGGTGGAGTACAGCCCCTCCAGCTGGAAGAGAATGGAGCTGTGAGGAGATGCCCCCCCACAAGTCCTGGGGTGCCCCCACACATGCACAGGATGGGGAAGAGATGCCCCACAAGTCCTGGGTTGACTCCCCACATGCAGCATGGGGAAGAGATGCCTCCCCAAGTCCTGGATTGCCCCTCATACACAGCATGGTGAGATGCCCCCCAAGTCCTGGGACCACCTTTCACTCTCCACAGCTCAGTGAAGAGACGATCCCAACCCACTTAGCCCTAGATTCTGGGGTGTCCCTCCTCCCCCACCAGCTGTCTGTGACTCATGGCATTGTGGCAATCTGAATGCTAACGGGGCAGCTGTTTTAGAACCCCTGAGCCCCACAGGCATCCTGCCCAAATGACAGCGAGTACCTGGGAGCTGGAAATCTGCACCCGCTGGTGGAAGACAGTCCAGAGCACGTTCTGGGAACAGGGCGGCGTGGTCAGGGAGCCGTTATAGCGGAAATAGTGGCCCAGCTTCCTGGGCAGCAGCTCATGAACGTCGAAGGGCGGGATGGAGACATTCTGACCTGCAGGGGGTGCCGGAGGGGACAGTGTTAGGGACGCAAATTTGCTTCCACCGAGCCAGTCTGACGTTTTTTGCAGAGGAGCCCCTTGGGTCTGGCCGTGAATGGGCCCTGGGCAATCAGCTGCTATTTATTTACAGTTGCTCTCTCACACTTTTCAGCCAGTCGAGGGCCAACATTTGGAGCTTTGTTGTCCGTGCTCCTCTCCCTCCCCTCCCCCCCCGTACCCACTTGGTGCAGATGCCAACGGCCACACGAAGACGCAGGGAGGGTAGAGTCTCTTCTCCTGGCCACCAAAGTCCCAAGGGGTCACATCTGCTGCCTGAGTGAGTGCCTAGGATGCAGATCCTGGTGCTCATCCTCCATCCCCTGATCCGAACCTCGCCCAGCGTGAAGAGTGAATAACGAGGGGCATTAAATCCCACGCAGTTGCACACGCTGCTTTCAGCCAGAGCTGCTTCTCTGCAGCAGTAGCCCAGCGCTGGGTCTAGCGCACGGGTCGGCAACCTTTCAGAAGTGCTGTGCTTGGTCTTCATGTATTCACTCTGATTTAAGGTTCGCGTGCCAGTAATACATTTTAACGTTTTTAGGAGGTCTCTCTCTCTCTCTCTCTCTCTCTCTCTCAGTCTATATTATATAACTAAACTATTGTTGCATGTAAATGAAACAAGGTTTTTAAAATGTTTAAGAAGCTTCATTTAAAATTAAACTAAAACAGATCTTATCAGTTTAATGCAGTGGTTCTTAACGTGGGGTGCATGCACCCCCTGGGGTGCGAGAGATGCCCTTTCTGGGTGTGCGACAGATGCCCTTTCTGGGGGTGCGAGATCTGTGAGATTTTTTTAGAAAAAGCATCGAAAACACAAATTAAGCACAGGCATGTAAGTACAACTACTTTGTTTCATCAAACCGATGTATTTATTAACATTACACATTTTTAAACAATTACTGTAATATACAAAGTTTTCAAGTTTTTAAGCTGATTGTGGTGTAATTTTTGACAAGGGGGTGCGAGAACATATTTTGAGAACTCCAGTGGGCTGAGCGGGGCTGAGTGTAGTGTATTAAATTGCTCCCCACAGAAATGTGCTACTTACGCTGTACTACGTACTGCTGCCAGTCCTGATGCTCTGAGTGGCATGGTAAGGGGACGGGGAACTGGGGTGGTTGGATAGGCGTGGGAGTCCTGGGGGGCCTGTCAGGGGTGTGGATAGGGGTTGGGGCAGTCGGGACAGGGAGCAAGGGGGCTTGGATGGGGAGGGTGGGATCCCGAGGGGGGAGATAGAGGTGGGGGTTCCTGGGAGGGGGTGGTCAGAAGCCAAGGAGCAGGAGGGGTTGGATGGGTGGGGGGTTTTAAGGAGGGCAGTTGGGGGGGTCCCGGTAGGGGGCGGTCAGGGGACAAGGAGCGGGGGGGGTTGGATGGGTCAGGGGTTATGAGGGGGGGCAGTCAGGGGGTGGGAAGTTGGAGGGGGCGGGCGGTTTGGGGAGGCATAGCCTTCCCTACCTGGGTGTAGTGTATTAAATTTCTCCCCATAGGAATGTACTACTTAGGGCTGGCAGCCCTGGTGCTCTGTAAGTAGCACATTCCCACGGGGAGAAATTTAACACACTACACCTGCAGACAGAACCTAAGATTGGCAGCGAGTTGTGTGGCTCAGCCTGCTGCCGGCCTGGGATTCCATTCACTGTCTCCTGCCAGCTGGGGTCCCGGCCACCAGCCCCGCTCAGCCCGCTGCCGGCCTAGGGTTCCATTCGGGGCGGCCGGGACCCCGGCTGGCAGCAGCATGCCAGTGAAAATTGGCACACGTGCTGCAGGTTAGGGACCCATGGTCTAGCCCCATTCCTAGACTCAGGGTATTACCCTTAGAGCCGGGCAGCTGGTTAAAGCAGCAGCCGCGTTTCAGCGCAGAGAATATCCTGTGTAAGCTTGTTGGATTGTTCCCGATGGGGATATACAGACCCCCACGTTGGCTGGGAAAGGGTTAATGAGAGACTGTGAGCTTAGTCAGCCCCACCTGTTACACCTGGGCGAGGTGTCAAGCCTGGAGGGAGGGGTTGGAAGAGGAAAAACCCAGCCCAGGAATGGCTGACTGGAGCAGCATCTCTTGCACTAGCCCCTTGAAAGAAGACCTGGAGCTACTCAGAGGTTGCTAGACACCAGCAGGGCCTTCCTTGGGCAGGTAGGCCTGGCATGGGACTGCCAGTGTGCTTTGTTCCTTGTGACTGCTGCGTTTTCCTTTTGGGGTCTGTGGAGGGGCGCACCCGGAGGCTAGTGGAAAGGCTGAGAGGCAGGCTGGGCTAGGACGTAGGCCAGGGAGGAAGCCAAGAGTCTGAGCAGACAGACCATAGCTGTTTGTTACAGGGTCCCTCGGCTGGAAGGGAACCAGGTGGAGAAGGAGGGCCTGGGTTTCCAAGGGAGATGTTATGGAGGCACTGGTGGGAAGGGATGCAAAGGACTGTTAAGTCTGAAGACCCAACACACAGCAGCTGGACTATCTATATGGTGAATCAGCTCACTCTGGAAAGGCTGGGACCATGTGCAAGCAGGCCAGAGGGCCAAGTCAGGAGGGGTGGGGTGGTGTCAGCTGGAGACACCAGAGGAAAAGACTCTGCTACGCCATGCCCACCTGCGAGGGGTTGCGCTGGCAGTGAGTTACCCTTCTACACAGTTTGGGCTCTGGGACTTGGTCCGTTTAGCCGAAAGACCAGGGCTGGCATTACCAAAGGCACCTAGAGGAGTTGGGCACCCAGCTCTCGTCTCAACCTAGCCATGCGCGCCTTGTGCCAGGGGAGGCTATCCACTTGTCAAAAACAAGCTGGAGAGGTGAATTATTACAACTTACAGGTGCCTCGGTGGGGAGAAAATGCCAGGCAACAGTGGACTCTTTAATCTAGCAGAGAAAGGCGTCCTTGCCTGGAAACTGATGCCGGACAAATTCAAAGCTGAAATAAGGCACAAATCTTTACTAGTGCGGATGGTTAACCATTGGAACAAACTGCCCCAGGAAGCGGGGAATTCTCCATCTCTTGATGTCTGCAGCCAAAGACTAAATGCTCCTCTGGAGCAGACCGGAAGTGTGTTTAGCCCAATATCAGGGATAACGGGGGAGATTCTCTGACCTGTGTGATACAGGAACTCAGCCTGGATGGTCTCATGGGCCCTTCTGGTCATAAAATCTAGGAGTCTGTGCCAGGATCTAATGACTCTCACTGCTAGGAAATGTGCCCTGATATGTACCCTGTACTGTCTACTGCTCAGTCTCATCCCATCCTCTTAGCTTCACCCCTGGCCCCCCAAACAATTCCTCTCCCTGTACCACAGCCAGGCCCCACACCCACCTGGGAACCGATGGCCTCACCTGCATACTGGATGTTCTTTAGCTGATTGAAGATGTTGTCATAGGCAGGGTTGGCCACGTCACCAACCTGATGGAGGGAATGGAGAACAAGAGGCTGTGGGTTAGCAATGAGCTCCTGGGGGAAGCTCACAATAGACACCCAGGCTGGATGGCCCACTTATATGGCTGGTTGAGTGGGGGCCTGCCCCGTTCTGTTCTATGGGGGGTCTTAGAACCTCCTCAGCACAGCAGTCTCCGAGCACCTTCCAGTCCTGCACTGAGCCACGTGACTCTCATGTGTCTCAAGGGGTTCCTTCTCTCACACGCTCTGTCCAGGGGAAGAGGTGTATATGCAGTGGAGTGGTTTGATTTGGTAGGGTTGCTGTTTTAAATGGCCAGCGCTGGTTGCTGGGTGCCTACATTACATCAGGTAGGAGGAGCGCACCTTGCACTTGGAGCAGGGGCTGAGGAAGTTGGTGATGGTCTGTAGCCTACAGGGGACCATCCCCTGAGAAAGCTTGGCTGTCGCCTGCACAAGCTTTACCCGCTTCCCCCAAGGCTGGCTGCATTGTAGAACCCACCAGGGCTGCCCCGCCTAAGTGGGTCATGGGCAGGGCGCTCACCTCGATGAAGATGCCGAGCACGGCCAGGCCGTCTGCCTGCTGCTTGGCCTCGGTGATGTTGGCGTAGCTCTCCGAGTTGTAATGCACGATGTGCAGCTGCGGCGAAAGGGGGGGCAGTCTCTTAAAGGCGCAGTCGCTCGGGGCCCCCTTCCGTCTCTCAGCCATTAGTGAAGTATCCACGCACCATCCGCTCATGGGGTGAACAGAGGCGCAGGCCTATGGTTGCCCCAGGGGGCTCAGTGGCAGATCTGGGAATGCAATCCAGGGCTCCCCAGTGTTCTGACCACTGGACCAAGCTGCCCTTTGGCAAGTCAGGGCCAGCGGGAAATGGCTACTGGGTTTTACACCCCACCTTTTTACACCCCGCCTGCTAGTCAGCCTCCCCCTTCCCTTTTCCTACAGCCGACCTTTCACTCCCAATCCCGGGCCCGCGCTGCTCTCTGCAAACCTGCCAGCCCCAACAGGCCCGATCCCGAGAGGGGACGAGCAGCCACACCTTCCGCTGCAGAAGCCATCAGCACTCCGCCAGCTCCTGAGCCCGAAAGGCCATGCTCACACTTTCCCTTCCTGGGACTCAGGACCCATTCGGATGAGGAACAGCTGCAGGATCGGGGCCCTAGCAGCGCTGTTCTCTGTCATGGGGCTGGATCTCAATCGGTGACCTTGGGGCCCCAGCCCAGGACTGACCCCACCCCTGAGTGGCTGCATTGATTGCTAAGACGTGTGCTGGCCTGTTCCCCACACAAACATAGACTGCACCTGAGATGCAAACCCTCCCAGGGAGAGGAGGATGGGGGGGAGCAGGGTAAATGCACTGTGGTAGCCCCACCAGGGCTGATCGTATTGGAAGCTGGAGGCTGGATTCAGACTCACGTTGCATCAGACTCTTCCACAAGCGTTAAGCAGTTTAGTGCTGAGCACTGGTGGCTTCCAGGGGGTAGAACAGGACCTTTCTTCTCCTAATCCCCACCACCTCCACCGGCCCCTCTAATCCCCCAGCCCCAGTGCGGCATTTCCAGGCACAATCTCCCCTGCCACGACTCCAACTGGAGACCTGGCAGGGTGGGGATTATCCACCAGATGGTACCAGCACGGAGGGAGTAACTGGTTCCTCCTCCATCCCCAATTAAAACTCTTTGGCTTTAGGGGAGGTCTTGTGGCCTGGGGGGAGGATGGGTCCCGGTAACCCCATAGATTTCAGTGGAGCTGCACCCAGGGTAGCTTTGGCCCCAATTGCCCAGCTGATCTGGCTAAGAAGGGAGAGGATAAGGTGCTGGTGGTTCCCAGTGCAATGAGAAAACTGCCCTCTGGCCCCCAACCCTGGGGCAGGAGCACACTCACCTCAGCAGGGAAACTCTCCCCGTTCACCTGATGCTCCGACCCCTCGTCCTGATCGTTGCCCCAGTGGAAGTGCAGCTGGACAGCCGCATAGGTCTGCGGAAGCCCCCGGAGGAACATGGATGGGGGCAGGGACATCTCCACTGCGGGGACATACGCCAAGGGGGTGTTAGTGCACAGCACGGAGTCTCCCAACCCCGTACATCCTAGGGCCCTTGCTGCCAATGCCTGCTGGGAGGCTCAGGCCCAGGGGGAGCAGAGATGAGGCCACGCTGGGCCATCTGCCTCCCACTGGGAATGCTAGAGGGTGCAGTGCAGGGCAATGGACCTTTGGGATCTGGACAAGGAGCCAGAAGGTTCAGGAGAGGCCCCCGTCATGCATCCCGCATCACCAACCCACAGCGTTCAAACAGGAAGAGTCCTGGCCTCAGAATGCCAAAGCTGGCCCCACGACAGCAAGAGATGTGACCCAAAGAATCAGGGGCAGGGTCTTTTCCTGCCTTCTGGTCCCTGGGAGCACTCGGATCAGGTTTTCAAGCTGTTCTCCAGAACCAGGTGGGCTAGAAACTATTCTCCAAAGCTGAGAGTTTCGCGTCTCACCCTGCCTCCAATGCTAAATATCCCAATATTTGCCAGACAGGTACGAGTGCTGGCAATGCTGTGACACCCCTTCCACCCTTCCTGACCCCCTATATTGCTATACCCCAGCACACCTCCCTACGCACACACAAAACGTACTCCACTTTCCCCAACACTCCACACAAACACATGCATCTCCCCACACTCGCATGTCACACACACACACCACCCTGTCACCAACACACCCCCTCCACACAAACACCCTGTCACACAAGCACACCCCATCCCATGGACCCACTCCACACTAACACACACTCTGCATATACGCTGCCCTCTCTATATAAACACCCTGCCAGACAAACACACAACCTCCACATATGCACATACACACCCCCTCTCTGTTCACACACACTGTCATACACACTCCCCTCCTTACACACACATCAGGTAATCAAAGAAATCATCTGCAAACACTTGCAAGGTGGTAAGGTGATAGGGAATAGCCAGCATGGATTTGTAAAGAACAAATCGTGTCAAACTAATCTGATAGCGTTCTTTGATAGGATAACGAGCCTTGTGGATAAGGGAGAAGCGGTGGATGTGATATACCTAGACTTTAGTAAGGCATTTGATACAGTCTCTCATGATATTCTTATAGATAAGCTAGGAAAGTACAATTTAGATGGGGCTACTATAAGGTGGGTGCATAACTGGCTGGATAACCGTACTCAGAGAGTAGTTGTTAATGGCTCCCAATCCTGCTGGAAAGGTATAACAAGTGGGGTTCCGCAGGGTTCTGTTTTGGGACCGGTTCTGTTCAATATCTTCATCAACGATTTAGATGTTGGCATAGAAAGTACGCTTATTAAGTTTGCGGACGATACTAAACTGGGAGGGATTGCAACTACTTTGGAGGACAGGGTCAAAATTCAAAATGATCTGGACAAGTTGGAGAAATGGTCTGAGGTAAACAGGATGAAGTTCAATAAAGATAAATGCAAAGTGCTCCACTTAGGAAGGAACAATCAGTTTCACACATACAGAATGGGAAGAGACTGTCTAGGAAGGAGTATGGCAGAAAGAGATCTAGGGGTCATAGTGGACCACAAGCTTAATATGAGTCAACAGTGTGATACTGTTGCAAAAAAAGCAAACGTGATTCTGGGATGCATTAACAGGTGTGTTGTAAACAAGACACGAGAAGTCATTCTTCCGCTTTACTCTGCGCTGGTTAGGCCTCAACTGGAGTATTGTGTCCAGTTCTGGGCACCGCATTTCAAGAAAGATGTGGAGAAATTGGAGAGGGTCCAGAGAAGAGCAACAAGAATGATTAAAGGTCTTGAGAACATGACCTATGAAGGAAGGCTGATGGAATTGGGTTTGTTTAGTTTGGAAAAGAGAAGACTGAGAGGGGACATGATAGCAGTTTTCAGGTATCTAAAAGGGTGTCATCAGGAGGAGGGAGAAAACTTGTTCACCTTAGCCTCCAATGATAGAACAAGAAACAATGGGCTTAAACTGCAGCAAGGGAGATTTAGGTTGGACATTAGGAAAAAGTTCCTAACTGTCAGGGTAGTTAAACACTGGAATAGATTACCTAGGGAAGTTGTGGAATCTCCATCTCTGGAGATATTTAAGAGTAGGTTAGATAAATGTCTCTCTGGGATGGTCTAGACAGTATTTGGTCCTGCCATGAGGGCAGGGGACTGGACTCGATGACCTCTCGAGGTCCCATCCAGTCCTAGAGTCTATGAGTCTATGAATCACACAAACATCCTGTCGTACCCCACACATACACACACTCCCCTTTCCACATACCCCCCCCAGCCACAACTGCATGCCAACACCCCCCTCCAACACAGCACCTCACTCACTCTCCCCTGCTCCAGGCTGGGGGTGATGCACTGGGCTGAGAGGGGCTGAGCAGCGAGTCTGGGAGTCCCTGCCATGCCCTGTGTGCACTGATTTGGGTTCCTCTTTCTCCAGAGGGCTGTCTCTCCCCACTGCCCATCCTGGAGGGGCAGGCAAAGCTCTGCCAAGGGGCCTCGCTGCACTGGGCTCTGAAGTCTAGTGCCTGGTGGGCGAGCTTGCCCCACTTTGGGACTGGGGCTGGCTGGTCTGCCGTGCATGACCCTCACCCAGCACTCCCAGCTCTCAGGAGGGTCCCAGTGTGAGACCTTTCCAGGGGGTGGGACCAGCTGGATCTGATTATAATTCCCAAGGGAAACTCCTGGGGAAGGAGACTGACTTCTCCCCAAATGGCATGTCCCTGGGACCCCAACAGGACTGAGAGCCAGGGGTCAGCAACAGGGCAATGGCTGACCAGTCTGTGGTGCCAAAGCAACAGGGCAATCATTGTCAGCTCCCCACCCGGTGCCACAGCAATGGGGCAATGGCTGACCAGTCTGTGGTACCATAGCAATGGGGCAATCATTGGCAGCTCCCCACCCGGTGCCATAGCAATGGGGCAATGGCTGACCAGTCTGTGGTGCCATAGCAATGGGGCAATCATTGGCAGCTCCCCACCTGGTGCCATAGCAATGGGGCAATGGCTGACCAGTCTGCGGTGCCATAGCAATGGGGCAATGGCTGATAGCTCCCCGGTGCCACAGCAATGGGGCAATGGCTGACAGCTTCCCGGTGCCATGCAGGAAGCTGGGGGGCCAGAGTCAGCAATGGGGCATTACCTGCATGTCCTAGTGAGGTTTAACTGGATGAGCAGCTGCCGAGAGAGGGGGCTACGGAGAGCCTGCCGCAGCAGGGGAGCAGCAGAGGAGGGGGCTCTCGTGCCAGCAGCAGGGACAGGGATGGAAAAGGCCAGCGAGGGGAGGGCACAGGCAGGCCTGGGGGTGCGAAGGAGAAGACTGTTGCTTTGAGCATTGAGATTTTGCGGAGGGGCACGGAGAAGGCACGGACAGTGCTCTCAAGGCTCCTAGATTAAAACAGGAGGGTCCCAGCCCACCTGGAGATGCCCCTCCATTCCTGGGGTAATGCCCGCTCCACCCCGACTGCAGCCTCACCTGTGTGCCCGTTGTTGTGGAGGGTGAAGGCCCCAACCCCAGGGCTCCGGTATCCCTGGGGCTCAATAGGCGGTAGGGCTGGGTCGTGCTGCACGGACTTGGTCTGGATATCAATGGGGGACTGGGCCTGTCCCCCGCAGTTCGGGTAGTCATTTGACCAGTGCTCCTGGCCGTGGGGGCCTGAAAACAGAGAGTGCAAGGGGGGGGTCAAGCCCCTTGGGAAGGGGGCGGGGAGGTGTCTCTACCAGCTAGATTTGTGTGGGGACCAGTTCTGGCCCCCGTAGCGTGATTTCACATGATGCGCCACACACAGCTGTGGCCATGACAATGCTCAGCATTTCACCAGCGCCTCTCAGCTAGGGACCTCAAAGCCCCCCAGGAGCTGCAGCTGGAAGGGACAATCCCTGTTCCATAAGGGAAGAACGAGGGCATGGAGAGGGGACGTGACTTGCCCCTTGGGTCACGCAGCAGCAGTAAGTTGGACACCCCAGCAGTCCTGATGCCCAGTCCCCTACTGTAATCACCAGATCCCTTTCCCACCACCGCCCCTGAGCTGGGCCTTGAAGCCAGGAGTCCTGGCTCCCATTTTCCTGCCGTAACCACTGAATCACGCAATTTCCCCCGCATAGCACCAAGCTTTTCACAGCTATGCCTCACTTCACTCGTGCAAGGACCAGTCCTCTGTTAGGAGAAAGGCTGGGTTCAGACCTGGCTGCCACAGAGTGTAACATGGGGAGAATGATGCTTTCCAAAGGGGGGTGCCAGGAGGATCAATCTATAAATGCTTGGCAGGTGCTCGGACAGGAGACAGATAAAACCCTCAGTAGAGACAAACTCTAGCCAGGGTTTCTAGAGGCAGTTTGGATTTAGACATGAAGCTCTTTGGTGAAGGTTGGCTTGGCACCAAGACCATTTCTAGTGGCTGCATCAGTCACAATAATCTGCTTTGTATGGCTGCATTTTTCCCGATGGGCCAGATTTTCCTAGGAGCTCCAGAGCAGAATTTCAGAACTGCTCAGCACCCTCCATTGGAGATGGCTTTCCAGTAGCTTTCAGCTCCCACCATGACATGCCCTGCTGGGTTTTCAAAGACCTCAACAGCTGATAAGCACCCTGATCACTTAGGAAAATCTGGTCTCATTATGGGTGCTGAGCACTTACAAATGCTGGCCTGTGTGGCAAAGTCACCTGGATTCAGCTATTTACCAGGGGAATTAGGCGCCTAAAGACCTTTGAGGAGCTGGACGCAAGAGCCCTGGTTAGAGGTTCTCTTTCTGTTCAGGAAAATGCCAAAAATCAAAATAACTGTGAATAAGTGGTTATAATAACACGTCACTGTCTAGGCTATGCCTGTTTCACTTTTCCCTTGAGTGTCCCTATCTGGCAGGGCTGGAACCAGCCTAATTATGCCGCTTTTAAAAGGCGACTCTGCCTCGCCAAGGCCACTACAAGGCAAATTGGGTTTTCTCCAGCTCTGGCTGAATGAGGAGGCTTTTGTATGAAGGACCCAGCTTGGGAAGGGAGGCCAGAGCCCCGCTGTTATTTGCATCTGAATGTAATCTCTGCTATGGTAATTAGTTTGCTGGAAACATTTTCCAACCGGGGAAGCACAGATAAAGCTGTTTGCTTTTCCTGCCACTGTGCCATTGTTCTTCCGTTGGCCCTGGACCTGAAGTTACCCAGAAAACAAAGAACCTCCAAATCAGATATACCCACAAAATACAGGCATTCTTGGTGCCCCATCTGGCAGTTGCTAGGAGCTCCCAGAAGCTTCTGGGCCTAGGGCACCCGACATCCATGTCTGCCACGTAAAAAATGCACAGGCGTCTCACATGTGGCTTGGGTCTGCTGAGGCAAATGGGCTTGCCTGCTCAGCCAAAGTCCCCTCCCTGCCTCCCTCTCCCCCAGCGTCGGGTAGGGTCAAACGAGTCCCCGCTGCTGGCTTTTCCAGGTTCCTGCACAATGCTGTGCTTTCAGGGCCCAAGCTTAGGTGAGGATTACGTCTGACCCCCGTGCAGTGGGATCAGCCGTGCCCAGCTGGTGCAGGATTGCACTTTCAGATATGCGCTGACTCTGTGCTAATTGGATTTGTTAGGTTTGCAGGCAGTTAGCTGGCGATCTGGATGGTGGATCTAGCATTGTTACATAAGGGCCCCGGGAACACAATGGGGCCATTCTAGCATGGGAACTAGTTGGGGGAGAATCCAGGAGGCCCAAAATTCCTGCAAAGCCAGGGACCAAGGGCTAAAGCAATGGGTAAGGACTGGGGTTTGGGGTGCAGTGGTTAGACCAGGGGACTAGGAGTCAGGACCCCTGGAAACCTGTCCTGCTGTGGAAGAGATGAATCACTCCCCTGCTGTAACTATGCCATACTCCTTTCTAAAGCCTGGGATAGAGTCCAGGAGTTCTGAGTCACTGTGCACCTGCTCTAACCACTAGACCATATTGTCCTCCTAAAGCTGGGGACAGAACTCGGGAGTCCTGAAGCCCCAGGCCTCCCTGCTCCAACCCTCCCCTTCCTAATGCTGAGAAAAAAAACAAGGACTCCTGACTCCCAGACTCCCTGCTCTAACCACTAGACCACATTGTCCTCTCAGAACTGGGGACAGAACCCAGGAGGCCAGTTCTCCCCCTGCAGGACATGAGTAACACCCACAGAGGCCAGTGGGAATCAGACCGCTGAGTTCTGTTCCTGGGTCTGGGAAATGGTGAGGTCTATTGGTTAGAGCAGGAGCCAGGACTCCTCAGTTCTTTTCTCCGCTGTGGAAGGGGGCTGGGGTCTAGCACAAGACAGTGAGCCAGGATCCCTGAGCTCTAGTCTCTGCTCTGGAAGAGAGTGGTGCACAGTGGTTAGAGAAGGAGGCTTGGAGCAAGGATCTCTGGGTTCTATTCCTTGGTCTACCGCTAAGTCATTCCCTTTCCCCCTGTGTAAATGGGAGTAGTGTGTCCCCCCTGCATGGGGTGCTGGGTTTAATCACTGAGGCCTTGCAAAGCACTCGAAGGTCCTTGGCTGGAAAAGACCAGGGTCAGGTCAAGAGCCGCTCTGCAGTGCCCCCTGAATGGTCCGGCCTCTTTGGTCTGAGCATCTCACGAGCAGGAGGCGTCTGTGGGGAGACCCCTAGCTCTCTGCCAGGCAGCACAAATAGTGCACTCAATCCCCAGTAGGAGGGGCAACATCAATCACCGTCCATTGCCACCTGCTAGCCAGCATAGGCATGGTCTTGGCAGGAAGGCATTGCATCCTGCCCCGCTGAGCTAGCAGAAGGGAACTGGGGCCTGGGAGAGCAGGAACTGAATGGGAGAAAGCCCAGAATAAAATCCTCTTCCAGCCTTACCTCTATATGTCCAGTGGGAACCTGCAAAGCAAGCAAACAAAGCACTTACTCAGCATAACTAACTCTGAGTCTGCCTCAATATCCCCTCCCACCTGTAAGCCTTAAAGACCCCCGAGCATTTTCCCCAGGATCCATGACAAATCCAACCCCTTGCCCTTACATCCTGCCACCCTTGTGGTCTCAGTCAGTATCCTCCTTCACTCCCTCTCTTGAATGAGATTTCATGCAGCTGTTAAAGAGCTGCCAGGTTCCACCCCAGAAGTGGCTGCCTTTCCGCCTTGGGAAATAATTCCCCCCAAAAGCTTTGGGATCAAACATGTTGAGCCAACATCCATTGACATCAAAAGAGAGTGGCTTTCAGTGGGGTGATGGACCAGACCCTATTGTTGTCCAGGTTTTATTTTCCTTTTCTCTTTGAAGTGCCCTGCCTTGCTTAACTGCTTAACTGCTCCTCTAACAGCAGGCTGGGAAGAGGTCACCCTGCTCCCAGTGCAGGATGAGCAAACAGTCAAACCCTGGCTAGCACGTTCGGCCCTGCTGCTGTGACGGCCGCTCTTTCTGGCCAACGCATCGGGGATCGAAAGGGGCATAGGCAGCGACTCCGTGGGCTGGAGCACCCATGGGGAAAAATTAGCAGGTGCTCCGCACCCACCGGCAGCCAAGCTGCCCCCATCCTCGCCTCCTTCCCCCCTGCAGCGCGCCGCATCCCCGCTCCTCCCCCTCCCTCCCAGCGCTTCCCACCCCCTGCAGCCTAACAGCTGTTTGGCGGTGTTTAGGACTTTACAGGAGGGAGGGGGAGGAGCGGGGACATGGTGCGCTCAGGAGAGGAGGCAGAGAAGAGGCAGGGCAGGGGCAGGGACTTGGGGAAAGAAGTTGGAATGGGGGCGGGAAGGGGCGGGGACTTTGAAGAAGGGGTGGAATGAGGCAGTGTGAAGGTGGTGCAGGGCCGGGACTAGGGGCGGGAGGGGGGTCGAACACTCACTGAGCAGAGGGGAAGTCGGCGCCTATGGAACGAGGCACCTCTGGAACTAAAAGCATGAGTGCAAATCCTCAACCTTTCCTAGCTGGGGCTATAATCGAGTCCTGTCCTCTGGGGCTTGGTCACAGATCGGGCTCTCGTAAGACACACTCACCAGGGGCTTGCATTTGCCTTCAGTCCCATCTCTGCGCCGCTTTCTCCCACTACTCCTAAAACTCTTGCGCCCAAACGAAAAGGACATGGGCAGAAAAGGAGAAACTGAAGCCGAGGCTGGGCCGGAGCGGGGCGAGATTAGCAGCTCTCTGTTAAAAGGGCAGCCGGTCTCGGTGGCAGAGACTTGAGCTCCACTGAGGCCTCCCTGACCCGAGCTAAAATTAACCTCCCAGCTAGGTAAACGCATTTAAAGAGGCATTTGGGGGCAGAGAGAACCATGGGGTCATTTGTGCTTTTCCACCCCAGGGCCAGAGATTCAAAGGGACCCATTCTCTGCCTGCCCTGCACCTTGAGGCAGTCTCTGCCAGCAACCCCCAGCTGCTCAGTCTAATTCAGTAGCACTTTGCACTGGTGCAAAGGCCAGTGTGAGGGGCAGGACAACGGAGAACCGGGCTCAGCGTCTGCGCTACGCTCTCTAAGCTGCTTGTACTGGCCACTGTTGGAAACAAACTTTATGGGGCTGATTCAATTCCTAATCCTCTCTTAATGCTAACCAGGGACAGCTGGGCCCCTTTGCTGCCCAGTCAAACCACACGCATGTCTTCTCATCGGGGTGAATCTTCACTTCCCAGACAGAGGCCTCTCCCAGAAATACCCACCTAAATTATAAGGATCAGAGCCAGAAACTGTGAAGGCAGAAGGGCCCATTAGATCACCTGGTCTGACCTCCTGTGTATACCAGGCCGGCCAGTTCCCATGTTAAGCCCAGTAATTTGTGTTTGACTCAAGGTCTTCCAGAGAGGCCTCCAGTTGTTCTATAAAGACCTCAAGACCTGGAGAATCCACCATTTCCCCAAGTGATTTGTTCCACTGGTTAAACCCCCTCTCTGATAAAAAATAAGTCTGCCCTGCTTTGAATTGGAATTGGTCTGACTTCAGCTTCCAGCCGTTGCTTCTTGGGCTGCATTTCTCTGCTACATTAAGAGTATCCAGTGTTTTCTCCCCGTGAAAGTACTTACACACCGTAATCAAGTCACTTCTTGATTTTCCTTCTGATACACTCAACAGATCGAGCTGCTGAAGTCTCTTGCTGTCAGACATTTTTTTCCAGCCCTCAAATTTTTTTGTGTGTGGCTCTTCTCTGCCCCTGCTCCAGTGTTTCAACATCCTTTCTAAAGTGCAGACCCCAGAGCTGGATGCAGCGTTCCAGCATCGGTCTCACCAGGAAGGCATAAAGCAGTGCAATCACCTCTCCTTCTTCCATCATGACTAGCATTGCCTACTGCCTTACACTCCAAGCAGCCTGGCTGATTTCAGTTGGCTCACTTGTGGGTAAGGGAGCATTTGGTTCAAATAAGAGGGGCGGCGGCTGGCCTGGTGAGCTGATGAGATGACATTTCTTCGCAGAAATTAGCAGGTTGCAGCCATTTCACGCCCAGCCGTGACGGTGCAGTGCTGATGTTTATGTGCATCTCAAGCAGTGCACAGCTATTAGAGCAGCTTGTTTGCAGAGCCCAGCTCTGGGACTAGAGGTGGGAATGCTTTGCAAGCCTATTACTTTTGTTTGGTGCGTCTCCTTTTGTGCATAATGGGTTAAATTCTGCTCCTGTTTACATGGGTGTAAATCCAGAGTAATGCTACTGAAGATGGTGGAGTAACTCCAGCTTTAAACTGGGGTAATTTAGAGCAGAATCTGGCCTAAGTTTGAAAACAGTCAAATGAAACAAACGATACGTCTCTGCTGTGTTAGGTGTTTTGCCTGTAATGTCAGTGAGAGCAGGATCGGGCCCTATGTGGCTCTCTATGTGTCATTTATTTGCCTTATTACTATTTTGCTACAGACCTGTCAGGAGTGTTTCATTGCACAAACCCAACATTCCCAAGGCTTAGAATCATAGTCAGGCCATTAGAGAAAGGGATTTCCAGTCTGTTCCCAGGCTAATGAGACAGGTTTGGGGCCTGATCCGAAGTCTATGGAAATCTTTTCATTGGCTTACAGCAAATTTTGAATCAGGCACTTGATGAGAAGATTCCAGTGGGAACCGTGTAAATGAAAAACAGAAAGTCACAGGACACAGTCGCTGGGAACAGTCCCATCCTCTGGGACTTGGCGAGTTACTTTTCATGCTAAAATCAGGTTTATTTAAAGGTCTGGCTGAAAATTGGGGTATGAGTAAATGAAAATGATTGTAGAGCGTGTCTGCTTTCCCTTGACATTTTTTTATTTTTCTTCAGAAAACTGAAAATATTTGGCCAAAACCCAATGGGTTGTTTTTTTCTCAGCACTCCCCCCCTTACACACACACTTACTTTTGGGGCAATTTTCAGCTGAAATCTTTCAACGAAAAATCAAAATTTTCCATGGAAAAATCCCAAGCATTTTCTGTCCAGCTGTCCTTATTACCTGTTTTCAGAAAGCCGACTGTTCTGCCCTCTTGCTGCATCTGCCCTGGCACCGTTTTAGCTACTGATCACTAGTGATCAAAGAACAGAATTCATCTACCCAACATATCACTTCTACTTGCCATGCTATAATCACAGGGTTAGCTCCACGCAGCAGAGAAAAATCCTCAGGATCCAAATCCATTGAGATACGAAGTGATTTCAGCATTGAAACTGCCTTATATTTTTTAATAATGTCTTAAAATCTTTACGCAGCCCACTGAGCTTTGCCTGAGTCAGGACCGCTGCACAGTGTTCGAGGTTACCGTTTATGGCCCGCTTTGCTAAATAAACAAATAATCCAGATTGCAGATTGAAAGGTGAATTGCGGAGCCCAGGAAATGACCATATCACAGGAATTTTGGATTCACACAACTTCCCTTTAGGGTCAGTTTTCTAAAGACTCCACCATTTCAAGCATCAAAGAGCAGCCCCCGAACACCCATAAATCCAGGTGAATTACACATATGGTACACACTCAACCTCACCAGCACCAAAATGGGTCACAGCCCTGGATGCATATTAATTACAGCGAACATCCCCTGGACCATGCAGCACTCCAGTCACCCCAAGCCCACGCAGCATCCCCCATGACATTTAGGCCCTGGTATTGACCACTGGCCCCAATCCTGGAAAGTGCTGAGTCCAGGATATTCAGCTCTTATCCAGATGGGGATATGTCTGCTGGAATAAGGGACTGTGATTTCCTAAAGAGCCTTGGGGTGTATATATAAATATGTAGCCGATATTTACATTTTTGGTGGCATTTTACAGCTCACCGACTCTGGGTTATATTTTTAAAACACAATCAGCGAGGATCAATCAACGGGCTCCTGCAGTGTCCATGTAAGTCAACGGGAGTCAGGCACAAATATTGAAGGAGATTCAGAGCTGTCGACAGCCAGCAAAGAAATCCACAATAAATAACCTCGGAAGAAATGCCCCTGCGAAATGCATTAGGATTAAGGAGAGGCCTCAAATTCTGCCTGTAAAGAGAGCTTTGGCATGCCAGTGATTAGCCAGCTTGTTGAACACTTTCTCTCAACACCTTCTAGGCTTTAACCCCTGCTCTGAAGGCTACTCGCTTCAATTTAGCGCACAACTCAATCGGATCCCAGCATAGGTGCTGGAACTAGGGATGCTGTCGCACCCCCTGGCTTGCAGGGGTTTCCATTATATCCAGAGTTTACAGTTTGGTTCAAGGGCTCTCAGCACCCCCATTATAAAAATTGCTCCAGCGCCCCTGATCCCAGTGTAATGTCTTTGGAGCAAGGAGCGGAGGGCTCGATCCTGCGCCCACTGATGTTGAGGATGCAGGATCAGGCCTGGAGGGAATAACTAGTAACCTAGGCTCTTTGCAGAAATTCTGCGGGGTACATGTAAGCGGAGTTTGTTCACGTCTGTGACTGGCTGGAAAGCATCACAATGCCGTTGGTGTGCCATTTGTTTAGGAAATTGGTTTCTAAAGCAGACAAAAGAAAAGGCTGAGTGGCATGTAGGAGTTGGAACAGTAGCTCCATTGTGGACATAAGAAAGGAACAGAGTGCTACACGCTTTGGGGGTTCAAAAAAAATCCAGCCCCCCCCATGCCCCCTCCGCAGTAGCACCCAGAGCTGTGGCAAGGCTGAGTTGAGCCCGACATCCATGTCTTTAAAGGAATGCAACTTACCTTGATTTGCAGCCAGGGCATGGGAAAAACCCTGCAGGAGGATTAAAGCGAGAAGCATCTTCCAAAGCACAGAGTCGTGGCAGGTGATTTGGCGGGGGGAGTTGATTTTTTTTGGGGGGGGTGATAATAAATATGCCCCAGAGAGGATCCCACTCTTCTCTGCCTCAGCTGGAGGGGAAAGGCACAGACTGCTGCCCCAGCAGCTCTGAAGTCTGGTGACCAATGCGATATTCTCCACTTTCCCCTTGACTCCAGAACACAGACCTCATGCCACTCACGATTGCCATTCAGGCAGTGCGACAGCCGCGAGCAGGTTTTAAGGTGGCTCCCGGCGGCAGCTCCATTCCAGCCCTGGGTGATGTTCTCAGCTCCTTAAATACTTTGTCCCAACAATGTTTGAGTTGTGGCACTTCACACGAGGAATCTGGCCAGGCTCAGAGCCCAGGCCAGGCAAATCGCTTTGCAAATTTGTTTTCCTTCAGCTGGATTAAAAACAAAACAAAAGAACCCACCCCACGACTTCAGAAACAGATTTATCAAGGTAGGAAGGGCACATGCAGCATTGGGATGCAAGTGGGATACAAGTGGCTCCTGTGTAAAAGATTCCAGCTAGGAAGGATCTTTACAGGGCATCCTGCAGCCAACATATTTTACAGCCGGCAGGCCCAGTTCTCCATTCTACAGCACCGAGTGGTCACACAGGGACAAGAATGCGGTCGTCTCTAGAAAGGAAAGCTGGAGCAGTGACTAGGATGCTAGTTTAGGGACTTGGAAAACCCAGGTCCAATTCCCTGGTCTGCTGCATTCTCCCTGGGTGACCTAGAGCAAGTCACAGAGTCATGCTGGGCCTCAGTTTCCCCACCTGTACAATGGGGATAGCAGCCCTGCCCTGCCTCCCAAGTGGCTAACAGCCTTATAAGACTGTGATGGGATCAGATCTTACAGTGTTGGGGTGTAAGCCCCACCCATGTAAACAAAGGGTTAACAAGAGTCTTTAAGCTCAGTTAGCCCACCTGGTTGTCCCAGGAGGGTGTGGTAAGACTGGATTTGTTATCACAGCCAGCTGGGCCTTCTTCAGGATGGAAGGGAGTGAAAGCTACAGAGGCAGGACTCTGAGTGGCTTAGGGTTCCCTCACTCTGGGAAAGGGACAATAAGGCAGCTGGATGAGAGAAGACAGGCCCTGGGAAAGGACTCAGGCTCCAGGGATGTTATCCTGTAACGGGAGCTGAGGGGAGCCCAGCAGGACCCAGTGCTCAAGCCCAGACGGACAGAGGTTGATTTGTTTTGTTTGGGGTTTTGACATGGGAAACCCGTTGCTCTGAGAGAAGGGTGGGATTGCAGAGGAGCCAAGGCCGGGTGGAAGGTGCAGTGTTGATAACTGGAGCTGTGCGGCACACTCTTCGTACACGACATCAACACCCTGCAAGGGGTGAGACTTTAGAGAGATGGGCTGGAGGGCAGAGTCACAAGAAGAGGCAGAACACCACAGGGCTGGTCTGGCTGGGGGCAGGGGGTGGTTATAGATGAGGAGAGCCTGCCATGTGATGCCCAGCCACAAGGAGGTGCACCAGCAGTGAGCCCACTCAATGCAGGGCCATATAAAGTACCATACAGACAGATCATTTACTTTACCCATCGCTGAAATGCAGCCTCCTCTGGGGTGGAGTGTTATAGTTTAGCAGGACACAGCAGCTCAGGAGGCAAAGATTAGCCATAAGAAGCTGCCTGAGGGAAGTTTCAAGTGGGCAGGGTGGAATGACCAGAGTTGACCTAGAATTTTGTCCTAGTCTATTTAAATCAATGCAGGCTGAGCAGGTTGGAGTGTCTGTGTGGGAAGCTGCACACTCCTGTGGGGCTCAATATCATCTGGAAGGGTAGGGTGCTGTGATGGCTGTGGGGGTGGGTTGTGACATTGCTCAAAGAGGGGCAGACTTAAGGGCCTGGGGTGGAGTGAACCTTACTTCTGAATTTCCTGGTTTTCAGTGGTTTGAGTGTAGGTGAACTCAGCATGCTAGAAGGACACAGTGCAGCAAGGGGCAGCCTTAACTCTGCATTAATGAATCCTTTCGGCAGTGAATTTTGAGTTCTCCTTCCACACTCAGCTCTGCAGTGAGGAAGAGGGGACAGGAGAGGACAATAGAAGGGAGCCCAGCCACTGATGCCCTGGAACATGCCTGCTACTGAGCAATAGGTCAGGGGGCCAAGGCAAGGGCCCAGCCTTTCACTTCTGACTCTGGTCCCCAGTGGATTCACGCTAGAAAAAATAAGGTGTGCACACAAAAGTGTTGGTTCTATCCCCACCTCTGCCCAGGCAGACCAGCAGGGGGCACTGCAAGTCAGGATAAAGTAAGGAGCTGGCTGACTAGAGGGACTGGGAATGGGAGATGGAGCTTGGTCACTGAAACCAATTCTGCCCATGAGTGACAGATGGTCGATATTGTCTGATCTCTGTTCCCTGGCTCACCGGAAATGGTTCATTGGGCTCACTTCAGTTTCCTGCTGGATCGGGACCCACCTCTCAGCAACTGCTGTCAGGGGTCAGAGACGGAAACTGGGAGCCAGGACTGCTGGGTTCTCTTCCCAGGGTTAACCCCATGGCAGCCTCACTTTTCTGTGCCTCAGTGGACTGATCTACTGAATGGGTCCACTCACAATACTAGAACTGCAGGGCATCTCAATGAATTCACCTTTGCCAATCGCTGTTACAGCAATGGGTAACTGCAGCTTCCAGATAAGGTGAGGCTATTTTAGTAAGTAAAACCCTCGCTCCAGGGAATCAAGACAATGTCCCTAGACACAAAGCAAAGGACAGAGTGCGTGCTAGTATTACTGCCAGGCTTTATGCTCCTGTTCACTTCCCGCTGAGTTCTCGGCCTGGCTGCAGCTCATAGAAACTCCGACGTGCAGAATCTGCTGGGGAGCTGACATTTTCTCAGGCCGTTTCAAGATGACAGAAGTGAGGGCGTCATGCTCCTGTGTAATGCTGGCGCAGTAGTTGCTCCTGGAACACCGTGCCAATTTGGCTCAAGATTTACTATGTGGTTCCTTGGGGAGCCATTGGGCAGGAGTCGCAGGGCAACAAGGGGAGTCCTGCCCTGCTAAGCAGACCAGTAAACAGTTCGCCAGGTAAAACTGGCTTGGGTACGTGCAGTCCTCTGAACGATTTAGTGCTGGAATGTGCGGACACAACCATCCAGCCCCTAGGAGCCACGGTAGGGCGACCAGACAGCAAGTGTGCAAAATCGACAGGGGGTGGGGCGTAATAAGAACAAGACCCAAAAATCGGGACTGTCCCTATAAAATCAGGACATCTGGTCACACCCTAAGCCACGGTGACTGGTGCTCAGGAGAGTGGATGGGTGGATACAATAGATGTAGGGCTCCCAAACCTTTTCATAACATGGACCATATTCGAATAGCAAGATTATCTCTTGGGCACTCTCACTGGCCATCTGTCACTGGGAGACGGGCCTCTTTGAGAAGGAAGGGGACCAGTGCACCTGGGACTAGTTAGTTGCCTTTTGATGGAGTCTGATAGAAGGCGCCTGGTAAGACCTGGTCAGTAGATGAGAACGGGAGCAGGAAGGAACAGCCAGGAGCTGATGAGGGCTGCTGGAGTCCCAAGAGAGACCTAGCCCAGATAGCTGATGAGAGAGCGCTGTGGCAGCAGAAGAGAGCTCCTGGAGAGCTGTCCAGAGCGAGGGCAGCCCTGGCAAGGAGACGGCTGGTGCAAAGGGGGAACCAGCGCAGGCTGAGCTCACGAACAAGAGGGTTGACTCTAGAGAGAGGTTCCCGTGAACAGGGCGGTGACCTGCAGGCAGAGGGACCTGGGGAGTGGAAGCCCCGAGTTGAAGGCTTCAGGAGAAGAGCAACAAGAATCCCAGAGAATTGTCAGAGGTGTGGAGACCTTGGAGCAGGGGCACAGGAGCCGAAGAAGAGGGATTATGGGCTCTCGGGTGGGCAGCCTGGAGATGGGCCCTGGAGGACTGCTCCATCCTAACCTGCCTTATTCCTGAGGGGTTGGAGAATTGGCTTCCTGAAGGTCGAAACTGCAGTAATTATGCCTGGAAGAGCTTGAATTAGACTCCGCAAGGCTGGGGGATGGGGATGACCGTTGGTCTGATCCGCGGTGGAGAAAGTGGGTGACTCGGCCTAGAGGGGATGTAGGGGAAACTGAGGCAGAACTTGACTGAACTGCTGTGATCAGTCACAGGAACGCACCTGATGGGATGAGCCCAGCCTTCCTGCTGGCCATCACATGATTCCACTTCCCACCCCATTGGTCTTTTATTAGACGCTTATTTGGGCCAGACTGAGCAATCCTAATGCATTTATCCTCACAACCCCTCTGGGAGGCAGGGCAGGGTTGTTATCCCCATTGTATGGACGGGCAAGAAAGCTTCAGAGAGACCCTTCATGGGAGTGTAATTCCCAGCACGGGCCATGTTCAACCCCTGCCCAACCCCCTGGGTATGTAGCCCAAGCAGCTGCCCGAGCCACACTGCTGTCTTGCTAGGTCCAGTGGAGCTGGCACACGTCAGTCTACACCTGCTGGGAATTACACCGACCGACTGCTGTGTAGACGTACCTCGTGGGATCTTTGGGGAGAAGCAGGAGCTGAACCAGCGTCTCCATCTCCATAGCCAAGCCTAGTGCCCTAACCACTGGAGCATGCTTCCTTTCCGAGAACCTCTCTCCCCTTCTATTCACCACCACGTGGACCCACCTCAGCCTGTTACGTTCCAACACATAGACACTTTCCATCTAGAAAAGAAGATCAGACGCTTTAATCAGTGCCGAGGAGCAGCAGCCCTGAAGGATTTAAAAAATAATAATCATAGAGTAGAAAAGAACATGTGGGTAGCCGCGATGGATGATCGGCATGATGGCTGCTGAGATGTCATGAAATCACGGGGAACCATTTTTAAATCATATGTAACATAGCCAATGAGTCACCCTGGCTCTCCTCACCTGTGTCTTAGGGAAGGAACTTTCCCAATCCCACGTTGATTGCAACAGCTGCATTTTGATTTAAATTGGGCTGTATTGCCTCCTGTTGGTCAGTGGACTGGACGTAGCAATACTAAAAGATGTAGGGGGAGAAATGGGATTTGGAGTCTAAACACAGTGGAGACCAAATTCCTTTCCATGGCTTATTAAAGGGGGAAAATATGGGCTTGTGGGCAAACGACAGGTGGAGGAGACAGAACAGCGGGCCTGGACGTTTGGCCATGGACACAGTGTGGATGGGGCAGTGCTGATGTGCGCTTCCAAGGGGCTGTGAGGTCAACAGAAGCGTGACTGCTCAGCTTCCCTGCAGGGCAGGCGCTGAGCCTAGGGAGATCAGATGTTCCAATTTTATAGGGACAGTCCTGATTTTTGGGTCTTTTTCTTATATAGGCTCCTATTAGCCCCCAACCCCTGTCCCGATTTTTCACACTTTCTGTCTGGTCACCCTAGCTGAGCTCCAGTTGCCCCTGCTGCAGAAAGGGGGATCTCCATTTGGAAGGGGCTAAGGGTGCCATAAATCATTACTAGTCATACACCCAGTCACCTGGGTACTGCTTGTAAACGTGAAATTGCCATTGAATGGGTGTCTGTCTAGTGCGGTTCTCCAGGGACCAGTCCCAGGGGTTCTTGGCCCTCCACTGCTTCACATTTTCATTATTGACATAGAAGGAAACATAAAATCCTCCCTTATAAAGTTTGCAAATGACACCAACATTGGGGGAGCAGGGAATAACGAGGACAGGACAGGTCATTGATTCAGAGCAAGCGAGTGGTAAACTGGGTGCACGTAAACAATGCGCATTTGAATTCAGCTAAATGTAAATGCGTGCATGCAGGAACAGAGCATCCAATCCATACTTGAGGCTGAGGGACTGTGTCCTGGGAAGCAGGGACTCTGAAAAGGATTTAGGGGTTGTGAGGGAGATGCTGTGGCCGAAAGACTAATGCTATTCTGGGATGTGTAAACGGGGGAATCTTGAGTAGGAGCGGAGAGGTTATTTTACGGCTGTATTGGGCACTGGTGCGACCGCTGCTGGGATCCTGCATCCAGTTCTGGTGCCCGCAGTTCAGGGAGAACGCTGCTACATTGGAGAGGGGTCAGAGAAGAGCCACGGGAATGCTTAAAGAATTAAAAATCCTGCCTGACATGATTGACTCAAAGAGCTCAATCTATCAAGCTTAACAAAGAGACGGTTAAGGGAGGAGTTGATCACAGTCTAGAAGAATCTACATGAGGAACAGATACTTAGTAATGGGCTCCTCAGTCTAGCAGAGAAAGGTCTGACACAAGCCAGTGGCTGGGAGCTGAAGTTCGACAAATTCAGACTGGAAATGAGGGGTACATTTTTAACACTCGGGGTAACTGACCACTGGAACAGTTTCCCAAGAGTCCCATCGGATTCTCCATCACAGGCCAATTTTAAATCAAGACTGGATGTTTTTCTACAAGACCTGCTCTAGGAATTCTTTTGGAGCAATCCTCTGGCCTGTGTTATGGGGGGATTGAGGGATCAGATTAATGATCCCAATGGTCTCGTCTGGCCTTGGAATCTATGAATCTACTCCAGCTCTGCCACTGACCTGCTGAGTGACTTGAGCACGTCACTTCCTCTCCATGTTCCAGTTTCCCCCTCCTCCTCTTTGCCTGTCCTGTCTATTCAGGCTGGAAGCACTTTGGGGCAGGGCCTGCCTCTCACTCCGTGACTGTGCAGTGCCTGGCAGAACCAGTCTCAGGACTTTGAAGGGCCAGCACAATAATTATAAGAGCATTAATAGGCCATCTCCTGCTAGCACTGGCCAGGCTCAACCCTGCTTTGCTTTTTGAGTCGTGAAATCCCTTCTCTGGAAATAATGGAAAGCTGTACGTTCCCTGTTGGGGGAGGGGACTTCCTTCCCACTCTCTACCAGCCCCCACTTGGTGGGTCTAACCCCAGTTATCACTACCTCAGGTGGCAATGGGACCTAGTGTTTAGAGCACTGAACTAAACAAACCACTTGGGTTCTGTCCCCAGCTCTGACACTAGCCTGCTAGGTGATCTCAGGCAAGTCACTTCCTCTGCCTCAGTTTCCCCATCTCTAAAATGGGGTGATGATACTGACCTCCTTTGTAAAGCACTTTGAGATCTGCTGATGCAAAGAGGTGGCATTACCACACGTGCACAAAGTGGGCCATCACCTCCCTCAGCTTCTGGGATTCACTCACCTGTCCACCCTGCATTGACATCATAACACGCCCGACTGTAAACCTAGATTCCCCGCAGCCTGGCTCATGCTCCAAACGTTCCCTCCCCCCTGCTTCAGAGGTGGCACTTTCACTAGCACAAGCCGCAGTCTCTCAGAGATGCTGATTTTTAATTTGGTTTCCACCCCTGTGAATTTAGTGCTGGAAAAAGCTGCTGGTTAAGATCCCTAGTGCCTGACAGCTTAGCCAGCCAGCAGGTACTGGTGCAGCTGCAGTCAGGCAAGAAACCCCTATCCGCTGCCCCTTCCCAATGGGACTCAACCCGCCTCCGAAGAGATGCCCTCTAGGGGTGAGGAGAGCTCTATCTCATTGGCCTCTTTTCTGAGGCTGCCAATTAGAGCTAATTGTGGTGGTGTCATTAAGAACTGGGTCGAGACCTACTAAACTCATTCCAGACAGATCACCAACCCGCTGCTACCGACAGGACCTTGGGTGTGAGCTGGGCACTCGGCATCCATCTTGTTCATAGTCACCAAAGGTACCAGAGCCGCCACCCAGGGCTGGGGCCCCAATGCACCGGGCACAGCCCCCACACAGCAAGCGACTGCTCCTGCCCCCAGAGAGCTCACCATTGAAATAGACAAAGAAAGGGAGGCAGAGGGGAAGTGATTTGCCCAAGGTCCCCCAGTGGGTCAGTAGCAGAACCCAGGTTTCTCAGCTCCTAGTCCAGCATCCTAGCCACTAGGCCATGCTGTCTCCTGCCCACCCTGTCTCCTCTCTCCCCAGTCATCTAGTCCCCATGTTCCACCCTAATGGGCGTACCGCATGTTCCAGGCAAGGGATGGGGACACTACTACTCTGAGTCTGGGATGGGGGCCTCCTGGAAGACACTGTGGGTAAGCCAATGCTATGCTTCAGGGCCTACAGGGGCCAGGAAGGAATCTCCTCTCCTTGTGGCACACCGTGGCTGGAGGGAGTGGGATTCTTTGCTGTATGATTGTGCAGCGCCTAGCACGTGGGGTTCTGGTCCGTAACTGGGGCTCCTAGGTCCTCTGGTAATACACATAATAAGGAAGTATCAGGTACTGACCACTGTCAAAGCCAAACTGTTGGGCTTACTGGGCCACGGGTCTGCTCCAGTAGGGCAGATCCTACTGCCTTTTCACCTTCAATCAGATGCAGGAATCGTCTTCACTTCCTGTCCTAAACTGTTGTGGGACATTGCTCTGAGTGGTTGAGCAACTACCTCAGTTCCACCCCAGAGACAGCTGCATTTTGACCACCCATGGGATGCAGCAGCACAACTGTAGATACAGACTGTCCAGGGCTTTGGGAGCCATTAGAAAGGTACTTCATAAAAGGCAAGACTCTCTTCTTTGAGTCCTTGGCTTTGTTTCTACACATTTTCTCCACAGCTCTGAATATCCTTTTAAATTTGCAATCAAACCCAGGCAGCTCCGCCTCTGCCCCTCACCCGGCATTGGCCTCAGTTCCCAGTGACTCTGAACCTGGGCTTGGGATGCCATCATGTCTCCTTCGCAAGCTCCCTGTGTTTAGCAGTTCAGCAAGTTAGAGCAGCTTCAGGGCTGCTCTAATTTCCATTCTGCTCCCTATGCCTCCTGGGAGGCAAAGAACAGTGCAGAGCGCTCCAGGGTTGGGAGCAGGGCGGGTGCAGAGTAAAGAGGTTTTAGGGCATGTCTTCACTGGCAACGTTAACATGACTCCACGAGGGGCACAGCTCCCAGCGCTGGTGCACTGTCTACACTGGTGCATTACTGTGCTGAAACTTGCAGCACTCGAGGGGGGTGTTTTTCACCTTCCCTGAGCGAGAAAGTTGCAGCGCTGTAAAGTGCTAGTGTAGACAAGACCTTAGAAATGGGTCCTTTTCCTTAGTTGGGTTTGGTGTGCCCAAAGCATCGTCAGTGCTAAGCAGACGCATAAAGAAATAATAATACAATTAATAACAATTTATAACATCACTAATCCTCATGAATAATGGCCAACGGTCCCCAGAACATCGCTTTATCACGCTGATGCCGAGTTAATCCAGTGCCCTAATGCCTAGGACGTGTCAGATCTGTGGTGCTTTGCTCCTACCTTCCCTCTTCCAAACTCAGGGCCTCTAGGCAGAGCGGGGCACCCTAGGGCTCGCCCAGCCTTTGACCTGGCCCCTTGCTTCTGCAGCAGCCAGAAACTCCTGCACCCCCACCAGGGCCCATGGGTGACGTCAGAGCAGTGAGGATCCATGACCACAGCAGGCGGGAGGCAGCAGGCCCAGGGCTGAGCTAAACACGCTGGATTCTCTGTCACTTGGAGTCTTTAAGCCATGATTTGAGGCCGTCAGTAAGTCAGCCGGAGGCCAGGGGTCTGTTATAGGAGCTGAGTGGGGGAGGTTCTGCAGCTTGTGACACGCAGAAGGTCAGACTAGATGATCACGAAGGTCCCTTCTGGCCGTAAAGTCTAGGAGCCTATGTGAGTGGCACAGACCTGCCGCGGGGCGAGCCCAAGCGCGCCCACGCTCGCGCTCCCGCTCGCTGTTATGTAACCAGCAGGCCGGGCTGGCTGGGGGACAGAGCACGCCGCTCCATCTGCCAATCCCACGCCGCTGGAGGAGGCGTCTCCACTGGGCCCCGCAGCCCAGTGGGCGGGGGAGAGAGCCCATTCAAGGCTTGCGCTCTGGTTACTCACGCTGTCTGCTGACAGCCCTGCCGCATGCCAGGCCATGTGAGCGTCTTGCCATTGCTCCCCCTCCCCCCAAGGCCTTCTTTGAAAAAATCTGCTCAGTGTTTGCGTTTAAAAAACCCCCCCCAGGCCTCAGACACTTCCCCCCCACTCCCACACACACTTTTCGCAGGGATTCCTGTCCTTGTCCCTGGGACAATCGCCACCTCGGTTCATCAGGACTGAGCTTGCCTGGAGTTTTCTCACCGAATGCGCTGCAGGGAGGGGGAGGGGAGCGCTGACTCTGGGGAGAGACATCACAGCTCAGGGGTGCTGCGAGGTAACTGGGAAGGAATCCTTAGGGAAAGGCTGGCAGCTGGGAGAAACATCGGATCCTTTCATGCCTTCTGGGGCAGTTTACTTTCGATTTCTTCCCTGGCAGGGGTCTTTGTCTAACTCCTCTGGGGTCTGTGCGGAGGGCGCAAAGCGAGTGTAAAATCCTCCTGGTCTGATCTGCTCGGTGTAAAGGAAGGCATCCGGTGAGAGGGAATTGGGATCCCGGGCACTTGTGGCGTCTGGAAAAGAAGCAGATTTTTCCCAGCGATTTCCTTTGCTCTAGCAAGTCTCATCTGACCATCAATTGGACCTCTGAGAGGTGCCACTAACTGTTGGGGCTTTGGGGCACAGACACCCCCAAATTTATCTGCAGCAAACTCCATTAAACTCTGACCAGGTTAGCGGAGCCATAGTTCAGGCCTGATGAGGGATGCTCAGCTCCTCAAACGTCAGCTGAAGTGAAGTGGAGCAGCCAGTGTTCATAGACTGGTGCAGTGGTTAGAGCACCAGTGCAGGAGTTAAGAGACCTTGTTTCAAATCCCTGCTCTGCCACAGGCTGCCTGGGTGACCCTGGGCATATCACTTAGCCTTCCTTTGCCTCAGTTTCCCCCACAGGGACAATGGGGATAATAGCACTGCCCTGCCCCGCAGGCTGTGGTGAGGGTATACCGTAACGATTATGAAGTGCTCCGATACTACAGTGGTGAGGTAAGAAAAGACCCTCAGACAGAGAGAGCCTGCAAAATCAGGCCCTTAGTAACTAACACACATGGCTGAGTCAGGACTCCTGGGTTCCATGGGACCTGAGTAAGCTCCTAAGTCCTGCAGCCCTTGCTCCCCTAATTTAGTGCCATGGGAGTTAGGTTTGTGAAAAGCACAGGATCACCCTAGCAAGGCTTAGTGCCTCAGTTTCCCCATTTTGTAAATGCGGAGAACGGTACCCACTGTTGGGAGGCTTCACTGCTGTTCATAAAAGACTCTAAGATCCTAATAGAAAGCAAAGGACTAGGCACTTCTGGGAGGGTGAGTGCTACAAACCCTCTTACCGTGACCCCCACACTTTAGAAGGTGGGATGGGGCAGCCCTCCAGTTCTTTTCTGCCTCTCTTTCCCATGCACTCCTCCCCCACCCCCACGCATCCAGAAGTAGGGGGCTGTGTGTGACACAGGGCAGCAAGGACGCAACTCAGAGCCTTGGGCTGGCTCAGAACCAGCAGCCCCCAAGAGACACCCAGGCTTTGTGTCCCATTCCCAGTCCCTGCAAGCCACCCACTCAAAAAGGAGCCAGCTCCCCTGACGCAACGGCCCAGCCAGGCGTGCTCTTCCCCCAGTTGGCTGGCAGCCACCAACCTGGCTCTGTGTTTATTTATTTACGCCTGTGCTGACTAAACCACCTTGTTCCCAGCAGCTGGGGAGGGGCCGAGGCAACAGAGCTGGGAGAACGCTATGTCCTCTTCTCAGATTTTTGATTAAACTCGCAACTGCTCCTTATGTAACAGACTCGAGGAGGGATCAGCGCACGTTTCCAGCACTGCTCTCTTGGTGCAGATTTTCCTGGCATCCGCCTGCTGCTGGGGCTCAGATCCCTCTTCCCACTCTGGAGCCTGCCTGTCTGTCCTGGGTCAGGGACTGAGTATTATTGGTGGTGCGGAGGGCAGGGTCAGCTCCCTTCATTACAAACAACTGATAGCATGGGGGTGCGCTGGCTTTGTTCCTCTCCCGAGGAATGCAGGGGAGGGCTAAAGCCAAGAAGCAACTACTATATTGACATGAGAGAAATCATCCGTGTTACAAACTGTTCCAGTTCTTATGCTGCCAGCTTTGACATGGATCTGTTTCATAATACTCAGCACTTATATAGCACATTGGCCGGGCGTGTTGCTGTGCAGGCATCAGCCCGACTTTCCAGCCTGCCTTGCTCCTTTGGGATCATTCATTATTATACTCAATTTACAGGTTGGGGAAACTGAGGCACAAAGACTTGAAGAGACTTTATTAAGATCACATAGGTGTCAGTGGACAGTCGGGCCTAACACCCAGGAGTCCTGACTTACAGTTTCCCTGTTCTAACCAGTAGTCTGCACACTCTTCCATTGCCAGGAATAGAACCCAGGACAGCCATTCCCTTCCTCTAACCACATACCCTCTCTGGAATACTTGCTGTCTATAGTGTGCCCTTATATAACCGCTCGTACGTCTCCTCGGGTGTGGACTAGGTAACCCTTTGCTGACCAAAAACTGCAATGGTAACATTATTTATTTGGTGAGAGGTTTCAGAGTGGTAGCCATGTTAGTCTGTATCAGCAAAAACAACGAGGAGTCCTTGTGGCACCTTAGAGACTAACAAATTTATTTGGGCGTAAGCTTTTGTGGGCTAAAACCCACTTCATCGGATGCATGGAGTGGAAAATACAGCAGCAGATATATATACACAGTACATGAAAAGATGGGAGTTGCCTTACCAAGTGGGGGGTTGGAAAAATCACTATTGTAGTGGTAATGAAGGTGGCTCATTTCAAACAGTTGAAAAGAAGGTGGGAGTAACAGTATGGGGAAATTAGTTTTTGTAATGACCCATCCACTCCAAGTCTTTATTCAGGCCTAATTTGATGGCGTCCAGCTTACAAATTAATTCCAGGTCTTCAGTTTCCCCTTAGAGTCTGTTTTTGAAGTTGTTTTGTTGAAGAATTGCCACTTTTAAGTCTGTTATTGAGTGACCAGGGAGATTGAAGTGTTCTCCTACTGGTTTTTGAAGGTTATAATTCCTGATGTCAGATTTGTGTCCATTTATTCTTTTGAGTAGAGACTGTCCAGTCTGGCCAATGTACATGGCAGAGGGGCATTGCTGGCACATGATGGCATATATCACATTGGTAGATGTGCAGGTGAACAAGTCCCTGATGATGTGGCTGATGTGGTTAGGTCCTATGATGGTGTCATAGACACCAACTCCGTGGGTGCTCTGGGGCTGGAGCACCCAGGGGAAAAAATTGGTGGGTGCTTTGCACCCACCGGCACTGCCCTGCCCCACCCTCCCACCGCAGCTCACCTCTACCTCTGCTCCGTCTCCACCTCCTCCCCTGAGCGTGCCGCCGCATCCTGCTTCTCCCCACTCCCTCCCAGCACTTGCGCTGTGAAATAGCTGATTCACACGCAGCGCTGGGAGGGATGGGGGAGGAGGAGGAATGTGGTACCCTCAGGGAAGAGGAGGGGCCGGGGCAGGGATTTGGGGAGGGGTTCAATAGGGGCAGGGAGGGGATGGAGTTGGGGCGGGGCCAGGGGCGTGAGCACCCACCAGAGCCAAAGAAAGTTGGCGCCTGTGGATGGTGTCCCTTGAACAGATATGCAGACAGGGTTGGCACCGGGTTTGTTGCAGGGTTTGGTTCCTGGGTTAGTGTTTTTCTTGTGTGGTGTGTAGCTGCTGGTGAGTGTTTGTTTCAGGTTGGGGGGCTGTCTGTAAGCGAGGCCTGGCCTGAAGGATGATCCCTCACTCTCACAGAGCTTGGAAAGAAACAGCTACTTATCAGTGCACAGCACGCTGCATGACAGTTTGGGCTGAGAAGTAAAGAAAACCCCCATACCTGCAGAGGGAATCCACAGGGAGACTTAACCAAGGGGAACTCCAGGGGAACAGCCCTTCCTTTGCTAAATGGAATCTTTAATGGCCAAAAGAACAGGAGTACTTGTGGTACCTTAGAGACTAACATGTCATGAATTCAGGTCTTTGTCTCACCTGAGATGAACAGAAAATGGTTTGCAAGGAGATGCCTTGTCTCTTGCTCTTGATAGCAGCTAGCCTCACCGCAGGCCTGTGTTAGACATTTCGAGTCCAAGGCTTGGAAATGGCTCCACAGAGACACTGTTTAAGATTTTGCCTGGATCTGTTTTGTGCTCAAGAGTCCATGTTATAAGAAAAAGCACAGGGTTAGTTCCCCTCTAATTAACAAGCTGTACCTTGCCCCCCAATAGCACCACAAGCTGCAGAAGTCATTGGCCAGGGTTTGACTCTCTTCAGCTTTCTGGACATGGATGGAGCATTGGTGACATCAGACCATGAGCAGTCACTGCTCTGCCAGCAGATTTTGAACACGGAGGCTGCTGGAGAATCACGGTTCCACTGCGAAGGAACGGGCTGGAAATCCAGAGGGGAGGCTGAGTTTGCAACAGTAAAAAGAAATTGAGACCTCCAACTCTGCTAGATTCTGCACAGCCCTACAAGATGCTCAAGAGAAAAACATAAACAGCACTAGATCCCACAGTGATAGGCACAGTATAAAAGATATCTAGATAGATGGGCATATATGGCAATGGATGAATAGATACACAGAAGGGTGTGAATGTGGATGGATGGATGGATTCATATGGTGAGGGAGGGAGTGTTGTTTTTCCTTTGATTTTAATCAGTTTTGTTTTCAGGGATGCTGTCGAGGTAACAGAAAAATTGTTTATGTTCCAGATTTTAACCTCATTCATACTGGCTTTCCTCTGATGTAGTATACATTGGAGAGGATGAAGTTCTCCCTGGGGAGCAGAATCAGACCCTTGCCTGTGTTATCACTAACTCCATCTTAGAGTCTTAAAAGAGAGTGGTCAAAGAAAATCCAGCTGGCTTTCGGCACCGATGAGGTTGGTTTCCTGTTTGCATTTCACTCAGGTTGGACAGGAAAGGTAAGCTGGTCAATATCACTTGTTGGTTGCAGTCAGGTTCAGCGCAGGGCTCTAACGCACAAGGCTGCCATCACTGCCCGAGAAGCATGGAATGAACCAAGCTCTCATTGAATAAATCACAGTGACATCTCTATTCATGTTCAGTTTTGTAGCATCTCTCTCGCTCGCTCGCTCGCTTTTTGTGTGTGTTGGTTTCCATACGTAAATCTCTGCTGGGGACTCTAAACACTGTCCCTTTAATATTGTGTGCATTGGATAAACAGAGTGGACTATTTGAATCACTTACAGAGAATAATAATCAGAGAACAAATCCTACTCCAAAGAGGCTGCATGCATACTAATCAAAGCATCAAATTCGTCCATGGTGTAAATCCTCAGAAGTGAGTAGATTCACTCTACAGTGAATCTGACCCCCAAATCTACTTATGCCCAGAATATTCAAATTTCCCAGCATTGTACTTAGGCACGTATTTCAGTTTATAAATATCAAACAAGGACTTCCAGCCACAGTGCAGGGAGAAAGAACAGCCATTTTCCTCTTAGAATTGTTCTTTAATTGAAGATAGTTACAAAACACAAATGAACCCCCCTTCCATTCATATTACAGCAACAGCCAAGGGATCCACTCTGGATTGGGGCTGAACAGTTTCAGGCATCTTCTACTTTGCAGCTCTGGAGGAAAGTGAGGTCTGGTTTTTAGAGCTAGGAGAACACCTGGGTTCTATTCCCAGATCTGTCACTGACTCAGTGTGTGGTGAGATGCAAGTCACTTCCTGTATCTTTGGCTCAGTTTCCCCCCCTGGAAAGTGAGGACGGAGTAACTGATTACAAATTACTGGATGGGAACATTAATAGGAATTCAACCCAGAGATGGAACAGACCTATTGGAACCAGATGTACGATCTCCCTTCCAGTGCAGGATCATTCCCTACAGTATGTTTTAGCACATTTAGGCCAGCTTAGTAAGTGCTGAACATCACAGCCTGTAGAGGGGGAACAGATCGGCAGTCACAGATCACAGGTTACTTTTACATTATATGCACAACTGATACTGATGTCAGCAGCCGGGAACACAGAATAATAGACCTCTGCCAACCTGCAGCATATAACAGCACTTTAAAATAAAAGCCACTTTGCTGACGCTTTGGCCACATCCCAGGGCCATAAAAGAGCTGGCTATATGCCCCCGCATGCAGTCATAGTGGCATGACACTAGAGGTCATGAGCATGCACGCAGCAGTAAGGTTTGTTATGCCCATTAAGGCCCTAATTCAGCAAAGCATTTAAGCATGTACGTTACCTTTACCTCTGAAGTCAAGGGGACTTAAGCGTGCGCTTAAGGGCTTTGATGTATAGAGATAAGGGCTGTTTTGGGGCACTAAGGGCTCCAGGCTTTGCAGTGTTGTGTGCCCTTTATTCCTACTAACTCATTACCAGGACAATAGTGTCTGCAGCGCCCAGCCCCTTACAGAGCTGAACTTGCGTGTGGGACAACACTGGGCCCCTGGCCAGCACCCACCTTTACCACGTAACCTCAGCAGGCAGCACAAGAGGAGTCATTGTTCATTTAAAAAAGCCATCAGACCAAAGAGACTTTGGGGAGCGTCATCTTTTGAGGCAAATAGGTTTATGTGCCTGGCCCGGGCACAGGGAACGGGCTTCTTGTACCATCAGGTCAAGGCAGCCGCAGGGCAGGTTAAGCCTTAACCAGCTCCTCTCCACAACTCCCACCCCTCTCCTCCCCCATCTCTTCTGCTCTTCCCTTCTCTTTCCCCAACCACCTGTCTCCTTCCCCTTTATGCTCCCTGTCCCTGCTGCTGTCCCCTTAGCAGCCCCCATGTACATACCCTGCCATATCCCCCTCCCCATCTCCCTCCCACCCATGAACTTCTCCCATCCCATTTCTCTTGCTTCCCTGCAGCATCCCCTGGCCACTCCACTGACTGTGCTTCCCCAGCCATAACCCCCTCCTATCCCTGCTGGGGACCGCAGCCCACTATCCCCTCTCCTGTCTCCCCAGTCCTTCTAGTCTCTCTCCTCCCTGTGTCCTCCAACTGCTTCCTCTTCTGAGCCCACCTCCATTGCCTCCTAACCCCCTGTGGTCCTCTAGTCCCGCCATTTCTCTTCCCGCCCTAGCCCTATGGTCTCCTCCTGTGCCTTCACCAGCTTCCCCTCCTCTGCCCCATTACCCCCATGGGTCCCCTATCACCCCACCTCCTCTGCCTCATTACCCTATATGGGTCCCCTATCACGCCCTCTCCTCTGCCCCATTGTCCTCTATGGATCCCCTACCACCCCTCCCCCTCTGCCCCATTACACTATATGGGTCCCCTGTCACCCCTCCCCCTCTGCCCCATTACACTATATGGGTCCCCTGTCACCTCTCCCCCTCTGCCCCATTACACTATGGGTCCCCTATCACGCCCCCTCCTTTGCCCCATTACTCCCTATGGGTCCCCTGTACCCCTCCCCCTCTGCCCCATTACCCCCTATGGGTCCCCTGTCACCCCTCCCCCTCTGCCCCATTACACTATATGGGCCCCCTATCACACCCCCTCCTCTGCCCCATTACCCCCTATGGGTCCCCCATCACGTCCCCCTCCCCCCCGCCGAGCCCCCTTCGATGCGGCAGGCTGACACAAAGGGGCGTGTCCTTCTCCATTGCCCCGCCCCCAGACCCCTGCGTCAAGCTCCCGCAGCCACATGTAGGGGCGTGGCCTCGAGACAGCCCCACCCTCCCGGCCAATCGGTTCAGCGCTGCTCCGCCATTGGGCTGCGGGGGAGTAGCCGAGCTCCAATAGGGGGCACGGGGCGGGGCTCTAGGGCGGAGGCCGGCCACCCTGAGTGGGCTTGGGGAGCCAATGGGAGCGGGGCGGGCGGGGCCCAGCGGGAGGCACGTGCCGAGCCGCACGTGGCCGCGTGGCGCCCGCACTGAGCCGGGGGCGGGGACCGGGGCGCGCTGGGTGGGGAGCGGAGACTGAGCCGCCGCGGGGACAGAGCAGAGGGAGCGGAGCTGGGAACGAGATCAGGTGAGGAGCTGGGGGCTCGCTGGGATCCAGGGGGCCGGACGGACCCGGACCCGGGGCGGGGAGCTGGGAGCCGCTGCGGTGTGAGAACCCCTGGCCGGGGGGCGGACACCAGGGATCAGGACCCCTCGTTCGTCCCCGGCCGGGATCGGGCTCCTGCCTCCCCAGCCCAGGATCCGTCGGCATCAGGGATCGGGCTCCTCTCCCCCCGCCCCCTCAGCCTGCGACCTGCCGGCATCAGGGATCGGGCTCCTCCCCCCAGCCCAGGACCCGTCGGCATCAGGGATCGGGCTCCTCTCCCCCCCCCCCAGCCCAGGACCCGCCGGCATCAGGGATCGGGCTCCTCTCCCCCCCCATCGCCCCCTCAGCCCAGGACCCGCCGGCATCAGGGATCGGGCTCCTCCCCCCCAGCCCAGGACCCGTCGGCATCAGGGATCGGGCTTCTCTCCCCCCCCCTCAGCCCAGGACCCGCCGGCATCAGGGATCGGGCTCCTCTCCCCCCGCCCACTCAGCCCAGGACCCGTCGGCATCAGGGATCGGGCTCCTCTCCCCCCGCCCACTCAGCCCAGGACCCGTCGGCATCAGGGATCGGGCTCCTCTCCCCCCGCCCACTCAGCCCAGGACCCGTCGGGATCGGGCTCCTCCCCCCCCGCCCCCCAGCCCAGGAGCCGCCGGCATCAGGGATCGGGCTCCTCCCCCCCAGCCCAGGACCCGCCACCATTAGGGATCGGGCTCCTTCCCTCCAGCCCAGGACCCGCTGGCATCAGGGATCGGGGCCTCCTCTCGCGCACCCCCCAACCCTGCGATCCGCTGGTAGCCGGGATCGTCCCCCGCAGCCTGGGACCGGCTGGTATCCGGGCTCCCCCCGCCCAGCCTAGGACCCGCCGGCATCAGGGATCGAACTCTTCCCGCCCCAGCCTGGGACCCGCTGGCGTCAGGGATCGGGCTCCTCCCCTCTACCCCTGGCCAGGATCAGGTGAAAGGAGCCTGCGCCCTTGGGGGGATCAGGATTCCTTCCCCCCCCCGCCGCATGTGCGCCCCCTGGGAGGATTCTCTTTTCTGACTGGAACGTGGGGATCCAGACATGCACTCCTGTGCTTTTCTGTGGAGGGTCTGGATGCTGGCATTGTCGCTGGGCACAGAGGAGTCCGGTCCAGATCCCGTGGGGGGGGCAAGCATTGCAGCTCCCCATCAATTCAGGAGCAGCCCTGACCCCTAGGAGCACGGATGGGGCTTAGAGCAGTGGAGTGAGGAAGGGATTAACCTGCCCTGTGTCTGAAGGGTGGTGACCTGAGTGTGGAAGGGAGGGGGGCTGTGGTGACCAGATGTCCTGATTTTATAGAGACAGTCCTGATATTTGGGGCTTTGTCTTACATAGGTGCCTATTACCCCACCACCACCACCCGATTTTTCACATTTGCTCTCTGGTCGCCCTAGTGTGCAGGGGGTTCTGCACGAGGGGTGCAAGGACTGTGTGTGCCTGAATGGCAGGGAGGGGCTGGCTGTGAATGGCAGTGACGAGTGTGTAACACGTGAGTAGTGCGTGTGCTGGGATGAGTGCGTGAATGGGGGGTCATGCAGGGTGTGTGTGTATGTGTGTGTGTGTGTGTGTTGGAGAGGGAAGGGCCAGGGGGAGTGTGCTCCTGCTTGCAGAAGGAGAGGCGGGGGCTGCGTGTGTGAGAATTCGACCAGCGTGCAGAGCTCATTGTATCGCGTGGCATGGGGACAGCCGTGTCCATGATTGCAGCAGCCATCCAGACAGCACGACTCTTGGTGTTGGATGCGTGTTCAATCTAGGTCAGCAACGTGCTGTGGTGGCTGAAAGTGTTGCAGGCAAGGTGCTTGCTAGGCTCTGGATCCAGTAGGGAAGGAGGAACGACTCTGATTCTCAGGGTGGTGAACCTGAGCGGGTTTAGTGGAAGGAGGTTTGCTGGGGAGGAAGGAGCTGCCGTGTGGGCTCCTACTTGAGATCTCCTATTGAGTTCCAAGAGTAGCAGGTTGGTTTCTTTAGCAAAGGGACTGGAGGGTGTTGCTGGCTCTGAAGTTAGACTAACACGGCTACCCCTCTGATATTAGAGGGGTGATGGGTCTTGTAAGACCAGTGTAACTTGTTTTGTCGAAGCAGGGATGCGCCTGAGGCTGGTGCGTGGCACCAGGGGTTTGATTACTTCGGGAAGAGACACGGGGTATAGGGAGAAGGGAATGTTCAGTAGCAAAGAGAGTGGGACCCCCACCTCTCCATTGAGTCACCGCCAAGTCACTCTGAACCGTAAAAACAGCTGATGGCAGCTTGTAGGTTAACATGCCCTGTTACTCCCCAGCCTTCTTGGATAAAACACCTGCTGCACTTGGAAACCTCTCCCTTTGCCTGTGCCGCTGCAGAGAGAGCCCAGCACCAGACCAGGAAACACCCAGGCAGATTGAATTCCCAGCAAGGTGGACACGGTCCTTCATCCATTTATTGAGTCCCGGAGGGCTACCTGTGTAGGTGCGTTGGGCTAGACATAAAAAACCAACAAGATGTGTGTATACCAAAAATCGTGTGTGTGTGTGTGCGCGCCTAGGAAGTAGGTGCAGGATGGCAGGGATCTTAGCGATGCTATGTATCTTGTGGGTGGTTTGGGATCTTTGGGGGTGGAAGCCTCTTGTGACTGTTTTATGACATTGGCTCCGTGAAGCATGCCCTTAGAAACAGCCTCTTCAAGACTTCTCCCTGCCTGCCATTCTGTTGGCCAATTTACGGGTGAAATGCCACATTTCTCACTTGGGGGTTGTTGATTTCTCTCCATCCGTTTGGCTAGCAGCAGGGTAGCTGCTCTGGGTTGGCAGTTGGCATCTGTATAAAACAGGGCAGGAGCATAATGTGTAGAAGCTTCTCATCTTTGTCTGCCTCTCCACGGAGGAAAGGGTTACAGATTTTTGTCTGCCTGTAGTGATGGGGAGCGTGGGAAGGCTGGAGTCCTGCCTTCCCTAAGTTTATGATCCTGTGTTGCCCAGTAGCTGGGGCCAGTGCTCTGTTACAGAGACTGCAGGTGCTGACTGCATTGAGTCAGCCAGACAGTCCCTTTCAAATCAGACTGACACACCCTGCTCTTATCCTTAGTGTATTAGAGAAACCTTTTATCATGTAGATGTGTCGTTTGTCCTCTGCTTATTTTACCTTCAAGGGCCAGGTTTAACTCTTGCATTGAACAGCTCCAAGATTCTCTGACTTTTTAAAATTCACTTGTTTCCTGTCTGGTGGGCACTTGCGTTTAGTATATTGGCTTACGAGCAGTCCAAGTCGAAAGGACACGGACTAATATCACTCTAGTGTTACATTGTTAGTGGTCACTTTTGTACCCTAGGGTTGCTAACATTTTTGCTGAGTAAACATTTTCTCGATGCACCACAGAAGTGGTTTAACGGGTAGATTTGGTTCTGCAGAAAAGAGAGATTACTAAGAAACTAAGACTGATCAGAGAGAGAGAGAGAGTATTTAATGCCAGGTTTGGTTTTGTTTGAAACCTTTCTCCTCTTGTGTTTGCAATCCAGACCTTGCAGAACCTGTACTCATGAGCCAGAAAATGAAACGCCAAGTTCTATGTTTCAGTTTGTCCAAGTGGAAGCAAACCCTCTCCCTTCTCCAAGGGGGAAGGCCCTGGTCTCTGAATAAGGTTCCTACTGCTGCCTTAATACACATAAGAATTGTGTTCCCCCTTCTTAATATTTAGCAGACTGTGCTGTAAAACCAGGCAGGAAATGTAGCTTTTTCCCAACTGATTTTGAAACTGCCTGTGTCCGTGGCAATGAGGTTGCTAGGATCTTTTTGTTGTCCATATCCTGTAATGCTTCTGCATGGAGTAATGCCACCGATGGTGGCCAGGGAAGCCTGTTGTGAACTTTGCACCCTCCCCCCCTCACTAGTCCAGGCTCCATGCATGTCACTCCACCTCACGCTCCCATCAAGTGTCTGGGAGCTGACTTGTGCACCCGCCCGCTGCAGGGCCGCTCTGTGGACCCTTCTGGCTGCCCCTGACAATTAAACCTAGTGGGTGCCTTGTCCGGGTGCAGCCCCTGATGGGAACAGATTGGTCGCATCTGGACCAGCTCCTGCTGGCAAGCTCTATCCAGAAACTGCACCTGCACAGGGTCCATTTGGCTCCCTTTGTCTTTACCCCTTTGTTTTCAGCCACTTCCCCCCAGTAAACCAGCAGAGAGCTTGTTTTTTAGCTGTCCCAGAGGACATTATTCCAAAGCCTCCTTCTATAAACTTGGCTCAGCAGCAGTGCTAAGAGATGCTGGGCTGTAGGGTCTGGGGATGCCAGGGAGGCAACTGGTAGGATCTCGAAGGCATCTTTTGTTGCTGTTACTGGCACCTTCTTCATTGTCTGCCTGTTTTTGGTCCTGACAGGTTCCCGCAGTCATGGAGTCCCCCAACAGCGTGTCGTCCTGCGAGTCTCTGTATTCGGTTGACAGTGCCGCCAGCGACGAAGAGGACAAGTGTTACGACTTTGGTGTCTTCCTGTCGGACAGTGAGAGCGAGGTGGAGAAAGAAGCAGGTGGTTTGAGCCGCCGGAGAGACGCCCGCTCCGGAGGGGAGAGGAATCGCTTTTCTCCCAAGTCGGCATGGACTAGCCCCAGCCTGCCGGGTCGGGACTGCAAACGCAGGACAGTGAAACCCACTTTGCAGAGCTCTGCTAGACAACGGCCGTTGAGTCAGTGCGGCCGGTTTTCCGGGGCGTTGGAAGGCAGATACCCCTCCGCCTGCGCATGCTTGATGGACGGGGATGGCAGCCTGGCCGGGAGGATTCTGAGCCAGAAGAGGGTGGAGAGCGGACGGAAGCGTCTGATCCGTCCCGCGGGGGATAGGGAATACCCTGAGTATGCTGAAAAGCCCGCTGTCCGCGGGTTAAAACGGCACAGGAACGGGGAAACAGAGATGAGGGAAGCTCCGACGTTGCCCTTGACCGATGGTGACCGGCTGTTTGCCCAGAAGGTGAGTTCCATGAGACTATCTGGGGGAAGTGGGTGTCAGCAGGGAGGGAGTTACCTGGGAAGGGGTGAAGCATGCGATCAAATGGGACATGAGCCCTCATCCAGGCTGGGATTCCTCACGAGCCAGCATGATGCGCCAGTGTCATTGGCAAAGCCCTGCCCTCTTTGCACCTTTGCTTGCACCAAATAGTGAAGGCCCTGTAGACGCTGAAGCTGCTGGGTGGAATACGTGGTGTGAGCCTGCTGGACATCTGTCCGTCTGTGTTATTAGTGTCAGGGTGGTCGTGCCTCAGTTTCCCATGTGCCACGGCCAGTGCAGACTCAGATGTGAGCTGGGCACCCTATGGACTGGAAAAAATTGAGGGCAGTGGGGAAGGACTAAGATTGGGAAGGAAAACGGGTGGTCAGCTTCATCGTAATAGTAAAAGGATGGGAATTGGAATTCTTGCAGTCACCTGCATTAGCAACATGAGCCCTTCAGGGTTAGTGATGTTAAGTATTCATACTGCAGCAACGTGTAAGAGCCCCAGTCATGGACCAGACTCTGGTGCTAGGAGCTGTACGGACTCTGGTGCTAGGGGCTGTACAGACTCAGAACAAAGACTGTCTCTGTCTCTGCTCCCAAAAGCTTACAGTCTGAGGAGGGTCATGAACTAAGCTGTAATAAGTGCATTACTGGGGATTAAAGCGAGTGCTTTAGAGCCCACCTCATTGTATTCACACCACGCCGCTCTGCACAGCTGCACAGGGGTCCTGTGTCAGGTGCAAATCTAGCCCCAGGGATGTGCCAGGGAGAGGTGCGAGCGAGGGGGTTGGGGGAAGCCCAGAAGGGGGATCGTCCCGGACGGGCTGGCTCACTTTCTGTGCTCCTTGTCTGCAGTGCCGGGAACTCCAGGGCTTCATCAGGCCTCTCGCGGAGCTTCTGAACGGGCTGAAGAAAGGTCGCTACGAACGAGGTAAGTGCTGTTCCTCGCGCTTCTCCTTCCCCAGAGCGTCTGACGCCACCACGCGGCTATTGAACACGGAATTATTTCCCTTCTCTCCTGGTTTTGATCCCTAAATCAGAGGCCAGTGGCCATCTCCAGGCTTTTTGCTGGAGTGACATTCAGAGTGGGAGAATTGGGGACCAGTGAGAAACAGCCGCTGCCTGGCGCCCGCTGCATGGTTTCCCCTGTGTGAGCTCTTTGTGTGGCTGGTGCAGGGTTTTTTTTTCCCCTCACCTCCTTTTCTTCTTAATCTCGCCCTCTTTCAATCAGCCCTTTGTTCCTTCCGGGGCCCCAAAAGGAGCAGGGCAGACAGCCTTACCCAGCGCTTGTCTGCACCGAGACGTAAACGGCCTCAAGACGGGGCTGGGTTGGGAGCAAAGGAAGGAGTGGCAGGGATGGGTATGATCCTCCGGCCGGGGAGGGGGATGGGATTGGCAATTAGAGCTGCCCACGCTGCAATTGCCACTTTAGAGACAGAACAGAAAACCCCAAAGGGCTTGATCTGCTCCCAGCCCAGTGCCACGGTGAGAGGCCGGGGCGGGGGGGGGGGGGGGGGGGGGGGGGCTGTAAGAGCTGGGCAAGTTGGGTGCTGAAAACCCAGCCATAAGTGTCATATTGGGAGCTGAGCACGTTGGGTGATCTGGCTCCAGTGGTGGCACTGCGCGCTTGGCAGTCTGGTTCTGAGATCCCATCCCCGAGGAAAGCGGTGGCATCTCTCATTCGTTTTCACGTGCATGTGTTGGACTGCAGAATTTCTCACTCTCTATAAGAGTGTACCCAGTGCTAAAGATGCCTTGTCCCAGGACCAGATTCTGAGCTCTGTTACGCTACGATAACTCCTTTGACTTCCGTGAATTTACGCTTCGTTGATGGGATTGAGATCAGAATCTGGCCCTTCATTATGGATTCATTAACACTTGTAAAGTGCTCTGCAAGTGGTAAGGATCTTTCAGCCTGAATGCTGTTGAGAGAATGGGCCAGATCCCCCACTGGTATAAATCAGTGTCGCTCCGCTGAAGTCAGCAGGTCTGTGCTAAGGATCTGGCCCAATCCCTCTGACTTCTTTTTCCCAGCGTGGGGTTGTTATTTCATCATCTTGGCGCTATGGCTCAATCACCTGTTGTAATCAGATTAATATGTAAACACATCTGCTAGCAGGCGGCTGCCCTGCCCTGGAATGGGAATGGATTTGTGGATCTAATGGGTGTCGCAGCTCTGAGATCCTGTACGTTCTAGGATACTAGATACCGGTGCTTTACCATTGCTCAGTACTTAAGAAACTAGTGTGTTAGATACCCAACACTCATTGTTTTCCCCTTATTCCTCTGCCCCCGAAAAGAAGTGAATGGCCAGATGTGGTCTAATGTATAGTCCGTTAGCACTAGTTTATTCCCCTTACAAGATCTTCTTTCTTTCTGTTTATAGCACTCTCCTGAGCCCTCATCTTAATTTCTGCTCCTGGGTTGACTGTGCTAAATTGCCTAGTAAAGAAGGCCATTGTAAGCTGCATTGATCGCAGCGTGAGCTGAGAAATTCCCAGGGCACTGCTTGCTCTTTGTATCGCTGCTTTCCTGCCCTAATAACACGTTGTTGGAAATATGAAAGAGCAGGCTTTCATTGACGCTCCCGCTCGGCGCTGGGAGCCTGCTCTCCTTTCTCTCTCAGAGGGCTGTTTACACGTGTCTCCGTGCGTGCGAGTTTCCATCAGCCGGACACGTGTTGTGCTGCCTGCTTGTGTCACGCCCACTCTTGGCTGTGAAGAAATGATTATGGCTTGGGATAACGTGCAAGAAGGCAGCTGGTGTGGTGTGATACCTGCCCTTCAGAAAGTCATCACATGGTGCTCCTAGAGCCCCGGGGGCACCTGCTTCTGCAGCATACAAACCTTTTCCATGCTGGCTGCTTTCCGAGGGTGACTTCTCCTAGTACAGCAGCCTCCGCTGCAGGGAGCAGAGGCTGCAATTCACTGTATCTGCAGTGGGAGAGCAATGACATGACAATGTCTCAACCCCCCCCCCCCCCCCCCGCATTGTGCTGGCCTTTTCCTTCAGCTAATCTGAGGGCTAGGTTCTCGCGTCTGTCCACGCTGCATGTAATTGGCATGATCTCTCCATAATCTCCCCTGGGTAATCAGAGTCTGAGCAGTGTGGAGGCTGAATCAGCCTGGCCCTGGCTTCCCAAGTGACTGCCTTCTCTCTAGGCGCCCTAGCGCAGTAAAGTTGGATCGGTTTGTCTGTAAACTAATAGCCGGGCCTTGTTCTGTTTCTCCCCCGCAGGGTTAAGCAGCTTCCAGCGGAGCGTGGCCATGGACAGGATTCAGAGAATAGTTGGAGTCCTGCAAAAGCCAGAAATGGGGTAAGAGTCTCCTCTGCAAAATCATTATAAGAGCTCAGCAGAGATTGATGTGTGACTGGCTGCGGGAGGGAGAGCCAGACAGTGCACAGATTCTGTCCAGTGTTTCTGGCATCAGAAAACTTGCCGCTGAACTCCTGTGCTGTTTCCTTGTGAACGTCAGTGCCCCAGGTCGCTTGCAGTTTGACCCGCAGGCGCCCCAGGTTAAAGACCCCGGGGCTGAGGTCTGCCTTGGATGTCTTCCTGGCAATATCTCTCTGCTGCTACTCCTGGTGGTTGGTTCCCCCACTGGCAGCAATCACTCATGACTGGTGGCGCTGGACTGCACCGTCGCACACAGCCTAGGAAATGCCTCTGGGCTTTCGAACTGAGCCAAGTCCTGGCGCACGTTGAAACCGCAAATCACTTGCTGCCCTCGTCCCTTTTCTTCACTGAAATCTCTAATCCTGTGGCAGAGGGAAACCCTGGGGAGGGAGGGAGACGTTCCTTTTGGGCAAAGGGAGGGAGGCGTCAAAGTACTGAATTTCTGCTATTGTGTAACTTGAAATTCAAAGCCCAGATCTTAAAAGTTGAGGCCCATCTTTGTGTTGGGGGAACTTGGTCTGTTTTGGAGGCGTCTCTGAAAAAGAGGCAGCCGTACGGAATAACAGGGCAGTCTGCTCGCTGCGGGATCCTGACTGTCTGTTCTTTCTCACGTTAATTGTGAGATACCCGTGCGAAGCGCCAGCTTGTGACCGATCCGTCTGGGCTCAGCAGGGTAAAACTGCACAACGATCTCTCCTAGCTTGAGAGGAACCCCCTATTTCTTTTCTCATCTTGCAGGGAGCGATACCTGGGCACCCTGCTACAGGTAGAAATGATGCTGAAGGTTTGGTTCCCTCATGTCGCCTTGAACAGTTCCTGTCCTGATTCCAATCCAGCAGAGCATGCACGCAAGCTGGCGAAGGTAAGAGGCCTTCCTTGTTGGGTAACTGGACTATTCAATCCCTTCCATCTGTATATGGATTAAAGGCCACAGATGAGGCTCCCCTAGGCCTGTTCTTGTCTGAGCGATGTGCTGTTTGGCAGGATTGGAGGTACTGGCTATTGGGAGAGAGGTGGGAATTACTAGTAGAACTGCAGCATGTAAAAGCTTTGGTCCAGCAGAATGGGGATGGAGCTGGGTCTGCGGCAGGCGGGATGCTGGCTGGGGGGAGGAACTTCTGTGGCACATGCCGCACTGGGGACAAGGGTGAAGTGGGAACTATAGGGGCTTGCCTCGTGTTCATGAGGGCCATGTGTTGCTGAGAGGTCTGTCTGGTCGTCCCATGGAAGCTGTGGACTCCTCCTCACCTGCTCTTGCCACATCTGTTGGCCTTACCGGGAGCTCCAGCAGGTCAGCCGTACTGGCTGTAGCACCCAAGGCTCTTGCAAGTCAATGCCCTCTCAGCCTGAGGTGTCCCCTTTCTCCCCTCTCCTCCAGAAGTCCCACCTCAAGCCTTCAGCAGTGGACGGCTACGGAGGAAAGCCCGGAGTGCCCAGCGAAGACTCTGCCCAAAACCCCGCTGTGGAGAAGCTGCACCTCATGGACCCGGCCGCAGCCAATGGCAAAGCTGACGTGGTGTGGAGGGAGCAGGCCTGCTTTCTGGCCGACTGGTCTGCCATGAACTTGACCTGGATGCACACCTCACCCATCTGCAACCCGCCACTGGGGCTGGCGAACCTAGGGCACTTGAATGCTGCTTTCAGCCAGGCCCTGCTTGGACCAAACGCTTGCGGGGTCATTCTCTTCCTCCACAACAACCTGATGGCCCCTGCGCCCTTCTTCCGCTCCACGTCCGTCACTCCCGACAAGAGCTCGCCCGCCTTCTGCCATCCCAAGCAACCTCCGGGTACGGGAGACCCCCCAAGATGCCAGAGTCTGCCCGGGGCCATGGCAGCAGGGAGCTACGTGCTTAGCCAGCATCCAGGCAGCCACTCCAAATCTTTGCCTCACTTGCCCAGCTCCAGCAAAGAACCCAAGCCAGCAGCCGCTTGGACTGGGAATCGGGAGTCAGAACTGCTGGCTAGGAAAGGGCCCGTATATTCCTCTTGATGCTCGGCCTGAGGCACTTCCCAAAATGTGTGAATTTTATTTCTTTTTTTATTTCTGCCTTTTTTGTTTTTTAAAGTAAAACATTTCATGCCTGTGTAAAAGTCTGATAAACTTCCAGGAGGAAAAAAATTAATGCTATTAAAAGGTTTTAACCAGAGAAGTTACCAGACGAATGTGATCTTTGTTGATAAATGCTCGATGGTGGAAATACACTTCCCCTGCCCGCCCCTCCGTTAATACCTGGTTGGTCCTGTAGCACTAATGCTTTGTGCTTCTCTAGGGCCTTTCAGGTCAATGTGAACTCCCTTAACTAAGACTCGCAGCCTCTCGTGGGAGGTAGATAAATTGTCATGCATATTTTGGGCATAGGATTGAGAGCCCAAACTCCTGGGTTCTAATTTCAGTTCTCACACCCATGGCTGTGAGACAAGTCCACTCTCTTTGTGACTCAGTTTCTCCATCTGTAAAACAAGGAGAATACTTGTGTACAACGCAGTTAACCTAGCTAGTCGGTACTGTCGACTGCAGAGTAAGCTGAGACCAGTCCCACAGCTCGTAGCATCTCTTTCACCAATACATATCTAACTAGATGATACAGCACCTGGCACATCTCTAGAAGGCTGAGGGGAGAGACAGAAAGTGTGAACTGCTAACAGTGTAGCATGCCTAAGTATATTATTAACACCATCTCCCAGGAGAATGGGCTGCTCTTGTATAAGACAGGAGTGGCTGTGCATCATTGGATCACGTTCCCTGGCATAACACACCCTCCTTGCACGTTTCTAAACCGGCTCACACAATTCACATGCATAGTTGAACAAAGCTTTTGCCTTAACACCTTATGTTATGGTGCCTTTTGGGCTGATGAATCCCGTGACATCAGGCAAACTGAAGGCTCTCCTCACCTGCTACCAAAGTGCACCTAGTTCTGGAGTGGAACATGTCGCCACTGTTGGCAGGCAGCAACACTACTACACATGTTCCAGGGCAGGAAGTGGAAAAACAATGCTAGAAATGAGAAGGGGATTGAGACAGGCGAGGATGGGTATTTGGGTTGGATGCCAGAACTCTTGCAATAATTGGCATGGGATCTTTAGTGATGACAAGGGGTCAGGCTGTGTCTGTCTTGTCACCCAAGAAACCGACTGCACCGGCAGCGCCTCCCATCCCCAAGCTACAGCACGGCCTCAGGACAGACTTGGAGGTGAGAGCCGCATTTTTTATTATTTGTGTTACCATAGCCCAGATGTGCCTGGTGCTAGGAGCTGTACAAACACAGGACAAAAACAGTCCCTGCCCCAAGGGACTTACAATGTAAGTATGCAACTGAATTGCAAATGTGTTCTCCGGCATCTTGAATTTTCCACGTCTCCCACTCCAGTACTGACCCAGCCTAGGCCACCTGAGAGAATGGGATTCCAGCAACAGTTGCAGTGGAGCGAGTAAGAACAGCATTTGCTGTTACACTGAAATCCTAAACCAGTTCAGACTGAGTAAATGAAAGATGCTCATTTACTTGCTAACCAATGGTCCTGATTACTTGGGTCTTGGGCTCCAGAAGGCTCCTATTGTCAAAGCAAAAAGCCGCCTTGTGTTTTGAAAGGCATCTGTGCCTGATCACCCAAAACACTTGGCTGCACGAGGCAGAACATGCTGCAGGCTGGATGTTGCCCTTCAAGCTGTTTGATTTTAAGGGGCGGTGGGAAGGCTCAAAGCTACCTGCACTGTGCTTGAAGAACATGGTGCGATGTGGCTTTCTCAAGTGTTACACTGCATGACAATGTGCTGCTGGTTTTTTGTTGGGTTTTTTTTTTTTTTAAGAGAGTTAAAGATGAAACCTTTAAAGTTGGCTTTAATCCTACCTTTCTTATTTATGCAATGGCATATGCTGATTGGGTAGCTGCCTTCCGATGTATGTTGACCATACAGGGGTAGGGGTTTGAAACTCTAAACTAAGCCTTGATAAAATGGCTCTTCATATCTGTTTGGAATAAACTGTGGAGCAAAACATGGATTGGAACTCAGTAAATGCAAGTCGGAGATTTTGTGAAAAAGAAAGATTCAGTTTACATGGTGGGGCACTTCTTAAGAGGGTGAGTGGGAAATGCATGTTATTGGGCATTAGAAGGAAAAGCTACGGCAGAAGAACATGAGGCAGAAAATGATGCTGGATGGCCGATTTGGTATCCTGGGTGGATCTAAAGGCCTATTCATCCACCAAGAGATTAGCAGAGGATCCTGCAGAATGGGCTGCCATGGTTGCAAACCTCCAGGAATGGAGTAGCCACCGAAGAAGACAGTAATCTGTCCACGTAAAGCAGGCAGTTATTCTCGCTAATAACAAGTTGGAAAGTTTTCATTAACCCCAACCTGATTTTTTTTTTCCTACTGTCAGTTTTCCAAAAACACAAAAACCCTTGTGGATGACGGAAGCATCCGTTCCCGCCACGAAGCTGTGGGGTGAAAAAGCATTTTGAATGAAATTTCAGCCAGGTCTGCACACGAGCCTTCTGGATAAACAGGCACCATTCAGCCTTTGCACTGCAGTTGTGGCTGGTCACCCCAGTCATCGAGCAGGCAGCCGTTGTGCAAGGTGCTGTATGTTTCAGTGCTATTAGGAGTATTATGGTAGCACCTAGGCACCCCAGTCATGGACCAAGACCCCGCTGTGCTCGGCGCTCTATAAACAACTGAGAGAGAGGCCTCGCCCCAAAAAAGAGCTGATCATTTAAATGTGATAATGAGAGAAGGGAAAACGAGCCACTCCCACAAAACAGGGACGAGCCCACAAATCCCACAGGCTCCCCTGTAACACTTGGGTGTTGTCTCTGCACCCAATCTGCAGGGGTAGCAGCAGGTCTGGCCCCTGGGAAGGGAGCCTTACTGCAGCCTCAGTGCTCAGCTGTCTCTCCTGGAAAGGAGGGTATTAGCTACGCTGCTTTGGGGGAGAGGGCGCGAGCTGCCCAGACGAGACATTGCCCCTACTTTGTTTGGCCAGCTGCCTCCGAAGCATAAAGACGTGAAGGTGAGGGCTCCATTAGGATCAGCTGTTGGTGTCCTCTGCAATCTCCTTCCATTGTTTGTGCTTGGGGATTAAAGCTAGGCAGGCGTGTGGTATCACGTGGTAGAGGGCATGCAGCTGGGAAAGGATCCACGCCAGCACCACGGGCTGTGCTCTGCACTGAGGCACCCACACAACTGGTTCCTTGCCCGGCGGTGTGCTTTGCGCAATGTAGGAGAACTGGATTCAGCTGAGCAGTTGTGCTTTAGACACCCTGTCAATGGCCGGGCCTCGGCATGTGCCCCAACTTGCAGAGCTAAGCACAAGCCTAGCCAGAGCATGGATCAAAGCTCCTGCTTCTTTATTACCTCCAGGGAAGCCAAGCTCAGAAGTTTAGCCAGGGCTTGGCGTTATTTATGTCACTGGGGAGTGTAAAGAACAAGGAGATACTGACATTTGGGTTTTGCAGCACCCTCAAAACAGCAGCAATGCCGGAAGCAGAGAGGGAAGGCTGAGTGCTCAAAACCTCTGAGCTGAAATACCAGACTCCAGAACCATTCAAGTCCCAGCGTGTGCCATGCTGCCCTTCCAAAATAGATCAGAAGAGTGCCATGCAGTTTACACTCTATGAGTCCTTTGGACGAGACCTTAAGACACGGCCATCCTGTCTGCTCTGCGTCAGCTACCAAGCCTCCCTCTTTTCCTCAGCGTAGGGGTTTGTTTTGGAGCCCTTGGCCCAAATTTCCCACCTGCCTATGCGATATGTCTGTAAGTTGCTGCCCTCCGCTCAGAAGTGAGCTCCATTTCTTTGGCACTGTATGTATTATAAATTAAGTGCCAGTGAAAGGTGCCCGTCTATGTGACCTCAGTACTAAAGGCCTCACAGGGTGAACGCCGAAGACTGAAATCCACTTTTCAGCTACAGAATGACATAGGTTTGCATGGCCAGCTTCCTGCGCCAACATGCTGCAGCCCTGCCCAGGAAGGACAGCGATGGAGGGTAAGAAAGAGGCGCCATCATGACGCTATGGGGTTGGGCCCATTCAAAACGTGTAGCTAGTTGAGTCTCGGTGCCAACTCAGCCTGTGGGCCTTTTGCTGAGCCAGCCACCCAGGGGCCAATCAGTGCCATGTGTTGTGATGGTTTCTCTGACACTGACCCCTGTCCATCAACTAGTTTCAGCCAAGCAATCAGACAGTAATGCCTTTCAACTAAAGCTAGATTCAAACTGGGCAACTAGAGGGAAAAGCCAGTCAGTCCCCCGGCTACCCACAGCTACAGAATATTGCAATCCCTTTCCTCTTCTCGGTGGCCTCTGGTCAGTGCACGGGGGTGGAAGGAAGAAAACCAATTCATTTGAACTGTGACCTTGGAATCAGATCTGGTCATGTCCAGTGCCAAGCAGTGGCATGGCCATGTCCGCATCACCACACCCCACCAGCCTGTATCATGAGCCAGCTGGTCTCTGCTATTAGGCAGGATTTTATTCTCTGTACAAGCTATAGTTTTAGGCAAGATGACCCCACATGGGCCTCGGCCTTCATTCCCCAAGAGGTGCTTGAAACAGCCGTGAAGGGTCCCAAGCAATCGACAACTGTCAAAGGTCCAGAATTTCTTGTGTTCAAAGGACTCCAAGACATTTGCTGGCCCCTACCATGGTGGTCCTGCCGTGGTTCTGTCACGCGGCTTGTCCGCTCTATATCAGGCGATTGCTAACTCATTGAGTGAGTTGCAGAGCTTGGCCAAAGTCCCTGCGTTGATTTCACCTTGATTTCGGTCATGGGGGAATTCGGCCCTTTTGTCTTGGGCAATGATGGGTGAACCAAGGTTTAGATTAACGCCAAGACATTTGGCTGATGATATGAATGATCCAAACCGCTTGGTTCAGAGCCAGTCATTGTCCAAGGAAGCTCCTGCCTATGCGATTTGTGCCATTCATGATTCCCTGTTGGAACTGGGCAGTGCCAAAGGGTGGGGGGCAAATCGTTTTTTTAAATCATGAGTGAACTGGATGTTTCCAAGGTTTGGGGCTTGAATTCGAGGGTTGGACAAAGAGTTCTTAAATAATACACATCTGCTCCTGCAAGCGTCCTGTGAGCTGCTCTATGCTGGCAAATCCCAGTGCTCATGCAGAGCGATGTGGCTGCATGTGGCCTCAGAGACTTGTTGGCATGGAGCAGCTGGGCATAGCATGGCCTACATATGATTGTATAGAAGGCCACTTGCTCCCTACTCTTGGCTTTTTTCACCTTCCCTTGGCTTGTGATTAAGCTTGTCTTCAGATGCCCTGGTGCTGTCCTGAAGGTGAAGATCAAGGGGATGAGGGTGGGCCGGTAGGACACTGTCAGCGAACCGAATTAACCCCCAGTTCAAACCAGCTGAATGTCTGCTTTGCCCACAGCATTGGGGAGCTCGCTGGAGGCTGACTGCAGAGAGCACCCTGCCTGGAGCCTTGACAGGGCATGACACTTTCCTGGTGCCGGATGCCAAGGCCATACACACCTTCGTGTCAATGTAGCCTCACCAGTCTCCAAGGCCACCAACCTCCATGAAGCACCTGGGTGTTGTAGAAGGGACAGGAGTGTGTGATGGAACCAGGGATGCCTTTGCTTAGCTACCGCTCCTCCAAAAATGAAACAGACAACACTGATCTGATCCTGCGCCGAGCATCCCCACGTCTCACAGAAATCAATGAGAGTTTCCAGTGCTCAGCACTCCCGAGCAGGCTGTACAAGAAAACATTCTCCCTGAAAAGGCAAGCAATTCCTTGACGACAGACGGCTTAAGAGGGACATGTTTGCATGGCCCCAGTCTCCAAAGGGTTGAATTAAACCCATGGGCAGGTAAGTTTGTGGGAAGATGAATGGAAACTGACAGCCCTCTTGGACTGAAGGTTTTAAAAAAAGGCTTTTAAAGTCCAAAGTGGAAAATGGAGTTGTTTTCCTTGTCGAGACACGACTTATGCACTGGCTAGGCTGTGTGGGGCTCTTTTCCCAACCCCCGTGCTGGGCTTGGGGACTGCTGATGTGAATTATTGCAGATGAATGCTCAGTGGAGCAAGGGAAAAGAGGAGGCAGGAATTAGACTGAATGGCCGTTGCCCTGGAGACCCAGCAGGGGGGATACTATCCTTCAAGGAACATCAAACTCTTCTGCTTTTAAGGAATGCTGCTGCCTGGCTTAGCCGTCCTCTCGGGTGCCCTGGGCTAAGTGGGATGCAGAGATGGCAGGGTCAGAGTCCCTCTAGGACCCGGGAGTGGAGACCACCAAATGTTTACAGCTGTCTGGTCCAATTAGTCTCACGGTGGACTTAAAATCCTACATATGACCTCCACCAGAGTCCAGGATCACAATGAGAGAGGGAAGGCGCTTAGGAACAAGCGAGTGCGGTTGGTATGTGTATGTGGCCGTGGGACGAGCGTGAGAGAGAGTGCAGGTGCTTGGGGTGAGTGGCACATGCAGGCAAGGCCAAATGGTGGCCCCTCCATTTGTTAAACTTTTGAATACCTTATTTTTTTATGGCATTTGTAGTCCATTTCATGACTTTGTATGCATGATTTAGCCCTGTCATATAAGAGGATAAATTTGCACACCAAGATCTGTAAATGGGTATTTATTCGTGCCATATATAAGCAAATTAAAAAAAAATTCATTTCCTCTAAGCTTATAGAAACTTTTTAATGTTAAGAAAAACTGAAATGTACTATCATCAATACTGGAAACATGTTACTTCCAACATTTTATTTTCCCTTTTGTTGCTAACAACAAAAACAGCACCCAGAGCCTCCCAAAGCCTGGCACCCCAGGCAGTCACCTGCCCCTAAATCCAGTCCTGCATGTGGGCAAGGCTCCATGACATTGGTGCTAACTGGCCCCTCCTTGGCCATCTTAGCAGAGCGGCCAAGGCATCAATGGGCTATGGACACAGCTCTCCTTGGCCTCCGTCAGGATTGAGACATGCTGATCAGCTCACAGTGGGCATCTCGCCTTGTTCTGCCAATGCCCACAGCCCTGGAGACCCAAATCCTCTGTGTATCACCTTAAATTCACACCCACACTCATAAAAATGTGGGTCTTCTCTGACAAGTAACGTAAAACTGGCCCCTCCGTACTCCCCAACTATTCCCTGTGAGTTTGTCACGTCTGCCACCAGGACCTGCCTGAAAGAGCGCTTCACCCCGCTGGCTCTGTGACAGACGTCCCAGCTCCTGGTAAGCGAACTGGAGTCCATTCTGCCTGGCACCTCCTCAGCTAAGTTCTGACTGAAGGATCTTTATTACTGCTGATGAGGTGAGAGGCTGAAAGACGCCCGGCTACCAATTCAGACCCCACAGGTTCGATTCGAAGAGCTGCCTGGCCAACTAGAAAAATATCTTTTGGCTTGTGAACTGAGCTGCTATGAGGAAAGATGGAGAAGGAATAAATGGGGGAGCCCCATGAGGTCACTTTCCTGGCTAGAATGTAAAGGTAAGTGATGACTGAGGTGAGACTGTGTCCTTTTAATGGGAGTTTTTAAAAAAGCCCCAAACCCAAAAGACCATTTATGGAAGGTTGTAAAGCACCAATTTTTCAATCAAAGGCCCCCTACTGAGGTCTTCCGGTCTGCTGAGCAAATCTGGATGGAGGCGTTTTTTAAAATGTGGATTTTAACCCAATAGAGTGGAATGCCTCATAGGGAGCCATTCTAATTTGTGTGTTGTGCAAACCCATCTTAGTCCATAGATTGTTGACCTGGTAATAATAGTCATACTTAGTATGTTGCCTTTCTGCAGTGCTTTGCAAGCATGACCCAATTTAATCCTAACTACCTCAACTGCCAGACTGGGAAATGTTACCTTCTCTGTCTTACACACTGTGCAGGGGAGACAGGGGGAAGTGAGGTGACTTGGCCTAGGTCACAGAGCAAGTCAATGGTAGAGCCAAGATTAGATCTTGTAAAAGCTACTGCTGGCCCCCCTTAATAGCTTACAAGCAGCCAGTGGGGGGGGGGAGGCAAAAGCCTCACAAACACAGTAGCCTAAACTTTTAAACTATTTCTTTTCTTCTGCCTCAAAGCAAAAAAAAACTTGCTTCAAACCAGTTTTCACTAAACAAATAAAGTATAAAATTTAACAACTACCAATCAAGTGTTAACACACAAGGGTCTTTGTCTAAATGTATATAAAAGGTTTGTAAAATTTGTGTAAAACAAAGTCTTTTGTACCAAGGTACAGGCTCTCCTTTCTTCTGCAAAATAAAGCTTTTTTCCTTATCCCTGTCAGGCTGTTATTGGCTCTCAGCTAGGCAAACCCGATATTTTGGTAACAGTTTCTGGCACCCCAGATGGGATTCTCCTAGCTCGGACATTGAACTCCGGCCGGCTGCGACAAACTAGGAGCGATGCCACTGGGATGCTTAACCCCTCTTCGTCACTTTACCGCAGCCCCTGGGGTTCGACCTCCAATAAGTTGAGCCTTAATAAAATAAAAAAACACTATCTGGTTCTGGTTTGTTATCTGGTTCTGGTTAAATATAAAATTTAACAACTACCAATCAAATATTAACACGCAAAAGTCTTTATCTAAATATATATAAAAAATTTATAAAATTTGTGTAAAACAAAGTCTTTTGTACCAAAATACAGACTCTCCTTTCTTCTGCAAAATAAAGCATTTTTCCTTATCCCTGTCAGGCTGTTATTGGCTCTCAGCTAAGCAAACCCAATATTTCGGTAACAATCTCCAGAATCCTGGCTTCTACGCCTAGTCTCAGACCATGCACTGACTCCCACCATCATCCCTCTTCAGATATTGTTTCTAAATAATCACCCCTGGTAATATTCACCCCTGAGAGAATTTCTGTGTCAAATGTTATTGAATTTATACACCCCACTTGTAAACTTCCCTAGCAATGAGTTTGTAATTGAAAAGCTGCTATAGCATTAATGTGATATTGATCAGACTCAGCATGAATCTGAAAGCCAGCAGGAGATGTGACAAAAATCTTTGCCCTCCCCAGCCTGCTCTTTTCCCTTTCTCACCCACTCAGCAACGAACAGATGTATGTTTAAAGTTCGCTTAAGTTTTAATAACTAAGGCCCTGATCCTGGAAGCCGCTCTGTGCTGGCAAACCCCTGCGTTCATGTACAACCATGGGGTCTCCACATGGCCTCAGAGATTTCTCTGCATGGAGCAGCTGGGAATATTGGGGCCTGCAGATAGAGTCTGATCTACAGGCCATTGAAGTCATTGTTTTTCAAATGAATACGATTGGAATGTCCTGAAATGTGTGATTAATCCATATCTTATTATTGTTCATTACTGAGCCCTGGGGTGCGCTAGACCATAATGGGACACTGAAGCACCAGCGTATGGCCAAGAAAGTCTGTTTTCATGGTATCTGTGGTCCCTTCTGATTCCAGAAATCTCATGTGTGGGCCTGACATCATGAGATTTCCAGCCCAATTTTGCTGACACGAAGTTTTGGATCAGCCAGAGAACAAGGCGTTGATCTGAACCAAACCCAAACTAGGAACCTTTCTGAGGTTCACCCAACACTTTTAAGGAACTGGGATTGGAGAACAGAACCCTGAATGATTTAGGGTTTCACTGCATGACAGGCTGCCTCTCTCCTTGTGTGATCCAATGGCTGTTGTGATCGGTGGTGGTGCCTGAAGTGAAGTGTCCTTGGTTTAAACTGGAAAGGGGCTAGTGGCAGAGTTACTTCTGTGAAGGCAACTCTCTCCTTGCCTCAGTCCATCAGATCATGGCCTTGTTAACCTCCTTTGCATATTACAAGGCTTATATTTTCTCCCAGGCATTTGATGAGGTTAGGAAGGCAGGTGGAAATCTGTGCAAACCATGCTGACTGGGGGTGGGTGTGGGAGAGAAACAGTGACACCCTTTATTGTGGTTACACTGAAAACATGTAAGAGCTTGCCTACACAGGGAAATTGACTGGCATAGCTATTGCAGAATATGCTCAATAAGACTAAGGAGTGAACTCCTTTCTCGCCACAAGCAATGGGACTCTAGGGTGCAGGTGACACCCACTGGTGAGACGGTGTATGGGTAACTTGCCCAGCATGCTATATTGTTCCATGGATAAACAGAGGACTTCAGTTCCTGGGGGGCGTGGGGGAGTCTATCTGGAACATATTGCCAGCACTTGTTTTTCTACAGGTCCCTGCCAGTTTTGACACTTGTCCCTTAAGAGGGACATTGTGCTCCAGTGCTGCTCCATAGAACAATGACTTTCCCCATATGTTAATGTGATATTGACCAAACTCTGCATGAGCTCACAGAGGAGCCCAAAGAGTATTTATGACAAACATTAGCCTCTGTGATGGCCTAGTGCTTCTGCTAGCCCTCCCCCAGTTTACAAAACACTGGTTGTTGAGCAGGGAGCAAGCTATCTCACAAGTAATGGTTTGGTGGAGTTTGATGAACAGACAGGGGCAGATAATGTGCCCTTTCAGAGCTTGCTCACCAGAAATGCATCTCTCATTGGAGGATCTCAAAGCATTTTACAAACTGTAATGGAGTCAGTTCCTAGGCCCCAAGGTAGGGTTAGTACTATTTACCCTAGTTGACTCATAGCTCCAAAGAGAATAAGGCCAGATGGGACCAGTGTGTTCATCTAGGCTGACCTCCCGTATAACAGAGGCCACAGAACTTCCCCAAAATAATTCCTGTTTGAACTACAGCAGGTCTTTTAGAAAAACATATGCTCTTGATTTAAACATCGCTTGTGATGGAGAATCCACCAACACCCTCTGTCCTTTGTTCCAATGATGAATTGCCCTCAATGTTAAAAGTATGCGCCTTATTTCCAGTCTGAATTTATCAATGGGAATACTGGGGCACAGAGATACACAGTGACTTGCCCCAGGGTCACACCACGGCTCAGTGCCAGAGTTGGGAATGGAACTTGTCACAGGAGATGGCAATTTTCTGCAATATCTTTAAGAGATCTCATTGAATGAAGTTGAAATGGCATTGGAGTCCATCGTATTATAAATGCAAAATTTATGTCATATTGTGGATTGTAACTTCTCTAAGGGGGAGATGTGACCACTCTAAATCCTGAGCAATGTTATGAGTTTTAAAGGAAGCTCTGAAACAATTTGCCAGACAAAGATTAACTTTTGGGGCAACCAAAGGTAAGAGGGTTTCCCAGGAAATCTTTAGGGGGTAACGTATGCACATGTACCACCTTTGGCTATGCAAGAACTCGGCCTTTTGAAGCTTTGCCCAGAGGAAGGGACCTTTGACTGATGATCAGCTATTACATAAGGACAAGCTCAAAGGCCCTAATGAAAAAAAGGAAAGAACAAACCGTTCCTGGGCATGCTTGTTCTGTGCTAACAGCTGTTATGAAGTTGTAATCAGACAAACCCCTTGCTAGGGTTTGAAGAACTGATCACTGGCCACAGCCCTTACTGGAGTAGGAGGTGATCTCTGGTAAACTTCTTAGCATGTGTAGGTTACTTTATTATTTTAATATGTGCTTGCTTAAAAAGGGCTGTGCAGTAACAGCTTATACTTGTGGGCAATTGCACTGTTTATAGCCCCCAAGAAGAAAGCATAGTAGGCCTGCTTAGGCAGTCTGACTTGCTGGGGAACTCACAGCATAGGAAAGGAACTGTGCAGCCTGGAAAACCCTGGTCAGAAGGGAGAGAGATGCGGGTCTTTCCCCAAGAAAGATGACAGCTGAGGAGCCTGGAGCGGGTGCCTTTGCTGGATCACAAAGGGGGAATACAGGTGCAGTTGCCATGAACTGTTACAGAACTCAGAAATCCTGGTTCCAGTCCACTCTCCTAACCACAAACACTTCCTAGGAGGGTGATCACCTCTCCTGTGTTCCAAAGCATGTATTCATTCAGTGCTTAATGTCCTGCATCCCTTATCAATAAACACACTTCTATATCAACAAAGGATCATACATTAGAGTACTGTTCTGTTTGATTTTGTACCACAGATTAAACATCTGGTAAGAAAGGGCTTGTCCCTTATAAATGAGCTTTGTTCCATATTTTGCATACGTTCATTTTATTGAACTCTAATTTATCCTTCTCTAGGGACTGCTCCTTGCCATAGTGGAAAGAGTTGTGTGTTCCAGTGACCCTGAGAGCTATGCCAGTGGGAGTTTTAACTCCTTGTAGGGCCACCCAAGTCAGACAAGTCAAAGGGTATTGGTCTTCCAGGTTGGGGAACTGAACAATAGACCAGTCTAGCCTCACAAAAAAAATTAAGTTATAGAAACACAATGAAGTAGCCATTCCATAAAACAGCAGGATAGACAGGGATGGCAGAACATTGTCCCTTAAGCTAGTGGTTCTCAACCTTTCCAGACTACTGTACCCCTTTCAGGAGTCTGATTTGTCTTGCATACCCCAAGTTTCATCACCCTTAAAAACTACTTGCTTACAAATTCAGACATAAAAATACAAAAGTGTTACAGCACACTATTACTGAAATATTGCTTACCTTCTCATTTTATCTGTATGAAATTTTAATTTGCTTTTTATGTGGCCTGTTGTAAAACTAGGCAAATATCTAGATGAGTTGATGTACTCCCTGGGAAACCTCTGCATAGCCCCAGGGATATATGTACCCCTGGTTGAGAACCACTGCCCTAAGTGATGTCGGACATAATAGGAAGAATTCTGAATCTAATCTATTAATCACCTATCTTTCTGTTTGTCTCTACCTAGCACACTCATCGGTGTGTCACATTATCTACTTCTCTTTTCTTACTGTATCCATCTCTGTGACAGTTCTAGCTAATTTATTTTATTTATGGCATTATAACTTTGGCACTGAAAGATAGCTGGTTGCCTGACTTTCTCATAATAAGGATTTGATTTAAACCAACACATTTTGGGCTTTCTCTTAAATTTCTGTGGTATTGCTCACTATGCTATTGTGCACTATTGCAACACTATAAGTTTTCCCAAGATCCCACCCCAAACCACACACCCATGAAATCCACGTTTCGTTTCTTGGGAGAATAAGTGGAGGAGAGGTCTGCCCTGAAAATACAGGAACTGCTTACCCCTGCCTTGTGCCCCAACATCTCCCTGCCCTGTGCCCCAACACCTTCCCCATGCCCTGTGCCCCCCAAACCTCCCAATGCCCAGCCCCCAACACCTCCCTCTGCCCTGCGCCCAACATCCTCCTGCCTTGAACTCCAACACTTCCCCCTGCCCTGCACCCCAACACCCCCCGCCCTGTGTTCCCAAAACCTCCCAATGCCCAGCCCCCAACACCTCCCCCTGCCCTGCGCCCCAACATCCTCCTGTCTTGAACTCCAACACCCCGCCACCATGTTCCCAAAACCTCCCAGTGCCCAGCCCCCAACACCTCCCTCTGCCCTGCGCCCCAACATCCTCCTGCCTTGAACTCCAACACCCCCCTGCACCCCAACACTCCCCCCGCCCTGTGTTCCCAAAACTTCCCAATGCCCAGCCCCCAACACCTCCCCCTGCCCTGCACCCCAACATCCTCCTGCCTTGAACTCCAACACCCCTCGCCTTGCACCCTAACACCCCCTGCCCTGTACCCCCAAACCTCCCAATGCCCAGCCCCCAATACCTCCCCCTGCCCTGCACCCCAACATCCTCCTGCCTTGAACTCCAACACCCCTCGCCCTGCACCCCAACACCCCCCCGCCCTGTGCCCCCCAAACCTCCCAATGCCCAGCCCCCAACACCTCCCCCTGCCCTGCACCCCAACATCCTCCTGCCTTGAACTCCAACACTTCCCCCTGCCCTGCACCCCAACACCCCCCAACGCCCCCCGCCCTGTGTTCCCAAAACCTCCCAATGCCCAGCCCCCAACACCTCCCCCTGCCCTGCGCCCCAACATCCTCCTGTCTTGAACTCCAACACCCCCCCACCGTGTTCCCAAAACCTCCCAGTGCCCAGCCCCCAACACCTCCCCCTGCCCTGCACCCCAACATCCTCCTGCCTTGAACTCCAACACCCCTCGCCCTGCACCCCAACACCCCCCCGCCCTGTGCCTCCCAAACCTCTCAATGCCCAGCCCCCAACACCTCCCCCTGCCCTGCGCCCCAACATCCTCCTGCCTTGAACTCCAACACCCCTCGCCCTGCACCCCAACACCCCCCGCCCTGTGCCCCCCAAACCTCCCAATGCCCAGCCCCCAACACCTCCCTCTGCCCTGCGCCCCAACATCCTCCTGCCTTGAACTCCAACACTTCCCCCTGCCCTGCACCCCAACACCCCCCAACGCCCCTCGCCCTGTGTTCCCAAAACCTCCCAATGCCCAGCCCCCAGCACCTCCCCCTGCCCTGCACCCCAACATCCTCCTGCCTTGAACTCCAACACCCCCTGCACCCCAACACTCCCCCCGCCCTGTGTTCCCAAAACTTCCCAATGCCCAGCCCCCAACACCTCCCCCTGCCCTGCACCCCAACATCCTCCTGCCTTGAACTCCAACACCCCTCGCCCTGCACCCCAACACCCCCCCGCCCTGTGTTCCCAAAACCTCCCAGTGCCCAGCCCCCAACACCTCCCCCTGCCCTGCGCCCCAACATCCTCCTGCCTTGAACTCCAACACCCCCCCGCCCTGTGTTCCCAAAACCTCCCAGTGCCCAGCCCCCAACACCTCCCCCTGCCCTGCACCCCAACATCCTCCTGCCTTGAACTCCAACACCCCCTGCACCCCAACACTCCCCCCGCCCTGTGTTCCCAAAACTTCCCAATGCCCAGCCCCCAACACCTCCCCCTGCCCTGCACCCCAACACCCCCCAACGCCCCCCGCCCTGTGTTCCCAAAACCTCCCAATGCCCAGCCCCCAACACCTCCCCCTGCCCTGCGCCCCAACATCCTCCTGTCTTGAACTCCAACACCCCCCCACCGTGTTCCCAAAACCTCCCAGTGCCCAGCCCCCAACACCTCCCCCTGCCCTGCACCCCAACATCCTCCTGCCTTGAACTCCAACACTTCCCCCTGCCCTGCACCCCAACACCCCCCAACGCCCCTCGCCCTGTGTTCCCAAAACCTCCCAATGCCCAGCCCCCAACACCTCCCCCTGCCCTGCGCCCCAACATCCTCCTGCCTTGAACTCCAACACCCCCCCACCGTGTTCCCAAAACCTCCCAATGCCCAGCCCCCAGCACCTCCCCCTGCCCTGCACCCCAACATCCTCCTGCCTTGAACTCCAACACCCCCTGCACCCCAACACTCCCCCCGCCCTGTGTTCCCAAAACTTCCCAATGCCCAGCCCCCAACACCTCCCCCTGCCCTGCGCCCCAACATCCTCCTGCCTTGAACTCCAACACCCCTCGCCCTGCACCCCAACACCCCCCCGCCCTGTGCCTCCCAAACCTCTCAATGCCCAGCCCCCAACACCTCCCCCTGCCCTGCGCCCCAACATCCTCCTGCCTTGAACTCCAACACCCCTCGCCCTGCACCCCAACACCCCCCGCCCTGTGCCCCCAAACCTCCCAATGCCCAGCCCCCAACACCTCCCCCTGCCCTGCGCCCCAACATCCTCCTGCCTTGAACTCCAACACCCCTCGCCCTGCACCCCAACACCCCCCGCCCTGTGCCCCCCAAACCTCCCAATGCCCAGCCCCCAACACCTCCCTCTGCCCTGCGCCCCAACATCCTCCTGCCTTGAACTCCAACACTTCCCCCTGCCCTGCACCCCAACACCCCCCAACGCCCCTCGCCCTGTGTTCCCAAAACCTCCCAATGCCCAGCCCCCAGCACCTCCCCCTGCCCTGCACCCCAACATCCTCCTGCCTTGAACTCCAACACCCCCTGCACCCCAACACTCCCCCCGCCCTGTGTTCCCAAAACTTCCCAATGCCCAGCCCCCAACACCTCCCCCTGCCCTGCACCCCAACATCCTCCTGCCTTGAACTCCAACACCCCTCGCCCTGCACCCCAACCCCCCCCCGCCCTGTGTTCCCAAAACCTCCCAGTGCCCAGCCCCCAACACCTCCCCCTGCCCTGCGCCCCAACATCCTCCTGCCTTGAACTCCAACACCCCCCCGCCCTGTGTTCCCAAAACCTCCCAGTGCCCAGCCCCCAACACCTCCCCCTGCCCTGCACCCCAACATCCTCCTGCCTTGAACTCCAACACCCCCTGCACCCCAACACTCCCCCCGCCCTGTGTTCCCAAAACTTCCCAATGCCCAGCCCCCAACACCTCCCCCTGCCCTGCACCCCAACCCCCCCCAACGCCCCCCGCCCTGTGTTCCCAAAACCTCCCAATGCCCAGCCCCCAACACCTCCCCCTGCCCTGCACCCCAACATCCTCCTGCCTTGAACTCCAACACTTCCCCCTGCCCTGCACCCCAACACCCCCCAACGCCCCTCGCCCTGTGTTCCCAAAACCTCCCAGTGCCCAGCCCCCAACACCTCCCCCTGCCCTGCGCCCCAACATCCTCCTGCCTTGAACTCCAACACCCCCTGCACCCCAACACTCCCCCCGCCCTGTGTTCCCAAAACTTCCCAATGCCCAGCCCCCAACACCTCCCCCTGCCCTGCACCCCAACATCCTCCTGCCTTGAACTCCAACACCCCCTGCACCCCAACACTCCCCCCGCCCTGTGTTCCCAAAACTTCCCAATGCCCAGCCCCCAACACCTCCCCCTGCCCTGCACCCCAACATCCTCCTGCCTTGAACTCCAACACCCCTCGCCCTGCACCCCAACACCCCCCGCCCTGTGTTCCCAAAACTTCCCAATGCCCAGCCCCCAACACCTCCCCCTGCCCTGCGCCCCAACATCCTCCTGCCTTGAACTCCAACACCCCTCGCCCTGCACCCCAACACCCCCCGCCCTGTGCCCCCAAACCTCCCAATGCCCAGCCCCCAACACCTCCCCCTGCCCTGCGCCCCAACATCCTCCTGCCTTGAACTCCAACACCCCTCGCCTTGCACCCCAACACCTCCCCCTGCCCTGCGCCCCAACATCCTCCTGCCTTGAACTCCAACACCCCTCGCCTTGCACCCCAACACCCCCCCACCGTGTTCCCGAAACCTCCCAGTGCCCAGCCCCCAACACCTCCCTCTGCCCTGCACCCCAACATCCACCTCCTACCCCCGCAGTAGGCGGGCCTGGTTACCATGGTTTCCCAGGCGGGATGGGGGGGCGGTGCTACGTTCCGGTTCCGGTTCCGGTTCCGGTGTGTGTGGCTGGCCCGCCCGCGGGGCGCTCGGGTGAGTGTCTCGCAGGGCCTGGGCCTCTCGTGGGGGCGGCGACCAGGCCGCGGTTCGGGTGCTGCGGCCGGAGGCCGCTCGGGATCCCCGGGCTCGCGTGGAAGCTGGGCCCGGCGGGGATCGGCCTGCCCGGGGCGAAGGGGGGCCCAAGCCCTGGAGGGGGATGGGGGATGCCCCCCCGCAGCCCGAGGAGGGGTGAGGGACGCCCCCGCCGCGCCATGGGTTCCCCCTCCCAGCTATGAGGCACCCCCCAGCCCGGGGAGGGGCGGCAGAGGAGGGGTGGGGGCATGACATCCCCCCCCCCAGCCGAGGAAGGGTGGGGGGCGGAGGAAGAGGGGTAGAAGGATCCCTCAATGAGAGGGTGTTGCTGAGATGCACCTTGTGCAATTAATTAACAGTACTTAATACATGTGGGATTTTGGCAAACGTTTTCACAAACGTTTCCTTGCCATTGGAGAGCAAATGCTCAAACTAGCCCAAATCCCCTACGTACTTTACAATTATTCTCTTTTAGAGCATGTCTTCAAAGGGATAGTAATGAAACATGTGATCAGTGCAGCACAGGACAAACAAGGCCTGACCAGAGGAAATCTGGGCACATCTGGTAGCATTTTCAAGAGTTCTGCTGGTGTGCGATAGTTTGCTGTTAACAGGGTCAAAAGAGAGCTGGTTAAAATTTACTGAAGAAAAGGACCTTGGGATAGAAACAGATTGATTGCTCTTCACCATACACATCAATTGGAAAAGGCACAAGAAATGTCTGTTTAGAAATCTGTTACTTATGCTTAAGTTTCGGGGCTTCTTTCCCCCTCAGATCTCAGACTTCACTTCAGTGGCCTCCCCGAAGAGCAGGTTATCTGTGTGGCAGCCACAAACCCAGCACAGAGCTCTCTGACTCTGTGATTTAAGCTTCTTCAGGAACAGCTACGCCCAAAATGTCACATCACTTGAAATTTATTGCCAGAACAGTGATGGTCCAGAATGGGAATGTGGATGCTGCTTACAGGACGCTAAACAGGTAAATGTTAACAGCTGTCAGACTCCACTCCTGAAGTGGCTGCATTTTACTGATGAGCAAAGAGTCCTCTGTATTTGTTTGGGGCAAATACTGTTAGGTTTGTCTCTGGTTGGTTACTTCCAATCAGGTAAATTGTGATTTGTATTTCTTTGCATACTGTTAGAGCAAAGAAACACTTCAGCAAATCACATTCTCAACCCCTACTGGGGAAGGGAGATTTCTAACAAGTAGTAATAGTTTTAATTGTATGTGGTCTAGTGGTTAGAGCAGTGGCCTGGGGGGTCTGGATTCTATTCTTGCTTCTGTCAATTGAATGATTGTGACCGAAGTGGGTGGTGACACTTGAGAACACAGAAGAATCAGGGGTGGAGGGGCTTTAACAAGTTCTGGTAAGTGTGCATTTTCTGTTCCCTGACTTTAAGCTGCAGTGAAGAGAATCCTAAGTGGCTTTACAGGGCCTATGATCCTGTTAGGTTGTTCTATCTAGTCTGAAACAAGCTGGCTGGTCCTATGCATTGCAAAGGGTCCTGGTCCCAAGCAAAGGGAAGAACTCATTAGTCCTAATTAATAATAACTGAGCTTCAGTGAAATGGAGTTCAGCAAACCTGGATTCATCATGTATGTGAAATGCACAGGGCAACCACAGTCTCTTAGCTTCACTTAACATTTTCATTTTGTCACATGAAAATGAGTGTCCCAATTCCGTGTTAATTAAAATCATTAAATTTAAATCTGTATTACTTTACATTTCAAGGGGAAAAGGTAACATTTAGCATAGATTAAAACCAGTAGACCTGTGAAAGGATGAATATTTTACATTGATCATTTGAGGGGGGACAGACACAGAAAACATGTGCATGTATTTAAAAGGTGTAGATGCCAGTGACTGGAAGGACTAGTTTAGAACAGCACAAAAGGGTTATAACTAGAAAATTGGGGTGATAATTTAAGGAAAAGGAAAATATTGGCTAAATACTAGGAAGTATTTGCTAATATCAAGGTTTTGGACTGTGACATTCTGTAGGATTTGAGTGAAGCTCATTCGTTTCAATTAGAAGAGACAGTCCACTAAAAACTGGACTGGAGAGAGTAATCCTGCATTGGCATTGGGGTGTACTAGATCAGAGTTTTTCAACAACCAGTCCCTGAGAGCTCCCTGGCACAGTTTAGGAAGGCAGTAAGCCAGTCCCCCGTATCAAAAAGGTTGAGAAACATTGTACGAAATGGCCCAGTAAGCCTTTTCCACATTGTATGAAAGAAGGTTGATTTTGTGGACTAGAAACATGGCTTCATTTTCCTAATCAGCTGCCGATATATCATCTGGATAAACCTGTCCTGCCTGGCCTTGGTAAAATCACTTCTCTCTGCACCTCAGCTTCCCACCTTGCAGATGATGTGTTGGGAAGCTTTGAGATCCTAAGATGGAAAGCATCAGAGAAGGATAAAATATGATTGTTGTTCATGCCTATGAAGGATGGCACAGAGGTGGGAGGCTTAATTTAGAACAGAGAGAAATGAAGTGTGGAAATTCAGCTGAACTTTTAATTCTTGAGGAAATTGCTGTCATGCAAATTTAAATGATGTAACTTGTGTGATGGCTTACGGCTTGGTCCTGCATTCCTTGTGCACCCCAAACTGCCACTAACTGAATTCAAGGTAAGACCTTCAGCTTACAGTATTTGTGGTAGAAACGAAGGTCTCCCGTGTGTAGGGACAGTAAACTTCTTGCTGTGTTATTAACCCCCTTTACTTGTTCCTGAGAAACAACAGACTAAAATGCTTCAGTGTTTTATCATACAGTATTTGATCACTGGACAGTGTCTGTACATTGGACTGTGATACTTGCTTTCTTATTCCGAATGATATTGTGAAGGGACATTTGTCTGACCATGAGGTCTGGCATACGTGTGGTAGGATGCCTTTGTTTGGAACACTGGAAGGCGTTAAGGATAATGCTAATCAGATCTGGATGAGGTCTTAGTTGAGTGGGGAACTCTGTTTTTGGGAAAGAAATATTAATTTATGCCAGGCCTTTTCATTTCAAGATAAATTGTCAAGCCTCATGGCTGGACCATGGTTAGAATGTAATGTCTTTTTCACTGCCTTTCCCTTATTGTTCTCTGGCGATCTTTTAATTCTTCCAGGTTAATGTGAGTTCCTTGGGCAGTGCTCTACAGTGAGGGTATGTAGCTCTCCATCCATCAGAGAGGAGGCATAGCCTGGTGTATGTGATTTACAGTGTAAGCTGCTAGGGAATTTTCCTATCTTTGTGCATTGCCAACTATATTGTCAGAGCTCAGTAAATAATGGGCCTGAACATAGGAGCCAGGGTTCTGTGATCAATTTCTGGCTTTGACAAGAACTCTCTCACTGCTTGTGAGACAAGATCTGTGTTTCTCCATCTGCAAAATGTAAATACTGTAATTCCCTTCTGTAGATTAACCAATGTCTGCAAATGTAACATGCTGTATAATAATAATACTTTGTCTTTCTCTAGCACCTTGCATCTGAGGAACTAACATTAACTAAGTCTTACAGTTCTTTTTCTTGCCTCATGAGATGGGTGGTTTATCCCTATTTTACAGATGGGAAAACAGTGTGTGGGGTGTGTGTGAAGTGACTTGCTTGAGGAGAGAGTCAGAGGGTCAGTGGTGGAGCTGAGACTAGTATGACGATTTGATCTGCACTAACCACTACACCACTCTGCCTCTGGGGATTCCCCTGAGTCCATGTTTGTGTATTTGAGGGTCCCTCATTGCAGGCATATGGCTATATAGACTGCACTAGAATAATGAGACCAGGGCTCTTGCTAGCATGGGCATTGTATCTTCTACTACGGCTGAATGAGTGAGCCACAAATATAGTGAAGCTTGTCTAAAGCTTTGTCTACACTGCCAACTGAACGACAAAACTTTTGTGATTCATAGGTGCTTAAAAAAGCCCTCCATCCCAAAAGACACAACTTTTATCGTGGCAAGTGGCAGTGTAAATGGTTTGTTTCGGCAGGAGTGCGCTCCTGTCCACAATGCGTCCCCCGCTTGTAGGGAGTAGAAGTATTTTGTCCGCAAAAGTGCTGACACACAGTGTTTACACTATCCGACTTTTAGCAACATGGCCGAGCTGTGTAGTGTAGACAAATCACTAATGTCCCATACGCCCAGCACATATATTTTAGTATTGCCTTGCTTTGGGATTTTACCTTCTTTACTAGCATGTATGTTTGTATCTTCATTCAGATATCTACTGATCTGCGGTAACTGGTAGACAATGTTTTGTGCTATGTGCCAATGTTATACTTACTCTTCAGTCTCGTGATCATACTGACCTCTGCTGGCCTCAGTGCTAAAAATCCAGAAGGGCAATATGTTTTCTTGGTTAGCTCTCAATTTCATTGTGACATTGATTCAAACACTGGCAACAGGCTTCAGCCTCTGTTAAGTGCTTTGATCTCCTGGGTTAGTGTTTTGAGGCCAGGAGTTATGACTAAAATTGTGATTTCCTGCACATGGTTATGTGTGTGTTAGGGTCCTCTGTTTGTGTTGTTCCCCTCCTGTCTGATAATGAGACTGTCTTTGGAAAAGATTGGACTTTGGGCCTGGGGTTTGTTTAGCATAAAACCTCTTTTCTGCCATGTAAGGCAAATACTTCGTTTACCTGGGGGTGGTTTTGAGATCAGCTCTGCATCGTCATAAAGAAATTTAGAAGAGACAGCTGCTTTTATTTCAAAGGCAGAGTATAATCTTTATTCTCCCTTGCTATGCCCTGTTCTGCAGTATGCCATGTATCTGTTGGTCAGCCCCTTTCACCCCAGAGCTGGCTGCCTTTCAGCGGTGCTATATGCATGTAGTTTGTGATGTGCATTTATATCCTGTGGATTTGAAAGGTGCTGTAAACATGTAAAAGGTTATTAATTATAGGATTATGTTCCTAAATATTAAAGCCTTTTATTTAAGTCTCCCCCATAGTCCTGATTTTCTCTCTAGCTACCACTCCCAGGTGATGTGAAACTGAGAACTTAGCTGAAATGCGGAGCTGGATTACACTAGAGTCCAGGAAGTGGTGTTTAAGAACATGGTATGGCTCTGCAAAGTCACGTACTTCTGTATCCAAAGGCTCCCTTTATGTAACAAGTTTTGCAAAGCTATGCCCTGAACTTCAAACCAGTGTATACATGATGCCCTATAGGCTGGCTCCATGCTACACTGGGCTTCTTTGATTGCTGTGCTATTGCAGCACGGTGCATGCCAGGTCATAAACGGGTTGGAGCTGGCTGACCATGGGTCCTGCTTACCAGCTGCAGTTGGAACCATTCAGCACTGATTAGCTCATTTAAAAAAAACATATTTGCAGGTCAGTTTCTGGCCCTCAGATCCTTGGTTGCATCCCTTTTTAACAGCAGTATACACAGCGTATGGCTTGGTATTTCTTCTCTTGTTTCTGTGCCCAGCAGATTTGCAGATCATGGTTGTTGGTTTAAATATAGATTGGACTGCAATTACACCATAAGTGTTTGTTCAGAACCGTACAAAGGGCAACACGTTTTTAAAATGCCTGTGCAGCTGGTGAGCTGAACATGTGTATTGCTCAGCCCTTGCTCGTGGGACTAACTAAGCGCACGATATTACATAACAAGTGCTTGATGCAGAAAAACTTGCTGCCTTCCGATTGGCTGCCCTTTTGTGACAAGGAGGGGAACTGGAGGCAACTGAGCTGTATCTTATTGGATGCTGGACACTTGTGGGTGGGTTTTTCAGTCCATTGAAGACTATTTATCTTACACACGTTATCTGCTGACATACAGGCTGCGTGCATTGCCATGTGAATGCTTTCGTCTCTAAAAAGGCTTCTATTCAAATCTGAACTTTGTTAAAGGGAAACTGTCAGTTTAAAAAAATATTTTTTTAAAAAGCAGATTTCTTTATTTGTGATGCCAGCAGTACTTTACACTCTGTTACCTCAAGAATCTGGGGGTAGCTCTGTTAATCTGTATCCACAAAAACAAGGAGTCCAGTGGCACCTTAAAGACTAACAGATTTATTTGGGCATAAGATTTCATGAGTAAAAAAACCTCTCTTCTTCAGATGCATGGAGTGAAAGTTACCTGTGAAAGCTTATGCCCAAATAAATCTGTTAGTCGTTAAGGTGCCACCAGACTCCTTGTTGTTTTTGTTACCTCAAGAGTAATGTTGTTTTAAAATCTAACTTATGTCATTATTTTTGTTACTGATGGGTTTTTTATTGGGTTTATTTTGTTTGGGCGACGAAAACTAACTAACCAATCAATTTCACGTTTTTCTGGTCAGTTTCACGTTCTGATTCACATGCCCTGTCAGAGCTGTTGCAGTGTTGGAGTTCTCAACACCAAAAGGAAATTTTTAAATCTCAACAAAAAACAGTTTTCATTGATTTTTTTTTAAATAATGTAATTAAAACTCTGTTGTTAATAATCAGGTTTGTAAAACCTTTTCTTTACATGCCTAAATTGCTGGCCTAAATTACTGTAATTGACATGCATCCGACGAAGTGGGTATTCACCCACGAAAACTCATGATCCAATATGTCTGTTAGTCTATAAGGTGCCACAGGACTCTTTGCTGCTGTAATTGACAGTGTCCCTTTAAAATCTGTAACAGGTTTGATCAAGGCTGTATTACTGGATAGGTCAAGCACCAGTACAGCAGGTTGCTCAATCTGTATAAGCTCTGTCTGAGTTAGCCCTTGACGTGCTCTTTACTGATAAGAGATTCACAAGCAGATGCATCAAGTACTTTGTATGAAAGGAAGCTAAACAGCAGTTTTCTGTAGGTAGTGGTGAAATCCCCCTATTGTGCATTCTGATTTGCTTCAATCCTGAAGAATAAAGAGCAACAAAAGATGATCAGGCAGGTGGAGGGATCAATTTCAGAGGAAAGATTAAGGCCCTGTCTGTGCTTTTAAAAATAGCCATGTCTAAGCATGGCTGTCGGTGAACAGTGTTAGAACAGGATTTATTCTTGCCTGCGTAGATAAGAACATGTTGTCATATAGATGTTGGGAAACCATGTTTAAACTCTTTAAGATACTTAGGCTAAAACATGGTTCCTATACATGTCTTCTTCTGCCTACACAAGCAAGAGAAAAAGTTTCGTGTTTGTAGTGTAAGTGATCTTAAGTGTAGTTTGGCTAAAAGGGGAATAAGGTGTAAGTTGAAAGATGTAACTACCCAGGAAGGAGAGGAGTTAAGTAGGCTGGAATAACTAGAGGTAATGGTTTGAAATTAAGAAAAAGAAAATCCTGGCTGAATTTCAAGGAAAACTTCCCAGTAGTGTGATATTAGGCTATGGATTCCTCTCCTTTGGGAAGCAGTAGAAGCCTCCTTACGCAGTACATTGTAAAACTGAACATCACAAACCACAAGTGGTTGGGCCTCAGTGTAGAGATGGACTGGGTGGCTTAATAGATCCTTCTCTTACTTCTGTTATTCTATGACTGCTCTGACAGAGGAGGAAGGATGGTTTTGCACATGTGTGGGAGCTAGAAGGTCTGGGTTATCATCTTGGCTTTGCCAGATTTACTCTATGACCTGGGGCAAGTCACTTCCCCGATCTCTCTGCTTCTGTTTCCCTTCTCTGTAAAATTCCTCTCGATGTCCAGTGTGTGCAGGAGAAAGCAAAGGAAGCAACTATTCCTGATCTTACTTTGGAAAAGCTGCAGAGTCTGATGCGACAAGATCTAAGCCTGTCGTTGACTGACAGCTGTGACAGATAAATTCCTCTAGTGCCTGAAGGAGGAGATACGCTCCTATGCTACAGTTATTGTCAGTGTCCTAAGCCACGGGCAAAATGGATCTCGGGCAATTTTATGTGAACTGAATTCTTATGCAGCATATGTATTTACACAGTTTAGCAGCTGGACTGGCTGAGATCCAAGGGTCTTGTTAAAGGTTATCCAATGAAGTCAGTAACTTGGCCTTTGCATCAAGGCCTTTCAGCAACCACTAAATCACCCTGCTCCTCATCTGAAGCTGTTAAATGTGCCTGTAGTCTGACATGGCATATCGGAAAGCCCACTATAGTTCTGCAAGTGCAATCTGTGGTTAGGAGTTTTTCTCTGACTAGCAGGCAAGGGGTGAATGCATGAAACAACTCTTTCCACTTGGTGGTGGTTTTTCATGTAAACATAGGGCTGGAAGGGACCTTGAGAAGTCATTAAGTCCAGCCCCCTGTGCTGAGACGGAACCTGATAAATCTAGACTATCCCTGACAGGTTTGTCCAACCTGGTCTTAAAAACTGCCAGTGATGGGATTCCACAACCTCCTTTGAAGCCTATTCCAGAGCTTAGCTATCCTTATAGCTAAGTTTTTTTTGAGTATCTAACCTCAATATCCTTTGCTGCAGATTAGGCCTATTTGTCCCACCTTCAGCGGGCATGGAAAACAAGTGATCACGGTCCTCTTTATAACAGGTCTTAACACATTTGAAGATTATCATCAGGTCCTCCTCAATCATCTTTCTCTCAAGACTGAACGTCTCCCGTTTTTTAACCTTTCCTCACAGATCAGGCTTTCTAAACCTTTTATCATTTTTGTTGCCCTCCTTTGGATTCTCTCCAATTTGCCACATCTTTCCTAAAGTGTGGCATCCAGAACTGGACACTGGACTCCAACTGAGGTCTCACCAGCACCGAGTAGAACGGGACAAGTACCTCCCATGTCTTACATATGACATTCCTGTTAATGATATTAGCCTTTTTTTTTGGCAACTTCATCACATTGTTGACTCTCATTCAGTATGTGATCCACTATAACCTCTAGATCAGGGGTAGGCAACCTACGGCGTGGGTGCCGAAGGTGGCACACAAGCTGATTTTCAGCAGCACTCACACTGCCTCGGTCCTGGCCACTGGTCCAGGGGCCTCTGCATTTTAATTTAATTTTAAATGAAGCTTCTTAAATGTTTTAAAAACCTTATTTACTTTACATACAACAATAGTTTAGCTACATATTATGGACTTATAGAGAGTGACCTTCTAAAAAACATTAAAATGTATTACTGGCACGCGAAACCTTAAATTAGAGTGACTAAATGAAGACTCGGCACATCTCTTCTGAAAGGTTGCTGACCCCTGCTCTAGATTCTTTTCAGCAGTACTACCACCCAGCCACTTATTCCCCATTTTGTAGCTGTGCATTTGATTTTTCCTTCCTAAGTGAATTACTTTGCACTTGTCTTTATTTAATTTCATCTTGTCGAATTCAGACCAATTCTCCAAATTGTCAGGATTCTAATCCTGGCCTCCAAAGTGCCTGCAACTCCTCCCAGCTTGGTGTCATCTGCAAATTTTACAAGCATACACTGCACTTCATTATCAAAGTTATTAATGAAAATATTGACTAATACCTGCCTCAGGATGGACCTTTTTGGTACCGCACTGGATATGCCTTCCCAGTTTGACAGCGAACAATTAACTATTCTTTGAGTATGGTCTTTCAAACTATTGTGGACCCATCTTATAGTAATTTCATCTACTGCGTGTCCTTAGTTTGCTTATGAGAATGATTTGGGACTATCAAAAGCCTTACTAAAATCAAGATATAGCACATCTACTGCTTCTCCCCTAACTACTAGGCCAGTAACTCTGACAAAGAAGGAAATTAAGTAGGTTTGGCATGATTTGTTCTTGGCAAATTCATGCTGGCTGTTCCTTGTAACTCGGCTATCCTTCAGGTGCTCACAGATTGGTTGTTTAATAATTTGTTCCAATATCTTTCCAGGTATTGAAGTCTGTCTGACTGGTCTATAATTCCCCAGGTCCTCTTTATTCCCCTTTTTAAAGACACTATGTTTCCCCTTCTCCAGTCTTCTGGGACTTCACCCATCCTCCATGTGTTCTCAAAGATAATTGCAAACAGTTCCAAGATTGCATATGCTAAACAAAACTAAGAACAAAAGCTTAGGGAAACCAAGCTTAGCCTAGTCCGCTTGGAACTTAGAAAGTTTGATTAAAACCAAGTACAGCCTACTAATAGTAGTAGTCATTGTGGATAGAGCCCCCTAAGAAGGTGGATCACCTCTTTTATAGAGCACGAGTGCCCGAAATTGTTCCTCCTATGCCCAAACTTCATTCCTCACCCACAAAAAATGTTAGGGTACACATACGCCATAGGCTAGTATGTTTGTACATGTTGAGGACATGTACATACATATTAATGACATTAGATCATACACACACACGTTATTTTTGTTCTTCGGTTATTCTGGTTCTTTCCTTGTGGTATACACAGACTTGGAAACCCCCTATGCCATTCTTCCATTATTTATCTGTCTAGGTGAAAGATCTCAGACAGATATGTGGGTGTTGACTTGCTATATGGGTGAAAGGTCCCAGACATAGATATGCTAACTTTGTCTTAGTTCAGCGTATAGGATATGGCCTGTAGGTCCCTTGCATTACAGCCAAACTTACTTTAATATAGATCTATTAACCTATTACAATAAACCAAATACTTAAACTATAAGAAAAGAGAGAGACAATAAAATAAAATAAACAAGCAGGTTAATCCTATAAGCTACACAGTCGGGAACCTTTTAGCTACAAGTTTTTAACCCTTATTCTGTTAAAATATATGAGAAATGGTTGAGAGCCACTACTGGAACTCTGGTAGCAGTCCTACTGTGAGAGAAGGGAACGAGTGTTGACATGGCAAGGAAAACTTTGGTAGGGCAAGGCTCACCTATTCAGTTACAGAATGGGGAAGGACACAGTCCTGCTTGCTTATAATGGATAGCTTGGCAGCAGTAATGCTGTTGAGACCATTTCTCTGAATAACTTAGCACAGGAATGCAGCTGAAACAAACTTGTCGCATTCAGTGAAATGTATGTAAGCTAGCCTTATTGAGAAGGCCTTTGTGTAGCTGAGTCTGTTCTCTTACAAAATGTGTCGTGTTGTGGATAAAAGGTTCTCATCTCTGTGGTGAGGCACTGGGGAGGCCTAATCCAAAGCCCTTTCAAGTCAATGGGAGTCTTTCTATTGCTTGCAGCAATGTCTGGCTCAGACTATATGTGGCCATCTCTAATCTCTCTGCACCAGTCCCCTCTGCTGAATAGAGCATGAATGAGCCTGCAGCCTAGAGAGAAAAGAGACTCTAAAATCTAGCAATGGAAGTAGCTGCCACAGTCCCACTAATCCATGATTTTTTCACAGCTACCAGATAGTTTGATAACAAAGTTTTATAACAAAGTTTTAAAGGGATTTTATTTTCCTCCGTACAGTTCTCAATGAGGCCAGTGACCCCAAAATGAGGCCCAGGAAATACTGATTAATACAGGAGATTTGAAAATTGTGTGGGGTCCTTTTCTCTAGCTGAAATCACCTTTTTTTTCTGATTTGACATTTCTGATGTTGTTAATCTATAAACAGTTTAGAAAACATCAGGTTTGCGGACAAATTTGAATCTGCAAAACGGGATATCATTTGTAATGAGAGGCAGCTGGGAGTGTTCATTATTTTTGCTGCGTAATAAATTATGCCAGTTGTGCTGAAGTCGCCTGTTGATGCCATTGACTGGGAGGGAGTGTGGATTGATGGTGAGAGCAGGGGGCTGAGAGATAGGACTTCTAGATTCTATTCCCCTGATTTTCTGCGTGGACAGCTGACTTCACTGTGCTTTAGACTTAACAGATGTATGCTTGTAAACCTCTTGATTATGCTCAACTGTAAGGCCCTTGAGAAATGCAAAATCTGACACTTGATTAATTTCCTCAGAATTCTAACAGTGGATGGGATCATTGAGGATGCCAAACGGCGCCGGTACTATGAGAAACCATGCCGCAAGAGGCAGCGGGAGACCTACGAGATGTGCCGGCGGATTTATAACGCAGAGATGGCCAGGAAGATTGCATTTCTAATGAGGAAGAATCGACCGGACCCCTGGCTAGGCTGTTAAATCCAAAGAATTACAATACCTGCAGAAACAGCCCAGTGACTTTGGTTAAAAAAAACAAAACAAAAAAGACAAAACAAACCCAGAACACACCACTGTCAGATCTGATCGCCTCATTGCTAGTCTGAGCCGAGAGGCCAATGACTGAATGGGCCATGGAGACTGATCTCCCTTCTCCACCAGGGCATGACTGAAGGACATCATACTATAGAATCTCTGTTTCTGAGCAGTTGTCACATTGTGTCTTTCTATCTGTTAATAAAGTGACCATTTTAGCATGTTGTCCTGCTGTTCTTGCGTGACACAAACATAAGCAAACTATATTAATTCAGAGTTTACAATTAGCTTTCCCTTTTATGAACAATTCCTTTAAATAGTGTCTACTGCTCATTTTAATTAGAGCCCTGCACATCCATGGATATCGGCAGAAATCCGCATCCGTGAATGCAGACAACCATGGACCATTTTTGCAGATCGCAGGGGGATGTGGATCCAAATTTTGTATCCGTGCCGGGCTCTGATTATAATCTCCTAACTGGCAGTGCTTGTGAAAATAGGGAAAACCCTTAGGTCTGATTTATTCCAGAATAAAGTTGCTGCTGCAAGTATTTTCATTCTCCTTCCCTTTATTTTACTCTCTGTTGATTAGCAGCAAAGGATGTGCATTATGGAATTCATATACATCATTTGTAGATTATTTTGAAAACAGTAGAAGTTCAGAACTGTATCCACATTTATACTGTGGTCCCATTATTCAGCTCTGGTAGTGTAAAGGGGCCTTAAAATAAGTGTAAACATATCTTCACCCACTTCCAGGCCTCTTTCTGCTGTGTTTGCTGTGTCAAAAACTTTTTTTTGATGGAGTTTCCATTTAATTTTCTCCAGTTTTTTTTAAGGTTCCTCTTAAGCAATCATGTTGGGAAATGTAGAAATTAAGTTTGCAGATATAATTTTCACACCCTCCTTTCCCTGCTTCTGCAAATGCTTACCTGAATGTGATCAATCCTGTTTTTCACATTATACTTTTTCTGACAATCTTACACATGTAGTATCTTGTAACACCCTTTATTGTGTGTTGTGTGCCAGAGTCCACAAAAGTGATTTGTATAAAAATACAGCGTAGTTGGACAACATAATATTGGCTGCCCCTAATTGAAAAATAAAATAAAATTTAGCACTCAGAGCAAGAAACAAAACAAAAGGGTTGTTTCCAAGATCCCATCTCAGAGGTCCTCAAAATCTTTCAGTGGGGAAAGTGTTTAGTGTATTTTTAGATATCTTCTTGTGATTTGGCAGCTAGAAATGATGAGCCAATCCCATGTGACTAGGAAGTCCTTTGTGACAAGCAGTGTGAGAACCTTTATACAAGGGGATGCGTTTGGATGGGTGTACACTATAACCAAGGGGTAGGCAACCTATGGCACGTGTGCTGAGGGCAGCACGCAAGCTGATTTTCAGTGGCACTCACACTGCGCGGGTCCTGGCCACTGGTCCACGGGGCTCTGCATTTAAAATTTAAATGAAGCTTCTTAAACATTTTAAAAACCTTATTTACTTTACATACAACAATATTTTAGTTATAGACTTATAGAGACCTAAAAACATTAAAATATATTACTGGCACGCGAAACCTTAAATTAGAGTGAATAAATGAAGACTCGGCACAGTACTTCTGAAAGGTTGCTGACCCATGCTATAACCTTAACATGCCTTGCTAAACTCATGAGCCACCATAAGGAAACTCTGGCATAGAGTTGCAATGCTGTGATGCGGTAACTGCTGGTGTCAGCTTTACAGTGCTTTGTATTGGCTTTCTTGCATGGTGCAATGACATTCTCACCTGCTGCTGACTACAGAGCAGCATGGCCAGGACCATGGGAGGAACAGGAAGGTGATTTGATAGCATAACACAGCAAGGCATTGCCATGATTTTGCCATGGCCCATATATGACATGTCCCATGGGGGCAGGCTTCTGCCAAGCTGACAGCCCTCTCTCCTATGCCCCTCCTGGGCCTCGGGGAAGCTGGGGACCAAGAACTAAAACCAGCCCCGCTTCACACTGTCCCTCTCCCTTAGCCCTTGCAAAAGCTGGGTGCCAGAACCTGAGCCCCTCTGGGTCCCCCGCCCTCCAGCTCCTGAAACTGGTCCCTGTGCATGATGGGGCCATGACCCCAGCTCCTCTAGATCCCCTGCCTCTGTCGGTGGTGGGGCCAGGACCCCAGCTCCTCTAGATCCCCGGCCCCTGTCGGTGGTGGGGCCAGGACCCCAGCTCCTCTGGATCCCCGGCCCCTGTCGGTGGTGGGGCCAGGACCCCAGCTCCTCTGGATCCCCTGCCCCTGTCGGTGGTGGGGCCAGGACCCCAGCTCCTCTAGATCCCCTGCCTCTGTCGGTGGTGGGGCCAGGACCCCAGCTCCTCTGGATCCCCTGCCCCTGTCGGTGGTGGGGCCAGGACCCCAGCTCCTCTGGATCCCCGGCCCTGTCGGTGGTGGGGCCATGACCCCAGCTCCTCTGGATCCCCGGCCCCTGTCGGTGGTGGGGCCAGGACCCCGGCTCCTCTGGATCCCCTGCCCCCGTCGGTGGTGGGGCCAGGACCCCGGCTCCTCTAGATCCCCGGCCCCTGTCGGTGGTGGGGCCAGGACCCCGGCTCCTCTGGATCCCCTGCCCCCGTCGGTGGTGGGGCCAGGACCCCGGCTCCTCTAGATCCCCGGCCCCTGTCGGTGGTGGGGCCAGGACCCCGGCTCCTCTGGATCCCCGGCCCCTGTCGGTGGTGGGGCCATGACCCCGGCTCCTCTGGATCCCCTGCCCCTGTCGGTGGTGGGGCCAGGACCCCGGCTCCTCTGGATCCCCTGCCCCTGTCGGTGGTGGGGCCAGGACCCCGGCTCCTCTGGATCCCCTGCCCCTGTCGGTGGTGGGGCCAGGACCCCGGCTCCTCTGGATCCCCGGCCCCCGTCGGTGGTGGGGCCAGGACCCCGGCTCCTCTGGATCCCCGGCCCCCGTCGGTGGTGGGGCCAGGACCCCGGCTCCTCTGGATCCCCGGCCCCCGTCGGTGGTGGGGCCAGGATCCCAGCCGCCCTGGATCTCCTGGCCCCAACTCTCCCTTTCCGCGCGCCCTGCAGCAGCTCCTGACGTGCAACAGGAGGCGCTCGGCTCCGCCCTTCCCGCCAGTCACGTGACTAACCCAGACGCGTAGGCCTCGTCACCCTCACGTGATAGGGCAGCAGGCTGGCTCTCCTCCGTCACGTGACCATACCCCCCCATCACCACATTGCTGTTCTGGCTCCTGCGTCACGTGCTGGTGCCTCATTTCCTTCCCGCGAGTGCGCGGGGCGGCCTCACGCGGCCGTTTCCGCTTCCGCCCTAACGTTCCGTCTCCGTCCGTCGCAGCGAGTCCTGTCGAGGCCGCCGCCGCGGCGGGGAGCGGAAGTTTCGGGCTGGGGCAGAGCCGGGCGGCGCTGAGGTGAGGCGCGGGCGGGAGCCCGGGCTGGGGCGGGACGGGGGGTCGCGGGCGCGTGATCCGATCCCCGGGGCTCGAGGGCTGAGCTAGGCCGGCGCAGGCCTCAGGTGTGCGCGCGGGGCGCTGACCAAGGGAGGGGAGATCCCCAGCCCCCCCCGGCCCTGGGGAAGCGGGGAGCCCCCAGCCTGCCTTTCATATTACTGAGGCGATGACAGGGACCCCCATTTACTGGCCTGCCACCCCCACCATGGCCCTGGGGAAGGGGGGAGGTCCCTAATCCCTCACCCCAGTCCTGGCGAAGGGGGGAGCCCGCAGTCTGCCTTTTGTATTACTGAGGTGGTGACAGGGACCCCCATTTACTGGACTGCTGCCCCCCCCCCCAGGCCCTGGGGAGAGGGGGAAGCTCTCAGTTCCCCCCAGGTCCTGGGGAAGAGGGGAGCCCCCAGCCTGCTCCTCATATTACTGATGCGGTGACAGGAACCTCTGTTTACTTGCCTGCTGCACCCCCAGGCCCTGGGGAAGGGAGGAGGCCCCCAGCTCCTCCCCCCCCCCCGGCCTCAGGGAAGAGGGAAGGCCCCAGCTTGTCCTTCATACTCCTGAGGATTTGATAGTGACCCCCATGTCCTGGCTGGCCATCACCCCCATGTCCTGGTGCAGTGGGGAGTCTCCACTCTGTGTGCCAGAGTTGATAAATGACAGTCTTGGTGATAGCATGGTACCTTCCTCATCTGTCTTCACACTCTCCCTTCTTTTCCATTATCTGTTAGACCCCAGACATCTTCCCAATCCTAAAGGACTCCCTTGTTCAGGAGCATGAGCAACACACACTCTGGTGCCTCGGGTGTGAGGTACTGTGCTGTCTTGGACCTATCACTGGTACCCCTGTCTCATCACCATGTCCCTTGTCCCTCTGTGCTCATAAATATAACTGATAAAGCGCAAGTGAATTATTAGCTCAATGTTTGAAGTTAAAACATCTTAGTGAATGATTCTGGGAGTCTCGAAAGTCTCTGAACAGACTCAAGTTTTGTGCATCTACCTCAAAACTAACAATCTCAAACTCCTCTAGAAATGCTGCCTATATCATTTTGGCCCGGATTGAGTAGCGCTCCAATTTACACTCTATTTCTGTTGCATACTCCCATTTTTTAGTGTTCGCACCTTCACACAAGAAGTGTGTGATTTGGGTACTAGGGCAGGCAACTGGGAGTTAGGGTTTCTGAGTTCTGATCTCAGCTTTGCTATTGACTTGCTGTTTGTCTTGAGACAAGTCCCTTAACTCTTCTGTGTCACTTAGAAAATTAGTAATAGTAACTTGTCTTACAGGAGTATAGTGACAAAAAAATCAGTGTGGTGCTTTGGAGAGAACATGCTATATAAACAGTTATTTTTCTCTAACATCTAGCCTAGAAGTGACTTGGAGGGGCAATCCATCAATCTGCTACAGTGATGGTTTTGTCAAGAGGAATTTTTGCCCCTTGTATCTCCTGTTCTCTATGCATCATAGGCAAAAAGCATCCTCTTTAATAGTGATTCTAAACTTGGGTCTTCCTGATACTACTTGTAGCAGCAGTGCCTCTTTAGGGAGGATAATAGTTCTTTGAGTACACAAGAACAAGAACAATAAAATTGAGAGGCAGCAGATGTAAAACAATAAGGAATTTCTTGTTCACACAACACACAGTTAACCATGCATAATACTCAGGACTCCTGTCTCCCATGTTGCCTCTAACCACTAGACTACACTGCCTCCTTTGCTGACTATTCAAAGTACACACATAATGGTGGGGAGGAAATTGGCACATTTATTTTCATTCTGGATAAACAAGCATTTTTATTAAATAAAATAAAATGGAACAGCAGCGACAACCAAAAAAAATGTCTGTGTGGGTTTTAACCTTTGCCAGTGCAAATGAGTAAGATTAGAATTGTCTGCCCATAAGCATGTTACATTTGTGCTAGGTTGCTTCTCAGAAAGAAGTAATTGGGAATGAGGGGGACAACCCGATCTTCCTAAGTACACAATTTTCATTTGCAGAATTTGGTAAAATTGTCTGCAGATATAAGAGCACTCTTATCCTATTAGAGTTAAATTTGTCCGATTCAAGGCATCTAGATTTCTAGCCTTAACATAGCTAATACTGAGACCTTTAAAATAGTAGTCTTATTGGGGCAGTGCTGTGAGCAAAAGGGTTTCTATTGAAAGGAGGCATTGTACATCTCACTGTGCCTTTGGAAACTAATTATAATTAGAATTTTTACTTAATTTTAGGCATACATGTTTTACAGAATGAAGCTAAATATGTTGCTTATCTGAAGGAGCCACAGTTGCTTTGACAACAGCTTTGTGAGAACATCAATTTCAGATTATCCGTTTACTGAGGAATAACATAGTGAAGAAGGTTAGTGGGTGTATACCTTAACATGAGATACAGGTGTTGTGCAGTTTCACTATTGGACCACCTGGTAGAAATCTTCTATTATATTTTGGCTGTCAACTTTCTTAGACATTATAAGACACACATTTGACCTTATATGCAAGGTTTAACTGTCTGTAGAATACTTGCACGGCTGAAAGATAGTGTTCTCATTCTGTCGGTGGTACATAATGGAGAATACTCATACATACTCTTTGTTCTTCAGATACTGAAATATCATGCTACCCTGCCTGAGGCTGAGTATTCTAGTAGGTCTTAATGAATTACATAATTGAAGGTAAAATCTATCAAGGCGCAAGTCGTTCTTATAGCAATATTAACCTGTTTTTACAATATATAAATGAGGATACTAACATGGCAACATGTTTTTATGAAATGTAATAATGGCTCTTAACCTAGCTGAACTAATGATCATGAGTATCAAATGTTAACATTTAACAGTCATCATCTGAAATGATATTGTCTGACTCAACAAGCAGCTATAACTGAAATGTAGCTATATGTAGCCCACAGGCATCCTCTACTGTTGCTTTGTTTCCTTGCTCTTTGAAGTTTAGAAAATATCTTGACTGTACAAACAGAAAATCTTGATTCTTATTTTCATATATAGTCATTTTTTGGAGAACAACTTTATTTTAAAATATTGTCACTCACTTTCTGATTTTATGGGCCAGTTGTAACACTTTGTAATTATACAGTACAGAATTACCTACAGATTTTTTCTTGTAGGGAAGAAATGTCTTAGGCCGAGCATATTTCCTTAAGAAGACTGCCTCTTTCTAGGTAAAGGGAGCTTGATTTCCAAATCAAATCAGTATCTGGGTGCATAATTAAACATTATTTCATTTGTAGAGTGTAATCCTCTTGACATAGTAGCTTCTATTTCAAACAGATAGTGGAGAGAGAGCTTGTCTCCAAAATCTGTAGCTCACCATTAGATTCAGAATGGTAGGGATGGGGAATATGGGCCTGTAGTTTGCAGAAGGGGCTCTCAGGCTTAAGCATGCCTGTGAATATTTCCAGGGTGTGGGCCATGTGCACAGTGATACATGTATGTGTGCTTATGCCTGGTGAGGCAAGATGATCTTTTAGACTAAGATCATCCTATCTGAGTTGGAAGGAATTTTCCCCCAGGTCAGATTGGCAGAGACCCAGGTTTTTTTTGGCCTTCCTCTGCAGCATGGGGCAGAGGTCGCTTGCTGATTTGAGCTAGAGTAAATGGAGGATTTTCTCTAACTCGAAGTCTTTAAATCAAGAGTTGAGGACTTAAGTAACTCAGCCAGAGGTTGTGGGGCTTTTTGCAGGAGTGGGTGGGTGAGGTTCTATGGCCTGCAATGTGCATGAGGTCACACTAGTTGATCATGATGGTCCCTCCTGGCCTTAAAGTCTGAATCTATAGTGAGGTTGCGAGTCAGGAGACCTGGGAGATGTCCCCTTGCTGTGTGACCTTAGCCAAGTCAGCCTTAATTTCCTCTAATGTGGAAGGCTGCACATGCTTACCTCGTGTAGATGTTGTGAGGCTTAATGTCTGTAACATGATTTGAGATCTTCAGTCTATTTCATCCACATTGCCTAAGAGGGACTTGTCCCCTCTCAAAATAGTGTAAAAACTATTCTAATGTATCAAGTGCAAGTGGTGTACGTGCAATAAGTTTGGATAGGTCTCAGTCTAGTGACTAATGGACAAGGGTTCGCATCACAAATCTACCACCCTGTTTCTCGCTAATTGGCTCCCTTTGGCACAAGCCAAAGATTGAATGAGCCACGAAGATGGAACCCCTCCCCTCTTTCCTGGGGGCATCTATGAGGCTTTAAGTCTGTAGGAGTTGGAAACTGTGTTGCTGGTACCTGTTACCTGCCCTATGGATAAATAGGACAGTACCTCACTCACCTTGTGTCTCTAATATCCTGGGACCAACATGGCCATAACAACACTGCATAGTCTCCAAGAGTGTCATTTTGACACCCTCCACAAGAGAAAGATTGGCCTTGTAGTTGTGGCACTGGACTAGGGTTCAGGAGATCTCGAGTCAGTTCCTGGTTCTACCATCAATTTCCTGTGTAACTCTGAGAAAGCCGCTCAGGGAACTAACGCACAGAGAGATTATCTCTAATGAGGGTCTAATACTTCCTTTGTCTTGTCTAGTTAGATTGTAAAGTCATGAGGGCAGGGACTATTCCTTGTCTTATACAGTGCTTAGAACAATAGCACCTCAACATTGGTTGGGGTCTCTAGGAAGAAATACATTTAAAAAAAAAATGCTTTGCGCCTTCCACCAGTCTCTCATCTAAGTGATGCTTTTCCCACTCTTCATTTTTCTTATAGGTAAAATTCAAATAATTGAAGTCAGCCTGCCGGTGAAGATGTCGCTGTCTAAACGGGAATTGGATGAGCTGAAGCCATGGATCGAGAAGACAGTGAAGCGGGTCCTGGGTTTCTCAGAACCCACTGTGGTCACTGCAGCATTGAACTGTGTTGGGAAGGGCATGGACAAAAAGAAAGCAGCTGGTATGTCCTCGGCTTTTCATTACAATGCTCTCAACACCCACATCCGTTGCTGTGTGTTTAGGAGTATTAAAGATCCTTGAGAAAAAGAGAGGGAGGTGTATGAAGTAGGAGCTAAAAATGACAACCTCTTGAATCTCTCAGGATTTCTATTTAGCAATACAATCCATTTTTTTGGGAAGTGTTTCATATAAACTGTATCCTACCATGCCTTCAAGTTAAATGGTAGCAAAGCAGGGAAAGGAATAGAAGCATCACTCCGGAAAATGAAACTAACGATATAGACACTGTATCTTGGTCTAGAAAGCAACCAAGTGAGGCTTTCAAATTTGTATCTGAAATAAATGAGTATTTGTTCCTATGAGTAGCTGTGAGCTTTACAAATGGAACTGGAAGAGCTGCACTGCATTTGAAATGGTCTTTAAGTTAGATTTGAATTTATCGTCCTTATTCTTGGGCACTTTTTCACCTGACTTTAGTGGTGCTGAACTGTATGTGGCAAATTTTTTCTTCATCGCTAATTAAGGTTCTTACACTGTTTCCATTAGATGAACCCCCTTTTCATGGATGTGACATCCCTTTTGAGCTGAGAATGTCCTTGCTAATTCTTAGCTCAGAGCCAATTTTTATTTACTTAATATTTTCAGACTTACTTCACTAGCTATATGTAGTAATAGAAACTTAGTTTGGACAGATTTTCTTGTATTCCCCTTTTCCTCCTGGCAGAAGGTGGCATTGGCTAAGATGCTTCCAAACCACCTAAAGGGTGTTACAGAAACTGACAAGACAGGAAATGCAGTTGAAAGGTTCCATTGTTAAAGAAACTGAAGAAATTTGCTGTAGTCAGTATTAGAGACTACCTTAAAAAGAGGTTTGCATGGAATCTGAAAACCCACAGGTCATGTATTCTAGATGTCAGGGGGAATGGCAGTCTGAACTGAGAGGCTGAAGTATAATTTTCATCCACTTATTCCTGTCTCCAATAACATTCATGGTCTAGTCGCACAAATTTCTCTTTCTTGCCAGACCATCTGAAGCCTTTTCTTGATGATTCCACTCTGCGGTTTGTTGACAAGCTCTTTGAAGCTGTAGAGGAAGGACGAAGCTCCAGGCACTCAAAATCCAACAGTGACCGGAACCGAAAGAGAGAATTGAAGGTAAGCTAAGGACTAATTGTTGTATTGTTTGTTAAAGGCCATGAATGCAGTGCTGTTACTTTACCACATTCTCCTCTTCCAGAAAGGCACATCTTATAATGCTTAAAGTTCAAGAGAAAAGACCCTTCTCTACAATGAAGTGTGTGAGCCTTTACATTTCAGTTCTTTTTACTTTCTTCTGAGGTGCCATGAGGTACCAAAATACTTTCCCTGACCATGTCCTGACTTGGAAGCCTGAGCATCTGGTTTCTTTAACAATCCCCTCGTAGGTTTAACGGAACAGAAGAGCTTAAATAGCAGAATTTGTGGCTCTCTGCTGTTTTTCATACTCTCGCACTGCATTTTTGCCATACTGCCGAGTCTTCATTAACTAGAGGTTAGGAGTCTGGATTGGTCGGTCACAGCTTGTAGTAACTTTCCATTGCTCTTCCTTACTCAGATGTGTCATCATAAAATCTAAACTGATGATTTCACAACTGTCAGTGAATGAATGTTGGTGGGTTACCTTGTGGATTTTCACCTTCTGTCTGTGCTCTGAAGCTCATCTGGAATCCACAATATGCAACTTTTCTGGCAACCTCTTCCCCACCAAAGTTCAAGGTCCTGAAATACAGCAAGGGTTTTCTAGTGTTCTGGTGGTTTTCCCATCTAACATTTGACTGGTATGGTGGAAGGTCTCATGCATCCACAGTTGTCTTTTACTTCTCCCCACTATCTTGACGATTTTGCTTTTGACCGTGAAATTACAATTTTTTTCATCATTTGCATACAGAATTTAAAAATGGTTACTCGACAAGCTGTTCCCTGGTCTTAAAGTAAGTTTCCTTTCACTTTTTTCCTGAGGTTCCTATTTCATGGCATTTTATATTTCTCTTTTTGAAGTTTTGCATTGTATCAGTTCCTGATTCATCAGTTACTTACCTGCCTCTGGAAATTTCCACCACATGCGTCTGATGAAGTGGGTATTCACCCATGCAAGCTTGTGCTCCATGTCTGTTAGTCTATAAGGTGCCACAGGACTCTGTCGCGTTTTACAGTTCCAGGTACCTAGTATATTCCCTTATAGGGCTCTCAGCTGTGCGTTTCCAGGTGTCTGTGGGAAAGTGCTTTGTAGCAGGAGAGGGACTGCCTGCACTTCTCAATATTTTTTGTATGAAACTGTTACTTTTTTTCTCTGCCTGGCTGAGGCTTTAAAACGTGCTAGAGAAGGGTCTACTTAACTTTCCTCTTCCAGGTTTCAGTTAATTCACTGGTTAAATAGTAGTGTAAAAAAAGGTATTTATCCCCAGAACAGGTACAGCCTAGGTGGCAGCAATGCAAGCCTCCCTGCCAATGTGCTGGAGTGAGCCCCATCCTTCCCAGGGGAGAGAGATGGGAAGTTCAATCTTCCATAGCTTGGGTCTACACTACAGACTTATATTGGTATAATTATTGTTCTGAGGTATGAAAAATCCACACCCCAAGCAACATAGTTGTACCAAATTAACTCCCCAGGTGGACAGTGCTATGTTGGAAGGAGGGCTTCTCCCATGGACCTGCCTCCTCTCAGGGGGGTGAATTAACTGTGCTGACAGGAGAACTCTCCTCTGTTGGTGTAGAGTGTTTTAATTAAAGCAATGCAGTGCCTTCAGTGCCAATGTGCTTTCAGTCATTGGCACCTCAGAGACTGTCAAGAAGGGAGTCAACTAGTGTTACCTGGTGGCATCTTTGTGCTGTGGGCACATTTAATTAGGAACTAGACTGAAATTCACTAACTCATTTCACATAGGCTGCCAAGCTGTCCTCAGATTGAAAGCCAGTAAGCCATCATATTTTGTCCCGGCCAGATCTCAAGTCTCTTTCCTTTGGTATACTGGGGAGACAAGGAACTGGAATATCTGAACTATGCCATGCAGCCACTTGACATCCCATTGCAAAGCAGATGGTTCAGCAGATGAATCTTTTGGCAGATGGATTGCAGTCTACACTTTGATTATCTTCTTCTTCTGTAACACTTCCGATGCAAATGGATCCCAGAGCTCTTCGGTTACAAATCATTTGTAAGACAGTGCTTTACTCAACTGGAACATGCTTCCACATCATGTGAGAATGCTACTTAGCATCAAATAGGAACACTGTACAATGTCATAGGACAGGAAGGAAAGACCGTTACGCTCTGTTGAAACGCTATGGGGAATCTTATGGAGGTAGGTTAGATACCCAAGCTGGGATTTGGACTGGGCACTGGGGCTAATGCCCCATCTCTAGTGAAAAGTGCTCTGGGATCTTGAATGACCAAAAGCATTCCAGGCCCTCAGTTTTGTATCTAATCTGAAATTCAGCCCTCCTAGTAGCACAGTATGCCCAAACACATACTGGTGGGGCACTGACTCAAGGAGAAGAGTGTAATCTACTGAATCACCAGCTCCTCTTCCTGGAGTTAACTTCCTTAGAAGTGTCACATCCAGACACTGATCTGCCCTGGCCCTGCTTAGCAGGGGATCTACTGGAATTGCAGCCCAAGGTGGTATAACTAGGGTAACTTTTCCTTTCTGGCTTTTCCCTTGAAAATATTAGCCCTGCTTTTACATATGCTCACAGAATTAGAATTGTAGTGGTGGACAGAGGAATGATAAAAACATTAGATAATACTCATGTTAGCTGTCTTTCAGCATTCTGTCTGGCCCTCTTTTCTCCTCTCTCACTTGTACCATTTCATGGGGTAGATCACTGCTTGGGAAGTTTCAGGAACTAAAACGTAATGGTCTACACACTTTATACTATGGGCAAGTCCTTTCTCTTGAACTTGTAGGTATTCCAAGAAGTACCTGTGTCTGGCTGAGGAAGTGTCCTTGTAGAATATGAACCATAATAGTGAAGAGGGGATTTCAACTAACGCTTACAACCGGTTTGTATATCTTCTTTTCAAATAATATTCACTTATTATACAGTATGTCTATTGTATGGTAGATTAAGGGCTTGCTTCCTCACACAAATGGCACCCATTTAACTAAATCAGTTTAGTTAAATCAGTGCAATCTCCTTGTAGACATGCTCTTAAATCAGGTTTCAGAATGATTGCTGTGTTAGTCTGTATCAGCAAAAACAAGTCCTAGTGTACTTTAGAGACTAACAAATTTATTTGGTCATAACCTTTTGTGGACTAAAATCCACTTCATCAGATGCATGGAGTGAAAAATACAGTAAGCAGAATATATCTCAGCACATGAAAAGGTGGGAGTTGCCTTACCAAGTGGGTGGGTCAGGGCTAACAAGCCAATTCAATTAAGGTGGAAGTGGTCTATTCTCAATAGTTGACAAGAAGGGGTGAATACCAAGGGAGGGGAAATTACTTTTGTAATGCTAATGAGGCCAGTGCAATCAGGGTGGCACATTTCAAACAGTTGACAAGAAGGTGTGAGTCTCAGCAGGGGGAAAATTACTTTCTGTAGTGACTCTTCAATCAGTTTGAGATTTAGAAACCAATTTAGTTAAATCAGTTCAGTTTGTACATCAGATCTATGTCTGGATAGGTGTGTGAGAGAACACACAGGCTTACTGGGAAGAGTGATGGATCTAGGAACTCTTTAACCCAAGCAGAAGGATGGTAGCGCCTTTCACACAAGGATCTGGGTGCTTTGCAAACAATAGTTAACCTCCACATCACCACCATCCATTTAGATGGATCTCACTTACTATTGTACAGGTGAGATAACGAGAGACAGATTAAATTTGCTCCTGATCCCACAGTGGGTAAAGGGCAGGGCTAAGAATCCAACATAGGAGTTTTGGGTTCAAGCCCTTTGCTGTGACCGCTTGACCAAAATGTTTTTCAAATTCTAAGTTGCTGGACTCAAGCGGTGGTTGCTTGTCTTCATCAGTAGCCTTGAGTAGCTTTGTTTTATCATTGATCGTAAGCTATCTTGTCTTGTTCCCGTTCTGTTAGGATGTGTTTGGTGATGACTCTGAGATCTCCAAGGAGTCTTCCGGCGTTAAGAAGCGGCGTATTCCACGTTTTGAGGAGGTAGAGGAGGAGCCGGAAGTTATCCCAGGCCCGCCTTCAGAGAGTCCTGGAATGCTGACCAAGTTACAGGTTTGTCTTATCAGGCTGTTCTCCTCTGCCACCTCCCAAAAAACAGAGATCTTGGATCTTAATATTTAGTTTCTGTGTGAGGGAATAACAAAAAAGTTTCAGGTATCATACTTCATATCATGATTAGAAATTTGAATGTCGGGGCCTAGCGCATCCTTCTTTTGAAAACTAATGGCAAGTGCTTTCCGCTGTGTCCTTTTCAGAGCTTGCTGCTACTATTGGCCAGTTTCAATAGAAGTTCCCAAATTCCTAAGTCTAATAGTCCTTGTAAACGGGTTGGGACTCACCACCCGTGGCACCTCCTGCTGGTGATTTCAGGAATTAGCTCGATTCCAGTGGAGCGCCCCCCTCCTGGTGGTGTCCTGTCCGTTGTTCTGCCCTCTGCTGCTGTCGCTGGACCCGCGTTGCTCACTGCTTGGTGGCGTCCTCTTCAATTCCACTGTCCTCCGGCAGTGTCCCTTAGTCCATCTGGACCCCCTTCCAGGGATCGGTGATGAGCAGTTCTCCACTCCAGCCACCATGTGCAACCACACTCCCCAAAGTCTAATCCCTCTTGTCAAGGATCTGGCGTAGGCTGTAACGGCCGCTCCCTACGGCCAATGGCTGGGTGTATGGCAAGGAGGAAGTGTGGGGACCCAGACCCGCCCTCTACACTGGGTCCTGGCCCAGGGACCCTCTGGTGTCAGCCTTGCTGTCCTCTTTCTTTCCCCTCCTCTGACTGTTCCCCTGGGCTGCTTCCCCTGTGGCCCCTTGCACCTGCTAGGCCCTTCCCTTCAGGGCCTGCAGCCTGGCAGCTGTGGGCTAGAGGCTTCTAGCCTCCCTGAGCCTGCTCAGCACTGCGCTGTCAGCAGTGCTAGTGTCCCCCTTGGAGACTGACCTTCCCCTGTGGAAGGCCTGGGACAGACTCACTGCTCCTGCTCTGGGCAGTCTTTATATATGGGTGAGCCTGGCCCTGATTGGCTCCTTCCAATCTGGGCCCTGATTGGCTCCCCATAAGCCCTTTTCTGATTGGCTCCTGGGCTGCGCAGGCTCCCTGGCCTGCCACAGCCCATCCTCCCAAGGAGTGAGGCAGTCCACCCCACTACAGTCCTCTTTGCCATTTCTCAAAAACAGAGTGGCAGAGAGAGTGCTATGTTGATGCCTTGTGTTGCTAAAACTTGCTACTCATACAGAATCTACGTTTGATGAAATACTATGAAATGTTAATGAATACAACTAAACTATATCGTGAATAAATGGAGAAAATACATTTGTTATGCAGTATCCTTCATTTGTTTGGAGAAGTGTTGACTTACACTGAAATGTGTTCACAATCAGTTGTGTAGTATAAACTTCATTAGCTGAATGCCATCTGTATGATCTGGCACATTTCATTATTTTTTTAAATTATACAGTACAATAAATGTACATGGAATTTTGCAGATTCAGAAAACATGCTTGGACTAAAGCTCTTAATCTAAATTAGACTGATCAAACAGTTCAGACACATGAAATAGTTTACCAGTAATGGCTTAACCTCAAAGCACTGCAGATTTTTAGTTCGTGGATTAATGTCACTGATTTAGTGGAAGAGGTGTTCTAGAATTAGTGAGATTCTCCTGTATATCATCTTGAAACAGTGATTTCCACCAGGAAAAGGCAATTCAGTTCTTACAGTTTGCAGTGTCAGTGAGCAGACTGAATTGATTAAGAACAGACCAGGAAATCATTTTGCAGGTCCTTTCACTCTTTGAACATGCAAAGCACTTGGTAACACTTGAATTCAGCCAAGAAAACAGTTCGAGAGGGGAAAACCCTCTTCACAAATGAAACAGGCAAACAAGGCTCCTTTTCTGTAGGGTGAGCTGAATAGGAAGGAACGAGTCATGGCAGTGAGCACTGATTACCCGGGGTTGCTGCTGCTGAATTGGAGCTCATTGGTTAGAATTGTCCCGGTTAGTAGCTGGGTTTGCACTCATTTGCCGCTATGTGAGGAGCCTCTGAAGAGTGCTTTAGCCCTTCTGGCTTCTTGTGAGGAGGAGGAAACCTAACTTTCCAACTTTTATTTCTGCAGATCAAACAAATGATGGAGGCAGCAACACGTCAGATTGAGGAGAGGAAAAAGCAACTGAGTTTCATCAGTCCTCCTGCACCCCAGGTACAGCCTGGAAAGCAAAAGGGCAGATCCTTTGTCACAGGATTCAAATGGATGCATTGCCTTTCTCCTTAAACAGTGACTTGCATGGTTGTTCTGACACGTGTCTAACAGTGTATGTCTCTCCCCAGCCAAAAACTCCCTCTTCATCCCAGCCAGAGCGTCTCCCCATCGGCAATACCATCCAGCCCTCACAGGCAGCCACATTCATGAATGATGCAATTGAGAAAGCCAGGAAAGCTGCTGAACTGCAGGCCCGAATCCAGGCTCAGCTGGCCTTGAAACCTGGGCTCATTGGCAATGCCAACATGGTGGGATTGGCCAACCTGCATGCAATGGGAATTGCACCTCCGTGAGTATGATCAGCTTGCCAAGTACACTGCACCCCTGATAACTTCCTATAGGAACAAGACAAATGTTAGGCGTGCATATTGTCAGCCTTCCTCATTGCCTTTCCACCAAAAATTCTTGTGTATTGGCGTGGATTCATAAACTGGATAATTGGCGGCTCTGTGTTAATGATAGACGCACCAGAGAGTGATGTTGGACAGGCATTGCCCTTCTGGATGTTGTCTGTCTGCTGCTGTTCACCTCTACTGTAACATTTGTAGTTGTCCTTTGAATGTTCAGTCCATTTCAGGGTCAACTAAGAGTAGTCTAAACTACATCAGGTCCTTGTGGCCTTGTCTACACTAAGGGTTTTCTAGATTGCACAATGGTTAGAATGCAAGACCACTCGCCATCACCTTAACTGTACTGGTGCTTGCATCATTGCAGCCATCAGTGTAGTAAACAAATGATAGCAACAGTGGGAAATATTACCGGGGGCAATGCCTCAGGGCTGACATTGTTACACGATGCCATTCTGGCAGCATAACATTTTCATTGTCTAACATTTACACGTGCTTTAGGACCACTTTACACTGCCAAAGAGGTGTAAGGAGATCTTGATGTAAATGAGAATTGGACCCCTAGTGTAAGCGTACCCATATCATTCATGGTGTGTGACACTTACCTCTGTTCCCCGAAGTATCAAGAAGAGAGAAGTGTTTAGATTATTGATGATCTATGAGTGATCAAAATTTGGAAACCTCTGTGCTTATGCTTTGGTCAAACTTATAGTAGTTGAAGTTGCTCTAGGCTCTGGATCATAATTCTGGCACCTGCTTTTTGATTACTGTTGCACTAAAATGGCTTCACATCTGTTTCCTTTATAAGATATTGACTAACAAGGCTTAGCGAAAACCACCAAAGAGCAGACCATGCTCTTTTCAAGACCTGTTTGGTGGTGGTCACAATACACTCTATTTCCTCTGAGTTTAATGCCGTATGACTGCATTTTAACAAAATGTTTCTTGCATCAGGAAAGTAGAGCTAAAGGACCAGACAAAGCCTACTCCATTGATCCTGGACGAACAAGGCCGAACCGTTGATGCGACTGGTAAAGAGATTGAGTTGACTCACCGTATGCCAACCCTAAAAGCAAACATCAGGGCTGTGAAGAGGGAGCAGTTTAAACAGCAGCTCAAAGAGAAACCTTCTGAAGACATGGAATCCAACACTTACTTTGACCCTCGAGTCTCCATAGCCTCATCCCAACGTCAGAAACGCACCTTTAAGTTCCATGACAAAGGCAAATTTGAAAAAATTGCTCAGAGGTTACGAACAAAGGTATTGTCTAGTTTTTGAGTGCTGGTGTTAATGAACAGCACTAGAAACGGGGTGGCATGGGAACTGAACTCGTGTCCCATTCAAGAACGATGGAGGCTTCGGGACAAGAAAGATTTCCACTACAGATCGTTGAAAATTTTCCATCAAAGCTGTGTTTCAGTGGAAAATTGGTTTTCAGTTTTTGTGGAAAGTCTTTCTACATGCATTTTTGACTTTTTGTTGAAAACACAAAGAACTTAGTTCTCTTGTGAAGAGCTGAAATTTTCCATGGAAAAATGCACTTTTTGACCTACTTTTAATAGAAACAAATGATTTGGGGGCTGGAAGAACTTAAAGGAAGAGAACTTGCCTACATTTTAACCATGTGCAAAACCATAAGTGTACATAGCAGTAACTATTTAGTGCAGTTGTAAGGTATAATGAGGACTCTTGGAATGAAGAGCTGATTTAGGCTGGATATTGGGAAAACCCTTTCTGATACTGAGATCTGTTACACCATGGAAGAGATTTCCCCCAAAGAAATAGTGAAGCGCTTTGAGATCTTCTGATGGAAAGTGCTATGTAAGAGCTAGGTAGTAGTATCGCTAAGACATTTCCCAGTACGTTGCCCAGCCTAGTTTTAAAGTATCATCTAGGAAAACAATTGTGTGTTAGGGTTGTGCAGGTGTAACACCCACAAACCTCCACAAAACAACCCGTTAGTCCCAGGCTCCATTCTGTGCTTCCTCTGTGACATGCCCTGATCAGCTTGTAAAAGAATATATCCAGTATGCATTGCTTTTTCAAAGGCTACACTATTTCTCCGTGTGCCCATGTAAGTGACCTGCTTGTACCATCTCTCTCTCTTGTTCTCAGGCTCAACTAGAAAAATTACAGGCAGAGATCTCTCAAGCTGCCAGAAAGACTGGGATTCACACCTCTACCAAACTAGCTCTTATTACCCCGAAAAAGGAGCTGAAAGAAGGAGAGATCCCTGAGATAGAGTGGTGGGATTCGTATATCATCCCTAATGGCTTTGACCTGTAAGCTATTACTTGGTGGGCTTTGATAATTTTATTGTAGAGAAGAAACTAATGGCCTGGCTTTTGAGAATTGCTGACCAACCCCTGGTTCCATTGAAATTTTTTGGGAGCTGCTGGTAGCTGAAATGCTCAGTGCTTTTGAAAATTGGGCCCTAAGCCTTTCCTGCATCTTTTACAGAAGCAAATGCATCCGCTTGAGTAACTGCATTCTGCCCCCCTGAATTCCCCGGGTGAGGTTCAGTTGTATTTTGTGTTCGCTCCCTGCTCCAGTGTGTGGTGTGGTGCCAAACAGCTGCCATATTCCATTCCAGAGCTGTCTTATTCCAATGACTGAGAGAACAATTCCTGTGTGCAGAGCGATTTTGGCTAAAAGCCATTGTGGGGTTTTCAAAAGCAGCTAAATGACTTTGGAGCACAAGCCCCATTGATTGTCAGTTAAGCATTTTTGAAAGTTCTGCCTCTAATGTCTAAATGTAAGATCAATATTTAGAATATTTGGGGCAATGGGAGGGATGTTAATATTTATGTAGGACCCATGCATCTCCCTGCTTCCCCTGAACTCTTGGCTTTAGAGTACCTCTCAGCAGCTTGTGTAAGTTTAATAGTATTGTGGTGGTTGGGGGGAGTGGGGCAAATTGCTTTGTTCGCCAAATGCTGTGGCTTGTGGAACATTGAAGGAAGTGAGGGAAGCCAGCGCTAAGATGACAAATAGTGATACACAAATTCTTTCCTCTTTTTAGAACAGCTGGAGTCTACTCTAAAAGAGACAACTACTTTGGGATCACAAACCTTGTGGAACACCCAGCACAGCTAAGCCCACCAGGTACTATTATGTAGCAGTCTAGTTAGAGGCCTCTTTGTAGTCTTGAGCAATTCATGGTATACAGGGAGTTTTGTAGCAAGACCCTTCAAGTGCTCCAAACCAGTGACAACATGAGACCTGAACCAGGCTATGACCCTCCCCATTTGTAATACCACTGACTTCATTTCTCACCATGAAAGAAATCCTGCTATGATAGAACGTAGAGCTCTGCTAGGGTTGTGAGACAGCTAAGACTAGGAAGGTGAGTCTGCAAAAAGAGTGGAGGCAATCACATTTAAAAGCATAGTGACCAATTAGATATTGGAAACTAATAGACTCCCATGTGGTACAGGGGATGGCTATTGCTACTTGGACATTATGGGTGTCTGCACAGCAGTGTCAGCTGAGTCGGGCTCAACCTGCAGGGCTGTCTAATTGCTGTATGGATGGTTGGGTTTGGGGTGGGCCCAAGCCTGAATGTTTATGCCACAATTAAACAGCCCAAGCCCTGTGAGCCTGATTCAGCTGATGCAGGCTAGCCACAGGTGTTTAGTTGCAGTGTAGACATACCCCAAATTCCTCCTGTGATCCACATGGTAACACAGACCCAGACAAGGGACATAGGATAGTAAAGAAAGGTTTAGATGATTAGTGGTTAATCTGTTTAACATAAACCGTATTGTAACCTCTGTTTTCTGGTTCAGCATTGATGTAAACAGTCTGGAGTAACTCAAGGATCACAGATTGTAGCAGAGAGAAACTATGATCTAATATGGGATAGCGAAGAGGCAGACATACATGCCAAAAATGGGGGGGGTTATAGGTTACAAGCAGACTGGAGGACAAAAATGGTGGTGTTGGGCTGCCTTAGCCTTGAGCATGAGGAATTGGTTATAACTCTTAGACTGCAGCTATTTCCCTTTCCTTTTCCCAGTAATGACTATAAACGGTATTTGGTCCTGCCCTGGTGGAATGGGGAAATGTAAAGTGACTGTTCATTGGTTTACCTTCCTAGTGGACAGTGACACACCAGTGACTCTGGGCGTTTATCTAACTAAAAAAGAGCAGAAGAAGTTACGACGTCAGACGCGGAGAGAAGCACAGAAGGAACTGCAGGAGAAAGTCAGGCTGGGCCTAATGCCGCCTCCTGAACCAAAAGGTAGGTGACTACCTTGTGGAGAACAGTCTGAATGCAAAATGCTGCATTAAAACATACTCTATATCTTTAAATGGTGATACATTGGCTAGCTAAAAACACCGTTTTGGTAAATTGCAGTAGACAAAGGAGTTGTGTGAGAGAACCCCTGTGGATCTACCTTGTTCATGAATTTACATTCATGCATGTATATTAATAGAATTAAGTCCAGAAAGGGCTGTTATGATCATCTGGTGTGACCTGCATAACGCAGGCCATAGAATTTCAGTGAGTAATTCCCCCTTGTGCATAGGACAGCATTCTGGGGTGATTTATACCCCATCCAACCCCTCTGACTTCATTAGTGTTGCACAGAGGCAGAACGTGGTACAACAAATGTACATACTACATGGAATGCTCAGACGGAGGAACCGCTCTTTACTAAATTTCATGTGTTGTTGCTGTGTCTTGTCAGTCAGTTGCCACGCTGTGCCTCGAAATACCTGCATTTCAGAGACAAGTGATGTGTGTTTGTAGCTAGTAATTCTGTAATGCATTTTGAGCCTGACAAAAGATGCTACAGAAGGCTGTTTTTAAATAATGCTGGGGAGCCTTTTGAAGCAAGCCTTAGAGGGGAGATCTGGTCTCCTCTACAAATTAACTTGTACCTTTCTTTCAGATGGTTTCCCCCAAGGTTGTTTAACTCTTACAATCTTTGCTCAGTTTTATTTAAAATAAAACTTCTATTCTGAAGATCTTCTCATTTTTAAGCTTATACTTACAGGAAGTAACAGATGCCTTTTGCATTTTTGACACAAATTATGACATGTTGGTACTTGATAGATCCCTTTAAAATGTTCGTCTCTCCATTTCCCTTGCAGTAAGAATTTCTAACCTGATGCGAGTACTGGGGACAGAAGCTGTTCAGGATCCAACAAAAGTGGAAGCTCATGTTAGAGCACAGATGGCAAAGAGACAGAAGTAGGTTGCATGTTCTAGAATAAGCAAACTTTATTTTAAAGTAGATTTAGTAGTGGTGGTGTCCTGACGGCCCTGGAGACTAAAGTCCTCAGCTGAAGCACATATCAGATGCAGCAAAGGGAGAAGGAATGGCAAATTTTGCTCAGATGATGACCCTACAATGTATTTCAGCTTTGTCTTGAAAGGCACTTCTCTGAGAGCTAGAAGAGGGTTGAGTATTCTTGATCTGTCCGTTCTTGGCCCCTTGTCCTGAAACTGTCAGCAAGAGGCCCAATTGCAGTGGTGGCTTTTGAGTAGGGACAGCTATCTGCTGGGAGTTGGACTGAGACCCTGACTCACTTCACAGACCCTTCAACAACTGCTTGTGGAGTAATGACTTTGAAGCATGGTCCTCCTGAGCTCACTATGTTCAGTCACTTACACTGAGTATCTTCTGGTTTAATACTAAGCAATTGACTGATCCAGACAGCAGTGTTTCCACAGTAATGTTAGGTGGAGTATGCACACATTCATTCTCGAAGGAAGTCATCTGGGAAATGCAAAGGTTTCACTATAATAAAGGTGAACTGAGTAGGCTCTTTAAGAAACTAATCTAAAGCAAAGTACATGAATTAAAAGTTCATATGTGCAGTCTGAAAGTACAAATAACCAGATGGCTGGATTTTTCAGGCTATGGTAATGATATAGGGCCTTATGTGTCATCACCACTAGATCAAATGCAGCCTCTAGCAGTATTGACTGAAAGTTTGTACCATCTGATGGTGGTTTAGTGACCTATTTAAAATTAGTTGGTGGGTTTTGATCCAGTTCACACCACAAATTTCCACCATTACAGCTGGCACTAATTGCTCTCTTTCAGCAGAGGCCAAGGACTAAATGGATTGATCTCTCATCACTAGAGGCATTGAAAGCAAATCGAAGGGTCATGTTGCAGGAAGCTTCAGTACCACTATTCATACTTGTTACAACCTGGTCCAGTTTCCCCCTGGATGGAAACCAGTCTCTTGTGATCTAATGGGTTGGGACCACTCACATGCTTCTAAGCCAGCCGGGTCTGGGCAGAGCCTGGGTCACCGTTCCTAACTCTGGGTCTACAAGGCACACTCCAAGGCTCACTCCCCTTCCAGTTTTCTGAACAAACAACCAACAAGCTGCATTTCTGCTTACCTGTTGTCTCTTTCCTTCCACCCAGAGCTCATGAAGAGGCAAATGCTGCACGAAAACTAACAGCAGAACAGAGAAAAGCAAAGAAGGTTAAAAAACTTAAAGAAGATATTTCACAGGGAGTGCATATATCTGTGTACAGGTGAGTGCCTTCTCCCACAGACCCTAGAGGTGCTTTGTCTCAACAGATGTTTTTCCCATGTGACTTTTTATAAATACAGATGACAGATGCCTGTCTATAAATGAGTGCTAATATGGAGTGTTCCTTTCATGCAAGGCTATTGTCATCTGGCTCCCTGAACTCCATTAGAAACACTGAATGCTGTTCAAATTATTTTATGGTAGAGAGAGAGAGAGCCCCATTTTCTCAAAAGTAAATAAATGAAAAGGTAGCTCCATTCTTCACTCATTCTGCGTGAGCATTCAAGGTGAATGCAGAAAGTCTCTTAATACTTTAGTGCTTCTATAGCACTTTCCATCCAAGGATCACAAAGCACTTTATGACTTTTAATCCTAATGACAGGGAACCTGAGAGACTGGGAGATGGAATGTCCAGTGTCACAAGCAAAGCTGGAAATGGAACCAAATTCCAGACATGTGATAAAAACATCATTCAAAAGTCAGATGAAAGCTGCTATTATGATGTAATATATGTAATAATGTATTCTAAACTAAGGATGGGACCCTGTTCTCCTCGGTGCTGTAGAAAGGTAGATATAGTCCCTGCTCCACACTGAATAAAACCCTGTTGAGCATCAGGTTTTTTGTATACCCCCACAGTGCCGGAGAGTTTAAAGTGAGAATAATTACTGGACTGAATTGGAGGAGAGTAAGGGAACCCTTTTTCTCTGTTGTTCATAGTTCCTTTTTCGAATAGATAAACCTTTTGCTTTTCTATCCTCAGAGTCAGAAATCTGGGGAACCCTGCAAAAAAATTCAAAATTGAAGCAAATGCTGGGCAACTGTACTTAACAGGAGTGGTGGTTTTACACAAAGATGTCAACGTGGTGGTAGTAGAAGGAGGTAAGGCTCGGGGGTGAACTTTCTGGTTAGAACATTAGACCTTCAAAAGCTTGTTTCCAACCAGGATACCAAATATTTAAATTACCAATTACTGGGATTTATGGAAGTAAAGGGAGATACTAAGCTGCTCTACTCAGGATGCTTCTTAGATTTACTCCGCACCAGCCCTTGGGTAGTCAAGTATGTTAGCTACTTAAGTATTTCAAATAATCCTCTAAATATTTAAACTTTAGCCTGTATGTTTAAGAAACTCAGCATTGTTAAATTTGCTAGATTTGAAGTCACAGTGCTTTGACGGTGATAGCTTCTCAGGAAAACTGCCAGCCCTGGTTGCGTCTGCTACAATGCCTCCAATTTGCACGGTGCTTTATAAACAGTCTCAGAGCACGTTTTGTGAGATACTATCCCCATTTTACAGCAAGGGAAGCTGAGATGGCACAGAGGTGAAGTGACTTGCCAAAGGCCACAGGAGAGTTCCTGTCCCCAAGCCCTGTGCTTAGGTTAGAGACTATACTTCTTTGTCATTGATCTACAGTATTCTCTTTGCCAAGGGTTTTTAGCTGGAACTGAGTGTGTGTTTGAGTGTTTAGTTTTTCCTCCGTGGTTTCAGGTGTCATTAGCTTTCACTGCTTTTTGGAGGCAGAACGCAACCCTATAAGGACTTTTAAATTGAAGTTGTCATTGAGCAAGAACTGAGAGAAAATGACTATCGTCTCCTCTCTCTCCAGGCCCAAAAGCACAGAAGAAATTCAAACGTCTTATGCTCCATCGAATAAAGTGGGATGAGCAGACATCGAGCACAAAGGGAGATGGTAAGCATAGACACATGTGGATGTATATGAAACATGGCTAGTGTGACTGTACAGAAGTGGCAATAGGGTCATTTTGTTGCAGCCTGGCAGAGAAGCCATTACTATGCAAATCCTTCTGCAGAACATAATCGATCTGATCAAACCAACACTGGGACTGTGATATAGATGATACAAAGCCAAGAACTTCAGTGCTGGCTTATGCGCCTTACTATTGTTTACATCAGTTTTCCAGACTGCCTTCTACTGTGTCAGCCTCTCCTATTCAGCTGTATGTTTTCTAACACACAGTAGTGCTTGAGCTGGCTTTGCATTTGCGAGACTCCAGGTTTGAAAAAACACAAACTCGAGTATGGGAATGTGTGTGTACTGCTGAATGAAGCCTAGTCCTTGCAGACTGGAGAGGCAAATACTCTCAGGGTCTTAATTCTGTGAGGCACTCAGGGTGGTCATCTAGAACCCAGTACAGGTATGTATCCGTGAGACAGGAAGTGGGAGCCCAGAGTCCAAATCACATAGCCCTGGCTAATACTGGTACACAGACAGTGCTGGGAACCACTGCTTTATAAATGTAGTGCCTGTGTAAATGCCATTGGCCAACAGTTTTCTTAAATGGGTCAGCTCTCCAGGCAAGGCCTGTGCTTTCGTACATGCTCTGTGCATGCTCAGCCCAATAGGGGAGCTGATCCTGACTGGATGACCCCCGGGTACTCCTGTAATAGATATTTTGTAATTGTGTAGCGTGTAATGTGAGAGACCAGTCCATGGCTGTAACTGTTGCCCTGGGACAGTGATACTCAGACTGACGGTCAGGAGCCACAGGTGGCTCTTTAATCTGTATCCTGTGGCTCTTTGCAGCACATGATATTAAAACACTGATATAATTACCCAATCAGGATGCTTTTGCTGTGTTATTAACCAATTAAGTTATCAACTTGCACTAAGTTGTTTTATTTGCTGTGGGAATAATATATATAAAAACTTATTATTATTTCCCCTGTCATACTGTTTAAATATGAATACATGGTACTGTAGCCAGCTACTACTGTGGCTCTTTTGGGTAATATTGGTTGCTAATTTGGCTCCTGAACCAGAGATCTGAGTATCACTGCTCTAGGCACATGACGGAGCCTGAAATGGGAATAAAAATGTGATAGAGAGATCTACTCACTGCTGAATCTTCTGTGCAAGTAAGTTAGATCTTCCACAGTATTTGAATTCGATTTTGTGCTTGAAATGTCAGATTATGAAGTTAGGTATAACATAACTACTAATAGCTATGTAGGACTCTTTCCCCCCTAAACACAAGTAGAGCAAGGTGAAGGCGTGTGCATGCCCAGAATGAGGGAAATGTAAAAGTCTTAGTCTAAATAGCAGATATGTAATTTGGATTTCGAGGGGAGAAGTTCTCTGAGTGAAATGAGAATAGAAATGTGGTCAGGACTGCCCCTGCTTAGAGCTCTAGGGTAGGAAAGACTTGTGTTTTTAATGCTGGTGCTTTCTTAGTGACTGCCTGGAATTCCTTATTGGCTGTAGATCTAAAATCTGCTTTATTTTTTTTTCAGATGATGATGAATCTGATGAGGAATCTGTTAAAAAGACAAACAAGTGCTCTCTGGTTTGGGAGGTAAGTTATGATCTTGAATTAAAGGAGCATTTGGAGGCCTTAGGCTCAAGTGCTTAATTTCTGGGTCACTTGGCTTTTCAGTACTGCCAGTATTAAAACATGCATGCAAGCTATAAAGCCTTGTGACTTGCTGCACCCTTCTGTTTGCAAATCACTATGCACAAAGTATTTTACTACCAACTTGATGGCACTTGATTTTTGTTTTGATTGAATTAGGTTGGCCATGGGGTTTCAATATGAAATGTTCGGGTTTATCTTTTTAAACCTCATTCAGATGGAGAAAACAATGTGGTGACTTTCTCTGTCTAGTCCACACAGGAATATTTTTGCATTTGGAAAGGTATAATGCTGAGAAATGCAGAGGATGCATGATCCTATTCAAATATCTAATTGCTATTCAAAGGAAGCTTCCCAGAGCTAACTTATTGGCTGCTTTTTGCAATGCAGGAGAGCTGGGTTTCAGACTCTCTTGCTCTGGTGGAGGGAGGTAGTATACTCAGTCCTTGCGGTGGAGAAAGCAGTCAATGCTTTCTGTGGCTAACTAGTGACAGGAAGCAAGTTGGTGGCTTTCAGGAGGTGTCCTGGCCAGAAGTATTGTGGCTATATGACTCCCTTGTGTTCCAAGTGTCTTGAGGTTGGGGCCCGCACCCTTCAGTTTTCATGATCACATCCTTTGAGATGCTATATAAAAATATTGGCATCTCCACAGTCTTTGGAGATAATCTTGCATGGCATAATAAAGGACACTGGGTATGCCAAACAAAGATGGACACAGACTGGAATAAAACATGTAACTTCAGTTAAGGCCACTGAAGTGCTCTTAAACACTTCAGTTTGTTGCAGACGTATCAAAGGAAAGTCTCTTTTCCTGGCAGTTCATTTAAAAGAAAACATTACTAAGTGACAGTGGAAATTGCCCTTATTTAAGCATGTTTCTACACAACTTTTCACCTCTGCACAAATAAAAATAGCACTAATTTAATTATGCAAATCATAGTTCCTCTCTGAACACTTGTTTAGAAACCTGAGAAATTACTTTTTCAATTCTGAAGAGGTTTATTCTTGATTCCTCTTGTAATTGTGGTTGCATTTGCTTGTTGATGCATTTGCTTGGTGGTTTTTCCTGCCAGCAAGATGCACCAGAAAACTTACTCTTTCTGTCTATTCCAGGGTACAGCGAAGGATCGCAGCTTTGGTGAAATGAAATTTAAGCAGTGCCCCACTGAAAATATGGCACGGGAGCACTTTAAAAAACACGGAGCTGAGCACTACTGGGACCTGGCTCTGAGCGAGTCTGTGTTGGAATCCACAGACTGAGGGTGCTGCCCCCAGCGTTCCCATTGTTAATTTGAGAACAATACCTGGCTGAAAACTTGGACAGAATTCCCTTCCTCCCCTCAAATCCCCACAGTACGTTGCATATGATTAAAGAAATATTTTTAAAACAACAATCACAGCTACACTGTTTTCTAGATTAAACCCAACTCTTGGAAATTGTGGTGCAAAACCACTGTAAAGTGGTATCTGCCAGAGAATTCAGTTTTGAGATGGGAGCGGTGGAGAAAATTTTCAGTAGTCTCTTTAGTCCTTCACATACAGGTGTCTCAAATGGAGGTGCAAACATTTCCTTGCTTTGTCAGCTGTTCTGTAGATGAGATCTGACATTGGACAAACTATATGGTGCATACAATCTGAGATTGTTCCTTTGGTGGGCAGGGAGGCAGTTTGGGAGCAGCCCCGAATGGTCTGAGGATGCAGTATGGAGTATTTGAATTTGTAAAGCAGAGTAGGAGATGGGGACTTAGCCCACATCCTATATTTACATAATAAACTTTTTTAAAAGAAAGTCAAAGATGTGTTTCTTTACATGGGAGTTTCAATTAGCCTGCTGTTACTCACTGCAAACCACATTCTTCTGTACTTGGCTCTTTCATCAGTCTTGATAGCTTGGGTATATTTGGAAGGATTGTTTGACAGTAGCCTCAGTCAGGGGCCCACTCTGCTACAAACATGGAGGGAAGATGGTCCTTGCTCTCAATTTTAAAATCTAAGAGAAGTAACAAAGTTTATGGGGAGAAAGATACAACCAAATACATGTTTTTATAGACCCAGGCAGTTCTCTAATGGTAAGCAAAAGATGCCAGCTCAGCTAGCCATCATTAATTGGCTGATCTCTTAAACGCATAACACAGGGTGGATCTTGAAGATGTACTTAATGAGAAAAATGGACTGGCCCTACTGATGAGTTGAGGGAGGATATTCCATGCATAAGAAACAAAGTGGAGGACGAGTAAAATTGTTTTGTTGTGAAGCTGATGTGAGTAGCAGCAGTTGAGGGCTGATGTTTGGAGAGACAAGCAGACAAGTATGAAGAGGTAGAGTTGTGAAGCTTGAACTTTAATAGTTAGGAAAACGTGGAACTCTGTAATATCCTGTGCAGCATTATAAATTGCAGCAGTATGATCAGCGCTTGGAACTGTACTGCACATGGTATTATGGTTACTGAAGCAGTTATTGTCTCAGTTAAATTGGTTATTAGAAGGAAAATATGTTGAGTAGGTTTCTCCAATTAACATTAGCATGAGCTTCTACAGCCAGAGCTGGTTTGTCTTGTATTTCAGGCAAGTAACTTCCCTCACTATGTGACAAGCTTTGAACCTGCTTTTAAATTCATGGAAATGTTTCGGTGTCATCCCACTTATTTCAGTTGGATGCTTATCCCAGCTCCTGCAGAGATGAAAAATAAATAGCAGCTGTCCAGTGTCTTTTTTTTTTTTTAAATGAAGTGGGAAAGGATTCCTATAAGCACTTTTTGTTGTTTTTCACTCATCCCTAATTAGGTTAACAGCTTTTAAACAGGTTGACGCATCACGGGAAATATAGGATATTTTTCAAAGTTGGAACACTAGGTCTAATCCTGTCCTTTCATCATGTGCAGACAACTACATCAGTGCAAAGTGAATGTCAAATGCTGTCAGACCAGCATGGTAGCCTTTTACACTCATTTTATAGTGGTGGAAATGACTGTGCTGGACAATAGAGAATTAAACAGTGTTTATGAATGCAGGATCTGTTTTAATCTGGTCCCATTGCTTCATTCCGTAGCTGGAGTCAAACTACTTCTGAGAATGTACTCAAGAGTCAGGACTTCAAGGGAGGAATAAGCAGCTCACCTAGTGTCTGGAGGCTGGGGTAGAAAGTTGGAGATAGCTAGAAAATGCCATAATAAATGTTTGTTGCTAATCAGTATGGCCTGCATAGTTGCGCTCCAGGTTTCTAGTAGGATTAGTCATTTTTTGGCTGTCTTTGGCACAACAGTGCTTCTGTTTGTTAACTCTACTATTTATACTCTGATGTCGACACTACTTCCTGCTGTAGCTCATTCTAAACAATGAAAGGGACTTTGTATATTGGGTCCTGAATGTAGGAAAGACTCAATTGTATTAACATCTAATTCTAGATTTTCTTTAATTGTGCACTGTCAATTCTCAGAATAAGCCCATTTGCTCAATTATAGAGGAACAGGATCCAAGGCATGATCTTAGGATGTCTGCCACAGGAGCAAAATATTGTATGATGGGAACTAGGGGATGGCTGGTAGTAAAGAGACAGCTTCCTGTAACTTCCCAAAAATCATCTTACCCCCTGTGAGCTAAAGCCCAGGAACCAACCTCTCTTCCATCTGCCTGCCTTCTGCAGAAGGTGGTGTGAAGTACCACTTCCACGTTTATCTTGTTAGCTTTAAAATATGCCTCTTCATTGTAAAAAAGACAATCTTATTCACATTTTTAAAAAACCAAATATTGTTTCTTGAGCCATCTTAATAACAAAATGTTAACATTTAATTAACTGTGCTGCTTGTTTTTTTTATTTTGGCAGAGGACAATACAGTATTAGGATCCTTTTCTCCTTTGGCTAAGGCTCTACTAGTTTGGTTGTAAATCACTTAATATTGTCTGTTAATTGTTGGTTGTTTTTTTTTTTTTTTTAATGTACTGTAATGAAGAAATTGAGAGGGCTTATCTCTTGTAAGAGCTTGCTTTTTTTTTCCCTTCAAGTTTAGGTAGTTACTCACTACTGCTCCTTTAAAAGTGTCTAGTATCAGAGGGGTAGCTGTTAGTCTGGATCTGTAAAAGCAGCAAAGAATCCTGTGGCACCTTATAGACTAACAGATGTGTTGGAGCATGAGCTTTCGTGGGTGAATATCCACTTCATCAGGTGGTAATTGTTTCTCTATATCCAGCCTCTTTTTTTTTTTTTTTCAATCTCTTCTATGGCAGGCTCTGCTTAGTAAAACAGCCTGTTGCTCTCTTCCACAAACCACCTGGTGCAGGTTCTACCATTGGTGTGGGGTGCCTTTGCAAAATGGCACCGGTGCTGAATGGGCTGGGCCAGTTCTGTTTGTGATGCTGCTCTTTTGGGCAGAAGAAGGGAGGGTGCCAGGTTTGCAGGTTAAAAAGGTGGTGGGGAGAATAAAAATGTAAGCATTCTTCCATGACTTGGACTGGCAGGGCCAGTGGCTATGTGCACAGTACAACTCTATATTAGGAATATTAGGTATGGCAATATACAAAAACCTGTAGGAGAACACTTCAACCTCCCTGGCTACACAATATCTTAAGGTGGCCATCCTGCAGCAAAAAAACTTCAGGACCAGACTTCAAAGAGAAACTGCTGAGCTTCAGTTCATCTGCAAATTTGACACCATCAGCTCAGGATTAAACAAAGACTTTAGGTTGCCAACTACAAAACCAGTTTCTCCTTCCTTGGTTTTCACACAACGGCTAGGACAGGGCCTCAGCCTCCCTGACTGAATTTACCTCGTTAGCTCTAGCTTGCTTCTTGCTTGCATATATAAAAATATACACACACACACACACACACCCCTCTCTCCCTCCCTGCCCCCCCCTGGAAATTTCCACTACATGCATCTAACAAAGTGGGTATTCACCCATGGAAGCTCATGCTCCAAACGTCTGTTAGTCTATAAGGTGCCACAGGATTCTTTGCTGCTCATACAACTCTAGTCAGTGCATTGGAGGGAGTGCAAAGGTTGCTGGGAGAAAAAAACATGAGGCTGGGAGGCAAGCCCAAAGGATGCTGGGACCACAGCAATAGTGTAGGGGAAGCACAAAGGCTACCAGGAGTGTGACTAATGGGGCAGCGGGGAAGGAAGAACCACAATGAATGCTGGCAGCATCAGCGAGGGTGTGTGTGGGAGAGGAGCACAAAGGATGCTGGGAGCATGGGCAAGGTGAGCTGAGGGAGAAGCGCAAAGGCTGCTGGGAAGGAGCATGACCCTGCCCTTCATTGTACAGCCCCAAGGCAGCTCCCTCTCTCCCCAGTTCGCGCTGGGACGCCCTGGTTGGACTGACCTTTGACCTTTCACCCCAGAGAGGGGGAAGGCCTCGGTCATTTGTTCGCGCTCCCTTCCGCCTCAGGTCTGGCCCCTCCACTTCGCACATGCGCAGGGGCTGGAAAGAGCGCCTCCGTTCACGGCGCACGCCCGGGGCTTGTTTAGAGAGAGCAGCCCGCATGCGCAGGAACGTGATTTCCTCAGGCTTGCGCACAATCCATTGGGAAAGAGGCAGCGTTTGCGCGGTCACGTTCGCGCACGCCCAGTATGCTCCTCGACGTTGACGAGAACTTTGGCACATGCGCAACCACTCTGTGGCGCGTGCGTCGTGAACACCTCGCGCCTGGAGGGGCTCGGCGCGTGCGTAGGTGGTAGCTTCCCGAGAGGGGTTGGCGCATGCGTCCTAGAGGGCTGTGGTTCTGAGGGTAACTTGAGAAACCTAGTACAAAATGGCGGCAGATGGGCGGGCTCCGAGCTGTTTTGGGGATGGAGCGTAACCAGCCCCTAGCAGCCGCCTAACCGGGTTAGCGGCTCAGCGAGCGCAGGAGGGGCTCTTCAGGGGAAGGGGGCTGTTAAAAGCCCCGTAGAAAGCGAGGGGGCGGGGCTGCGGCGCGTACCCAGGGAGGGAGAGCGAGGCGCGCGCTCCCGCGACCATTGGCGGCCGCGCGACGCGCCCACCGGTTCGCGCGAGTGCGCGCACTGCCCGGCCAGTGTATCTCGGGACTAGGGGGCGCGTGCCCGTGAGAGAGGCCGGGCGGTGGGCTGTGGCAGCGCGACCCCTGGGTGCCATAGAGAGGAGGGTGTAGCGGCCTCCCGCGCTCCGGCCCCGTTCAGCGTGACGGGGTTTCACCTCCGTGCGTTGCGCCCGCTCTCGGGGGCGGGGATAGAGCCGCTCCATTGCAGGGGGGCGGCTTGCGTCTTTGCATTGCTGGCTGTTGCGTTGCATGCGGTTGCGGGGTGGGGGATGAGACCCTCGCGCGCGCCGTAGCGAGGGTTGCGCGCGTGGGCCGCGTGCAGGCCGCTGGCGGGGCTAGAGTTGAACGAGTGTTTCGTCGGACTGCACGTCACGGGATGGAGGCGGCGGAGGGAGCCTAGTGCACAGGTGCATTGCTGCTCATTGTAGGGAGGCAGGGAACCCCCAGCACACGGGGGTTGCATTGCCGCATTGCACGCCCTTAGCCGGCCTGCGAAGCCCTAGCACAAGGAGCAAAGGGTTGCAGCGGGTGCATTGTTACATGCATCCGTCTCTGGAAGCTGCCCTGGTCAAATATAGCATACCCGTGCGGCAGCAAGCCCAGCCCCTCTCCGCCCGGGCGCGCGCACAGGAGGCACGCTCCCCCCCCGGGCGAAGGGGGAGGGGAGGACGGCTGAGCGGTGCACGCGCTCCCGGCCGCGGCGGAGGGTAGCGGCGCTGCTGCTTGTGCGACCAGGGGAGGAAGATGGCGGCCGGCGGCGGAGGCAGCAGCAAGGCCTCCTCGTCGTCCTCCTCCTCGGCGGGGGCCCTGGAGGCGTCGCTGGACAGGAAGTTCCAGTCGGTCACCAACACCATGGAATCCATCCAGGGCCTGTCGTCCTGGTGCCTGGAGAACAAGAGGCACCACAACACTATCGTGTATCACTGGATGAAGTGGCTGAGGAGATGTGAGTGGGGGGAATGGGAGCAGGACCCGGGGGGGGGGGGAGGTGCACCATGGCGGGAGGCGGAGATCGGGGGGGAGGGGGGCTCTTGTTCCTCGATGAACGAAGGGGGCACCAGGAGGGAGATGTGGGGGGCGGGGCACCTAGGAAAGCAGCACTACAACCCCATAATTTTTCATTGGAGGAAGAGAGAGAGAAGGAGGCAAATGTAATAACTCCCTATTCAACCACTGAAATAGGTTATCCAGGGTCATGGTGGATTCTCGGTTGCTAGCCATTTTTAAATCAAGATTGGGTGTTTTCCTAAAAGGTATGCTCTGGGAATTATTTTGGGGGAAGTTCTCTGGCCAGTATTATGCAGGAGGTCAAGCTAGATGATCACAGTGGTCCCGTCTTGACTTGGACTCTATGAGTTGGGAGAGTGAGATTAGGATGGAGGCATTAGGGGCTGTGAGGGACTCTGGGGAAATAACCCCTTTCTTCCTTTCACTTGCCTTCCCTGTCTAGTCCCTTCTTCCCATTTTCCAAACCCTGTTAATCCAGACATATCCCCTGATATGAATCCCTTTCTCCCCCGCAGTTATCCAAACTCTATTGAGATATCCGTGTTGCCATGTCACTTATCCTATGATTCCCACCCTACAGGCTCTTTGATCCGCATCTCATTTATTTTCCCTCACTGTGCATCAGATTCTCAGTGGGTTCCTCTCGTTATTTAAACCATTTCCATTCCCACCCAAATGGTTCCTTTATTGTGTTTTAAATACTTTGGAGTCTATAAACAAAACTCAGTCTATATATAGCTGGTACAATCAGAGATGTTTCAAAATCATTGGTTTTCTTAGCTTGAAATATGCCATTTCTTTCATTTATTGATAGATTATTTGTGGTGTTAATACAAAATAATAGGAATGCCTGGTACCTGTTGCATTGTACCTCTTTAAAATAGATCTGTTTCAGAATTTAAAAAATCTTACTTAAGAATTTGGGGACTCAGTGATGTGAATTTATAAATTGTTTGAGATCTTTCTTTATAGTTCAGGACAAGTCTGGGAAATCTGTTGCATTACTTAGAATTTTTGTATGTGTGATATTTGATTCACAATCGGAAATGTTCATTTTGAAGTGCATGTGAGTGTATATCATTTACAGTAATAGACATTCTAACACAACTTCACAAAAGTCCAAAAACTGTAGTGGAAATCAACAGAACATTTGGGGTAGGGAGAGAGGGAGTGTCTTGAGAGGATGAAGGGGAGATAACTACCTTTTTGTACCACAGGTTTCAAACATATATTTAGTAATTGATAGCTAGTCGCCTTCCAGCTTTAGTTAACTTATTGAAGTTAAGGCTCTCTGGGGCATAATTATCCAGAGAAGAAAGTTTTGGAGCACATAACTTCTGGTCAAGCCATTCTAATCTTCACAGTTTTATCATATGGCGTTATCATTGCTGTATAGTGTTAACCAGTAGTTGAGGAGTCCTCTCCGGAGTCTCAGGTCTGCACTTATTTCTACTTGCATCTGAAAGATTTTTGTATACAATTCCAAGAAAAAAATAAGGATGTAAATTAACCACTTGAAACATCAGCTCTCATTTTTGGGTGCTAGCCACAGTCATCTTCCCCCACTCCCAAAATAGTAGTCTTTTTAGATGTGAGTAGGAGGAAGAGTATTGAATATTAAAATCAAATCTAGAGAGCATTGGCTGTAGTTGTATTGCGGATTTAACAGTGGAGAGATTATCTTTTTCACTAGTCTAAGCATGGTTTGATCATCATTCCTGGAATTGCTCTTTCATATGTCCTTAAAACATTCAAATCTCGTATGTCTCTGTATGAGCTAAAGTAAGTTTTGCAGGAGCAAGAAGGTAACATTAAAGTGGCATTATAACTCTTTGTTATGCTTAAAAATGTTTGAAATAGTTCATTTTCCATATTAAGAGATGATTCTCTAAGTTGTTGAGTGCCCGTTTACTTTGGTTGTACTTGAGGGCTCTCCACAGGAGGAAAGCACGATTGAGTCCTCATTCAGGAGTTGTGTCCTGCACTTACATCACTTATTCTAATGTGTGCAGGCTGATAAATGCTGTGAATTAATTGGCAGAATAGATTGTAAATTGTTATGAATCTTGATACTTGTGAGGTACAGTTATTAAGGCTTGAATTGCAGGTATTTATCTAGATGCAGAGATGATGGCAGATAACTGTTATACACTGCTTCAGTTAGCATACTTTGCACATATCAATTCTTCCTAGCAGTCTGAAAGTCTCAAAAACAAGACTTGCTTGTCATTTGGAATAAACAGAGATGTTTTTTGCAACAAATGTCAATGAAAATTAAGGTTTTGGAGCAGTCTGCAAGTAAAGGGGACATTTTGTGAGAGTGAGACATTTGCAACTCAGCTAGTATGCGGGTTCAAATATAAAATTAAGCTATTTTCCTTGCCTTTTAATTAGCATAAAAAACACTTCATTGTTGAAATTTTCAACAGTACAGTTGTCTGACTTGCTAAAATTTTAAACTATTAATATCAAAGATTGTAATTTAAACTTTATTTTCAGATATGTGAACTCAAATTAATATCTTAGTGAGAAGTGAATCTTACTTCTAGGGCTGAGATTGCTGGGCAGAGCAAAATAGAGTAGTTCATAATTTTCTTTTGTTTTGCTAGCGTGACAAGTAGTTGAGTTGGTTTTTTTAATGATATTATGTAAGAATCAGAATATTAACTCTTAAGAAACTGCTTTTGTCAAAACCTCTAATGACCTCTTTTATAAAGCTCAGAACTGGTACTCTATCCTCATCCTCAATCTGTCATCTGCCTTTGACACCATTGATCATGCTCTTCTTTATATCCTGTCCTGTCACGGCTTCCATGATTGTGTCCTCTCCTGTTTCTCCTCTCACCTCTCTTAATTGCTCCTTCAATGTGTCTTTGGATCATCCTCTTCATCATCCTCACATTTCTGTGCAGTTTCCACAGATCTCTGTCCTTGGGCCCCTTCTTTCTCTATATCTTACCTCTGGGTAATCTCACCTGCAAAGAAAATTTAGCTAGCGTTTCTCTCTGCTAAGGACTCACAGATCGATCTCTCTACTCCAGACCTGCCTTCTATCCAAACTAAAATCTCGTTCTTTCTGATATCTTCTTGTGAATGCCTAGCCATCAGCTCCGTCTCAACATGGATAAAAAAGAGCTCTTAATCCCCGTCCCCCACAAACTTCCCTGTTACCTCCATTCCCGTTCACTGTGGACAACACCACCATCTTGCTTGTCATTCAGGCCTCTAATCAAGCATCATCTTTGACTCAGATCTCTCTCTAAATCCTCACATTTAGGCTATATTTAATTTTCCACATCGGGCCTTTCTTGTTCATCCACTTCTAAAACTTGTCCTGGCTGCCCTCTCACATCTTGATTACTGCAACAAATCCTTGACAGATGCAGTTTTGCCCCACTCACATCCATTCAGAATGTCACAAATATCATTTTCTTAGACCATGTCATCCCTCTCTTTGCATCCCTCCTCTGGCTCCCCCTTCTCTATCACATCAAACAGGCTGTTTACTTTCAGTTTGAAGGAGCCTCATGGCCTGTCTGCTCCCTACCTATTATCTCTTAAGGTTAAGATTTTGTCTGTTAGTTTTAGTAAGTCATGAACAGGTCGCAGGCAGTAAACAAAAATTAATGGGAGCCTGTGACCTGCGTGTGACTTGTACTAAAAATAAGGGGGGGTGTGGGGGGAGAGAAGGAAATCACAGCCCAAGCCCCACTGTGCGGGGACTGGCAGCCTGAGCCCCACTGCAGGGGCTGGGGCGCACAGCTACGGGAGGGCAGAGGGCCACACATCTCCTGCCACTGATAGCTGAAGCCGAAGAAGTCACAAAAATGCAGTAAAGTCACAGAAACTGTGACTTCCATGACCTCTGCGACTAAATCATATTCTTACTTATGCACCATTGAGACATTGACTTCCTGCCTTCCCATCAGCCCAGAATGCATAGGGCCCTACCAAATTCACGGACATGAAAAACACGTCATGGGACGTGTAGGGGAGACCAGATTTCACTGAATTGGGCAGCCAGAGTGTGGTAGCTGCTGGCTAGGAGCCCAGCTCTGAAGGCAGTGCCATCACCAGCAGCAGCATAGACATGAGGGTGGCATGCCATGGTATTGATGATTACCTGTTCTGTTCATTCTCTTTGAAGCACCTGGCACTGGTCATTGTCAGAAGACAGGATACAGGGCTAAATATAGACCTTTGGTCTGACCTAGTATAGCCAGTCTTATGTTACTGCCACCCTTACTTCTGTGCTGCTGTTGGCGGTGGTGCTGCCTTCAGAGCTGGGCACCCAGCCAGCAGCTGCCTACCGGCTGCCCAGCTCTGAAAGCAGCAGCACAGATGTAAGGTTGGCAGTATCACTACCACCCCCACAATAGCCTTGTGACCCCACACTTACCCTGTTTTGGGTTGGGAACCCACAGTTACAATACCATTAAATTTCAGATTTAAATATCTGAAACTGAAATTTATTATTTTTAAAATCTTATGTCCATGAAATTGACCAAAATAATCCATGAATTTGTAAGACCGTAATGATACAGCTTCCATCACCCACTTGATATGTTTTCCAACACCTTCATGCTTTCTTCTGTGCTGCTCCTTATGCTTGAGAGGAATTCCCTATAAAGAGCACAAAACTAATTATTCTCCTTCAGATTCCACTTTAAAACTCTCCTTTTCTATCATCCCTACAAAAACTTGACAATAGTTAGGTGACCGTTATACTGAGTCCACCACCTATCATGCTGAGCCAATTTATTTCATAATTTCCTCATACTCTTACCTGTCTTTGTATCCACCTGTTGTTCATTGCTTTATACTTAGGGTATGTCTACACTTACCAGGGATTGATGCAGCGATCTATCCATTGGGGATCGATTTAGCGGGTCTAGTGAAGACCCACTAAATCGACCACAGATTGTGCTCCTGTCAACTCTGGGGTTCTCCACCAGAATGAGAAGCATAAGCTAAGTCGACAGGAGAGTTTCTCCTATCAACCCTATGCATTGTAGACACCTCAGTAAATCGAACTAAGCTACGTTATTCACGTAGCTGGAGTTGCATAACTTAAGTCGATTTAACTCCATAGTTTAAACCCTGCCTTTAGGTTGTGAGCAGTTTGGGGCATGGACTGTCTTTTTGTTCCATTTGTACAGCATCTAGCACAAAGGAGTCCTGATCCATGAATAGTAATGGTCCATGATAATACAAATAATAGCTGGTAATAATTAAGAAAATATGACTTGCGTTTATTTCTAATAGCTGTTATTTCCTGTGAGCCAATTGCAAAGGGTAGAATTAATAAGATGAGTGGCTTTTTGTCCCAGAATTCTTAAGAGTTTTTATAAGATGAAGGTACAGTAGAATCCAGTTGTCTGACCCTCCATTAACTGGTTCTCCTTATTAACCAATCAACCAGCGCACACAGGTCCAAAAGAGGGCAATCTCTCCTATGACCTCTAGATGGCACTGCAGCCTTGCACTTTCCATTCTCTGGGTTATCCGAATTTTTGGTTATCCGATCTGGCCTGAGTCACAGATGCCGGTTTCTGATTTTCCCTAGGGGTGCTCAGCCTCTGCTCAGTCCCAGGCCCTACCTCCACTCCACCTCTTCCCCTAAGCCCTCACTCCGCTTCTTCCCACCCCCACCTCACCCCTTCCCCCAACACCTCACTCCTGCCCCACCGCTTCTCCTCCCCGGTCCACCCCCCACCCCGCCTCTTTCCACCTCCTACTCTGAGCGTGCCCTGTCCCCTTCCACCGTCCCAGCGCCTCCTGCACACTGTGAAACAGCTGTTCCGCAGTGTGCAGGAGGCTCTGGGAGGGATTGGGAGGAGTTAATCGGTGGGGGCCACTGTCGGGTGTGTGGGAGGGAGCTGTCTGCCAGCCCGAGTCCCAGTTAGATTGGATAAATGGGGTTCTCCTTGTTAGATCCCTGTGTAGGACAATTTTTTAATCCCACCTCACAATTCCCATTCGCTCCTGCATTTTTTGTTGAATTGTTATCCTGCTATTAAGACAGCAAATCCTGTGGGACCTGCAGGATCCCAGTCCCACTGCAGACCTCTACTGCTTGTACTTATATTGAACTGAAAAAAATAGCTTGGTGTTTACATCTCTTAGTAGGGTGACACTGTTAAAGAAAGCATTGTACAAAAATTAAATTGAGCAGTTATAGGTGGTATTTCTGAAATGATTCTTGCCTTACACAGTATTTTCTTCTGGATTATAAATTCATTAAACATGTGAATAAGAGAATTAGAAATTTTTCTATGAATTAGACTATCATCTGTAGTGACATTAGCAGCACTGTTAAAAAGATCATTGATTTTCATGCAAACTGTGGTCAGGAAGAAATCTCCCCACTTACACCCACCATCATGTAGTCAGCCTTGCACACTTAGCTAGGTTCTCATCTAATGGTTTCTACCATCCTCTGGATACTGCTTGAGACAGAACATGTATTGATTTTTATTTTGGTATTTGAGTTGTTTTCTTTAATTCCAAAGTTTTCTTCTTCTGTTTATATCGTATAGTATGTACGTGTTGTCAAATCCTGTTAGATTTTTTTCCCTCTGCATTTTTCTGCTTTAAGTCTCTTAACAGATAAGGTACTGTCTAATTCTTATACAAAAGATGTGATGCTATTAGAATGGAACCATTCCTTTTTTAATGCAGAATTAGCACTGACATTTAAATATCTCTATCAGCACATGATTGAGTTACCTCTTCACCAGTTTTTTGTTCTAGTAGTATAATCATAAAGACAATGACCACTTGCTTATGTGAAAACTGAAAGTTTCACTAAAATAGACAATATTTGCTCTATAGAAGTATAAAGTATTTCATGCTGTGAATCACTTTTTCTCCAAAACTCACTACTGTAAATCTATATTATAAAAGACATTCTACAGGGCTATCTAATTTATTCAGTTCGTTTGCATAAATAGTATTTAGCCACAAATTAAATATCACATCACTTTTTTAAAAAGTACAGGAAGTGCACTTGAAGAATTTGAAAAACATTTGGCTGTTGGCAGTGTGAGATCAATAATGCAGTTTACTGTTTCATGAGAAGAACTGATGTCTCCTTTACAGTTTGTTGAGACATCATGATCGAATAAAAGGTCTCTTCATTCATTGATGTATAATAAGGATTTATTCAGGTACCTCCCAGTATGTTAACTGCATGCATTCCCAGCTTTCCAGTTGCATAATACAATGATATGATTGAAATTTGATTCTTCTTTGCATATGATTCTGTTTCATAAAAGCAGTATGCAGTTAGTGTGTTCTTATTTTGATATTGTTTTTAATCACTAAAACACTGCATATTAAGACTTGTGTATAACTATAGATATAGCCTTATCAACTCTGATTTATTTGAGAATTACTTTTTTGTAGTTTGTAATTTGGAAGGGTTAGAAGAACCAATTGAGCCTAACTGGAAAAAAAAAAAAATCTTTCTGCCTTGGTGCATATGTTAAAGTTCAACATCATGAAAACTACTGTGAGGTTTCAAGTGCTGGATTGTGGCATAATTAATTTAATTTAGCTGTTAAAACTAACTGACTGACTTGCCACTTGAAGAAATCTATAGGATGGTTGATTTAAAGAAGCCTAAAACTTGATTTAAAGGGGCCCTGGCAAAACCAAAACAAATTGATTTAAAATAAATCCTTAAATTATTATAATTTTCTTGAGGTCTAACTTTTTGGCATTGTATAGAAGATTTCTGTCAGTCTGTGTAGACAATACAACTATGACAAAAATGCATGGAGTGACCAACGGATGGATTTAACAAAGTTGTACAGAATTTTTAATAACATTATGGTAAACTTTCTTAATTTGGCAGAATAGTTGTCTAGATTAATACAACTGCATTTTAAAGTTTGACCTGCTCTTCACCGTTTTGGCTGCTTGATTTAATTTTTTTTTTTGTAATTGACTCATCTTAGATATCAGTCATGTATTAGCACAATTCTGCTGTTTGTGTTCCACGGCACTGTAGAGGAAGGTTTAAATTCAAAATATGTTTTGGGGGAGGCAGTGGCCTGGTGGATGGAGCACTATATCCCAGCTCTGCCACCGGCCTGTTGGATGACCTTGGAGAAGTCATTTCCTCTCTGTCTCAGGTTCCTCATCTGTAAAATGAAGAGAAAGATACTGATCATTGTAAAAACATGTTAAGATCTGTGGATGAAAAGCACTAAAGAGCTGAGAATTATTTTTCTTATTAGATAACAAATCTTAACTTTTTTCATATCGGGTTTTCTATTAAACATAAATTTGGGGCCTAAACTACTTGAGTGTCCTATTTCATAACTGTTACCATAGTTAACACAGCATAATGAAAACGGCAAGAAATCTGTGTTAAATAATAGCAACAATAATTGTCCATAAATATCTGAAAAATGTACTTTTCTGCTAGTCAGTAATGAGTGAAAAGACTTCCATCTGGGAACTGAAAAGTGAGCCTTGTAAATTTCACTTGGCTACTTCTGCTGGGGCCCTCCTGTGGGCAGGAGTAGTAGAGACAGTGGACTGTATTCTGTTGCTGCTGGATTGCTCTTGGAGAAGGAGGAAGATAAATGTATCTAGCCTCACCATCCCATTAGTAGCCTTTGCTGCTTCTGGTCTTATACCTGGGGATGTGCAATGTGTAGCAGTAGAAAAGAGTCTCATATGAACTTCTACTGCTATTTGGGATGGGCTGGGAATGAAGAATAAAGACCTTCTTCCTTCTCCTAAGAGATTGCAGAAGCAGCAGGCCTGTGTCTGTGGCTTCTGCATGTTGCAGGTCTGCAAGAGAAGCAGCAGAGGGAAATTTACAAGATTATAATCAGTTTCACTTCACTGACACAGCAGCTGGAGGGCCTCATCCTGCAGGGAAACCTCACCCGCCTTTCCCAAAAGGAGGCGTGTAGGTGGGCATGCTCTCACAAATGGAGAGGAAAAGCATCAGAAAATCTAAGTAGAACAGGATTGAGAAAGGAAGGGCAAAGAAGCGGCATTTGTGCACATTTATATTCTCCCCCAACACACCTATCTACTCTTGTCTTTTCTCTCCCTCATCCTCAGCACCAGAAATGACAGGAGTGGGGAGAAGAGACTTCCTCCTGATTGTGTACTGAACATAGCACTTCCTCATCATCTGCTAGCCAAAGCTAATACAAAAGACTAGAGGTGGGTGGGCAATAGCAGCTTAGATCACTGCCTTGGGACTTCTTGGACACAACTTGAGCTGGGAGGTGTAATCTTTTTTTTTTTTTAATTAAACTGGGCACTGGCCTGTTAGAGTCCAGTAAAATGTTCAGGTCATAAAGTTAGCTCTCTGGTGGATATCTTCCTAAATGACTATGTATAGTCAGTGTCTTGAAGCAGATGTGACTTAATGCTTCGGAAAACACATTAATAAGTAATCATTGCATACATTCGCACACTAGATGCAAATTCTTTGCATCTCATGATCTCACACACACGCCTTTAAAATAAGTTCACCATGGGCACTTGCCACAGGTCGTGCCAACAGCGCTAAACTAGCTTTGACTAACTTGTCCTGTAGCTTTTTTCATTTGATAATTTTATGGCTAAGTGCTGAAAAGATGTTGTCGTAACAGCTTTATTTTTAATTTTTGCTTTCTGAAGATAAAAGATGTAGAGATGAAATTGTAGACTTTACCACTGTGAGAATTAACCACTGTATGGCATAGGCACATTTACAGAGTGGATTAAAAGCACAGGTGCAACTACTGCTTACAACAGCTGATATAATAGGAATACGTCACTACCAGAACTGATTGTAAAGAAAACACTACCCGTTTACCTCTCCTCAAGGAGAACCCTGGCTTTGAGTTTTGGTAGACTGGTAAGGGTCAAAAGTTCCAGAGTCCAAGACCATCCTCCTCAGGAAAACACCTGCCTTTAGTCCTCCAAAATTCAAATCTAGGCACATCAAGCTCCTCAGCTGTTGGTATGTCGCAGCCTGGCTCAGTTCCCCCTCTGTGGATGGACATCAGTTTGTTCTGCTTGGACTCAGTTGCTGGATCCCATGTACTTTTAAGCCTCCTGGCTCTGAGTGGTAACTGGTCACTGTTCCTCCTAGCTGTGGGTGTCTCAGGCATACTTCCAGGTGCAGTCTCCATGTCTGACATGACTTCTTGGGCAGTGGGACTCTACAATCTGGCCTCAGCCCTCCATTCTTCTTGGAGCTCTTGTACATGATCCCTTAGAGTTCCCCTCATTGTGGGTGCTCTGATCTTCTAAATGAATCCCTTCAACAGCCATGTGGCAGGCAAGCAAGGAATACAGGCTTAGCAAAGGAATTTTTTAATCACAGGTACTTTACTGTTAAACGGTGCTGGAGAGATGCAGATCTTTGGAAAATATCACAGTCCTGAATGCTCCCTCTTGTGTCTCATTTCACCCTCCTGCGAGTTCTGGGTTTGGTCCGTGTCCATAAGCTCAGGGGTTCTCAAACTTCATTGCACGGTGACCTCCTCCTGACAACAAAAATTACTACATGACCCCAGGAGAGGGGGCGGAGCCTGAGACCGCCTGACTCAAACTGAAACCCAAGGGCTTCGGGCCCACTTCCTGGGGCTGAAGCCGAAGCCTGAGCCCTGCTGCCCAGGGCCGAAGCCTGAGCCCTGCCACCTGGGGCTGAAGCCTGAGGCTCCAGTCCCAGGCAGTGGCGCTCAGGCTTCGGCAGCAGGCCCCAGCAAGTTTAACACCAGCCCTGGCAACCCCATTAAAATGGGCTTTCAATCCACTATGGGGTCATGGCCCACAGTTTGAGAACTGCTGGGCTAGAGGGCTTCCTGACTTCCCTCTCCTTACTCTGGCCTTCTGGCATGAGGTCTTGGATGGCCTCTCCTCACAGACCATTATCCCTTAAATATCGTTTCTGACTCCTCTAGGGAATGTATCCAGGCTCAGGAACTCCAGCCCCCTCCCCAGACTAGACTTCGGTGTAAAGACTTCATTGTTTTTGTGGGCAGGCTGGTAGTGGAGGGGTGAGAGCTATTGACCCTAGTTTGATCTATGCCAGCTTCTCTCACTTAGTAATTCAACTAAATATAAACCTCCTACTACAGAATGGATGCTCTAATCCATAGTGGAGGTTGCAATACAGTGTAGCCCCTGAAAAGAAATGGTGGTTACTAAACATGATTGAGTTCATAATTTGATACAGACATACCCCAGTCAATCACATTGTGGCTCATAGAAAGAGACCTAGTCTGCTGGTTAGTCAGGGCTCATGCCATAATAGGATGATAGAGATTATAGCTAACATTTTGCACACCTAGAACTTACTCTTCTAAACCAAGTTTGGAAAGGAATTTTCCCTCAACTCAGAGTGGCAGTGACCTTGGGTTTTTTCATCTTCCTGTGCACCATGGGGTTCACACCATTCTCTAAGATCATCTGTCTATATCTCGATTAATCAACTCCTGCCATTGCTCAGTTCGCCTCAGTCCCTTTTGCTCTGAGCCTGTGGCACACAGTAGCTTAGTCTCCTGAAGGCAGTTCTGTTTTGGTCTAATTCTTGTTCTTGGCTTGATGTGTGGGGGTGGTCGGGTGGTATTCAGTGGCAAGTGATATTCAGGAAGCCTGGATGATCTGGTGGTCCCTTCTCGCCTTACACTCTGATTCTAGTAGAGCAACTGTGATGTTGCCATGTGCTACAGCTTGCCAGTCATCAAACACAGACTTGTGAAATTAATTGAAATTTTTTCCAGCTTTGTACAAACTTATTTTAGCGGGGGGAGAGGGCGAGCTCATTTTGGCAAATATTCTTCTCACTGTATTTTCACTTCGCTGAGGCCATCCTCTTGTCACCAAACACAGCATATCCTTTGAGACCCATAAGTAGATTCCCCTCTCTAGATGTTTCCATGCAGGCAAACAGAGAGGTGCTTGATTCATTAGGCTACATCTCTTTTCCAGAGGTTCAGTAACATCCCACAAGTGTTTGCATTAAGCATCCTTAACTTCATTCCTTGGAAGAAATATAGGGTATGGCCAATGGTGGCTCAATAAATGAGGAGCAGCAAATATATAAGAAACTTGGCCACTAAGTGTTTAAATTTGCAGCATGTGAGTGATCACATTTCTCACATGTGTGCAACATAGTCTCTCTAGTGTATGTTTCCTGCCTGAACTATAAGTCTAGTATACATGGGAATATTTTTCGGTATAATCCAAGGCATGGATTTAAACCAATATGGTTATACTGGTATAACGCCTGTGTGGTCATTGTTTCTAGTACAAGAGTGCCATTTTTCATTTAGCTTGTTGTTTGGGAAGGAGTGTAATCTTAAATGAAATCTAAAATTCAGTCTTTTGCCTGAATAAAAGTGTGTGTATGTGGGGGGGCGGGGATTATACCAGTATAGAGTTAATTGATAAAACTTCCCCATGTAGACAAGGTCCTGGGTTCTATAGGATATATCTACACTGCAATATAACACCCACAACTGGTTCGTGTCTGCTTACTTGGGCTGCGGGATTGTAAAATTGAGGTGGAGATGTTCAGTCTCAGGGACCCTCCACCTCATGGAGTCCAAGAGCTCAGGCTCCAGCCCAAGCATCTACACAGCAGTTTTAAAGTCCCGGAGCCCAAGCCAGCTGACATGGGCCAGCGATGAGTGTTTTATATCCATATCCATAGAGACCTATTGCCTGGTCTAGATCATGTTCTCCAACATGTCAAAGAGACACTGTAAGTGAATACCTCTGAATTCACAATAGGTAGATTAGAGGTACAGTAGAACCTCCGAGTTACGAACATCAGAGTTATGAACTGATCAGTCAACCACATGCCTCATTTGGAACCAGAAATGCGCAATCAGGCAGCAGCAAACACAGAAGCGAGTACAGTACTGTGTTAAACAGTCTACTAAAAATATAAAGGGAAAGCAGTATTTTTCTTCTGTATAGTAAAGTTCCAAAGCTGTATTAAGTCAATGTTCAGTTGTAAACTTTTGAAAGAACAGGAGTGGGTGGGTGAGATTCTGTGGCGTGCATTGTGCAGGAGATCAGACTAGATAATCATAATGGTCCCTTCTGACCTTAAAGTCTATGAATCTATAATGTTTTGTTCAGAATTACGAACATTTCAGAGTTATGAACAGCCTCCATTTCTGAGGTATTTGTAATTCTGAGGTTCTACTGTAACAGCTAGAAAAATCAGAACATAGATGACATGGCTCCAAGGGAATCTCATTTGTCATCTGTTCAAGCAGGAAGTGTCCTGACTTACTTCCCATAAACTTTTTTTGTTACTATTATTTGACTGTTTACATGGTATGGAATGAGAGCAATGCAGTAAATGTTGAGTTATATCTCCTCTCATCTCAATGAGCAATGCCATCAAATGAAAATCTATACATTTCTCCTAACACTCTTACTTTTGAAAGTTAAAATATTTAGCTACTGGGTCATGACTTGTTCAGGCCAGTTGCAGGGCAGCAAAATAAAATAAGCTGCATCTAGCACTTCCTGTATAGCCAAAAATAGTGACACAGCAGGGAACAACACAACAGCTGGGGAGTGAGGGGCGGAAGAGAATTTAATGTATCAGGAGATTTATCTTAGTATTTTCTGTATTGCTAATAACCATAATGTCTAAATGTTGATATGCGATAGCTAGGGCTCTGCTCTGATTAGAGCACAATACAGGATAGGCCTCTTTGCATATGCTTTATAATTGAAGCTACAAAATTATGGGCAACATTTTTCCTTCTCATAGCTTTTCCCATTATGATGATAGAAATGTTTTAACTGAACACTATGTGAACCATTCTGCCTCTGCTAAAGAAATGCATTGTAGAAGTGTCATTATGCAGTTCTTTTAATATGCTTCCTGAATTGAGTTCATGTTTGGAGTAGCAGTAATTTTGCTAAAACAGGTTTAGTGGAGTTGTGGTTATATGAAAAATCATGCTCAGAACAATAGTCTGAAAGAAGTTTACAAATGGGGAATTTTAAAGAACCAACATTTTGTGTGCATGTTAGAGTACCATTGTATATGACCATGTACGATACCTTGTTGAAAGAGCATCAACAACTGAAGGAAAGGTTTCTTGAGGCTGCTGTAGTGGTGGTCCAGTGACTTTTAATGGGGTATATCCTGCTTCCCTCTGGAAAATGTTTGCTTTTCGTGCAGGAGAGGGTAGCACCTGTGCTACTGCTCTGATGCATGTTCCTTCCCTCAGTGGTGCTGGTAGGAGCATAGTAAAATTAGGGAAGACCTAGTTGGAATTGTATTGCTTTGGCCGCACTGTAGGGAAAAGAGCTTTATATAGGTGCACCAAAGGCTTTTGCTTTTCAGAAGTAGCAGAGGATTTACACCTGTTCTGTTTCAACACCTTGCTTTTCCCATGGCCCAACAGGAGCAGCAGGATCTAGGCCAGTGTATCACTGCAGTTCTGTTGCTGGGAAAGTGCTTTGTGCACAAGCAGCAATGCATGTATATTCCTTGAGGGAGGAAAGTGAGGCAGTAGTAAATGGACTAGGCACACAGAAGCAAAGCATCAGAGGACTGGCCTGCTTGGGTCTGTCAGCTTGTTCTTTGTGAGGAGGAGCTGGGAAGCAGTACACTTTACTGCTTTGGTAAGGCTGAGCTTTTCTTTGCCATAACCACTCTGAGTTGAATGAAGGTAATAGTTTCCAAAGGGTGCCCTGTCCATCCCTCCACAACCAGAGAAGTGCTTTGTTGTGTGACCTTTTGTGGAGGGAGTGAATGGGAAAGGAAGATGAGTTTCTGGAAGCCCCCGGGAAAGAAACGGTGTGAAACGGTGAGTGGGGCTAGGGCAATAGACAATGGTAAATTTGGATCTTATGCAATAACTCTGGTATTGAATATGTGGAAAGTGCTCTCATTCTGTGGTGATGGGCTGAAGTATAAAGTTCGAAATTAGATTAGTTTATACTACTCTGTATTAAAATGGGTACTGTAGTGTGTCAGCTTGATTCAATTAAATTCCATTTTTAAATCCCATATCTGTTAAAGCCCTCTTCAAATATTTACTGAAAACTGAAAAAAATCTTTTAATAACATTTTTATGACTTTTCACTGCTTTCTGTTGGTTATAAGTATCTTTTCTTCAAGGGAGAATGCTATACAGGGGAAAGCAAGTAAAGTGATTATACACAAAGCACTCTCAACCACAAAGTGAGCAAACTGAAAAATGAGGAAGAATAAATCTTAACAATTTAAATAATTGTAGGTGGTGTTTGTAGCTATTTTGGGTGCAAACTTTCAGGTAAACAAGCTTTCCAAATTGTCATTGATCCTTTATTGTAACTGCTTCCCATTTGCTAGTGTAATCCAATTGCTCTTCAGGTTAAAATCTGTCAATTATTTGTTACTTTCCTTGGTAATGTTGTTATTCCAGTCACTGCACTCCATGTGGCTGTAGGCTAGCTGCCCAGCCAAAGAGACCCTACACAAGTGATTATTTTTTAGATATAGCAGGCTTCTTAATTATTAAATTTCTGTAAAAATATTTTTCGTAACTGTGCAGCCAAAAACTGCAACTAAGGTGCTTCTTCAAAAGTTGTAATGGCTGCATACCATGCAGATTTTTTGGGCCAAACTGGCCTTTTCTCCTTCTAAGATCGCCATATAGTATTTATTTTGACCTTTTACCACCTCTTGATGTCAGTAGTCTTTCTAGTCATATGATCCCATGAGCTGAGTAAAGATTACAAAACTTACAAGAAGTCAGTGACCCTTTGCTATTAATTTAGATTCCTTATATGGCCAACTTTAGACTAGAGACTTAGTACTTGTAGGAAGAATGCTTTCGCTTAGGGTATGTCTTCACTACTGGATCGGTGGGCAGTGATCGATCCAGCGGGAATCGATTTATTGCGTCTAGTCTAGGCAGAATAAATCGCCCCCTGAGCGCTCTCCTGTCGACTCCTGTACTCCAGCTCTGCAAGAGGTGCAGGCAGAGTCGACGGGTAAGCGGCAGCCGTCGACTCATCGCAGTGAAGACACTACGGTAAGTCAATCTTAGTACGTCAACTTCTGCTACGTTATTGATGTAGCTGAAGTTACATAACCTAGATGGCCTCGCCCACCCCCACACCTCCAGTGTAGACCAGGGCTTAGTTGCACCTTTCATTCAAGGATTTTGAACCAGTTCCCAAAATGAAGTTTCACAACATACCTGTGCTAAATTAGTATTGTACGTAATTTTCAGATGAGGAAATGGAGGCAGTGAAGTGATTGCTCATAGTCACACAGCAAATCTTTGTCAGAGCGATGCATAGAATTTGGGTGTCCTGACTTCCAGTCTCATGTGTTAACTCCTAGTCCAGTCTTGTTACCGTTGCCCTATTAATAGAAATATTGCTGAAAAAAATCACATATTTATAAAATTTCATCAGAAATGCTAATAGTACTCTTTGCTTTGCAGTAAAACTGAATTTCTTTTCATTTTGTCTTTAGCTGCTTTTCCTCATCGATTGAATCTGTTTTATCTGGCCAATGATGTCATACAGAACTGTAAAAGGAAAAACGCAATTGTATTTCGGGATACATTTGCAGAAGTGCTTCCTGAAGCAGCTGCTTTGGTTAAGTAAGTGATATGTTTTGTTTATTTGTGGGCTAATAGCTTAAAAATGTGAATTAACTGATGATAGCCCTAACAGATCTAGCTATATAAAACTGTTAGAAATATTTCAAAGGTGTTTTCTTATTTACTCAATAAATTGTCCCATTTTTTAAGATTATTAATGCACACATTGGTGATTTCACATTTGCAAAAAACAGAAACTCTTGCATTAGAACATTGTTTTTATTGATTAAAAAAAAATCTTCTGCTGGAGCGGATGTAAACACAACTATGCCAATTGAGGATCTTGATGTGGGACAGGAATAGAAGGGAGTGTATATTTGGCTTTATGGAAGTTCTTAAACTGTGTGAAATATTTTTTAATTTATGAAGTGTCTGACTGGAGACATGGTGAAGTGAAACTTGAAGAAATTTATCTGTAAAGTACCTAATATTCTGTACGTGCTATGTAAATAAGGTATAATTGGAGGGCTTTGATTTCTCTGATCAGGTTACTTTTTTATGCTCCCTTCCCTGTTTCAAAGAACATGCTTTCTAAAAAAAACCAACCATGTATGAAGGAAGACTGATGGTTTGTTTTTTTTTTTTACTAGAGTCATATTAATTACAACACTTTCTCTTAATTTGCCTTCTATCTCCTTGATTTCTGTGCTTTCATCCTGCTCTTCACCTCCTTATTTTCACATTTATCTTAATCTGTATATGCTGTTGTACTTAAAGTGTTCTTAAAGGTTTAAAAGTCTCTCATAGAATTTTAGAAATGTAGGCCTGGAAGAGACCTCAAAAGGTCAATATAGTCTACCCCCTCATGTTGAGGCAGGATCATGGATACCTAGACCATCAGTGACAGATGTTTGCTTAGTCTGTTCTGATAAACTTCCAGTGTGGGTGATTCCAAAACTAGAATCCTGCAAGTCTCTGGTTATCCGCTTTAAATCCACGGACCATTTTTGCACATTCGATGCGGATTCAAATTTTGTTTCTGTGCAGGGCTCTATCCATAACCTCCCTTGGTAACTTGTTCCAGTATTGAACTATCCTTACAGTTAGAAAGATTTTTCTAAATCTTCCTTGCTGGAGATTAAGTACATGACTTCCTGTTTTACCTTCAGTGGACATGGGGAACAATTAATCACTATCCTCTTCGTAACAGCCCCCCCCCCCCCCCCCCCCCCCCCCGCTTCCTCCCCCAGTCTTCTTTCCTCAGGACTAAATATGCCCAGGTTTTTTAACCTTTCCTCAAAAAGTCAGGTTTTCTAAACTTTCCATCATTTTGTTGCTCTCCTCTGGACTCTCTCCAGCATGTTCACATCTTTCTTAAAGTGGGGTGCCCAAAGCAGGACACAATACTCCAGCGAAGGTTTCACCAGTGCCGAGTAGAACAATTATCTCCTGTATCTTACACATTGCTGTTAATGCACCCCAGAATGTAAGTCTTTTTCACAACTGCATCGTATTATTGGTTCATATTCAGTTTTTGATCCACTATAACCCCAGATCTTTTTCCGTAGTATTGCTGCCTAGCCAGTTATTCCTCATGTTATATTTGTACATTTGATTTTTTTTTCCTTCCTAAGTATAATTCTTTGCATTTGTCTTTTTAGAATTTCATCTTGTTGACTTCTGACCAATTTGTCAAGGTCGTTTTGAATTCTAATCCTCTTCTCCAAAGTGTTTGCAATCCTTCCCATCTTGGTGTCCTCCACATGTTTTATAAGCATACTGTCCAATCCATGTCTTTAATGAAAATATATAATAGTACCGACCCCAAGACAGACCCCACTAGATATGTTGTCCCAGTTTGACAGTAAATCATTGAGAGTTACTCTTTGAGTATGGTTTTTTCAACCAGTTGTGCACCTACTTCATCTATACAAGGTGAAAACTTTCTAAAGCTTCTGATCATATTTTTATTTGTTGCTTGACACCCTAATTGCTGGGCTGGACTGTAATTTTACTTTATGATCACGCAGAAGGTCTGTGAAGCAGGCAATGCCTATTCATTCATAAATACTAATGTGAAAGGATCTTGTGTTTCTTGAGAGTGGATGTACTCCTGCTGCTCATTCCCCAAGTGAAGTTCTAACCGTTTTGTGGCAGCTTAATAATTTTCACAGAAAGATAGAGCCTTTAGAGTTGTTTTGTATCTATCAGAGGACTAACTGTGTTAGTCTGTATCCCCAAAAACAATGAGGAGTCTGGTGGCACTTTAAAGACTAGCAGATTTATTTGGGCATGAGCTTTCGTGGGTGTAAAAAACCACGAAGAAGTGGGTTTTTTACCTATGAAAACGTATGTCCAAATAAAACTGTTAGTCTTTAAGGTGCCATTGGACTCCTCCTTGTTTTAGAGTTGTTTTAACTTTTATTGGGGAGTTTCCATCTTGCTTTTAACTGCATCTTTTCATTTAGTGTTTTATGTAATGGTACTCTCTCTGTGAAGAACTAAAGAAGAGCTGTCCTCATTTTTACAGATGTGAAAAGAAGTAAAGTGAGCTTAAGTGACTTGAATGCCAAGATCATACCAGATGTCTGTTGTAGAGGCAAGAATAAAACTTGACCTCTGTGCTGCCAATCCTGTGCCTTAACCACAAGACTATACTTTCTCCACAGTGCCTTTCAGTTATGTTATAAACTCAGATGCTACGATTTTATGATTTAAAAAACATGACCAAGCTTTTGAGGATATACTTGCAGTGCGTTCACTTTGGGGAATGTATTTTTAAACCACTTTTTTCTATTATAGCAGAGCACTAGCTTTCTACTTAGAACGACTATCCTAAATGTTCTAAAATCCGTATGCTGACTTGAATTATCTTTAAATTTGTAATGCGTCAGAAGAGTTTGGTAGTGTTAGTGATCCAAATTTGAAGTCATCCAAGCAAGGGGTTTTCAAGATACAGCGCTTCCCCCCTGCCCCCCCCAATATAGCATTTTACAAAATCATCTTGTTCTAACGTGTGTGTGGCTCTAATCTCCTCCAAACTGATCTGAGTTGCTCAGGATTTATATCAGCTAGTGCATGGCTCTCACTATCCCTTAGAAATATTGAAGCGGTTATTCAGGGTTAAGTTAGGTACGCCAGGTCAGCACATGCCTAAAAGAGTGAAATGAGTATGTTTAGCAAGATTAGGGGTCTGTTGAAGAAAAAGGATTTCCAGGCCGCCTGTTGTAAAAGTGACATGCTGTGGTTACCAAACCTGAGCTGTACCACTGCGTTAGGAGCATGAATTCTACCGTGGGCAGTTTTCAGAGAGTGTCTTGTACACATTCTTTGCTCTCTGCCTGCATTCTGCAGGGGCAACTTTTTGTACATTTTTGTCTTGAGATCAAAGATTCTGGTTTGAGTGATATTTTAAAATGCTCTAATATCTCTGCCTGCAAGAGGATATTAATTTATAAGTGTTGGCAAGGAAATTAGCATCAAATAGAGGGAAGCTAGACTCTGGAAAGCATTTAGGATAATGTGATCTTGTTTCCTGAACAATAGGACTGCGTGAGATCAGAGGAAAGCTAGTTGCTGCATCATTTGGTTAAGGAGTTTCTGAACACAGCGCCTCCAGCATGGGCTGCTGGGGAATACGGGAGGGCGGTCAGATTAATGTTTCCGGGCGGGTGGGGGGTTAGAGCAGTGCAAGGGGTGTGGGGATTGTGTGTGCAAGGAGAGGATAAGGGGAACTAGGGGATGAAGATGGGACATTTGGAGCTGTGGCAAGGGGAGGAGGATAAATGGGAGTTGGGGGATGCTTGGGGTGTGGGAGGGGAGAGGTGGGAGGCTGAGAGGGGGGAAACATGGGGGTGGATCACTGTAGAAGTTGGGACTGTCAGCCCCACATTTTCCACATTCCATTTGAAGCTACCCTGCCCCCCCCCCCCCCGCCCCCAGGCTGGGTTGAGTGGTGGTGGGAGATTCATAGCCCCATCTCTCTGTGGCTGGGGGCTGGAGGGAGATGTGCCTCAAACAAAAGTGAGGGATGGGGTAGCAGGGACCCCCAACCCTCGGGCGGATAGCCCCCCTCCCCCCTTTGTGTGAGCAAGGATCTCAGAAGGGTCCTGTTTCCTGGGGAGGTCTGAGCCCTCCTCCGGGTCTGAAGGTAAGCTGGGATCTGGGGAGCGGGGTCCTTGCCTCCCTGTGTGTGGATCTGGTATCGAGGGACCATGCCCCCTATGAGAGTCAGTTTATCCGGAGTCCTTCCTCTCCTGGCAAGGTCTTAACCCCTCTTCCTGCCCCCTATGTTGTGAACCTGGATACTACATGCCCAAGGGAGAGGGGATAAGAACATCCACTGAGATGAATGGGGTAACTCCCACTTCTCTGAGCTATTGTTTCAAGATGTATTCATCTCCATATATTCACCATTTTGTCAATGGAGTAATCATTACCAAGGAGCCAGAGGCAGTGGATGGGGAGAGGTGAGCTCTTGTACATGGGGAGGGGGGACACACGACAGAGATGCTGTTGAAAAACAAAACCCAAGGAAATATAAAAGGTGCCTTATGTGGAAAGTGGCTAAATTTAAACCTCTGAAAATCAGGAAGTATAAAGTTAGGGTATTCTCCATCCACTATAATGCAGCCTAGTTTTGGGTATGTCTACAGTACAGATGCTGCGCTGACGCAGCAGCGCCGTAGTGGAGACACTTGGTACAGAAGGGGTTTTTCCATCATTCTAGTTAATCCACCCCCTCGAGGTGGCAGCTAAATTGATGGAAGAATTCTTCCTTAAATCTAGCAGTGTCTGTATCAGAGCTTAGGTTATCCTAACTGTGTATCTTGGGGTGTGTGAATTTTTCACACCCCTGAACAATGTAGCTAGGGTGACCTAAGTTATAGGTGTAGACCAAGCCTTAACTTAGCCCTCTCTGAGCAATGTCCCAGTATCCTAATAACAGGAGTACTAGCATTCTGCACTCACAGATGTTACAGAATGCTTTGGGGACAGAGCAAATGAGCACTGTATGATTGTATTACAGCATCTCTTTGCTAAGACAAATCTTAAATTAGCTCAGGCATATCTATTCCACACATTCCACTTCAAACTTACTAAATGTTCCTACCCCTTCACCCTTGCCTTGAGGATTCATTCTGGGACATCTCCTTCATTTGTCCCTCATTTAGCCATGCAGACCACTGTCATGTCTGCCACCACACTGGTGACAATCCCCTGGCAAGAAGACACTCTTGTGCAGTGCTACAGACACAGCCTACAAAATTATGTGCAGACATGAGGCATACTTGTTCTCTCAAGGTAACATGCAACTGTCAATATTGCAGCCACAGTTCTGCCAAACTGCTTCAGCTAATCCCCCCCACTGTTCAGTACAGCTACACCCAATAAAGTGGGTGCAGCTGGAGTGCATGCGAATAAATGCTGGAATTCAAATCTGTGGAAAACAAACAATTGCATGTTCTCTTAGTTCTTTCTCATGCTGCAGGTTTTTTGTATATTCATAGATTAAGTCCAGAAGGGGACAATTATGTGATCTAATCTAACCTCCTGTGTAACACAGGCTGGAGAATTTCATCTAGTTACTCCTGTATTGAGCCTAATAGCCTGAACTAGATTAAAGCATCTTCCAGTAAGCCATCCAGTGTTGATTTCAAGACATCAAGAGAAGGAGAATCCATCACTTCCATTGGTAATTTGATAACCGTTTCATCATTTACTGAAGCATTCCCAGTGGTTATTGCCAGCTCTCAGGAGCAGTTAAGATTGCATTGCAAGGTTAGCATGTACGTTAACTTTATATTTTCTGGGATTTAGAGGTTTGTTTACCAACTTTCCACATTTTGGAAGGATATGAGGCACCAGTGGGTTACCTTAATTCTGCATAAACAGTGTTTTTTGGGGCATGTAATTTTAGTATTGATGGTTCGTTCTTATAATAGAAACGTATGTATTTACCAGCCCAGGCACAAACTCCGCTCTTCCACCTGTATTACAATAATAGTGTGTGTTATATTTTAATCATCTGTCAAAAATGTTATTCACTCCAGGCAATTTGGATGAGTAAAACTTTCAACAGACAGATGTACCTGACTTTGTGGCAGTATAGAATTTTCGGAAATGATATTTTCTTTCAATAGGACACACATTTTATAGATTCAGAGCTTCAGAGGGACATAGTGGGTGAGGTAATATCTTTTACTGTGCCAACTTCTATTGGTGAGGGAGACACGCTTTTGAGCTACACAGAGCTCTTCTTCAGGTCTGGGAAAGGTACTTCCAGTGTCACAACAAAACACAAGGTGGAACAGATTGTTTAGCATAAAAGTTAACAAATTGTAACAGATAATTCAAAGTACAGGCCTGTTAAAACTCCATAGTTCCATTAACATGCACAGTCAGGACAAAAAAGAGGGTTAGTGGGTTACAGATTGTTGGTATAAGCTATAAATCCAGTGTGTCTGTTCAATAAATGATTTGTAGTGTCTAGCAGAGTAATGAATTTAAGCTCCCAGGCTCGTCTTTTGAAGTGTTGTGCAGGTTTCCTTTGAGGATGAGGACTGGTAGATCAGATACAGAGTGGTTGCTTTGTGAAAAGTGTTCACCCACAGGTGATAGTGTTTTTGTTTTTTATCGTCTTCCTGTGTGAATTCATTCAAGAGCATAATGAATGTCTGGTCACACCCACATAATTTTTAGTGGGGCCTGTGATAGACATGTGTAGGATCCATGGATCTTCAAAGGTGTCCTGTAGGGAGTTCTGATCATTGTAGCAGTGGCATAGTATGTCTGTGTCCCTTTCATTTATGCTGTTCCTACAACTCTGTTGGCTCTGAATGTTAGTTTCGTGTGATCAAAAATAGTAAACTAATTTCATATTTCAATAATGCCGTGTTTAACTTTAAAAAGTCCAATTTTACAGCTTTAACGTATGTTGTATAGCAGAAGAGCCCCAAAGAGAAATGAAAATGCAATAAAATAGATGCTATTTAACTTCTACATCATAAAATGTATCTGTATTAAACACTTTTAGTAATATAGGTTGTATTTGTTGATAGCGTGAAACTCTCAGACATTAAAAATTGGCACTTCGCCTGATGGTGCAAGCTTAACCCAACCCTATTTATCCTTCAAATAATCTTGTACTCAGTTAGGTGTAGCACCTTTTAGACATGTCAGTTGAAGAATCTACATGTAACAAAGTAGTTCTTAAGGAGGTTGGCTATAAAAATAGTAGCACCATAAACTATTATGTGGGTCTTCAGGGCAGAATGGAAACTACCAAATGGCTAATCATTAAGCACAACATGAGTTTGGGGACAGATGATAGTTAGGCTACTCATTCTCTTATAGTTGAATGTAGCTGGCCACAAGGGGAAGTTGAAACTAACAAAAATATTCATATACATCAACACTAAGGAAAATATTGAACTTCCAGGAACACTAATTACATAAGAAAATGAGGAAAAACATATATGGAAATTAATAAACGATGGGGGAAAAGACCCATAAAACCATCTACAAAGGCAGTATCTAAATTAGGGAAATGAATTCACCCCTCACTGCTTCCATCCTCTCCCAGTGCTGTATGTCAGGGTAACTTGGTTTGTCCGCTCCTTAATTTACCTGTCTTGGAGTATGTCTATACTGCAATAAAAGACCTGAATCAGCTGACTCAAACTTGTGGGACTCAGGTTGCAGATCTAAAAATTACGATGTATATTCCTGGGCTATGAGACCCCATAAGTGGGGAGAGTCTCAGTCCAGGATTCAGCCCAAGCCTGAAAGTCTGCACTGCTGTAGTCTGTTGAAGTGTGCTCTGAGACTTCATGCTGCTTTTTTTTTATTGCAGTGTAGATGTACGCTTGGGGATGTCTACACAGCAAAGAAAAACCTGTGGCTGGCCTGTGCCAGCTGATTTGAGCTGTGTGGCTGTTTTACTGGTGTGTAGACCTCTGGGTTCGGACTGGAGACAAAGCTCTGGGACCATGGAAGCCTGAGCTTGGAAGCCTACACAGCAGTGAAACAACCCCGCTAGTTTGCTGGCACAGGCCAGCCACAGGTTTGTCTTTGCTGTGTTGACATACCCTTGGAGACCTTTCCTCCATCTCTTGTGTTTGGAAGAATGCAATTCTGTCTTTCTAGGTTTGATGAGTAATGAGATTCAACATATCACTCTACAAGGATTTCTTTAGACTTCCAAGCCTCCAAGCACAATCCCATCATAACCTCTCAAACTGTAAACCAGCACTACCTTTCTCAAACTCAGCCTGTTTCCAACCAGCTTCTCTCTGTCAGTTTAATACCCATCAAAAGATACTGAAAATGCATCATCCCATTACCTGAGGAATTTCCCACTATCACTAAGTTACAGTGGCCAAGGGTGGTAAATTAACTTTTACTCCTGTTGAGCTGAATAGACTGTGTCCTGTGCTCCTGGCAGAATATCTTAAAATATGAGGTGCGTTGACTTCTGTTATTAATGTAGGATTTAAGCCGCTTACAATGAGCTTTGAGAGATGCTGTGGTGCAAAGTGTCTCTAAGGTTCCTTTGATATTAGTTTGTACTTCCAATTAGACAGTTTATTATTCTCATCTCTCAAATTCTCTAGGGTAATTGCTTTTACGTAGGTGCTGAGCAGGCCCTAGGTTCGTATGCCTCCACTTGAGGTTTCTTACTGTTTTGTCATTGGAGCCTGTGTACGTGATCTTAATTAAGATTACTTTGAAAGGAATAGTACTCCCTATAGTGGCTAATTACTGATGACTAGGTGCTACTACTTGTTTTTCTTTTCCCCATATTGTTTCTGGAACTCTTTGTTTATCCTGCATTTTTGTATTGATTCAAGGAATCGTGGGGCGTGGGGAGGGATTTTTATTTCTGGCTGTGTTGTTTCAAGTTTGTCTGTATATAGCTCTAGAGAGTGCTGTCTAGTCTCAGCCCACACCACAGCTTCAGGATGGATCTTGAAAAGCCATTAACATTTAAAGGCAATTCCTATTTTTCTCTCTGCTGTAGAGAATTTGCAGAAAATAATCTCAGTATTGTTTGTGAGAGCAATTTTATACCTTTCACATGGCTTCAAGCTCCCAATTCTTGTCCCTCCTGTGCTCACAGAGGAGGACACAGACCTCCTAAAACTTCATGTAGACTCATAGACTTCAAGGTCAGAAGGGACCATTATGATCATCTAGTCTGACCTCCTGCACAATGCAGGCCACAGAATCTCACCCACCCACTCCTGTAACAAACTCCTAACCTATGTCTGAGTTATTGAAGTCCTGAACTTGTGGTTTGAAGACCTCAAGCTGCAGAGAATCCTCCAGCAAGTGACCTGTGCCCCATGCTGCAGAGGAACCTTGACAAATCTGTGACTTTATTTTTGCTAAATGTTAACATTGGATTCCTGGCCAGGTTAAGCCAGATCACATTGAGTCAATTGATAGTTCTTGATATCAGTGTGGAATTTGTCACAATGTCATTAATGAAAAAGCAGCATCGATATATTGAGCCATATCTAAGTTTTTCTGAAGTATTCTTGTTGCTAAAAACTGTTTTCTCTCGAAAGCTGAAAATAACCTAAAGAAATCACTGTTCATGAATCTGAGAAAAAAGTGAAGTTCTTCTTTTTGTCTTTCAAAACCTTCTTAAAATGCCTCCTGTATATTTTCAGTCCGCTATTCAATAAAATTAAGATAATCTCAGGTGCTTTTTCTTAAAGTGCAAATTCTGTCAGCTTTGACCACCTTCCTCCTAGCTCTGTTTGGTCACTGAGAGGATGACTTTTAAGTTTAAGACTTAAAAAAAGTTATTTAGTACTTTAGCCAGAAGACTCATGGTTTGTCTACATTAACCCGCAGGATCCCCGGGCAGCGATCGATCCAGCGGGGGTTGATTTATCGCGTCTAGTCTAGTCTAGACGCGATAAATCAACTGCAGAGGGTTCTCCTGTCGACTCAGGTACTCTACCAGGGTGAGAGGTGCAGGTGGAGTCGACGGGGGAGTGGCATCTGTTGGCTCACTGCAGTGAGTAGATCTAAGTGCGTCGATTTCAGCTACGTTATTCACGAAGCTGAAGTTGCGTAACTTAAATCGATCTCTTCCCCTTCCCCTTCTCCCCCCCCCCCCCCCCCATTCTCCCCCACTCTGTGTAGACCAGGCCTTAGCCTATTAGCCTTAGAGAAAAATGCTAGGCCTCCAAGCCATCTCTACTGTCATTGAAGGGAACATAACAGCTGTGTACTATGTTTGTGTGCTGTATTTAATGGTACCATATTAGTTTATTTAGTACATTTCTAAAAATGTAATTTACTCTGCCTGTCTTCTGTGTTCCCTTCTTTCCCTTCCTAGCTTCACTCTAGTCTTTCCATCTTATAATAGATACTGGTGTTGCCTTTATTCAGTTATGTAAAGGATCTGTTTTCTGTCTTTCTCCACACACACCCCCAATATCTTTCTCTTTGCCTAAGTAGTTATTCTTTAACTTCCTGTATTTTGTCTGTCCCTTTTCTCTCTCCTTAAATTTATCCCATCGATCTCACCCATCCATGCCCATCTCCTAGAAAAATTTACCAAATATAATAGCGAGATGATTAAACTGAAGCGTCCCGTGTGGAAAACCAAGCCAATCCCTTCTCCCTCCAAAGCTGCTGGGAAAGAAGAGACTGCTTGGAGTATTTCTGTGACCTCTGCCTAATAAGGTGTCTGAAATTTGAAGCCTACTCCTCCCAGCTCTCTTGCTGCTGGAAAGGAGAAGATGCATTTCTTTTTTGTCCTCTTCTCCCCTTTCCCTCCAGAACTCCTCTAGCTTTTGCAAGTGTGCTGGTGTGAATCTTTGTTAATCTGTCCCTCACCAGCCTTCGTATTTTAGTTCCTTCTCTTTAGTTAACAGCTCCACTGCCTAAATATATTTACGCAGTTGCTCTAAACTCCCGCAAACAGCAGCAAAAAGAAATTTAGCCAGTACTTGACAATTCCACTGTGGCCCACAGAGTTTAGGAAAGCCTCTGTGAAGCAGCGAATGTCAGTCTGCTTGCAATTTGGGAAGGCCTGAGCAGTGGCAGAGGCCTTGGAGGTGTCTGTCTGCTGATTTAGATTAATATTTTGTTCACGTTTGGAAAGTTGTTTTTTCATCTGTAAGGGCCACAAAACTTAGAGAGAGAGTGCACTATTCTGCAGAAGTTGGTGGTACTCAGTTGTGATAGGTTTCCACTCACCCTAAGGGAGTAGATTTTTCAAGATCTGGATTAAGTATCAGCTTCAGCCCTTGGATACTCAAATGGGGCTTTTATTGATGTAACAGGTGCCCCTGGCATGCTTTTGACAGCAGAACTTGAACATGGATCTTAAAAAGGTGGCCTTTACATTTATGAGAAATGGAAAGGGGTCAATTTTAAGGAACACTAAAAGCTCCCGAAAATCTTCTAATTGTCTATTTCACAGTGTCTTTTATTTTTTTTCAATTTGCATGGTAGAATTTTCTTACAATATATATTACAAAATACATTGAATCAAAAAGTAATTTTACATTTGACTGTATTTTTGCCCAGACTGATCTGACCATGCTGCATGTACAAGAGATACCATGAGACATCTTAATTAGCGAGAATTGTGTGACTTTAACTCAGGTGTGGTATCTGTATACTTTGAGAATAGTTATTTGTGGGTAGGCAAGTTATTTCACTTTCCTATCAGTTTACCCTTGAATCAAGTTACCAGGATAAGACAGTTGGCTTGAGAAAGAATTGATCTTGTGAGATGGTTGTAAAATGTGTCTACTCACCTACATCAGTGTTCCTCATGGGTGGACCTGCAAAGTCTCCAAAACTAACTGGTTCTTAGAGGCACAAAAAGGAGGATATGTGATCTGAGACTAGAGTTCTCTAGAGTATAGTAGTACCAGTCCGTGCCTACATGGAGGGAATTGACTGGCATAGCTATTTCAGAATAACTATTCTGATGTAATTTAGCTATTCTGGAATAACTCCCGTGTGGACACTATTTTGGATTAAAAATGATTTTATTCTGGAATTTTTACTCTTATTTTGTGAGCAGAGTAATTAATTATTCCATAAAAGTCACTTTTATTCCAGAATAGTGTGTCCTCATGAGGAACTATTCCATAATAGCTCTATCAGGCAGTTTTTCCATGTGGACAATGCCTTATCTTGTTCAGGATAGAACTACTAGTTTTCTAAGTGCTAACCTCTCTAGCCCAAGTTCAGCACATGCATAATTTTAAGCATAAGAATAGCTCCTTTGACTTAAGTGGGGCTACTCACGTGTAAAGTTACCTGTGTGCTTCGGTATCTTGTTGAATGGGGGCTTACCTACAGACAGACTGACACATCTCAAAGATCTTTTAGAAATTCGCTTTTCTGTAGCACTGGGATTACACTTCTAGCATATAGTTTTCTATTGCAGAATAATGGAAAATCATACTGTTAAAACACAGTAATATTTTATGCCCTTCTTTTCAGGGATCCATCAGTCTCTAAATCTATCGAAAGAATCTTTAAAATTTGGGAAGACAGAAATGTATACCCTGAAGAAACCATTGTGGCACTAAAAGAAGCTTTAAGTAAGTCCTTTATCTTTTGCCTTTCTTAACATATAAGGTAATTTAGTATGTGCTTATAGTAGTTAGTCTGAAGTCAATAAAATAAAACATTCATTGATCACTGTTTAAATGCATTCATTGCTCTTCCTGCATTTGCAGAAATTAATAAAAAGGAAAGCTAGTAGATTAATATGATTGAGCTTTGCAATAATTATTTGTTGGACTATTCTTCCATTTAAATAAAGCCAGTATTAAATCATTTAATTTTTAGCTATAGTGTAAATTGCAATTGTACTAGTTGGTAGAAAATATATGTTATGTTTAAGGTGACTCTTCATCTTAAAGGAGTTCTGAGCATCATGCCTAAACCTCTTCCCTTTATCTTGAGGTTTTTGGGCATTCCGACTTTACATCTACAACTTCGGTTGTTCCTAAGAGTCCATCTCGAAAAAACAGGGCAGAGTAAAAATATTCTCTCCCATTTTCTCTCTGTGGATTATAGTAATAAGGTTGAGTGTTGTTGGTAAAATATCTACCATATATTGAAAAAAACATATGGGCACACCAATTAGAATGTAGAATAGTTTAAAAGTCCTCAGACACTCCATGTAAATATATTTTTAAAGAATCCCGAAATTCCAAATATTAACTGAAAGCAGCATGCACCTTAAAACTCAATAATGGAAAATCTGTTCTTTCTGATTGTGAAGGAGATGAGTGCATGATTCTATTTTCCCTGATTGCATTATTGACATTTAAAAGTGCTTTTCTGTTGCTGGTTTAGAGGTGGCTTTATGTGATTCTGGGTCAGTAATTGTTACTTGAGAAATATAAAACACTGTACATGCTGCTTGGCGAATGAAAAGACTTTCAGTTAAACATTACAAATCTATAAAAGTGAAATCTATATATGTGTTCTGTTAATTATTTGGAATCTCATACAGGTTTTGTAATTAAAAAAAAATTCAGCTTCTAAATTTGATTTAGTAAATGTTTTTTATTACACTGTTTCGCAAGAAACTTTTCAGTTGGATGCATATCTTTTTAATTTAGACTTTAGGTAAGTAAATGCTCATTTAAACTACCAAACAACATACCTTACTATTTCTCCTGAAATGTGTTATGTGTTTTGTTTTGTTTTGTTTTGTTTTTGGGAGGGGGAGTCATAAATAAGTCATTGTCTAAGAGTTTAAAGAGCAAATTATGTCAATCTCTGTGATTGTTGAATCCTCTGTTCTTTTAAAGGCGAACAGAAACTTGCTTTAAAAATAGAATGACCGCCATAGAAGTTGCTGTATTCCTGAGTAAACTTAGTTTGTCTTGGGCATTCAACAGCTCATCTAAGAAAGTTGGTTTGTGGATTTTAAAACAAATTTCTGTTAAACTTTTACCATGCAACCATATGACTCCAAAACCAGAGACCTTTAAAGGAATCCCATAATACCAGACTGCAAAAAATGAAATGTTTTCCAGGTACCACTTTCAAAACTCAGAAGCAGCTGAAAGAAACTCTGAACAAACAACCGAATAAGCAGTGGAAGAAATCTCAAAGTAAGGAAACAATATGAACTATCTGAACTAATATTAAAAATGCCTTCTTGAGGAACAGAAGAAAGATTAGTGCAAAACTGGCAAAGTACCTGGCCTAAAGTATGAGCAAGCATGTGTCTTCCAGACTTGTGAAGTTCATTACTGACATTTGTAAAACCCCAAGGAGTTGCTGCTAGAAAATCACTTTTTAAGGAATGAAATGTGAATACAATTTTAAGAGCAAAAGTTATGAACAGTAAAGAAAAGATCTGGTGGAACTTCTTGGAAACTGGCATTAGAATATTCAGAGATGAAGAGAAGACAGACATGATAACCATGTACATTGGCAACAGTGAAACATGGACATTCCCTTCAAGTTCAGGAATACATCTTCGACAGCAAACTAGATTATAGGAGAAATGGAATACTTAGAGTGAGACAGTGCAGTTAATGAATCATCATTCAAAGCTATCAGGAGTACAGCTTGCTAGCTGGAACCATATTTATAATGTATCAGTCTCTAACCTTGCAATAACTGTAATATGGAAAATCTTTGAGGTGGCAAGAAAACAAGATGATGGAACATTAGATGTAAAACTTGGCAATGCCACTCTGTGTGACTGCTGAGACTACTGGGACTAGGACAATAAAAGGGGGCAGGAGGGTTGGAATCTTAGATTACCAGAAAGAATTCGCCCGCAAGATATGTATGGAAAACCATTTTCTAGAACAAAATTGGACAAGGGAGTTAGCATTTTTTATGTGATCATCTTATTGTACATTTCTTTGCTATTTTTTAGCAACAGATTGATTTAGATCTCATGAAGTATGATTCCATATTTTTTTCTCCTCAGTTTCTCAATCTCTAAATGAGATATTAGAACATAATTATAAGGGCAGGGAAATCTTTAGGAGGGAGATGGGTTAGTCCAAGTAAAGGAGTAGGTGATCTATCATCCCAAGGAAGTATTAAACTCAGAGGGTCAGTTCTCTGTGTCTAGAGTTCAAGAACTTTTCAGAGAATTATGAACTAGCACTCAAGGTTAGTGGATGAACCATTACAAGAACATTTATATACAATAGATCTGGAAAAGGTTTTCACAGTAACTGTTTATGTAGTGCATATGTAATACAGGAACTCTACAGTCTAACTTGTTGGCTTCTGAATCATAGCTCTCTACTTTACTTTCTAACGTGTCTGAAAGTCAGATAGAACATTGAGTGACATCTGTGTGGAGGTAGAAATATAATAAAATGGCATCCTGTGTGTTTTGCATAGAAACGTTTTTAAAGGTTTTTGAAATAGAACAGTCTCTTCTGAATTTTGATTGCAGTCAGTACTAAGTGTTTGTTGTACTTAATCTTTGTAATTGATATCTTAATTTCTTTACACATTTTTATACCAACAGCATCCACAAATCCAAAAGTTGCTCTGAAGTCGAAGATTGTTGCTGAATTCAGAGTAAGTTTAGCAAGTGAAAACATCTTTTGCATTAACCTCTGTCCTTGGACTGTAGTTATGTTGGCTAGTTTGTTCATATCCAAGAATCATTGGGGCTTGTGTTGAAGCTGTGGCCCTCAGTGTTGATTTGTTCATTATTGTATAGTGCTCACAGTGCCCTGAGGCTGCACTGTAAAGCATCATGTAGGCTGGTTCTGTTTAAAAACAGGGCATGGAAATAGAGCTGGAGACTGGAGGTAGTTAGTAAAGGCAATTAATTCTTTCACGCCATTTAGAATTATCTGCTGCAAGAAAGCAGTTTGCCTTCTTGCTAAGAGTGAACCGCTGTAGCTTTTGTAGCCAATGAGTGTGATTATGTGGTTTCTCATTGTTTTAATGTGTGTTTAAACAAATATAGGAACACTTACTAGGGCCTTGTACACTTAAGCGTTTACTGGTAGAGTTATATTTGCAACTCCCGTAGGGGAGATGCAGCTTATACCAGCAAAATTTATTTTGCTGCTATTGCTTAAAACAGTTCCATGAATGAAATTAGCTACACCGACAAATGGATTTTTTGCCAGTATAACTGGATTTGCACTAAGCTCTGTCAGTTGAGGGTGTAATTTTTTTCCCCACACTCCTAACTGACATACCTCTACTGGCAAATCTTTCCCCTGTTTACCAGACATGGAGTTCTGATCATCACCTTGTTCATTTCACTTCCATTTGTTATTAATTTACGCCATATGTTTCTCTGAATTAATTTATTCCAGCATCAGTGAAAGAGCATCTGCTTTGATACAGAGACAGCTTTTCAATGGAATGTTTATTTCTGTTACTTACAAACAGGTCCATGATGTTATCATTGCAAAGTTAGGGCTTCTCTTCTGCAGAATGTGATGAGGATGCTGTTCTTGTTTTTTAGCCACAATCCCTTGTTGATGAATTGTTGTTATATAAGCGTTCAGAGGACCAGATCGAACTGAAAGAGAAGCAGCTTTCCACCATGAGGGTGGATGTATGCAGCACTGAAACACTTAAATGCTTAAAAGGTACAAGTTGTGTATTCTGGCAGGCACATTTTTGTTTCCTTTGATAATATATCAGTAGTTTTAGTAATTCATGGGTTCTTTTACATCATAGGTTAGATTTCTGCCTTATTCTCTAATTAATTTCAGATTGTAGAATGCTAAATGATGTCAAAGCACAATTAACACATTTTCAGAGGTATCAGCTCCTTTTATTTAAAAAATACGGTACTGCAGTATTCTACTTTAGTGATCCAGTACATTACAGCAATATTGATACTGCAACATTTTTAGCTCACTGTAGTATTTCATAAATCACAAGACAGAAATGTTTCTGATTTCAGTCATGAGCACATCAGCTGCCTCCTAATGTACATAGTCTCTCAATATCTTGTTTTGTTATCTAGTAGATCTTGTGATCCTTCTACAGTTTTTTAATTAAAAATGTAGTTCTCCCAATGCTTGTATTGAATGTTTTTATTTTTCAAATAACTTAAAAATGCACATTGTGCCCTTTCAGTCTGAAGTACAGAACTTCAGAGCACTTGTCCTCAAGATGTAGTAACAACTTCAGCTGTGAGATTGAACCTGGGAGCTTGAGCACCAAAAGCACATCTCTGCTGATTGAGCTAAAGAAGTAACGGCAGATCCCCGAAGTAGGCTGCCAACCTTTGTAGTCTGGCTAGGAGAATGGGAGTTTAGTACATAGCCTGCATGGAGATAAGAGCCATGAGCCAGATTTACAAAGGTATTTATTTAAGTGTCCAAAGTTGCAGATAGGCGCTTAACGAGATTTTCAAAAGTGCCCATCTGCACCTCTAGACACCTAATACCTATGTAAATCTGTCCCTATGTGTACAACAGCTGCTGGCAAGTACAAAGTACAAACCATAAATGACCAGGATTTGGTTGTTACTCTGTTCTGAGGATAGCCTTGTATGTGTTTCAGAATGCATGGATTTCTTAATGTGTTCAGTAGTCCATAACTTAACATTACAGATTTAATAATTAGCTGCTTAGTTCTTCAATAAAGCTATAATAACTTTAAGATTTAGGAAGCTATATAAACTTGATTGGAAATAATGTTACAAGAGAGTAAACAAATTTAGTTTCATTGCCCAAATGAATAAGAAGTTTCACTGTAAAATTGAATTGCCTTAAAAGTACCTGATATCCAGTTACTGCAGCTGTATACCATAATTTGTCATAAAAATATAGCTCCCCATAAACATAGTCCTACCAGTGTAATGGTGAAAGAAAACCGAATAATGTTTTCTTGCCCCCTAAACAGATCAAAACTACTGACCCCAGGTGATTGGAAGAGTAGAATTTCAAAAGGCTAACTCTCGTGGCCCCACATGCATATAGAATGTGGTTTTGTTCTCAAAAAAAAAAAAAAAAAACAAAACACCACACAGCAAAAAACACATTAGATGTTATTACTAATCACTGGTTTGAAAACACAGAATACAGACGGCTAGTTGCCTTGCCTTTACAATGACTTAATTACCAGTTATTAAACTAATTATCTGCTAAAAACCATGAAGTGCACATACCAACTTACCAATTAGTTAGTTTGTGTGTGTGTGTGTGTGTGAGTGAGAGAGAGAGAAGAGCTCAGGTTATTTCAGGGGAGGTAATGTGCCTAATGTAATCTGTCTTTAATATTATCTCCTTCAGACAAAACAGGAGGAAAAAAGTTCTCCAAGGAATTTGAAGAAGCAAGTTCAAAGTTAGAAGAATTTGTAAATGGTTTAGACAAGCAGGTGAAAAATGGCCCCTCACTAATTGAAGTGCTTGAGAATGCTGGTATCTTTTATGAAGCACAATATAAGGAAGTCAAAGTGGTAGCAAATGTAAGTGCAAAGTTTTCCCTGATAGCAAATATCATTATTGATACAGCATTACTAATAAGAGGACATCACGCAGAATACAAACTGATATGGTTATATAGAAATCTATTAAATCATTGAGCCATTTTAATGTTGTAATTCAGCTAATATTTGGGGATTTATATTAATGAAGATAAACTCTCAGATTATGTAGTCCAGATTTTCAAAATGTCTGAGTCATGCAGATTATCAAGGTTTATCTGCATTTGTTAAACTCTTTACTAGAAAAATGAGTGATAAAATCTCAGTGTGTACTAATGAATGAAGTAGAAATTGTGTGAGATTATAACGCAAATGGTTTAAAATGAGAGCAGAGATGAGGAGGTCAACTAATGAGATAATTAGATGCTGTTAAGGTTGGTAGGAGATAATAATTTGACCTACCATTTTTCTCATATGTTTTGCAAATTCTCTGCATGTGAAAAAAGAAAAGATTCATTTGTTATGCTGAGTGTAAAGTTAACTTCGAGACGCTGAACACCTTTATATGTAATCTAGATCTGAAAGTGACCTTTTGGGTACTGAAGTTTTTCCTCATTTCTTGATGCTTTGTATCAAACATGATAGTTTATGGATTTGAAAAGATTCTTCCAACAAAAGCATTTACTAAATGGAAAAAGTAGTCACGTGAATATCCCTTTTGAGGTTCTTGCTCTGTAAGCCATATTGAAAAGCAAAATACTTAATGCAGGGGCAGAGATGATTGGGAAGTTGAATATGCTGCTATTAATTCTATAGAAATGGTTCAAAGGTATGTTGTTTTTCCTTCTTTATAAAGGACACTAAGCTAAATATCCTTTTTTTGTGTGTTAGGCTTATAAAACATTTGCCAATAGAGTGAGCAATCTAAAGAAAAAATTAGATCAATTGAAAGCAACTCTTCCTGATCCAGAAGAGTCTCCTGTCCCTTCTCCAAGTATGGATGCTCCATCTCCGACTGGTTCTGAGTCCCCTTTCCAGGGAATGGGGGAAGAGGATGACATCCAGTCTCCAGCAGTGGAAAGCGAGAAGTCTGTATCTCCTGAACCTGTGGCAGATAATCGGGATGTGGAGGACATGGAACTGTCTGATGTGGAAGATGACACATCTAAAATTATTGGTACGTTCTGTTGAAGTAGCAGTAAAATGGGCTAATAGTTTTATACTCTCCACAAAACCATCTAGGCAAACAGTTTTTCCAGACCTCATTCAGAATCAAGAGGGTGTTGAGAAACTTTCCTCGTTCTGGGAATACTGCAGCTCAGGTGCTATGCCAGTCCTCCAGCAAAAAACAGGGGAGTCAGACCCAGATATTCCTAACTTCAAAAACAAGCATAAAAAAACCTCTCTTCATGAGGCTGTCCTTACACACCCTAACAGTTCAGTAAAGGGCATGAACAATTGCTTTTCCTCTGAGCCGTTACAGTAGTTTGTTTTAAACCTAGGACACATTGAGAAGCCTGCAGCTCTTAGGCCAAAAGAATTCTGTGAGGCAGATTGAACATTCCATGTTTTCTCTCTTTATTTGAATTAGTGGAGGAGAGAAAGGAGAAACAGGTTGTTCCGTCTTCAGCACCTGCAAAGACTGAAAGCGTCCCAAAAGCAACACCCTCCACAGTGGTTGCTGCTACACCAGCCGTAACAACTCCTGCTCTAACTCCTCCAACTCCCAAGACAGTGAGCACGGTGGCTGTCCCTCCATCGCCGGCACTTGGTCTGCCAAACCTTGCCAACGTTGACCTAGCAAAGATCAGCTCCATTCTTAGCAGCTTAACTTCCGTTATGAAGAACACAGGTGAGTGTCTAAATTGCCGGTTGTGACTGAGTGGTGCTGCTCAGCAGACAGAATTCTGCACTGTATAAGCAATAACTTTGTTGGTCAGATCTTTTTTTGCTTCTGTAACATTTTAGAACTAAAACATGGAATTGTAATTCACTCTGTACTTCAGGAGAGCTGTGACGTATTGGTACTAAACACCCTCTCAATATCAGTTTTAAACATGCTTCCTTTTAAATGATTTAAGGGCATCCGTAGTGTAGAGTTTCAAAGTAGGACACGGTGCTACCTAAGGCTGTGCACCATAGTGATCTTAGGGTGTGTCTGTCGCTAGGGTTCCTACTGTTGCCGACTCCACACTGCAGTAGTGAAGGTGGCCATGCTAGTTGTAGACAAGGCTTCCACAGCTGCTGACATTTTTAACAGTGTCACGTAGGTCTGTGTGATGCTGTTGAATGCTGGTTGCCTCAGGAGCCTTGTCTACACTAGCTCCTTACTGCAACTCTACTGGTATTAGTAATAGTTGAAATTAGCAAGAAAGCAGCCGGAAAACCCTACCTTAACAAAGCAGTATGTATGAGCAGTGTATTTATTGACTGTTTTCATGCTCTTGGAAAGTAGCATTTTGTGTTTCTGAGCAGCAAATGTTTTCACCTCAGGGGTCAGTCCTGCATCAAGACCTTCCCCAGGAACCCCAACGAGCCCCACGACTCTTACTAGTGGCCTGAAGACTCCTATTGTGGGGACTCCATCTGGTCCTCCAAATCCGTTAGCAAATATTCTTTCCAAAGTTGAAATAACTCCTGAAAGCATTTTGTCAGTTCTCTCCAAAACCCAGACCCAGACTGCACCAACATTGCAAGGTAAGTATTTAAAATCCACTCCTTTTGCACAATATAAAAAGTTAGCATCTATATTTGGATGGCAGCATCAATACTAAAGCATCCTACTGTGTGCTCCTGAAACAAGGCTTTATCTGGGAGGAAATTAGCTTGTAGTATGTGACACTTTTTTTCCAAATGTAAGTTACATTTTGCAAGGTAGCATATTCGGCGTGGGCAAGTCAATTTTGCAACAGATTCAGGGAGTGTTTCCCTCTATGGTTAATCTTTTAAAAATCCTTTTAAAATCTGATGGTGTTGGATACCATCCCGGAACATTGTATATTTGCTTCATTAGTTGTAACTTTTATGGCTAAATCTTGTTGTTGTTGCACAGTAAGGAATTAGTGTTAATATGTTTAATTGCTGGACTTCACTCTGGCTTTCCAGTTAGCCAAGTCATTATACTGTATGTGTTTACTAAAACCTTATGTTGCAGAGCAGAGTACCTCTTGGATTCTGTTCCTAGCTCTGGGATGGGGTTTGTTGTAGTGCTTTGAGCAGGGGGTTAGGAGCGAAGGACTCTAGGATTCTGGGGGGAGGTTCCCTCTACTACTTGCTCGTATGATGTTGGTTAATAACATCACTTCCATGCCTCTGCTTAACTAGCTGTAACATGGACATAATACTGACGTGGTTTAGATGTGTTATAATTTATATTGGTAAAACAATTTGAGATCAAATGCACTATGGAAATGCAAAGTATTTAGTATTTAATAGTACGTAGAGATGGCAAAGTCTAACCATTTTGTTGACTCAGATGTCAGCTAGTTTCAAAAATGTAAGTTTGTAGCTTCTCTGCCTACAAAACCAATCGCGATGATGGCTTAGCATGAGTTTTCTGTTGAAATGGTTGTAGGTTACTCTGCCTCTTAAAATATGTAATTAAAATATTTTGTTTTGTTTTTTGTCCAGGTTTATCATCCTTACTTCAAAGTGTTGCTGGAAATACAGCCCAGTCGAGTGAAACGGCATCTCAGAGCACTTCAGCATCACCAGCCAATACAACTGTTTCTTGCATGAAAGGGAGGAATGTTCCTTCCAATACTCAGTCTTTTATGTCCAAAAATGTTGGTTATTCTCCAAATTCTTCTACTGCTGAGGTTTCTTCAACTTCAGTTAACAAGGCTCCCATTGGACATAGCCCAGGGCTTTCAAGTTCTAGTTTTAAACCACCAGCAAATTCCCTTGGATTTGCCAGTACCCATCCTACTAGTCCTTCCCTTTTACCAACAGAAACCTCATTGAGTCAGTCCTCTGAGATTTCAAAAACAAAGCTGGAGTCAGAACCGACCTCTCCAAGCCTGGAAATGAAGATACACAATTTTTTAAAGGGAAACCCTGGTTTCAGTGGTCTAAACTTGAATATTCCAATTTTAAGCAGTTTAGGATCCAACATCACATCAGAGAGCCATTCATCTGACTTTCAGCGTGGTCCTACTAGCACTTCTATGGACAATGTGGATGGGACGCCAGTCCGTGATGAACGAAGTGGAACGCCAACCCAAGATGAGATGATGGATAAACCAACATCAAGCAATGTTGACACTATGTCTTTATTATCAAAGATTATAAGCCCTGGATCGTCTACTCCCAGTAGCACAAGGTCCCCTCCTCAGAGCAGAGATGATGGATATCCCCAAGAACTGTCTAATTCTGTGCCTGCCTATAGGCCTTTCGGTCTCGGCAGGGATTCTCCAGCCAGCATGTACAAGCAGTCGTCTGATAATATGGAAATACCTTCTTCTTTAATGGATTCCCCTCAAGAGAAGTTTTACCCAGACACATCTTTTCAAGAAGATGAAGATTATCGTGACTTTGAATATTCTGGGCCACCACCATCTGCCATCATGAACCTGGAGAAGAAGCCTTCAAAATCCATTTTGAAAGCCAGTAAGCTTGCCGATGCTGCAGAGTACCAGCCAGTTCTCTCTAGTTACAGTCAAAGAGCGCAAGAGTTTAGTGTGAAGTCATCTTTTGCTCAGTCTATGAGGTCTATTCTCGATCAGAATGAGAGCTGTGATCCTCTGTCGTCATCTTCTGGAATGTATGGAAGTTACAGCCTACGAGCAAATGACTCTGGATCCGATGGTTCCCCTTCACCCAGTAAGAACGATGTGTTTTTCACACCAGACTCCAATCATAATAATTTATCAAAATCTGTGATACATTCTGGCCTGTCACAGAAACAGTATCCAGACTCTCCCCATTCACTTCCTCACAGATCCCTCTTCTCTCCTCAAAACACTCTTTCAAATCCTGCTGGTAGACCACCCACATCCAGTGTGGAGAAATCGTTAGGTTCTTCCATTTCTGCCACTTCAACAATTGAGTTTAAGAACATGCTTAAAAATGCATCTCGCAAGCCTTCCGAGGAAAAGCATTTTAGCCAGGTTCCTAAAGGTAGCTCCCATGAAGGGGTTAGCCTGTCTAGTGTCAGCCAAGCTGGAACTTCTACAGGAGAGCAGCAGCAGCAGCAAGAGGAGCACTATCGTATAGAAACTAGGGTGTCATCATCTTGTTTAGACTTGCCTGATAGCACTGAAGAAAAAGGAGCCCCCATAGAAACTCTGGGTTACCATAATGCATCCAATAGGGGAATGTCAGGAGAACCAATTCAGACAGTAGAATCTGTAAGAGTTCTTGGGAAAGGAAATAGAGGACGTGGGCGAGAGGCAACTAGAGTAGGCTGGTTTGAGCTAAGTAATACAGGTAGTGCTTTTGATAATGGGCCCTCAAGTGCTACTGACCTGCCCACCATGGGTACTGGCAGTGGAATTGCCAGCTTTCAAACACAGTACAAAGAACATGTGCCACAATTTCAGGAGAGTGTAAACAGTTTCAGAACAAATAATTTCAGCACTGCCTTTGAGCGTCACATACCACCTCCTTCCATAGAGCATGGAACTCCTTTTCAGAGGGAACAAGTTGGTGCACCTGCTGGGCCCCCATCTGCTCCGCCCAAGGATCATGGAAGCCTGTTTCCTAGGGATCACTCAGTTCCTTCACACATGTCATCAGTGGATCACACTAATCCTTTTTCAAAAGAAAAATCCTCTCCACTCTCATTGCCTCATACTGCCCCTCCTCCTCCTTCTGTGGAACATAGCGGGGTTCCATTTCCTACTCCTCCCCCTCCACCTCACTCCGTGGAACATGGTGGCGTTCCATTCCCTACCCCGCCGCCACCTTCTGGGGAACACGGTGGCATTCCATTTCCTGCCCCTCCCCTGACCGTGGAACATGGTGGTGTCACGTTTTCCAAGGATCACGGTACTATTCATCAAGGAACTATAAAAGAGCATTTTACTGTGCATTCAGGACCAAGGGACCACGTGGCCCCACCTCAGCGAGACCACAGTGGTCCACCCCTTGGTCGGGTTCGAGAAAACATAGGCCTAACTTCCCTTTCGAGAGATCAGCTTGGGCCATCTCATAGCGTTCCTCCCATTGGCCCATCTCATAGAGACAATGTAAACCGGAGTGGAATGATGATTAGGAACCCACGACCAGACTTTAGGCCTAGGGAATCTTTCATAAACAGAGATCCATTTCACAGCTTAAAAAGGCCTCGGCCACCTTTTGGAAGGGGCCCTCCATTCTTTGCACCAAAACGCCCATTCTTTCCTCCCAGGTACTGAAACAGACGTGCGTCTCTGTAAGTGAAGGTATTTTGAATATTCTAGAGAGCAGTGGAAGTAGCGCTTTCACTTTTGTTTTTCCTTAAAGAGCCCCATAACATTTTTCTAAATTAAATATGTTCTGGTACTTTTTTTGGTGGTTTATTTTTTTAAGCCAACCAGTTGGCGTAAATCTAGCAAAATGTTTTAACAAAAAATAAGAATTTTCCGAAGAATATTGCCGTTGAAATAAAACTTCTAGTCGTAAAAAATGATTGAATGTGCGATGTTGGGATGTTATTTTTAGCTGATTACCAAATTGTTTTGCTTCATGAGTCCTCCGAACCCATGTCAAAAAATAGAGGTGGGGGAAGGAACTCTGTTGCTACTATTGATTAAGGAAGATAAAGGGTCCAAGCTTTCAGATCCTTCCCTGTGGCAATAGAAATAGTAACCCTTCCTTGTGCCTTTTTTCTTTAGGTTAATCAGTCACTTTTTTCACTGGTGTCTGCTTAGTTGGTCCCTTGCTATGAAGCCTTGGAACGTCTTGCTGCTTGCTGTTTTCCATCTTGCTGATAGGAAAAGGGAGAGGGTAGGCAATTAACATGGTCAGTTTTTCACCCCTTCTGTTTGCTTTTTCTGCCTTTTTCAAAATGCAGAGGGAACTCAAACACCTCCCCCTCCCCCCGCTTTTCACAGTTGACCGCTTTGCCGCTGAGGGTCTTGAACTTTTCTCCTAAGTTGGGTTTCAGAAAACAGCCCATTAAGTATGTGCACTTCCTATCTCCTACTCAGCTTCCTTCCTCAACATGCTAAGAGGTTATATTTTGCTGAATATAAATCAAGTAATGCATTTAAAATAAGTGAATGCAGGGAGGTAGCTAGTGGTAAAACTCAAATCTGTGCTTACACACACATTTAATGTACACAGTGTATATCTGAAACATGTGCCTGCATACACATGTACAAGCTGCATCATTTCATTTTTTTTTTTTTCTTTCTTGTCTTGTATCACAGAACTAGGCCAGATCTAGTAAACTGTCTTTACTTTTTTCCTGGGAGCATTGTTGACATACATGTATTCTTCACTTTTTGTAATCACACCTTTCCGTGTGCTTTGTTTAAAGTACATAGTCCCATGTAAGATGAGAGAGAAACTGCATCAGCAATGTGAAAACAATACCTAAACACTCTTCCCACATGTTTTCATAAACTCATTTCTGCTGCCATGTGCATAGAGGACTTTGTGTGGAGTTGGAATTACTTTATTTGATTTTTTTTTTAAAGTGAGTAGAATACAACATACTAGTGTTTGATAAAGGTATGGGAAAATATCTATAAAAATAACTACAAAATGAGAAAATGGCAGAGCATTTGTGCTTGGGCTGTGTGTTTTATTTAATATATATAATATGTATAATTATATTTGCATACAGAAGTAAGTGATCAGAAGGTTGTATGGGTGTATTTTATTGAACTGCCCTGGGTTTACAGAAAGACTGATGTTATAGTGCCAGTGCATAAAAACCTTCTCTGTTTTCTAATCGTAGGATAAAAATGTTTGTTCCACTTCATTTTGCAGTCAGCAGCAGATGTCGCTGGTCTATAGGGGGGCTGTATTTAGGCAGCATCATGGAATGGTGCACCTTGTTGTGTGGACTGTTTCAGTTAAACAGAATTCCTGAAAAAGTAACTGCATGTGTAATTCATGCAAACATTGAGTGTTTAAACTTTTGGGTTAAATTTAAACAGTATTTATTCCTTTTCTGTTTCTTCCGAGTTCTGTTCTCTTTGGACACCGCAGCTCCTTTCAGTGAACCTCCAATATGATTATTGAATGGGTAACACACCAAAGTACTACTGTGAGGGTAGCTCATGTAAGTTAAGCAAAATGTTCAGAAGGTGAAAACAAAGCAGTATAGATATAAAGCAAGAAAATTACGTAAGAAGATGTGAGAATTCACTTATCCTATTATATGAAGTAATATGATATAACTCAGTTCCCTGTACACCAGCACTCAGAATGTCTGATCATATTTCTTTAGTCTAGCCATACAGCTCTTAAAGTTTAGGACTTGTAGGACATGGTTACATCTTAATATCTAATGTTAATGTCCAGCACGAAAACTGAAAACATTTCACAGCTTTTGATATATATTGGAAATGATGCATACCTTAACCCAACTTCTTTGCTCTACTGGAACATTTGAAATGAAGCTTTCAGTAACAGCGTGGCATTCCATTTACCTCAAACCTAAACTACACAATCCCATTGCTTTAATATCTATCCTGGCTTGAAGGGACAGTTTCAGAGAAGTCATAGCTTAAAGATACTTTGTTGGAGGAAACCAAGGGGGTGAAAAAATGCAGGAGGTTCTGATGTCAGAATGGAACCAATATTGACTAGAAAAAAATTTCCCTCTAGACTAAAAGAATGTGAATTATTTCTGCTGCTCTTTCTTAGTTATTTTGAGGTAAAGAATTATTAAAATCAGATGGTGACCATCTAAGAACTGCTCTCCATGCCATCTGACATGCCTGGCGAGTGGCTTCATTGCTCTTGGAGGTGTTTTTTGGGGTAACTTGAAAAGTAAAATGACTGATTAAAAAAAAAACACACACACAAAAACTTATTGTAAAAAAAAAAAAAGACTTTTAATGATGAAAGCTCCATGTTTTTTGTTTGAGGTTTTTCATTTTATTCTGTGCTTGTTACTTTAAACAAAATGTCTACAGTAACTGAAGACACGTGTACATATGTAGAAACCACACAACTTATTTCTGGACATGAAGGCGTTTTTTTCCTGTGTCTGTGATTTAAACTCCCTAACCGTTCTTGAACTTTTGTATTTCACCTTATAAGAGAAAGAAATAAACATGTATTTTTTAAATAAAGCATGTAACAGTGTGTCTCATGAAGGACATAACTTCATAAAGAAGAAAATCAAATTGCAGACAGCCACCAGTGTTCACTCCAGCTGTTCTAGAAACAGAGAGGACAAACCAAACATTAACACTGGTGCAGCTTAACGACTGTCAATAGAATTAACATTTACTAGAGGTTATAAACACTTAAAATGTATTCCTGTTCTAGACCTATGCTAGTATAGTACGGCTATTCTTGTCACCAGACTTAGGAGTATGCACCATTTCCATTTCTACTGTCCCCTCAGATACACAGTACGCATACCTGCCTCTTTGGAAGAATTCAACATATGCTATGGTGTGCGCTGTATATCAGAGGAGGAGGGTCTACAGCTGTGGCTGACTTTGTGATCTAAATACATTTTAGAGACTCTTTACCTGTAAAACATTTGTTCAGGTTTGAGAAATCTGTTCAGATAATGTGAATAATGGTAATTTTTAAAAAAACCGTGCAGAATAAATGATCATATCCTGGAATTAATTATTCAAAAATAAGCTGCAGTGCTGTTATTTCAAAACTGCTGTAAATATTGGCTGCTTTTTTTGTGTGCCTGTTAAGATTAATTGGATATGTTGAATTTATATTCTCGAGTGTTCCGTGTGGAGAAAGCAACATGCATTAGAGGAAGCGACAATAAAACTGCAGATCATTTTGAAATGTGTATTAATACATTTAATAAAATAACTAGTTCTAATGTTTTGATATTCTTTTTTAACTGGAACCTCTATTTAAGTGTACAGGGGGTGTAAGATTGCCTGATCCATGAAAATGACCAGAATATTGGGCTGAAGAGAGAACATCCATTTTCTGCTCAACATTTGCAGTCTAGAACAACAGCCAGGCTTCATTTCATTTTTGCTGAATTACAAGTTTAGGGTTAGTGTGGCCTAACCCTTTTTTTTCTTCTTTTTTTTACTCTTCTTTAAAAAAAAAAAAACACCCCCCCACACACACAAGGAAGAATCTGCCTGCAGCTCAGACTCCGTGACCATTTTGAAGAAGACTGAAAGAAATTTAAAACTATTGTTAGAAGATGGCTCTGTTTCTTTTAATTTTACATAGAAGTGGTGTTTGGAGGCAAATCTGAAATTACTGTTAACTTGCAGAGCAAAACACAGAAAATGGAATATTTTACCTATACTTGTGGGCTGAAACAACAGTTACTTCCCCCTGCCCCCATTTATTTTTGTATTGCATATTAATAAAGTGTACTTTACTTGGTGTGGTTTCCTTTCAAAAGAGTAAGATCTTTGCACCAGTTTACTGGCTTCTGGCCTCTTGTACATACTCTTCTGTTCTGTCATGTAATTTTGAAGGGTGGTGATGTTAATTTTCAGGGTTGTCTTGGCTTCCTGTCCTTTTAATAACTTCAGAGGTGCATGGTCATTAATTTTTAACGAATTTCTTTAACTGGGCTAACTTAGCTTATCAAAATGGAAATAATTTTAAACAATGAATTTACTTTTTGCCATTTATGCTGGTTGGCTACTTTTTGCATTTCACTTAACGTGGACAATGAGAATAGCCTCCTAAGTTTTTTGCATTCTGGTACAGTACTAGAATGTAGTAGTAATTTGGCTTCCAGGTGCTTCAAAGTCATACATAAACAAGGAATTCTTACTCAAAATTGTTTCTAGAGTAGGAAACCTATTTTATTTTCCAAGCTGCAATTTTTGTATCTAAACTTATATCCACATGTCATTTTGTTAAAGATCATTTGGATAGTAGAATAACTATTCAGAGAACGTTATGAAATGTCTCAAGAGCAAGGCACTATTAACGAGGAACTCATGGGCCTGTAGGAATCAATACCAAAATAAGCCAAGAGGCCCCTTCTAATCCAGGATCTCTGAATCTAATGAACACTCAGCCCTGTTTTTGGGAACATGCTGGTAACTGTTTAGTTCTGTCTTTCCTGTGGAACTCCAAGGCTTTCAAGCTTTTTGTGACTGAGGGAGAATACTGCCGAATTCAGTAAGCCTGTAGCTTTTTCAATATATCTCTAAAGTAGTAGACAAACTCTTAACTTAAATCCCCCCATGTGTCTGAAATGTAAAAATTCTTCTCGTTAGCTCAGGTGTCATGCAAAACTTGGTCAGATTAAAAATGTCATATCCTGCACAACACTCTGTACCCGCCAGGCTTAGTGGGAGTATAATTTGTCATTTTATTGTCATGTTGCATCCACTCACCCTTTAGCATCCAACCAAGGGCAATTACTCTCCTTGTCAGTCTCAGATGACCCATTTCCCCTCCTTCTTCATCTCATTGCTTTTGATACTATTTCTCATCGTGAGAGGATTTCACAAAGTCTTTTCCAAGGTTTTCAAGAGAGGTCACGCTATGGATGTACTAATATAGAGCAGGTCACCTGCTACCCTCCTCTAGCATGAGGGGTTTTGGTTCCTCCCCTGCTCAGTGGGTGTTCTGAATCTCTCTACCTGCTCTTGAGAGGAGTCCTGCCATGTTTTCTATTTCTCTTCCCTCTATTCTGACCTTCCTCAGACTGACTTTAGTAGGGTTCCATATCTGCACTTCAGTGACTTCAAGGTCTGTCTTATTTTCAAGTGAAGGTGGGCAGCCCCGAAAACATCATCTTGGATCTGAAAGGCTGGTTTCTGCTGGACTGCTGCATCAGAACCATGGATGGCCAAATTCTGTAGGAAGCACAAGTGTAAAAGTCTTGTCCTGAATTGTTATCTTCTCACAGTTGCTGCATGAGTTTATAAATAAGAATAAAATCCAGTAGCTCACTCCTATAGCCGTTTGTGCTCTGCAAGGTCACTAAGATGATGCCTAGTGCTGAATATGGGGGGTGGGCAGACCTGTTCCATAAATATGCCCACTTAGCTGCAGTTTGAAGTATCACCGACACTGCATTCCTCTTCTATGCTGTTACTTATCCCTGATGCAGGCAGACCTGTAGAATCTATAACTGGAGGCCCATGTGTTGAGTGTGTCTGATGCAGATTGCTTTAACATTAGGCACTATTTTGGAGAATGCAACATCAGAGTCTTCCAAGGGGGTATGATCCCTTCAGCTCAGCCCAGCACTCTGAATGTGCACAGGGTAAAGAGAACTTTCCAGCATGAATAAAACTCGGCAGGGTATTTGAAAATTGCTTAAATTGCAGTTGGTGTTCCTTGAGCTTTGGTTGAGTGTGGGCTGCTATGTGTTACAAGTAATAAGGAAGCCTAGGGTAGAAGTGCCACAAAATTCTCCATCCTCTTTAATCCCATTTGAATCAACCAATTGAGATTAAATTTTTAAACCTGAAAGATTTTCTTCTGTGAGCTTCCATTCACCTTATTTACGCATAGCTTGGCAAGTTAGCATCAGAAGTAATACCATTTTCCACCAACATGGCCACCTCCCGTTGCAAACTTGCAAAATAGAGATTTTATTTCCAGCTCTATTTCAGTCTGCTTGTGCAGTGAGGTGCTGCTTAGCCTATGCCAGGGCATCCAAACATATGCCAGCCGAAGGGCTGTTTTAGCAACTTGGCAGGAGCTTGAGAACTGCACTCTTAACTTGCTGAAAATGATGCAGGTACTTCCCGCCTCCTCCCTCTTTACATCAGTGCAAACCCTGGGGATTGCTGGTTATGTGCAATTCTCTACCTTCATTAGTGTGTGCCAAGACCATGTGCTGAGCCACCATACTGAAGACTGCACCGTAGAATGTCGAGAATGCATTTGTCCCATGGGCTTGGCACTTATCTTTACTGTGTTCAAATGGGATTATAAAGCATTTAAGTGATTTGAAAAACCCCACCCTTCCTGCGTCAGCTGCTGAGCTACAATAAATGGAGGGAGCTTGCCATTTTGAGGTGATTGTGGCGTGTCCTAAGATATGATGTGGTAGGGCGGTGACTGCCCTGTCTCACCCTTGTTAGAATGTGCTGAAAATTAGTGGTGTAGCTAGCTGAGCTTTGGGCATGGAACATGGCACAGGTGTGGTGTATCCCTCCTGCTAAATTAGTGGCGGTCAGGAGAACAGCCACTCATCTAGCAACTCTAATGTCCATCATTCCGTTGCCCACTTTGGACCTTGCAAAGCAAAGGGGCCCCTCGCTCTGGTGGAGTTGTGCAGTGCTTAGTTTGGAAGCTGATAGTGCCACTTTGAAATCAGCTGACAATGGCTGCTATACAGCAATATGTAATTTGCTCCTACAATTCAGAGGCCATAGGACAAGAAACTAGACCTGGTAGTCGTGCCCTTGTCCTGGGTAGCCGTGCCAAGCACAGCCATTGATCCAAAGCCATGCCCTTGAGAAATGCCACTGTGCCGCCATAGTGTGTGGAGAATGCCAATTCTTTGGCTCAACCCTCTTTTCCCCTGTCAGCCATTGTTAACAGCCTGGGCTCTGCTTCCCACATGGGCAGTGTCTCTAATGAAAATCTTGGTTTCTGTTCCACAGAGGCTGGCAGGAATTAATAGCTTATTTGGGTTGGTTTGTTTTTTTAAAATAAATAATTCAAACATTTGCAAACTTTGTCATTCAGCAGGGTCTTACCTTTGCAGACCTGACTGCTTTGCATTTAGGTACCAAGGCCTGTACACGCTAAAGCTCTACATTGGTTTAGTTTTCATTGTACTACTAGTTAACAAGCCAGTCGTGTTGACCAGTGGTTTGACTAGCTACCACCTCTCCCTTTTCCTTCCCCCCAGGCCTTGGCTAGGGTTTCTATATGACTTAATATCACACCTACCACTTAAACTGTGATAAACATCTAAGGTGTTTTAAAAGTGCTATCAGGAACAGGACTTTGGTGTCTGGGCTCCCAGTCTGACAGTGCGGGTTTAAGGCTGGGATTTGCAAAGGAGCCCAAGGGAGTTAAATGCCCAAATCCCATTTGAAATTAATGAGTTTGGCACCTAATTCTCTTAGACTCCTAGCCTTACATTGTTCATTTCTCCTCTTTCCCCTCAAGTTTGCACAGGTAACATATGGTTGGCTTGGGGAGCAGCGTCTTACGTTATAGAAGCTTTAGATCTTGGATAAATTTTTCAGAAGTGTCGAAAGTCCCATTTTTTTTTAAGACTGGCCTAGGTGCAAAAAGACTGTATTTCAAACAACCCTGCTGGAGTAGTGTGTCCCAAAATAATTGCATTCTGTAGCACTGACGGGGCCTAATTGTCGCTTTGAGGCCTTTCTCCTCCACTTCTCTCTCCTCCCCATCCCTGCTATGCTGTACTGGATTTGTTTCTTGGTCCAAGTTTCTGATATCAGCTATTCAAGTACTTTATATATTAAGCTCTCTGGTCAAGAACTGGGACAACCCTGGCCCTCCAAACTGGCAGCTAATAGCACATGGAGCAGGTGGCCAGTTCTGATCATGCCTTCATGGTCTCTTGCTGGGGAGTTGCAAAGGTTTGTACCCTTCATGGAATCATAGGGTTGTTGGGTTTTTTGTAAGGCCAGAAACTAGGGTCACTAGGATCATCCAGTTGGAACTCCTGTGTCACCCAGGCCAAGTGCTCTTATGGTTAAGCTACAGCTGATGGTTTGGAAAAGCGTCCAATCTTGATTGAAAGAGACGATGTATAACTTCTATAATAAACCAACAGCTTTTCACAATCTTTTGCTTGTGGGCATGAGGTTAGAAGATCCTGTAAGAGGTTGAGGCCCTCCTACCTTTAATGGGAGTTTTAGGGTATCTCGCTAGTAGGACTTGACGTATGGAACAATAGTGCCGCTGTCTGCCTCCTGTCTTATTCCCATCAAAGCGAGGAGAATAAGCAACTGCTTTTGTTTCTCCACAGCACAAGTAGCAGTTGTAACACCCATAGCTGAATAAAACAGCTATTAGTTGTTGTCTTTCATTCCCGTCTTGGTCTAGCCCCAAAGCTTGCTTTTCCACCACAATTTATATCTTCAGCCTCATGGCTATTAAATGGCAGCTCTCTTTCTGCTGCTGAAACAGGCAACAGGCACCAAAGCACCAATACGAATAAGCAAGGAGAGTTGTTTTTTAATGGAAAATACTGAAGGTGAGATTTCTCCAAAGCACCCACCCCGACCTGGCTCTGACACATTGAAGTCAATGGGAGCAGAGTTAGGCCAGTGCTGAATTCTTCTAAAGATCCTGCTTGTAGTTCTTGAGGTTTGTTCTCACTAGAGGAGCGGATTGACCAACGATGGTGCATTAAGTGAAGGACCCTGGCTGTATCTTTAGTTGAAGTGTATTGGTGGTGGTGTTACCATAATGCATAGAGATCCTAAGCTAGGTCAAGGCCTCAGTGTGCTAGGTGTTATACAAAGTAAATAAGACCAGGCAATGGATGGGAGGAGAAACAGGCATAGGGAGGGGAAGTGACTTGCCTAAAATCATGCAGTAGGCTGGAGATGCACACATCTGTTCAATTTCTGTGCAATACCCTAACCACTGGACCAATCTACCTCTCTTGTCAAGGCAATAGGTGAAATTTACATGGGATTTGGTAATCTAGAAAATGTTATTCTTGGAGGAGGGGTGCAGACTTTTTTTTTTTCCTTTTTAAAGGAATACTGCCAATGACGAGTGAACAAAATACAAGAAATGCTTAATGTCTGTCTGTCTCGTTTGTGAAGTTTTGTTGTATAGGAGAAGAAACAAACAAGTAACATTTTCTGTGGGTGACAAAGTGGGTGTGTGGAAACAGGAAGTCACTGAATTACAATGTCTAGTTGAAACACAAGCTACCATCCGATCACAGTAATACCAATCCCAGTCACTAGCCACTGGGAAACGGAATGGTCTGATGGTGGGCTGTTTTGTTTGCCTGTGTGACAAGAATCGGTGTGTGTCTGGTCCCCAAAGAATGTCTCCATCACCAAATACCCTCCCTCTCCAAAAACTCCTCAATCCTTCATTGATGACACTTAATTGGCAGCCTTAGCAGAGCCACTAAGGATAGAATAGGCCATGGAGACTTAACTCTGCTCTCTACCCTCAAGAAGAGTCATCTGGGACAGGGCTGAGAGGCATTCACAGTGGGAGCATACGTTCCCCTAAGAAGTGCCAGACCTGAGACCTGTTTTGTCCAGTATCCTGTCTAGGATCATCTCTCCTCCCTGCCCCATGAAGGTCTCAGCCTAATCTCTAAGACTTAGATTGGTTTAAACCCTGAGACATGAGTTTTAATATCTCTTACAAAAACTCTTGTCATCAATGATAATTCTGGAAGTTCTTGCTAGCTATGTAAATGTCCAGTCCCTGCTTGAATCTTAAGTTCTTGGCCTCGCTGCCATGCTGTGACAGTGAATTCTGCAGTCCAGTTACACATTCTGTGGGGAAAAATAATTGTATCATCTTTGGATTTCTCATTTTTATTTTTCTGTGGCTGTCTGCTTGCTCTTGTGTTATGAGACAGGGGAAACAGTCGATCTCCTCTAGACCATTCAGTATTTATATACTTTTAAACTGTCGCTTCTCATCCATCCCCTTTTCCAAGGTTACAATGCCAGTCTTTTCAGTCTCTTCATAGGAGAGCTTTTCCATACCCTTGGGTCATTCTCATTACTCTTCTCTGAACCCTCTCTAGTTCTGCAATATCCTCGTGAGATGGGGTGGCCACAGATGTGGATGAGAGCACATGATTTATATAAAACATAACTCTATTATTCATCCCATTTCTTATACATCCTACCATCTTGTTAGCTTTTTTGACTGTAGTTGCACATTGACTTATCTACTATAACACCCAGCTCAACTTTTTGTGTTGATCACGCTGGAGGCAATACAACTACTAGAATTTAAGTCTAACACTGTCAATATCTGTCCTTTTTCCGAAAATTCAGTTCCTAAGCACCTAAATCCCACTGAAATCCATGGAAGTTAGATGCCTAAATACCTTTGAGGAGCTGGGCCTAATTTTTTTTTTTTTTTAAAGTCGCATGGTATTAAAACAGGTGAATCAAAACAGAGTGAACTGACCCAAACAATGAAACCCCCTCTTTTGTTCTGTTTTTTTGTGTGGTATCTAGCATCCTAGTTCTTAGGTGCTATCGCAGTGAAATACTAAATAATACATTCTGCAAATTATTTTATGTTCAAACTTAGGGCTGGATTCTGCTCCCAAGAGTAATGGAGTCACTCCACTAATTGCCATGGCATGGCTGGATTTACTCCAGTGTAACATTGTTGAATCAGGGCCAAAGTTCTGTTAAAGCAGTTAAGATAGGCCTTGAATCAATGGGATGTGCACGCAACTGAAATGTTTTGCTCAATCAGGGCTTTAGCCCTTAATTCCAAATACACTTTTTAGAACAAAAATATACTGTATTCAGCAGGAGAGACGGTAACAGCTCCATGGAATAAGGAATTTAAAAACATTAGGCTCCTAGGTCTATAAGCACAGGATGTGGTGAGCATTAAGGTTAATGGGAGCTGTGAGGTGCCAATGCTTATATGTTAATTATTGGTCACAGAAGTAGGATGTGGGGGCTGGAAGAGTCTGTTTTGTATCATTGTATTTTTAAAATATATCAAAGAGTGCCTGGAGCAAAGAGTAGCTGTGCCTCTTTCTGAATGCATGTTTAAATCTGGATGAGTAGAGACCTACCAAATTCACAGCCATGAAAAACACATCACAGACTGTGAACTCTGGTCTTTTGTGTACTTTTCCCCTATACTATAAAGATTTCATGAGGGGAGACCAGCATTTCTCAAATTGAGGATCCTGACCCAAAAGAGAGTTGCAGAGGGGGTCACAAGGTTATTTTAGTGGGGTTGGGGTATCGCCACCCTCGCGTCTGTGCTGACTTTAGAGCTGAGAGGCCGGAGAGCAGTGGCTGCAGGCCAGGAGCCCAGCAGCAGTGCAGAAGTAAGGATGGCCTGGCATGGTATGGTATTGCCACCCTTACTTCTGCGCTGCTGCCTTCAGAGCTTGGCAGCTATTGACTGAGGGCTCAGCTCTGTGGCCAGCAGCGCAGGAGTAAGGGTGGCAATACCATACCAGGCCCTTCTTACTTCTGCTTTGCTGCAGGCGGCAGCTCAGCACTCAGAGATGGACTCCAGGCCTGTAGCCGCCGCCAGCAGCAGCACAGAAGGGTAGCAGTACCACAACCCCCTCTACAATAACCTTGAGACCCCCACCCCACACAAGTCCTTTTTGAGTCAAGACCCCTACAAGTACAGCACCATGAAATTTCAGATTTAGATAGCTGAAATCATGAAATTTATCCTACGGTCATGAAATCGACCAAAATGGACTCAATTTGGTAGGGTCCTACGGATGAATGAATAAAGTTGGGCTCTTGCTTGAGTCTCTTGGCCTTTTAGGCTTGTCTTGGTCCTGCAAACACTTTTAAGTGTGTAAATTGACTTGTGTGAGTAGTCCCATAAATGTGTGTAGGGTTGGTTTGATAGGCCCTAATCCTGCAATCACATCCGTTTACGAGAACTCCACACCGATACAGAGCCCTATTGACTTCAGTGTGCCCCCACATGAGCATGGGGATTCGCTTTAGTGGCGCTGATTGTTGCAGGCTTGGGGACCTAAATGTGACAGACAAGGGGGGAGAGGGGCAGCACAGGATTGTTTTAAAGTCCTGTACGTCAAATATAACTTCAGTTCTCCACCCCTCCTTTATCCAGGACCCTCCTAACACAAGAGGGGTCATATCCCTTGACATTTGGTGAATGCATCCCAAATCTCCTTGTTATCCAAATGTATTCAACATTCAGTGATGCTAGGATAACCCAGGTTGTGCTTTAGTGTTACTACAGCTGCATGAAGAATGTGTGTCATCCACTTAGAAGTGCAATCTCTCTCTCTCGGAAGTCCATACACAAAAGAACATGTTGGGTATTTTGGGTTATGTTCCTTCAGCTTCCCACTTGTAAAAGTTGGCCGAAAGTTTTTATTTTTCCATGTACAGGCTGGTTTGTGCTTTTGTATGAAATCTTTACCACTCATGTCGTAACCTGCCTAAAGCAGAGAGTCTGAACGATAGAGCGTTTAGAAGATCTGGTTAATCATTGACAACACCTATGTGTATTTCCATTTGCTCAAAACAGTTAGAGGGTGGCTGATGTTTGGGCTGACCTGGGGGCGCTAGGGTGTCCTGGGCCCTTATGTTGAATACAATTTTGGATCCTCCAGTGCAGCAAGTCGGCATTTGAAAATGTATAACAAAGACGAGAGGGAGGTCGAGATGTTTTCAGCTGATAGCTGAAGTGCGATAGAGAGTTGGTGAGATAGAGGAGCTGCAGGGAAGAAGACTATTGCACTAGCTGTAGTGAGATGGTGCAAAGGGGGAGGAGAAGGAGGGGAAGCAAAGGTAGCATTCAGAGCTTCATGTGCATCTGCTCAGAGAGAAATGATGGTCCAGTGGGGTTGGGGACTAGCTTAGGATTTGGGAGACTAGGGTTTGATTCTTCGGTCTACCATAGACTTCCTGTGTGACTGTGGCCAAGTCACTCTAGGTGTGTCTACTCTGCAAAGCAAGGTGTGGCCTTAACTCAGGTTAGCCAGCTTGGGTTAAAATAGCACTGAAGACACAGCAACTTGAGTTCAACCCCATCTGCTCTCTAGGCTTTAACTTGAGCGGTTAACCTGAATTAAAGGCAGAGTTGCTGTATCTTCACAGCTACTTTAACCAGAATTAAGAACTCACCTTTTTTTGCTGTGTAAACCTACCCTTAAGTTTCTCTGATCCAGACCCACAAATGTATTTAGTATCCTGGAAATTAGGAGCCTAAATACCTTCGCAGATCTTGGCCTCCATCTGTACAATGAGGTCATAGCATTTCCCAGGTGTGTTGTAAGGATTGTGAAGTGCTCAGAGGCTATGGTGAGGGGGAGCCAGATAAGGACAAGGGATAGCTGGTAACATGTTATAATTGCTGAATAGTGTATAAAAGGTTAATCCATTACTGATATTTTAATAAATAGTTAATTCTTATAGTTTGTTATTGAGTCCAACAGGTCAGTAGCTTGGTTATAACCATTGCTGACCCCTCTGCCGATGTACCTAAAACCATCCATAAAGCGTTCAGCTAACATCTGTAAGAGGTCTACAACACCTCTTGTAAATGGAACCTTTTAACTAAAGTGCGACAAAGAAGTTTAGGTAGAAACTTGAGCTTGACGCGTCAAAATTATCTTTAGAAATAAATATTGCTAATCTGGGTGGGTTTTAACCTGAAAAGCCCAACAGGGGTTTGGACCTTTCTCCTGGAGGCCCTAATGCAGGAAAACACTGTAGTCAATGGGACTTAAGCACTTGCTTAACTGTGAGCACGTTTAAGTGTCTTGCTGAATCAGGGCCTGCTCCTGATGACCTGTTGCCACAGTTGCAATCAGGGGACCAAAGTAAAGGGCCATACTTTAAAAGAGGAGGGACTAGGAATAGAGTGTTCTGTCTAAGGGGATATGGAACATGCTACCCTCAATCTATGACCCCCAAATAGCCCTGGTCTGTTGATCTTCAGGCCATGCTGGATGGCAACTATTTGCACATGCTGCTGCACAGAGTGGAGTCTGAAGGTTAGGTCTGCAGAGGGAAGAGAGTTTTTGTGTTCTGCTGCCTGTCTAACTTGAGTTTGTTTTTGTACTTTGTAACACAGGCAGCCGGAGCCTTGATTAGATTTGCACAAAGTAGAAAGAGGCTTGAATTATAGATAATAAGAAGTAGGCCCTGATCGCGCCATGGGCTCACAATGGGCAGACCTATGTGTTGCTCATGGCAGGATCAGGCTAGCAGAGGTGATCTAGTGTTAATGAACTGAAAGATCTTATTTATTCTTAGAACCTGCTTCTGCTAAAAACTCCTCCGAACCCCGCTTGCTTTCACTGGCTACTGGAATTTCTTCAGTCTCACTCATCCTTTTTATTAGTAATGCCATAGAGCTGTTCGGGAAATGGTAAGTATTTTCCGCAAACATTTTTTCAGTGAAACAAACAAACAAAATTGTGCATACGGTTTGGGCTTTGTGTGCATGTGTGGTTTGGGGTTTTTTTTGGTTGTTGTTGATGTTCATATTTTATGGGTAGAACTTTTTTATAATAGTGAACAAAACACTGCCATTTTTCAAAATCAAAAAGTGTTTTGAGACTTGATTTTCCCTTGAAAAACCCATAGAACTTTGAACTAAATGAAAACTTTGCACAAAAAAGGCCATTTTCTGTTGCAAAAAGTTTCAGTGAGAAATTGCCAGTCACTGTAATATGCCACAGAGCCATGTAGATCCCTGGTTAGTTTCTGAGGTTACTCTATATGTAATCTTATATGAGAAATTTTGACAAAACTGAAAGATTTGGGTGCCCAGTTGGATGATCCCTTTTGGCAGTATTGAAATGTCAGGCTTGAAGCTTAAAGGAACGCTGTTCATTTGAAATCTAGCCAATCTACAAGTAATAGTATGAGTAATTTCCAGTAGCTTACAGTGTTGCCAATTGACAATTTTTGTCATTTTTAATGATATTTGGTGTCTTTTCTTAATGCCACAGCTCCTGGACTCATGTGATTGTGTCAGAATCTCAGCTTTGGTTTGAAGAAGAATTTTAAAAAAATGGAATCTAGCCTCCATGGTCGTGGAGAAAAACTTGAAAACATGGCTCGTAAAGATTTAAAAACTCAAAGGTGAATAAAAAGCATGACTTTTACAAGACAATAATGTGTTATTTGGGGAAAGGGGGAACTGAGTCACAATTTTTGAATTCTTAGGGTAGACAGTACTGGTAGGGAACCCTCACCCCATATTTCCTGCCCATTTTTGTGATATAATAACCACATTTCCCTTTTATGTTTTCTTTCTCTTACATTGCTGTGGAAGACCCACAAACCAAGGGAACTGACTAGACAAGTGCTGTCATGTCTTCTCAAGAGAGCTGCTGAAGATGCAAAAATTGCTGCAAGGGGAGATACTTAAAGAAAAATGGGAAAGGTGGTTTATTTCTGTGTCTGGTTATTCAGTATGGTGTAGGGCTTGGTACCTTTCTGTGCTTTGCTGTATTTTGAAGTATGTGTCAGAGTAGAGCATAGCAGAACAGACTGTAGTGTGTTCCATTCAGGTGTTTTTTTAATCCTGGTTTATCCTTCTAAAGAATAAATGCAAAAAGTAAACTGCTGGGGGAGGGTCTCCCTCTAATCTTTCCCTTTATTGAATTAATCTCTTATAAATATAAGAACAGCCACACTGGATGAGACCAAAGGTCCATCTAGCCTAGTATCCTGTCTTCTGACAGTGGTCAATGCCAGGTGCTTCAGGAGGAATGAACAGAACAGGTGATCATCAAGTGATCCATCCCCCGTCGCCCATTCCCAGCTTCTGGCAAACAGAGGCTAGGGACACCATCCCTAATAGCCATTGATGGACCTTATCCCCCATCAGTTTATCTAGTTCTTTTCTGAACCCTGTTTCATAGATTCATAGACTAGGACTGGAAGGGACCTCGAGAGGTCATCGAGTCCACTCCCCTGCCCTCATGGCAGGACCAAATACTTAGTGTCGTGGCCTTCACAACACCCTCTGGAAAGGCGTTCCACAGGTTGATCTTTGTTGTTCAACAACAGTAGGCAAAATGTATGTTCCAAGGTGATTATTTGTATGTAGATTGTTTTATGCAGATTATTTTAACCGTTTTTTAAAGAGCGCAAATGCGAGGAAGTAGGGGGATGTATTAGTGCTGATTACACGTTGATGATGCCGGAGGGAGCGATGAACCTTTTAAAAATTAAGCCACCGCTTGGGTTGTCCAAGTACAGCGTGTGGATTTGACTATGCCTGTTGATTTCTTTCCAGATTGCAAAGCTCCTTCCCCCAGCACCCTGGGCCAGTGGGTGCGAGGCAGTGACTGGAGCCACGCTGGGCCTTGCAGCTGGTGAGTGACCGTGACCGTGACCGGCTCTCAGCGGGCGCGCGCAACGGGAGGCGGGCGCAACTTGCAGCGCGGGGCCGCGCCGTGGCGCAGACGCAAGCGGCCGGCGCAGCGCGCGGGCGCATCTCCGCCCCCGGGGAGGGCCCTCGGCGCGCGCCTGCTGCAGGACCGGCCGCTCGGGAAGCCCCGGGGCGCGGTTATTGGCCGCAAGGAGCAGCCCGTCGGCTCGGCCGGGGGGGAGCCCTGCCCAGCCAGCGGGCGAGGGAGGCGGGCTGAGTCCCCCGCTTGCTGCGGGAAGCCGGGCTGTGCGCCGGGGGGGCCATGCGGCTCCTCGCGCCCTGGGGGACGATCCTGGCCGGGAGGGGCCCTGCCTGGAGCCGCAGGTGGTACCAGGTCCGTCCGGCTTTGCATTGCAGCGTGAAGCCTCCCTGCTGCCCCCCGCGCTGGCCCATTTCTCTCTGCTGCGCCTGGGCTTGGCCCTGCGCCAGCGGTGGGGGCTAGCAGGGGATCCGGGTCGGGCGAGGGACTCGGCTCTGGGGCAGGCAGGGGAAGTGCCCCCTCCCCAGGGAGCTCCTTGGGGCTAGGCCAAGCCGGCTGGGTGTTTAGCTTTTTGCTGCGGTGAGCCCCCGCAAGTGCCCCCTATGGGGCTGTGGGTATCTTAGGGGCACCAAGAGGCTCCAGCGGCACTGGGGGCACATTGTGCTCGGAGCTGTACACAATGCCCCAGCCCCTACATCCCTCTCACCCCCCTCCCAATGCACAATATTTAGTTCTGCCATGAGTTTAGGGGACTGGACCAGAAGACTCTCGAGATCCCTTTCAATCCTATGATTCTGTGCACACCCTGCTCTAACCACTAAACAGCGCTCCTCCAACAAGAGCTGGGAGAGGAACCCTGTGAGTCCTGACTCCCAGCCCCCTCCAGCTCAACCCATTCTGTCTTGTTTCCTTGCTGGAGCTGGGAAAAGAGAACCCAGGAGTCCTGACTCCCATGCCCATCCTCTACCCGCTAGACCCCACTCTCGTCATTAACTTCCTCCAGTCCCTCTTTTCCAGGCAGGCGCTCTCTTACCCCACCTCGCTGAGCGGCTCTGTTTGTACGAGAAGCTAAAGGCTGCCTACGATGAGCAATGTGTGGACCGGGCACAGAAGGCAGGTGGGCCAATCCGGATCTCCCTACCCGATGGCCAACAGGTGGAAGGAGAGTCCCTAAGAACCACGCCGTATCATGTGGCGTCACAAATCGGGTACTGGGTGCCATTGCACGTTTTCTTCCTATGAAGTTGTCTGCTTTCAAAACCTTTTAAACCTCTGAGTTTGTGTTGAGTCCATTGCCCCTAGGGGTCTGGTTTGGCTGCGCTCAGTTGGACTCTGTTCATTGGGATTTGGGCACCGGACTTCCTCCTTCGAACCCGCCTCCCACACCCCGAATGTTGTTACTGTAACTCACACCTGCTCAGTGTGGTGCTCTGTCCCCCTCCAGTGATGGCTGGCCCACATGGAGCCCACAACACCGTGGCTAATGGAGCTGGGTCTCCTGGCTCCTGGGGTAGAGGCAGCTCGTGCTTCTAAAACCAGAAGGCCCAGGTGCAATCCACTGCTGCCCGTGATCCGCCTGGGGAACTGCGCGAGTGGTGGCCCATAAGCTGGGGGGACTTCCCCCTGCTGGGGTGAGTGTGCAGCCTCTGCTTTGGCCCCAGCAGCCCCCACTAGGCGTGGGCAGGCAGAGCACCTCACTGAGGAGTAGCGGCTCAACGAGAAATGGGTTTGCCAGATGTAGCTGGCTGGTGTCCAGGCTGGTTCTAACTGGCTCCTTGCTGGTAGCCTTAGCAGAGAGGGTCCATGTGTGAGTGGGTCTGGGAGACATGATCCCTCTAGCTCTAGGTGAGGGGAGTGCAGGGGGAGAACTCACTGCGCAGTTACCCTTATTCGCCCTGGGCTGTAATTGGGCCAGAGACCTGGCTCCAGGGCCCCTTCCCCGATGCTAGATCCCCCGTCTGACTGGCCAGTCACGTGTCCTGTACTGAAGTGTGTTCTGTCACCTCCCTCCTTCCCAGCCAGGGCCTGGCTGAGGGGGCAGTGGCCGCCAGGGTGAACGGGGCTCTGTACGACCTGGATCGCCCTCTGGAAAGCAGCGCCACCTTGGAATTCTTGGGCTTTGATTCTCCAGAGGGGCAGGCGGTGAGTGATACCTGGCACAGTGTTGCCAACTCCACATAGCAGGAAGTCACCAGCCAGACCTTGAAAAGTCACTCAGTGCAGTGTTTAAGCACTCAGAAGGAGTCAAAAATGTCACTAAACAAAATTTCCAGGGAAGTCGACAGAGAATTATGTACACACACAAGTGCGCGTGCCCAGGCGAGTATAGTCACAAAATCGTTCACAAGGAGCTCAATAGTGTTAATAAAATCCATTCTGGGCTCTTCTTACTACGTTCTGTTGGACACCAAGTCAATATTGCATCTCAGCTGAGCATGTCCTTATTTTGTGATGAAAGGGGGGGCAGGGCTCAGCTGCCCTCAGTCCTGGCAAGCCCCAGCACAAATTAAGCACTTCCCAGAGGTGCTGGGGTTATGATCTGCCAAATGTGTCCGATTGGTAGGAAGGACCCTCTGCTTTTGGGCTAATGAATATTTCCCCTTTAATCTTGTGAGTTTCATTTATAAAGCAACACCACGTTAGTGCAATTGGGGAGCAGGGGGTTGTTTTGTTGGGCTTTTAATTACAACAATTTGATCCCGAGGGGAAGCAGAGGAGGATTTACAAACCGCAGCCATACGGACTTTGCTGTTTGTCTCATTGAGAGTCCAATCTCCGCCCGTTTAAGGGGGCTTGCCTGTGATGGCAGAACCTTCCCTGGCCCTGATTAAATGCTCTCCTCTTCTCCAAGCCTATTCAGCAGAGGGCTTAAGGTTTATATGTGAGCCAGTGCCCTCTGCTCACTGGGAAGGGTGCTCTGTACACTGCAGCCCAGGTCAGTGAATTTCAGCCCAGCCTCGGCCTTGCCGGCCTGGATTTGAGCCGACAGGTTAGTGAAAGGGAGGACCCAGAGCCAGGGGGAAGAGGGCATTCGCCTGACCTGAGCTCGGCTCTGCAGGGAGCCAAGAAAGTAGATTTAAAAACAAAAATCCGCTAGCCAGATCCCCCCCCCCCCCCCACTCCCAGAGTTTGATTTCTGAAAAGAGCTGGGCAGCTAACCCCAGGCCAAGCCAGGGGAAGGGGAATACAGGGGAACCAAAATCAAGCTAGCGCCACCCTTGATCCTGTAGTGAGGGCTTCCTCGCTGGAGGCACGGTGCCCTTCCTCCCCCTGCCCCAATGGGGCACATGGCCCTGTCTCATCCCACCCCACCTTCCATCCGTGCAGCTCTCCTCGCTGGCTAACCTACCTCCCCTGCTCTGTCCACTTCATTAGCCACCGTACCCTGCAGCACAGGCTGTGCTACCTCCTACGGAGTGGTGAGAAAAGACACATTTGGGTAGAAACACACCTTGGCTAACGTGCTGCTGTCTCCAAAGTGCACCTGGCGTTAGCAAAGCATTTAATTAGCCTCCACGAACTTCTTTTCCTCGCCTGCAGATTGCAGGGATCTCAGCCCAAGCAGCCCTGGAATGCGATTCCTTCCGAGGACATGCTCAGTTGAGACATCATGACATTGACTTGGTGTCCAACAGAATGTACCAAGAAGAGCCCCGAATTGATTTTATTGACATTATTGAGCTGTTTGTGAATGATTTTGTGACCGTTCATAGTGGTGGTTTCTTTCTCTGAATGTCACTGTCATTGGCAGTAAAAGTCGCTAGATTTGTCACTGGTCACTTTGACACTTATTTTCTTGCTAGGGAAACCAAAACCTCCTAAATCTAGTGACAAAGTAGCTAAATTGGTGTTCAGTTGTGGGGAAGGAGCCCCCTGGTGGTAGGAAAAGGGAGCCTGGACAGTGGCTAATCTGGGCTGTTTCTGTGGCTTCTAGTTTCTGTCCCTTTAATGCCATGGTTCTCAACCTTTCCAGCCTACTGTACCCCTTTCAAGAGTCTCCTTTGTCTTGCAGACCCCCACGTTTCACCTCACTTAAAAACTACTTGCTTCCCAATCAGACAGAAAAATACAGAAGTGTCACATCACGCTATTACTGACAAATTGCTGACTTTCATCATTGTTACCACGTAATTATAAAATAAATCAATTGGAATATAAATATTTTACTTCCATTTCAGTGCATAATATATAAAGTCATTGTATGAAATTTTCGTTTCTAATGACTTCGCTAGTGGTTTTTATGTGGCCTGTTTGTAAAACTAGGCAAATATCAAGATGAGTTGATGTACCCCCCTCTGTGTACCCCAAGGGATACATGTACCCCTTTTTGAGAACCACTGCCTTAATGCGCCTGCTGGAGTGTGGGGGTCACCAAGGAAGCGGAGTTTGATAGATGATCTTAACTGTCCTTTGCAAAACCATCTCTCCCAACCATACTCTAAAACAGTGGTTCCCAGACTTGGTAAGCCCCTGGTGAGCTGCGAGATGCTTTATTTATCTGAGCGTCTGCGGGTACGGCTGCTCGCAGCGGCTGCGGTTCGCCGTTCCCGGCCAATGGGAGCTGCGGGAAGCGGTGGCCCGGCTGGCCCATCTTATGCATTGCAATTGCAGAGGATTGTCGCTGAGATGCCGGACTAGCCAATGTCTCCTGCACTTTGGTATCTGACTGGCATAAACTGCGCTGGCAAAAGCACAGATGCAAAAGGCTGAAAAATCAGTTTTGGTTGACAGGAGTCAAGCAGGCCAGGGATAAGGGCAAGGATTTGGGCAGAGCAGAAATGCAAAGAGTGGCTAAGCTAACCAAAAGGGAAGGTACAGCGTGTATAATGAGTATAATAGTCCCTAGCTCATCTGTAGCATTTTTCATCCTTAATCTCAAAACAGTTTACAAAAGCAATCAGTTTCAATGTCCTCATTTTACAGATGGGGAAACTGAGGCACAGAGCGGCTGAAGTGACTTGCCCGATATTACCTAGCAGTAGAAGTGGGAATAGAACACATGAGTCCAGTCCCCAGTCCAGTGCTCTATCCATTAGATAACACTACCTTCTGGGAACAGGCGGGCCCCCTAAAGACAGCTAACGAGGGACTTTGGGCTCCTTCTCTGAACAAGCAGGCACTCCATATGTGAGAGGCTGCAGGATGTCTGGGTTAAGCCAGTGCTCTGAGTCTTCATTGGAGCTGGGATCCCAATGGGCCAGAGCCATGTGGGACACAGCGGGCCATCACGTGACCCCAGGTCTCTTCCCTCCCCAGGTTTTCTGGCACTCCAGTGCCCACATCCTTGGAGTGGCAGCGGAGCGATTCTACGGAGCCCTGCTATGTCACGGGCCCAGCACAGAGAGTGGCTTCTTCTATGACATGTACCTGGCGGGCCGGTAAGAGGGGAACCTAGCTGGGCATCCCAGTGGAAGGCCTGGTGGCGTCTGGATAGCATCATATCATATTTTCATTAAGGCACAGTTAAGAATCATCCAGCTGAGTGACTGTAGATACACACTCGGGATTTCTGTATTATTATAAAACTGAACTGTTTCCAGAGCTAAAACAGGCTTTTAAATCAGTCATTTGTAAATGCAAGTTCAATTTTTAAATTTGTTTTTATGTTTTGAATCTTTACATCTTTAATACCTTGAACTGGAGTGTGTTTTCATTTGTGCTGGAGACGTATCAAATGCATTATATAAATAGATAACAATATTTAAGACTTTATTTCTAATTACTGAGTAACTTAATGGGAACAGAAAGCACACTGCCACTGGAAAAAGGTGATCACATTCTATCTACTGGAAATAGACCTTAATAAGCTTAGAGCTGATAGGAAACAAACAAAAGGAAGTATTTCTTCACGCAGCGCAGTCAATCTGTGGAACTCATTGCCAGGGGATGCTGTGAATGTCAGAACTTTAATACCTCCTTGCCCCCATCACCACACAGTCATGAATAGATTTAGCCTAAGAGGCAGGGAAATATTAGCCCTATTTGGAAGGTGGGATCTAGGGCACCCAGAGGTGAAGTGACTTTCCTGAGGCTAAGCAGGGAATCTGTGGCAGAGCAGGGAATCAAACCTAGAACAGCTGAGCCCCAGGCCTGTGCCTTAACCACTGGGCAACCCTTCCTACCCTGAGGAGCAGGGCTTTGGAGCTGTGCTCTGGCTCCGGGGCAAGCTCCAGGCAAAAACCCGCAGCTCCACTGCTTCGGAGCTGCTTCAGCTCCGGGCTCTGCTCCAAAGCCCTGCTGAGGAGGGGGAACCTCCTCTGCCGCTTTGAGTGAATGGGTGGGGGCGGAGGCTAGACAGAGTCACCAGGAAGGGGGAGCAGAGAGAGGCGGAGTGGGGATAGGCCCTCGGGGGAGGGGCAGAGCCGTGTGGGGCCCCTGCCAGCAAAACCAAAAGTCAACGCCTATGATCTCACCTCATCCATTCCCTGCCGTAGCAGGGGCCTCTGGTGCATCTGCCCCTTCTGTTCTCTCCCGGTGGCTCCGCCGAGTCTCCTGTGGCCTGAAATGCTTTAGCCGGGCTTGGTGCAGGGGCCTGTGGGTGAAGTCACTGGCTGGTGCTGTGCAGATCAGACTAGGTGATCTGATTAGAGATGTAAAACATGAAACGGGTAACCGACGGGTATTAGTCTTACCATCATTATAGTGCAGTTAATGTTTACAACAGACTGGTAAATCAGGTGCTGCCTGGCTGCCCCCGCCGCCAGCGGCTGCTGCTGCTGCTCCGGGCAGCAGGTACCTGGTGGAGGTGGTGGTGGTCACTGTTGGGACGCATGCCGGCCAGCACATGCCCAGCCAGGTAGGGGGGAGCCACAGCTGGGATGCTCCTGCTCTTGTCGAGTCTGCTCCAGTTGCTGCTGGGCCCCCAAATCCCTGCTGCCTTCCCCCCACTTGGTGGCGGCTTCTGCCCGCAGTGGGCTCATTGCGCAGGGCGCTGCAGACCGAAGGGAGGGTGGGGAGCATGAGACTGGGCAGAAGAGCCTGGGTGAGTTCTGCCCTGCCCTCCCCCCCCCACACCCCTCCTCTCTCCTGTGGCTCCCAGGACCTGACGCACGCCCCACTCGTGTGCAGCCAGTCTTCTCCGGTTGCGGACGACGCTGCGCCCCCTTCTGCTGACTGAACTGGTTACCGATTCAGCGGTGAACCAATATCATTTGAATAGTTGAAACGGGTACTTTTTTAAACAATATTTACATCCCTAGGGCTGATGGTCCCATCTGGCCTTAAACTATGAAGCCGAGTTGCAGTTGTCACGTGGGCTTGTTTGTTTTCCCTTCCACTAGGTGGCATCCTGGGATAAACTAGCATGAAGTGCTCCACGCCGCTAGGCTGCGTCGGCAGCACCGTACCTGCCTCTGCTTCCCTGGAGCCCCCTGGCCGTTACACCAATGTCTGTCCCTTTCCTCCAGCAGTTAGTGTTGACTTGGCAGTGCATGGGGAACAGGTGCAAACAGGGGGGGTGAAGACCCATTGCTAAGGCCACTCGCTCTGGCCACCTGCCAGAATCTGCAGTCAGGGCTCAGTTCTGTAACTGGGGCTTTTAAAAATGTCTCGCTCTCTCTGCAGAACCGTGCTGGGCAGCGAGCTCCCAGCCTTGGAGGAGGCGTGCAAGTCCATTGTCCGAGAGAAGCATCCCTTCGAGAGGCTGGAAGTGTCCCGAGAGGACCTGCTGGAGCTGTTTAAGGTGGATGGATGTGTTTGTCTATGTCATTGCTCTCAGCAGTCCCCACTCCCTCCAGGGCCCCAGAATCAGCTTTGGGGCAGAAGTGGGAGTCACACAGAACCCCAGGGCCAAGTAAACAGTCGTGCAAATAGCTTTGCTTACTAGCTCCTGCAGGAGTCCCATCAGCTCCTGTGAGAAGCGATGGGAGCCCACATCCCTTGGGACTAGACATGGCCCTGCCGAATGCATGGCCAGGAAGCAGCCTTCCTTCATTCCCCTGGGGTAGGTCTGTCCCCTCTGGAGCACACAGGGGGGCTTGCTTGGTTTCCAGAGCCACCCAGGGGCTAATAACCTGCCTTCCTGCTGCCTGCCCCCGCTCAGTTCAGGGTATGTCTGTCATCCTTTCCAGCTCTTCTCAGTCCAGCCAGCCCTGCCCTCTTGTGAGAGCTGATGTTAGCTGTATATCTAACCTGTCCGGGATTGCAGTGCCTGAGCACCTCGCCATCTTCGCTACGCTTATCCTCACCCCTCTGAGGCAGGACAGTGCTATCCCCATTTTATTGATGGGGAAACTGAGGCACGGAGACTGAGGCCTAGATTTTTAACAGTATTTGGGCACTTAACTCCGATTGATTTCAGCTGCGCTTAGGAGCCAAAAAGACCTTTTAAAATCTGGCCACAAGTGACTTGCCCAAGGTCACCCAGGGAGTCTGTGGCAGAGCAGGTACTCCTGAGTTCCAGGCTAGCACTCTAACCACTGGGCCCTCTTGCCTCCAGCTCCTGTGTCTAGCCTCGCCCACAAGCCTGCCTGGCACACTGCATAGGAAGTGAAGAGCCAGTCTCTGACCTGAGGGGCGTACTGGCTGCATTGACGGGCCAGGCAGCTTGCTGTAGGGAGAGGGCAGGGGGCATGTACATGCTAGAATTGTGGGCTCCTGTAAGTGGCATTTAGATTGGAAGCTCTTTGGGACAGGGGCTGTCCGATACTCTCTCTGTACAGCACCTGGCGCAAGAGGGCCCCATTCTTGGGCACTGACATAACAACCATGAATAGCAACAGCTCAGAGCAGATTAGCTGCTAGTTGTCTGTGGGCTGTATCATTATCACTGGCCCTGTGCGCTTCTCTTTTCCTTTCCCTAGTACAACAAGTTTAAGCTGCAGGTGATCGAGGAGAAAGTGAAGTCACCGACTGCCACGGTGTACAGGTGAGCAAAGGCCCTGCAGTCTGTGGGACGGTCCTGGCGCACCCAGGGTGCTGAGCAGGGAGAGATCTGTGACCCCTGTTCCTCCAGACTTGTGGCCCTGAGGTGAAAGTGCCCTGTTCCCCAGCCGTGTCCCAGTGCTTCACATGGTCAGGAAAACGTGAATCCCACTTCATACAGACAACTGGCCATGCTGTGTGTATATTGATTACATGACCGTTGCCGTCAGTCTTTAGTGCATGGAACTATTTGTACTGATTTCCGGTGGTGGTTTTCGAACGAGCCGTTCTGCAGCAGCGCTTCCACCGAGGCGCTCACCAGAGTAGATTGGTTTGTAACATCACGTACCGTCCTTTGCCACCAGTAGCGATTGTCCAACGTAACGTAGCACACCAACTTCCAACCCCCCCCAGAAAGGCGAGATGGTGCTTGTAGGGTGCCCCTCAGTGCCCCAGCTCCATTGAGCACTTTTTTTCCCCATGCTGTGGCTGTGACCCTTTGCAGCTCCGCTCGTTAAACACGGCCACGTCCAGACACTTCACTGCAGTTGAGTTGTGCTCAGACCCAGATCTAGGTGGCACCATGACTTCTTGGTGCCCACTGCATGGCTGGAAAAATCCCAGCAACTAACACACCGCCGGCTGGTACAGGCGTTCCCTGTGAAAGGCATATTCAGGGGCGGGGGCGACAATCACTGCTGGAAAGCTAGAATGATGCAGGGGCTTGGGCCCTACCTCCCCGGGCTGGGCTGTGGGTCCGGGTACCATGATGGGAGGGAGTGCGACAGAACTGGCACAAAGTGCTACGGGCCTGATCCTGCCCTCGTGGCTGATTGCACAGCTGGGTGGGAGCGGGAGGTGTGAATCCACTTGCAGGCGTTGTCCCAGGTTCTGATCCTGCACCCGTGGAAGTGATATCCAAGTTCCCTTCACGTGAGCCAGTTGCATTATGGTCGTGCCTAAGAGCCTGAGTCACAGACCATGACCCCGTCTTGTTAGGTGCTGTACAAGTGGAGCTTACATGCTAAGTCATCGGCCCCTTCGGACCACTTGGGGCATCTTCTGACTTTCTCCTCTGCTCTCTCATTCCAGCCTGGCATTTCTCACCTCGCCCCTAGACCCGAAGCTGCCAACCTATCTGTGACCCACCTGTTGTCTGCTCCTGGCTCTCTGTCTGTGCTCTGAACCTTGTCCTCTCCTTTCCCCAGGTGCGGGGGGTTAATCGACCTTTGCCGAGGTCCCCACGTCAGGCACACAGGGACGATCCGAGCACTGAAGATCCTGAAGGTCAGTGCTAACCCCAGCCAAGCTCAGCTGCTGGCACCGGTGGGAGGGAGCCTGGTCTAATGAGCATGGTGTGCTGGGGGTATCGCTCTGCCACTGGGCAAGCTGCTTGAATTTAGGGGAGCCAGTGCCTCAATTTCCCCCCAGCTGTAAAAATTCCAGCAGGAGGATGGCACACTTGGATATTAAATGCCTGATATGGTCATGCTCAGCACAGAACACGGGCTGTGCTTTGTCAGAGGATCTCCAAGTGCTTTGGAAAAGGAGTAGGTACCATCCCTGTTTTACAAGTGGGGAAATCGAGGCACAAAGCAGGTGCATGCCTGCCCAAGGTCACCCAGTGAGTCCGTTTCAGATTCTGTTCTTGACTCTGTCTCCTTGTGTCTTATATGAAGCCCATCACCATAGCACCTAACCCAGGAGTCCTGACCCCCAGCCCTAACCGCTAGACCGTGCTGTTCCAAGAGATGCAGAAGCTTTTGCCTTTCTGGAGCAGTTGGAGGAGTAGGCAGTAGAGCTGCGTGTTGATCCCAGATTACCCTGTCCCAGCCAGTGTGGAGCTCAGCCCTTTCCTCTGGTGGTAGCTCTCTTTCCCACTTCTCGACAGAGCTCCTCCGCCTTCTGGAAAGGAGACCCCTCTCTGGAGTCTCTGCAGCGGGTGTACGGGATCTCCTTCCCCAGCCCCGTACGGCTGGAGGAGTGGGAGCAGCTTCAGGAGGCGGCAGCTAGCCGGGACCACCGGAGGATTGGCAAGGTAGGAGTCAGTGTGATCACCCCCGGCTGAGTCGCTGCAGCTACATCTGTGTTTGTACAACCCAACCCGCTGGCTAAACTGTCCCCAGTTCTGAACAGGCCTGGAGCGATCAGTAGCTGCCCTGCTGATTGCAGACCCCTTGGGTTGGAGAGGTGCCCTGCAAGACCCCGCTCAGGCAAGCCATTGTCTTCCGTTACCATGCCATGTCTCCCGCCTCAGTGAAGCCCGAGTCTCTGTCTCCACCTTATGGGTCCCATAAGAGGCTTCTGCACCTGCTGCTGTTTCCAGCTGCCGGGCTTAGTCCTTAGAGCATGGATCCAGTCAGGAGCAGCGCCAGGGTTTTTGGCACCCTAGGCGCAGGGCTGGCTCTAGCCAGTATGCCTGCGGGAGGTCCACCGGAGCCACCTGCCGCCCTCCCAAACCCTGGCGCCGGCCCTGGATCCAGTCCCCCATGTAGGGGTTCATTGCGTGTAGTCATCCCGTATCCTGCCTCCCCCTCGGTGCGGCGCTCAGGAGACCTTCTCTTATTCCCTCCCCAGGAGCAGGAATTGTTTTTCTTCCATGAGCTGAGTCCTGGGAGCTGCTTTTTCCTGCCCAGAGGAGCTCACATCTACAACACCCTGATTGACTTCATTAAGGTACGGGCAGCCATTGTTTCGGGGTTCGCTTGGTCGCGTAGGGGGCTGGACTCGGTGACTTCGAGGTCCCATCCAGCTGCTGCATTTCTGTGGTGCTGTGGCTTCTTCTCCATGTGACATCCTGTAGATCTTCCTGTCCCAAATACCTCTGTGCAGCTGTGACCGTCAGCCCAGGCTCTGTGCATCCTGGGAGCAGACTCACGCCAGCCCCCTCAGCACAGTCATTGTGTGCAGAGCTCCAGCACTGGCTCCCTGGTCAGCGTGGCCAGAGGTGTTTTAACCTGGGTCTGCTATAGATTTCCTTGGGGAGAGGGCGGAGTGCAGGTCCCTAGCCACCTGGGTCAGGGAGCTGTGCTAGAGGCCGGCCAGGAGCATGGCTGCACCTAGCTAGCCGGGTGAGGTTGGGTCCCCAGTTCCCAGTGAGGTAGGTTATCTTGGAGGTGTCTGTCTCTGGGTCCCAGTTGCACAGGCTTCCCAGGGGGCATCCACACCCTGCTCCCATCTGGAAAAAAAAAGCTGGAAAAAAACATTGGGCCTGTCAATTGTAGGTCCTTATCTAGCGCCAGCGCTGTAGTGTCTGAGCACTGCAGACCAGTAAATGTATTTATCCTCATCCATCCCTGTGAGGCAGGGCAGTGCTATTGTCCCATTGTACAGATGGAGAAACTGAGGCACAGAGCGGCTAAGTGCCTTGCCCATGGGGAGTTGGTGGCAGAGCAGGAATTGAACCCCAGGTATCCCATTTCCTAGGCTGGTACCCTAACCTCTGGGCCACCCTTCCTCTCCTCCCCTACCTAGCCAAAAAGAAAAAGGGGGGGACATAACTCACCTGAAAGCTATGAGCAAACCCTGCTCCCCAGTGGGGAACCCGTGGGATACAGACAGGTGCATAGACATCCCCTCCCATGGCTGTTCCCAAGAGTCTGTGCAATCTGGCCCGTTGGACTGGGGCTGTGAGCAGAAGCCACGAATTCCTGGAGGACTCTTCCTTTCAGTGCTTGTCTGCGTACAAGCCACTCTCGGCGGCACCTGCCCAGCGACTCAAGTCCAGATTCCTTTGGCCGGGAGAATCTGTTGGGGGTCGTGCTTTGTAAGCACTTTGTCTCTGCTGTCCGGGAGACAGAATCTTCTAACACGTGATATCAGCAACCTGGACAACCTAGAAACAGCCAAAGTCGCCCCAGAAGGAAGCCTTCTGCATCTGCCCCTCGTCCGACCTCCTCGTCCTCATGGCAGCAGATGTGGCTCCTTGGTCAGGAGGAGTTTGCAGATTTGTTGGGTCTTGCCAAAGCCCATCCTGGCTACTGTGTTTGGGCTGTGCATACTGCAGCGCTCAGATCCTTGACCTCTCTGGCGCATATCCTGGGCACAGGCTCACTATCTGTTACCCCGTTGTGGAAATGGGGCTTCCCTACTCTCCCAGGACCAATGCTGACCCCTTAACCTCCTCTGTAGCTTAAGCACGGCCCCTCCCACATGTACACTTGGCCTCTGCTGGGACACGGGATAACAAAGCAAACGGGCGCACAGTTCTCCGTAAAGGTTCTAGAGCCTGATCACCCTCTAGCGCCCACGGGAACTGTACAGCTCAGACCAATCTGGGAACACCCCTGTACGCGTTTCCCTGCCTCGGTTTTCTCACTGTTCTTTAAGGAGTGCAGAATCCCTCTCCTACACGTGGATTCTCCTATGGCTCATGGAGTCTTTCTCTCTCCTGTGCAGCTGGTTTCTTGTCTTCTCTTTCTTGCCCAATCTCCCGTTTTCTCCCTCCTTGCCTCACCCAGTCTCTGTGGTTTTAAAGACTTAACCTCACTCAACACCTTGGCTCTTTGTCCTGTTTGTGGACAAATTCAACTGCTCCAAACCCCAGCCTGTCCCATAAACGCAGGCAGACTGATTTTTCCCAAGCTTCAGCTGTCCCATTGTCCTAAGGTGTCCCCCCTATGAATGGGAGCCTTCCAGGTTAACCAGCCCACCGTTGTTCCTGGTGTGGGTGACACGTGAGCTGACTACGCCTACTGCGCGGCAGTCCAGCAGACAGTAATCGCATAAGATCAACCAGAATTCCTAAATTGCAAGTAGACAGATTCCCAAATCGTCTCTCACCATAGATCCCCTCCATCTGGGAACTGAAGGGACTGCTGGAGGTCATAGAAGGGATTGTTCCATCCAGTTCCAGACTCTCTCTCCCTCCCCTTTGCTTTCCCTGACCGTTTTCTCAGCCCCTCTCGCAGGAATCAGAGTGGTAACCGTGTTAGTCTGTGTCAGCAAAAAGCATGAGGAGTACTTGTGGCACCTTAGAGACTAACAAATGTATTTGCGCATAAGCTTTCATGGGCTAAAACCCACTTCATCAGATGCATGCAGTGGAAAATACAATAGGAAGATAGATATAGATATAGATATAGATATAGAGAGAGAGAGAACCTGAAAAACTGGGTGTTGCCATACCAACTCTAACGAGAGTAATTGATTAAGGTGAGCTATTATCATTAGGAGAAAAAAAACTTTTGTAGTGATAATGAGGATGGCCCATTTCCAACAGTTGACAAGAAAGTCTGAGTAACAGGAGGGGAAAAGTTATCATGAGGAAACAGTTTTTACTTTGTATAATGACCCATCCACTCCCAGTCTTTATTCAAGCCTAGACATGGATGGGTCATCACACAAAGTAAAAACTGTTTCCCCATGCTAACTTTTTCCCTCCTATTACTCACACTTTGTCAACTGTTGGGAATGGGCCATCCTGATTATCACTACAAAAGTTTTTTTCTCCTAATGATAATAGCTCATCTTAATCAATTACTCTCGTTAGAGTTGGTCTGACAACACCCAGTTTTTCTTGTTCTCTCTCTCTATATATATATCTATATCTATCTCCCTACTGTATTTTCCACTGCATACATCTGATGAAGTGGGTTTTAGCCCACGAAAGCTTACGCCCAAATAAATTGGTTAGTCTCTGAGGTGCCACAACACTCCTGCGAGAAGAAAGAAGAGTAACGCTGGGAGCTGCAAGCACTTGTGAACCTCTTGTGTAGTGGGAGAAGTACCTCAAGGGGCTTTAATAATCTTCCCTAGTCCCTATCTAGCACTCTTCATCAGTACTTCTCAAAGTGCTTTACAAAAGAGGGCAGTATCATTATCACCATTTTACAGGTGGGGAAACTGAGGCACGGGGGTGGGACGTGACTTGCCTGAGGTCCCCTGGCAACACAAGTGACGACATTTTACTCTCGTTATTTTCTGATTGCCAGAAAGAAAGGAGGCTGGGCCAGAGGCAGTTGAACGTCTTTAGTTCAAAAGCTCAAATTCAGGATGGTGCTTCTGGCCTCTGCCACTCCAACCCTAGATCCATACGACTGGCACCTCAAAGATGCCTTTTTCTAGATAGCGATTGGTGCTGCCCACAGAAGGTATCTGAGATTTCAAGTGGACGAGTCCCATTACCAGCACAGGGAGCTGCTATTCGGCCCTTCTGCAGCTCCAAGAAGATTCTCAAAATGCAGCTTATTTCAAGAAACAAGGACAGACCAGTTTTTCCCATATTTAGACAACCAGCTCATTCATGGACAGAGAAGTGACCGTCTCCATTCAGTTTTTCCCCTCCGTAGGTCAACAAAGAAAAGTCACTGTTGCCTCTGACCCAAAGGACAGTTTATAGGAGCTACTTCACAACAGCAGTGGCTTATCTACTGCAGGAGAGATTTCAAGCCATGCTAGGCCTGTCATCCCAAGGCGTCCCTGAGAACTCGGCTTAGGATGCTGGGTCCCCCGGCCTCCTGCACGTACGTAGCTCAGCATGCTAAACTTCATCCTCATTGTGTGCAGGGACAGCTTAAGTCTGTGTCAGCCAAGCAGGCACCACCAGGTTCTGTCAGTGCATATTCCCCCCCCAGAAGTCCTGTAATTAAACCGGTAGAGAGACCCTCTGAAAGACCCTCCTCCCACTCTTGGTGACAGATGCCTCCACAATGGGTTGGACGACCTCCAGATGTGAGGGGTGTGGAAGACTTCACGCAAATCCTGGAGCTAAGAACCATGCGTTGGGCAGGCACAGCTTGTCTCCTGCTCCTAAAATGTCTGACATGTCAAATCGTGATGCACCATACATTGCAAGGTTGATGTGTCCCCCTTTCAAGCCATCAGCTCCACGTTTCATCATTACATCAAACCCACCTTTCTGGTGGCAATAACTTTGGGTGGAAGAGGAGGCAAGATACAAGGGCCGATGGCAGGGCCCCTGCACACAATTTTTCATAGACTGGGTGTCTTTGAAATCTGACTGACAGTGATATCTGACATTCCTTTAAATCGGGTTATCCACCTACCTGTGAGTTTTTTTTCCCCAAAACCACACTGTAGCCAAGGGAAGGCTAAGCTCCCACGCCCTTGATGTTCTCAGGACACTCTCCTCCTACATACATAGAACCAAGTCATTGAGGGTGTCCTCTAGGCTGTTCATAGTTTTTGGGGACGAGGTGGCTGGTCAGGCCGTTTCTGCATGGAGACTTTCTAGCTTGATCTTTGCTTGTATCAAGCTGTGCTCTGAATTGTCCAGTGTAGACCCTCCAGTGAGTGCACCAGCTCGCTCTCCGGGAGCACAAAAAGGGTTTGGTGCTTCTTTGGGAAATGTTCCTGTACTGGAGATATGTAGGGCAGCTACCTGGGCTTCGGTGGGTGTGCTGATCTGGCGTTACAACGTAGGGGAAGACTCAAGATATGATGCTAACTTTGCTCTGGCTGTTGTGCAGCCACTGTGTAGGTAGACTACTGTGATCTAGGGTGCTGGTTGTGAGTCAGCAAAACTGTGTGTGTGTGTGTACACAAGACATTGAAGCTGCAATAGTTCTACCTTATGGTAACTGTGGTACTTGCAGATGTGTTGTCCACATATAGTCCGTGATCCTTCCTCGCTACTACAGAGTTTGCTTTCAGATGGATTCCATATTAGCGAAGGAACTAAGGGGTGGTTGGGGCCGCCCCCCATGTCCTCAGTTGGAAGCATGAGGACATTTGAGGTAGAGGCACAGCCCCCAACAGACACTGCTCGCTGGACAAATCTAAACTGGAGTGCACTTGGTATAGGTGCACCAAGAGTGGAATGTGTGCGCGCGCACACACTGAGTCGTCGTAAGGCAAGTAATTTCCTTTAATCCCACTTCTCACACCATCATTCTCTGTGACCCTTAGGTACGTCATTTCTACCTCTTTGCCTTGGTTTCCCTTGGGAAAGGAGGATGAGATGTGAGTGTGGGTGGTGCTCTGCAGATGTGACACTCTGTGTCGTTATTAAGTAGCATTCTCATTGCAAAGGGCCCAGTGTCTCTCAGGTCTGTGCTCCTGTGAAGAGGTCACATCTTGTGTTTTCTGCCCCCACTGCAGAGCGAGTATCGGAAACGTGGGTTCTCGGAGGTGGTCACCCCTAACATCTATAACGCCAAGCTGTGGGAGCTGTCTGGCCACTGGCAGCACTACAGCGACCACATGTTCTGCTTCCCAGTCGAGAACGAGACCTTTGCCCTCAAGCCAATGAACTGCCCTGGTCACTGGTGAGCGAGGCACCCGAGGTCTGCTGCAGGCTGGCTGTTTGGCTAGGGCAGTGGTTCTCAACCTGCGGCCCAGTCAGCAGAGAGCTGCGGCCTATGTGACCTCCTCAGACCCATACAGGCAGCATTGGATGCTGCCCACATAACTCATTATGGGCCACGTTTGCAGCCCACAGCGGTAAATAGCTTGAGAACCACTGGACTAGGGGGATCTGTGATAGATGCTGGGGAGGGGGGCATCTAGTGGGTAGAGGGGTGTGGTCAGGCTGGGAGTCAGGACTCCTGGGTTCTATTCCCAGCTCTGGGAGGTGGGGTCTAGTGAGTAGAGTGAGGGGTGCTGGGAATCAGGACCCCTGGGTTCTATTCCCAGCTCTGGGAGGGGAGTGGGGTCTAGTGGGTAGAGCGAGGGGTGCTGGGAATCAGGACCCCTGGGTTCTATTCCCAGCCCTGGGAGGGGAGTGGGATCTAGTGGGTAGAGTGGGGCTGACTGGGGATTGCCCTTGGTTTTCGCTTAGCGCTGTATAATAGTTACCTATCGTTAAACTTTCGTAACGCCATTCAGATGGGAGGGGGAGGTGATACTTCTTAAAACCATGTATTTCAGATAAATCAACAGCCTGCTAGCCCTGGGGTCTGGACCAGAGGTCCAGTTTGGTGTCGCATTGATACCCAACAGCCCATGTTCAGTGTGGACGGTACCTGGAGGGACCCCTCTTGCAGCTTTGTATCCATGGCACGTTTAGGCCTTGGCCTCTTCATCCAGGCTGCCATGGAGGTGTCTCGTTGAACCCTGGCCACTCACTCCGCTCTGTGGCCCCTGACTGGATGCTGGGTGGGAGTGACCCTCTTCCCACTGGGGTCCTGGCTCTCCTGCCAGAGAAGCAGCAGCAGGGGCTGGATCGAGGGCAGCCCAGCAGCTCCCTTCCCTGTTAGGGTCTGCTGCTGCCCCAAAGGGTCCTTGGTGTGCTTCTCAGCAGGGCTTGGGCGGGCTCTGATTTCCATTCTTCCTCCATTCTGCCCCATCAGCCTGATGTTTGCTCACCGACCCCGCTCCTGGCGGGAGCTGCCCCTCCGCCTGGCCGACTTCGGGGTACTGCACCGGAACGAGTCCTCGGGGACCCTGACCGGCCTGACCCGGGTGCGGCGTTTCCAGCAGGACGACGCTCACATCTTCTGCACCCTGGGCCAGGTGAGCGCGCAGAGCTGGGTACCCCGAGGGGGTGGGGTAGGGTGTAATTAACAAACCGTCCCTTCCTAAATGCCCTCCCTCCTTGGGATCACCGTCTCCTTGGGGATGGGCGCTGCCTTCCGTCTCGTCCCATCCCCCAAAACTCCTTGTGTGGTGTGTTCCTTTCCCAGCTGGAAGGCGAGATCGGCGGATGCCTGGATTTCCTGCAGGCCGTGTATTCAGTCTTCGGCTTCTCCTTCCGCTTCTACCTCTCCACACGCCCGGCAGGGTTCCTGGGCGACGCTCATGTGTGGGAGCAGGCCGAGCAGGTGGGGAACACTCCCCCCTTTCCAGCAAATGCAGCATGTGTCTAGCAGTGCCCCATGCACCTCCCGCACCCTGAGATGTGGGTGTCCCACGCTGAGCAGGGTCAATCACCGTCCACCCCTTGGTAGGGGTTTTAGAACCCGAGTGTCCTGGCAAAACTCCAGCCTGCATTCTGGCACTCTGAGCTAAGCGCTGAGCAGAAGGGCGGCCTTGTGGCTAAGGTCCTGGACTGGGGTTCAGGAGACCTGGGCTCAGTTCCCAGCTCTGCCACTGACCTTTCCTTGTGACTTTGGTCAAGTCACTTGATCTCTGTGTGCCTCAGTTCTCCCTGTCTGTAAGGTGGGGATAACAACACTTCCTTTGTCTGCCTGAGCTATTTAGAGACTCTCTCATTCTGGGTTGGCGTGGCGCCTGTCACGGTGGGGGCCCTGGGCTGGGCTTGGCTAGGCATCTGGCATGATGGGGCCCATATGTCAGCCAGGGCCTGTACCCGCCCAGTGCAGCAAGGGCCCTGATTTCAGTTTGAGATCTCTAGGCACTGCTGTAATAAATCCCTCTGCCTGTTCATTTGGGTGTGGTGTTTGCTCCCCCGCCCTCCAGTGAGGTTGCTGGTGCTGGTGCCCCGTGACTGTTGCTTACTTACCCTGGCAGGGGGCGAGAGGCTGATGTGGTTGGGTCTGAGTGATTTGACAGCTCTGTTTTCTGTGGCACAGAGCAGCACTTGGGGGAGTTGCCTGGTACAGACCCTTGTGATTGGATCCACATGCCACCTCTCGCAGTACAGTGACACTGAATAGACCCGTCTGCTATAGCATCATCCCCCAAGGCAGGGTCCACTTACCATGCAGAAGATGCTGCTCACGCGGCGGTCGCAGCTGGTTGGCAGGGTAGATGCTGGTCGGCTTCTTGTCTCCTGCAGTGACTTTCAATATTGAATCAATCCTGTGACTAGCTGACAGCGGCCATGGGGCAAAAGGAGCGACCTGGGGCAAAAGGCATCTACTCACTTAACCCCTTTGTCTTCCAGCAACTGGAGAAAAGCCTCAATGATTTTGGGCAGCCTTGGGAGCTCAGCCCAGGCGACGGGGCATTTTATGGGCCAAAGGTTAGTGAGCGCTCGATGCACCATCAGTTGTTGGAGCCAGAACTCCTGGGTCCCGAGCCTGCCACACTTGCTTTGCCTTCTTGGGCCAGTCGTGTCCCTGCTTTCTGCCTCAGTTTCCTCACTTATGGCGTGAGAGTAATGACTGGGCTGTGAAGAGCAGGAGGGGCCATTTTGATTCTCTAGTCTGACTTGCTGCCTCACACAGGCCAGAGAACTCACCCAGTGATTCTTGTGTCAGCCCCAACGCTTGCGGCCGAGCATAGCGCATCGGTGATCCTTGCCCTCCCTCGTGAGGCACAGCGAGCTAGGGATGGAAAGCACTGGGACTAGCTCGGCACAGTTGTTTTAGGAGGCTACACGAGTGTCTTAAAACAGACGGGCTCTAATTTTGATTAATTTACAAAACAGCTCAATTAGTAGAAGCTAATGCAGGGCCCGGAATTGAACCCATCTTGTTTATACCCATTCCCCCCACCCCGAGTTCTGGGATCAGCAAACTGCGGGTTTTAATCAAGGATGACTAAGACCTTGGTCCTGCAAACACAGTCACACGTGAGTAACTTTACTCATGTGATTGGTGTGACTGACTTTACTGCTCATGTCAGCTGTCCGGGTAACTCACCTGTGCAGGAATCTATTGGCCCCTGGGGCTGGATTTACTCACGGGAGTAGTTATCTATGGAATGTGCAAGGAGCTGCAGGATTGGGCCCTCGGGCTGGGTCCACTCACGGGAGTAGTTATCTATGGAATGTGCAAGGAGCTGCAGGATTGGGCCCTTGGGCTGGGTCCACTCACGGGAGTAGTTATCTATGGAATGTGCAAGGAGCTGCAGGATTGGGCCCTCGGGCGACTTCTGCCTCAGCCATGATTTCCAGGATGCAAACACCGTGACTTTTGTACTTTCCACCCTTGAAAGAGACCTTGATCTCTGTCCCCCCCCAGGATCAGCTCATTGCTGGGCAAGACTCCTCCATGAGTCTCTGCAGACATGGCTCTCCAATGTGCAATGTTGCAGGGTACAGGTGTCCTAACAAACAGCCATGTGCTAGGTGTTTCCTGGGACTTAACTGGCAGCTGGAGCCGAGACTGTAGCCTGGAGTTTTTGTCTGGGCTTATCCCGTGCTCCCCCCAGAGATCATTGCTGCTGCTGTAGCCATAAATAGCGTGAAGGGGATAATGCGTAATGACTTTTTTCCTGCACTGATAAGCGAAGTTGTATCACCACGGAGACAGGGTTCTGTTTACAGTGCTGGCCCCTCCAGGGTCTGTTGGGAAATGAGTGACTCACCCGTCTCCACCTGCTGTTTCAGATCGACATTCAGCTCAAGGACGCCCTGGGCCGATACCATCAATGTGCTACCATTCAGCTGGACTTCCAAATGCCCGTGAGGTTCGACCTGACATACATCAGGTATAGCAAGATCTGGGTGCTGCTTGTCTATACAAACGGGGCGTTTGTAGTGAGCTGGGGGGTAAACCTACCCCAGGCTAGCCTGCTGCTCGCTAGCCGTCCGTGTAGATGGTGCTGCCGTGCACTCAAAACTTTCAAAGCCAGGTATGTCAAAGCACAGTAGGAAACTTGTAGTGGACGGTAGCAGTGGCTGCATGGACAGACTGGCCCAAGGTAGATTTACTCTCCCAGTTTGCCGCAAGCTAAGTGTTGTGTAGACAAGCCCTTAAACCCAGCGTCCTGGCCAGTAAGGATCATATGGTTGGGGGTAGCTTTTGAAAGGGTTGGGGTCTTGATGTAGCCCCATGGTGAACATGTGTTATGGCTCCCCCTCAGTGCCTGATCCCTAGAGGATGAGAGTCGGGGGTGCCTTGGCTCATCAGATCGAGCTGTAGCAGCTCATGCTTTTAAGAACGTAAGAACGGCCATACTGGCTCAGACCAATGGTCCATCTAGCCCGGTATCCTGTTTTCCAACAGTGGCCAGTGCCAGGTGCTTCAGAGGGAATGAAAAGAACAGGGCAGTTATCGAGTGAGCCATCCCCTGTTATCCTGTCCTAGCTTCCTGCAGTCAGAGGTTTAGGGACACCCAGATCATGGGGTTGCATCTGTGACCATCTTGGCTAATAGCCATTGATGGACCTAGTCTCCAGGAACTTATCTAGTTCTTATATACTTTTGGCCTTCACAGCATCCTCTGGCAGTGACTTCCCCAGGTTGACAGTGTGTTGTGTGAAGAAATATACCTCTACCTCGATAGAATGCTGTCCTCGGGAGCCAGAAAATCGTACTGCCTTATAGGTGAAACCACGTTATGTCGAACTGGCTTTGATCCACTGGAGTGTGCAGCTCCGCCCCCTCCGGAGCACTGCTTTACTGCGTTCTATCCGAATTCATGTTGTAGCGGGTCGTGTTATATCGAGGTAGAGATGTACTTTCTTTTGTTTGTTTTTAAACCTGCTGCCTATCAATTTCATTTGATGACCCCTGGCTCTTGTGTTAGGAGGAGGAGTAAATAACATTTCCTTATTCACTTTCTCCACACCAGTCATTATTGTATAGACCTTTGTCATATCCCCCCTCAGTCGTGTCTTTTCTAAGATGAACAGTCCCAGTCTTTCTTGACTGCCAGTGCACATGGAGTGGATGTTTTCAGAAAACTAAGCTCCAAGATCTCTTTCTTGAGTAGTAACAGCTAATTTAGACACCATCATTTTGTAGGTAGAGTTGGGATTGTGTTTTTCTAACGTGCGTTAGCTTTGCATTTATCAACATTGAATTTCATCTGCTGTTTTGTCGCTTGGTTTTGTGAGATCCCTTTGTAACTCTTCAGTCTGCTTTGGACGTAACTATCTTAAGTTGTTTTGTCTAGTCTGCAAATTTTGCCACCCCACTGTTTAGCCCTTTTTCCAGGTCATTTATGAATATGTTGAACAGAACTGGTCCATTACAGGTCGCTGGGGGACCCTGCTATTTACTTCTCTCCATGGTAAAAACTGGCCCTTTATTCCTACCCTCTGTTTCCTAATTTTTAACCAGTTACTGATCCACGAGAGGACCTTGCCCCCTTATCCCATGACAGTTTGCTTTGCATCAGAGCCTTTGGTAAAGGACTTTGTCAAAGTCTTTCTGAACATCCGGAAGTCCCAGTTCAATCCCTGGTATGTCAGCCAAGATGCTGGCCATCACCTTAGCAAAACAAGCAATGAACTCAGGATTTCCCAGGGGCCTAAAGGAGATGGGAAGATATTTGTTGGGCTCCCAGTCTCCCTGAGCACCCGTCAATGAGTCCAGCCTGAGAGTTTTAATAACCACCAGTGGATGATAGAACCTTAGTCCTGGCCAAATCTTGCCAATAGAAGGTACATTCTGAATCCCCCCTGCCTTTTCCTCTGGTTCTGTTGTTGTTAGGAACATAGGACTGGAAGACACCTTCTGGGTCATCGAGTCCAGTCCTCTGCTGTCGCAGGCAACCCCCTCCTATCACCCTATTCACAAACAGGTCAAGCTCTAGCTTCCAACTAGTTGGCTCTTTGTCCCCCCCACACCCCTGCCTCTTGTGGGAGACTGGTCTGGTCCCTCCCTCTCTCTCAAGGCTAGAAACCTTCCCCTCATTTCCAGCTTCACTTTATTCCTGGCTAGTTTTGTCCCCATTCTTTCTTCACTTCCCATCTAACACTCTGTTGCCATGTGCTGTGCAACAGCTGACGTGTTCCGCCCCAGAGATGGCTGCATTTCAGTGGCCCTGTATGGCGTACTGTGGGTATATAAAGGCAAGTGGATACAGTGCTGTGGGATCCTTGGGGTGAAAAGCACCCTATAAATATCTATTTTCTGTTCCTGCAATTCCAGGGAACGTGTCTGGGGTAGTTAGCAGAGAGGGGAAATTAGGCCATGCTGTTTTCATAAAGACTTAGTGTTGGCCTCACCCTGCTCCTATTGACGTTAGTGAGAAAATTCCTGCTGACGCCTCCAGGAGCAGAGCTCACCAGCACTGGGAATTTAGGAGAATCCCACTCCAGAAACCTTGAGCCCTTAACTGAAGATCTGACTGCACCTGGGACGTTTTGCAAGAGCTGAAGTGTTGACCCTGGTCTCCTGGCCACGTGCCAGAAAAGCTGACACATTAGACCTGCCTCAGAACTTCATGTTTCACATCAGCTGGAAATAAATTCACTTCCTCTTTCGAACGAGGAACAAAACGATATTTGGCAAATTGTGGTGTAACTGTCTCGCCCTAGAGGTGGCTGCATTTCCGCGGTGGGCAAGCGGGTGATCTCACGTTTCCATGGCCTTTAGAGTGTTTAGAGGCACAGCTTCTGCTCACGTCAAAGGGAACTGCGCCTGCGAAAACCTGAGGGGTAACAGGAACCTCATCCGTGTCTGGAGCCACTTCATTGCTATAGCAACTTTGAGTGGCATCTCCATCAAATGTAAACACATTGCAGCCAGAATCAGCCCCCAAACTCTTACTTCCTTCTCCTCCTTTTCAGTCACGTCAGACCCCGGGACAGGAGCACGGGGAAGGGGTCTGCTTGTCTCTCTATACCTTCAGTGCCCATTGACTGCTTCCCATGATCCTTTTCACCCACAGCAAAGATGGCAGCACGTCCGAGAGGCCGGTGATGATCCACCGGGCGGTGCTGGGCTCCGTGGAGAGGATACTGGCCGTCCTGGCTGAAAACTACGGCCGGAAGTGGTGAGGACAGATGCACTGGCTCCTAACCCTGCATTGGGGATCTCTCGCCCTACGGTTCCTTCCCTGGTGTCCCCTTCCGCTGCGACTGTCCAGTGAAGCTCTGCCCTGGGGGGCGGATGCGTGGTTCTGGGTGGGCGTTTACTGTTAAGAAACTGCAGTCAGAAAGAGTCAGAGTCAGAAAGAGAAGCCAGGTAGCCAGATGCCCAGGGCTCGCCCTCAGGGCTGCAGCATGACCTTGTGCACAGAGCAGCGGGCTGGAGTCCTAGGTTCTGCTCCCAATGTGACTTTGGGCAAGTCGCTTAAGCATTAGAGGCCTGTGCTTTTAGATGCACTGGTGTCGGGCTCAGTCCCTGCAGACAAGCTGGCGAGGGCTGCCAGACCCATCCTGCGTTGGCCTCGGAACATGGACAAAGCTTGGGTGAGTGGGAACGCCCTGCCGGGGGAGGAGGAGAAGAGGGCTCTGGTATAACTAAGCAAAGGGAACTCAGCCTCTCCCTCGCTTTGCAGGCCTCTGTGGCTGTCCCCGTTCCAAGCCATGGTGATCCCAATCGGACCCGACGTGGAGGTTTATGCCCACGAGGTGAGTGGCGAAATACAGGCCCGACCTGCGCCGTCCATGGCTGGGATCTCTGATGTGTTTGTCTGTGTCTCAGGTCCGCGAGATGTTCCACCAGGCGGGGTTCATGGCGGACATCGATGCCGACTGGAGTGCCACGCTGAACCGGAAAATCCGGAAGGCTCAGCTGGCTCAGTACAACTTCCAGCTAGGTAAGAGCGAGGGTGTGAGGCACGGCTTCCTAAAACAACCACGTCCCACCTGTCCCTGGAGGCGTGCCCGGCCACAGCCAGACAGCCGCGCTCGGGGCTTAGGAAGGCTGGATTGTGCTTCCCCTGAACACCCGCTCCCTGGTGCAACAGGTGCTCGTCACAGGAGATGATTTCTGTCCCTCCATCAGCCCTCTTGCTAATGCACTGCTGCTAACGGCAGGACTGGGAACACTGGGCCACAGGGTGCTCCTCCCGCTGTTGCCTGTTTGAGCTGGGGTGGAGGGGCTCTTGTGCCCCAGATCCCTCCCTCGTGGGGCGGTGGAGGGGGATGCAGCCATTTTCATGGCAACATCTGTCACTCGCGCTCCCCTAGAATGCACTCCCGTGCTTCTAGGATCCGGGCTGGAGGAGGTGGAGACTGGGGCTGCGGGGCAGGGAGCTCTCGACCTTCCCCCTCCCCTGAGCCCCGTGACGAATCCGCCAGAGGAGTAACAGCTCCGGGCTGGGTTCTCTCATCCGCAGCGTCTCCCTGGGCTGGATATGTCGACTTCGTGGGAGGGCCCGGCACACAGGCTGCAGGTGCACAGCCCTGCCCTCAGAAGGAGCTGTGAGGAAAGGGGCAGGTCCGTGCTCTGTACTCTGCCCCTGAGGGTCCCTTCCTTGCCTTCCCAACATCCCTTGGGGAATGGGGAGAGCGGCAAAGGCTCCTAAACCAACCTCCCCCTAGTTCCACAGAGGCAGCGACTAGCACAGGTGGGGTGAGTTATAGGATTTCCCACAGACCTTGGGCTAGGTATATTATGGTAGCGCCTAGAGGCCACAACTCAGAGCAACCCCTTGGCTGCTCAAACTCAGATCAAGGTTCCACCATGTTGGGCGCAGCTCATAAGGACAGGCACAGTCCCTGCCCCAAAGAGCTCATAGCCTTACTAGATAAAGGAAGGATGATTCTCCCTGTTTTAGAAAGGAGGGAAATGAGGCCTGGAGAGATTAGGGGCATCTGTGGCAGAGCTGGGATTTGAACTCCTGACTCTCAAACCAGTGTTTTAGCCAGCAGGCCACACTTGCATTCCAGCTGCACCTGCTGTACCGGGGCTTGCAGTGTGTGGAATGGCACAGGACACTTAGGGAGGCTGCCCAAGCTGGCTCTGCCTTCAACCAGTGGGGACACTGCTTAGTTCAGGTTCAGTTATTGAGCCTGGCTCTCTGGTGTCACCTGGTTACGGGCCTTTCCTCTGCCAGCCCCCTAGCCTCCCAAATCTGTCACCAGGGCAACTGCCACCCCAAATCCCTCCCTTCCTCCCATGTAAATCGCTCGAAGGCTTTTTGTTCCCTGCCACTGTGTGGAGCCTAGAAAGCTGGGATTAAAATGAGCCCGGATGCGGAAGAGATGTTGGGACCCTCTTGGCCAGTCTGTGCCGTGACGGGTTTTGGAAGTACTCATCCCATGGGTGTCAGGAGTGTGCCTTGTTAGGTCTGTGCAGTCTCTTCCATCCCTAAACGAGTGCTTCACGTATATAATACACATCTATGCCCTTCCCCTGCGCTGGCTGGACTCTCCAGCCCTTCCCTGCTCATCCAACCCCTTTACGCTCTTTCAGTCCCAGTCTGTTACTCTGGCACCAACAGGCGCAGGTAAAGGGACTAATAGTGATCTTGAGCTAGGTGTATTATGGTAGGGCCTACAAGCCGTGACCCTGAGGCTGCTCTAACTCATGCGCTGCTGCCCATCACCCTTGGGAAGCAGGGCCCTGGTTGTAGTCTAGCGTGCTCCAGCCGTGTTCCCGATCTGGCCCCTATATGGGAGCAGGATGAAGCCAAGCCCTTATACCAGGTCCACACCAGGGAGGATTCTCGGGGTATTTCCACCCCCATTAAGGCCCCCTCACACAGCTCTGGTGGAACCCTAAACCCACCGTGACCTCAGCGGTCAGTGACTAAAGTTTCTCAGGGTCTGCTCCCTTGTTCAGCCGTGAGTGGCCAGCTGTCAGAGCCCCGGCTATTAACTCAGCCAGTTCTCTGCTGGCACACAGAGCTCTCTCCTAGCGTGTGTAGAAGTGCTTGTGGCGAGATGTGGGATGCTGGCATGCTTTGCTTGGCACAGGCTGGGGTGGCTGGGAGCTGGCCAAACTGCTTGCAGGAAGCCCCGTTCCAGCTCTCCGCACCCTGCCCATGTAACGTATTTGTCTCCTGTAATGAGTTTGGCAGAGATGAGAATAGATCCCAGGAGTCCTGACTTGTCCCATCCCGGGCTGTGACTCCGAATAGTAGGGGAATTCAGATAGTGAGAGGCTGGAGGGATTGAGGTTGGTGTCTGGTTAATGATAATCCCTAGCTCTTATCATCTGGAGAGTGTGCAACATGCTTTACAAAGGAGGTCGTATCATTAGCCTGTTTTACAGATGGGGAAACTGAGGCCCGGGAGGGGGGAGTGACTTGCTTAAGTTCACTCAACAGGCCAGTGGCAGAGCTGGGCTTGAATCCAGCTCTCCTGAGGTCTGGTCACACTACAGGCCTATATCACTATAAGTACGTCACTCAGGGTCCACACCCCATAACGACGTTGGTATCCCACCTAGCCTCCCGTGTAGACAGCCCTCTGTTGGCGGGAAGCTTCTCTTGTTAACACAGCTACCGCTTCTCGGGGAGGTGGGTTAAGTACGCCAATGGGAGAGCTCTGTCCCGTCTGTTTAGAGCATCTTCATTAAAGTGCCACAGCTACACTTGTGCAGTGTGTGACGTGTAGACCTATCTCGAGGCCTGTGCTCTCTCCACTACACCGCTTAGACTCCAACCCCCAGGGCCTTTAGATTGTTACTATCTGAGCTGTCTAAGGGATTTGAACACCCAGCCAATGGGAGCTGAGTGTGCAAAGCCCTCTGGTGGCTTTTTAAATCTTCATCTCTGTCTAGTTCACTCCTGATACTGCCGGTTTCCCCATTGCCCTTCGCTCAGCTGGGGTGAGACAGGCTGACAGGGCAGTTTCTCTTTGGTTTCTAATCAGTTTCACTCCGTCAGGGCTGCAGTGCTTGGGTTACGGGGAAGGGGAATGTTTCAGATTCAGGCCTTTGCTCTGAATGGATCCAAATGCACCATCCCGGCCCCGAAGGACAAAAAAAAATGGGGAACCTTTTGCTTAGTCAGAGCTGGTTGAGCTGCTTGTGACTGGTCGCGATCCCATTAAAAGTAGACAGCTCTGCTTTTCCCCGCCCCATGTTAGTGACTCAGCGAACTCTGTCCAGCTCAGCTAATGCTTGAAAGGTAGAAACTCCTGAGGCCCAGGCTATCTGGTTGGGGCATCTTTGCCACGGCACAGCCAGGGGGTGCAGCCTGTGGACAATCGCCCTCAGATAGGAGGATTCACCAGGCAGCAAGAAGAGTGGGAGAATGGCTAGGATGCACCGTGTGGATCTCTGGCTGAGGTCTCGTCCACCTCCGCCCCCAAGGGTGTTAGCAACTGGAGGGAGACCGAGCAGCCCTACAACCAGCCCCAGTCAGGGGAATCATAGAATATCAAGGTTGGAAGGAACCTCAGGAGGTATCTAGTCCAACCCCCTGCTCAAAGCAGGACCAGTTCCCAACTAAATCATCCCAGCCAGGGCTTTGTCAAGCCTGACCTTAAAAACCTCTAAGGAAGGAGATTCCACCACCTCCCTAGGGAACCCATTCCAGTGCTTCACCACGCTCTGAGTGAAAGAATTTTTCCTAATATCCAACCTAAACCTCCCCCACTGCAACTTGAGACCATTACTCCTTGTTCTGTCATCTGGTACCACTGAGAACAGTCTAGATCCATCCTCTTTGGAACTCCCTTTCAGGTAGTTGAAAGCAGCTATCAAATCCCCCCCTCGTTCTTCTCTTCTGCAGACTAAATCCCAGTTCCCTCAGCCTCTCCTCATAAGTCACGTGCTCCAGCCCCCTGATCATTTTTGTTGCCCTCTGCTGGACTCTTTCCAATTTTTCCACATCCTCCTTGTAGTGTGGGGCCCAAAACTGGACACAGTACTCCAGATGAGGCCTCATCCATGTCTAATAGGGGGGAATGATCACATCCCTCGATCTGCTGGCAATGCCCCTACTTATACAGCCCAAAATGCTGTTAGCCTTCTTGGCAACAAGAGTACACTGTCGACTCATATCCAGCTTCTCGTCCCCTGTAATCACTAGGTCCTTTTCTGCAGAACTCCTGCCTAGCCACTCGGTCTCCTCTTGAAACTGGCTGCCAACTAGACATGGAGCCATTGATCATTACCCGTTGAGCCCAATGATCTAGCCAGCTTTCTGTCCACCTAAGGGGATCTTCTATCGAAAGGGGATCTTAATTCTGCCTTTGGACAGTGTACACTGTCCTAGCACCAAGGGTCTGCCTCTGGGGTCGAGGAGAGGGACCTCAGAAGAGGCTGAAGGAGATGGAAAATGGCTTGGCCTGGAAGTGTCCAGGGCAGAGCTTTCTCTCCCCTGTTTGTAAAGGGCCAAGCAAGCTCTTGGGTGCTGCTAATCGCCGGTGGAACAGTGTTCCGAGGGCAGGGATGGAAGCAGCGAGGTCTGGGCCGTGTGACAAAAGCCCACGCAAACGCTGTGTGGGAAAGGGTCCAGGGCTGGCTTGGTGGTGGACTGGGGTCAGCCAGGCTTCCTGTCCCAAAAGCTTGTGATTCAGCCCGTCTGTTAGCCTGGTGTTTTGGGGAAGTTAGGCTGAGCTCAGTGTCTGGGCTCGGTTAGGATTTGCAAACCCTTTGTGCGGTGGGTTGGGGGTGACTTTTCCCGGCCCTGGATTTGTGGGGGGGGTTGGGATGACTCATGCCTGTAGTCTGTGACAGCAGTTCTTTCTTCCTCGGAGCTCAGCATCCCTCTCACTGTCTAAACTAACCCAAACTGCTCCATGTCCCAGCTGATCCTGCTGGGGCTGGGCTCGGGTTGCACTCGAGTCCAGGAAACCCAGGCTTCTCCTGGTCACACCGAACTCGGCAGCTGCAGCCTTCCGCAGAGCCTGGCGGGAAGAGATAACACGCTGGGCTCCTTTGCTGCTTCGGCTGCTCTGTGTCCGGGGGTGAGCTCCAGGTAACGCTGGCTCAGCTCACTGCTTCCTCCATCTGTCATGGGCTGATTAGCAATGGCCAAGGCAACAAGGACCTGGCTGCAGCCCTGGGGAGCGTGGGACGCCTCCCATTGCCCTGGAGCTGCTTCCCGCAGGGCTCCCAGGTCCCGAAAGTGCTCCCACGACAGCCCTGGTGCTGGGGATCCACTGGCCACCAATGGGGTGAAGCAATTGTCCCCCCTACCCACACATGCTCTCCTGTCCACATGCCTCAGCCCTGCCCTGCAGGGACCCCCATAGGGCAGAGGGGAGGGTGGGGATCCGTCTTGGACTCTCTGCTGGAGCTGCTGAGCTGAGGTGGGGGCGAGAGGCCATGTAATTGATGGCCTTTGAATGCATCCACCCCCATTCCTCGTGCTCATGGGCAGGCTGTAGCACGGCTCTCGGGCGCTGTTCCGCCACGTAGCCTGCACTGATGGCCAGAGCCCTCCTACTTCGCTTCCTAGCGGGCGCTGGAGCAGAGCTGGAGCAGACCCAATGCACAGGGGGCTGGGTCCCTGCCCTCCCCTGATCTTTGCTGCTGGGTCTCGCTGGGTGCCTTCATGCCCTTGCCACCCACTGTAGGGTCTTGTGTGGGGCTCTGCATGCAGGGGAGTTTTCCAAGGGGTGCGCTGGGCTGGGGAGGAAGTGCTGTCCCCTGCTGCTGGCCCCGGTTCTTCCCCTTTGTAGTCTGCCCCACCTCAGCCTCACCATCTCTGTCTTGCAGTGGTTGGCAGGAAGGAGCTGTCCAGCCGCACGGTGAATGTCCGCACCCGCGACGCCAGGCAGCACGGGGAACACGGCCTGCAGGAGGTGCTGCTCAGGCTGCGGGAGCTGCGGGATGCCCGGCTCAGGAATGCCGAGGAGCTGTTCTGAGCCGGTCCCCGCAGCATGTCGTGGGCTTGCCTCTCCAGGGGAAGCAGGCGGTGATGAGCGGCCGCCTGTCCGAGTCTGTGATGGAGCAGGCAAGCCAGGCGCCGGTGGCCTGGTGCGTAGGATTGGGCTGGGGTTGCCAACGGGCATCAGCACTCTGTGACTTGCCCTTTGCACTGGTTCGGTGCCACCCCTGGCACAGGGAGGCTACACCAGCTGCTTTCCAGATGTTCGTCACCCTATGACGTCCCCAAGTGTGCGGCTTCCCAGCAGGGTCGGTGCAGACCCTAGACACTCCTGACATGTACTGGAGCTGCATCCGCACCCACAGACCAAGGGCAGGAGCCACTTTAGGGGCTGGTGGCTATTGAGAGGCCCCCCACCAACCCCCAGGCGAGAGGGGGGAAGAAATGCACGCTGATGCTGTAGCATGGCAGGGGCTGGACCGCCCTGTCTGGAGTAAGATGGTCCCTGGAACCTGCGGGCCTGGCCTCGCTCACTCAGCCTCACTCTCGCAGACTCGGGTCCCTGGGCCTGATTAAAATGTGTTTTCAAGTCAAGGCAGCATCACTAGTGGTGGATACCGGCGCCAATCATACCCTGGGCTCTAGCCCTGGGCACGGTGCTGAGCCGCTGGTGAACGGTGCCCCCCCCCGGGGGCGAGTGCAGCAGCTGATGGCTGGCTCTCCCTACAGCTGAAGCTCTGAGGTCCCTGTTATGTGAGGGTGGGAGCAGCTAGTGGCTTTTCATTGGAGGATCTCCACGCATCTCACGCACAGTCAGTTGCCCCCGTGAGGTAGGTCTGTAGCAGCATCCCTGTTCCCCCTGGGAGGCTGTGCTGTCTAGTGGGAGGTGCTATAACTATTAGGGCTCAGGATGAAATCGCTGTGGGGAGCGGAGTCCCCCACATCTGCTACTGGGGGGGAGGTTCTGCCCCTCCCTCTGCAGCATCTGGCGCTGGCCACTGTCCCAAGGCAAAACGCTGGGTAGAGGGGCCTCAGTTCTCTTCCAGCCTGGCGATTCGTGTGCTCCAATGAACTGGGAGGCAGGACACCTGGGTTCTCTTTCCAGCTTTGCTACTGGGTGACTGGGTGAGTTGCTTCTCTTCTCTCTCTTCCTGCCTTTCCCTGCCATGCATGAGCCCTTCAGAGCTGGGGCTTTCTTACGAGGTACGTGAGCAACACCTGGTGCAGCGGGGTCCTGAGCAATAACAGATGGGGAAACCGAGGCACAGAGTTAAATGGCAGCTTTTTGCCCCCACGGCGCCCATTTGATGAGAGCCCGGGAGCCTGTGCCAAGTCGGGAACAGAATCCCAGGCTCCGCGATAACCCCCTGCTCCTCTGCTAACCAGTGGGCAGTGCCTCCTACCTTGCCCTCTCGTTTCGAACGTGGGGTCCTGCAGAGCGGACCTTTGGATTTACTGGTTGGGGAGAGAAACGAGCTCTCCTGCACATGCCACCCATCGAAGGCTGGATTGTGCAACCCTGGGTCATGGTGAATACTTCCTCACCCGATTGTTCTCAGTGGCTGCACACGGACGTGAGTAACGGTTGCACAACGCTGCCTGTGGTAGGGTGATGCCTTCCCCCATCTGTGGCTGCTGATGGTGCACTTCAGTGTTTGCGAACGTGCACGGCTCCATTGAGCCCCAAATAACATGTGGTCTGGGAGCTAGCAAACAGTGGGGCCTTCCCAAATGCCAGCAGAGCCAGGGTGGCCGAATGCATAATGGAGCTGAAAGTGGGGGGAGCGGCAGCTTTAGTTCTCCAGGCTGATTGATGTATGGGTCTCTTGAACTAAGTAGAGTTAGGGTGGGACTTGGAGGGGAGACCTCTCAGGAAATCATGGGGCAGGTACAGTCCCTTCATTGTGTTTGTACAGCACCTGGCACCAGGGGCATGGAGACTCTACAATAATACAAATAAATCATCATCCTAATACATCGTCCATCCCAACAGGAGCTTTAAGTCACTTCACAAACCACCGATGCAGCCAGTTCTGGGGTGGAACGTGGGATGCTATATCCAACCTGCCGCCCGAGGGGAGACAAGGTGGAGGAGGGGAATGTCCTTTACTGGACCATCTCTGTTGGTGGGGGAGAGACACTTAGGAGTGACACAGTGCTCTTCTTCCGGTCTGGGGAAGGTACTTAGTGTCATAGCTAAATGCAAGATGGAAGGGATAGTTTAGCATAGGTAGTTAGCACATATCCTAAAGGATCATCCAAGGTCGAGTGGCCAGTTAACACCTCTGTAGTCATAGGACAAAGAGAGGGGTTAGTGGGTTACAGACTGTTGTAATAAGCCATAAATCCAGTGTCTGTCCAGTCCATGATTTGTAGTGACTAGCAGAGTAATGAATTTAAGCTCCTGGGCTCATCTTTTGAACTAGTTGTGCAGGTTTCCTTTGAGGATGGAGACTGAGCGGTCGGATTTAGAATGATCATTTTGTGACAGCTGTTCACTCATGGGTGCTTTTTGTCTTTTATCATTTTCCCATGGGAGTTCATTCGAGAGCCATGTGACTGGTTACACCCCGATAACTGTTATTGGGGCATTTAGTGCACTGGGTGAGGACCACTACATGTTGTGATAGGCACATGTGGGACCCACGGCTCTTGACAGGTGTGTTGTGGGGGTATTGATTGATCACGGTAGCCATGGAGATGTCTGCAGATTTTGCATCTGTTCTAGCACCAGGTGGGTGAACATCTGCAAGGAAAGAGCCGCTCATGGATCCCTCAACAGTTACTCAGAATCAGTGTTGGGGCCAGTATCTGTAATAGATTTATCCTCACAGCCCCGCCATGGGGCAGGGCCATGCAGTTATCCCCATTGGGCAACTGAAGCATAGAGAGAGAGGCCTGTGGTCGTGGCAGAATGGAGAACCGCAGTCTAGACACATTTGGGCTGGAAATGAGGGTAATTAACCTCAGGAACCACTTCCCAAGGGTTGTGGTGGATTATCCATCAATATGTCAGTGGAGTTTGGAAAAGGGTTTGCCCCAGTTCAAACAGGAATGAGATGGGGGCAGGTTTCTGGCCTGGGTTCTGCAGGAGGTCAGACTAGACCATCTCAATGCTCCTTTCTGGTCTTGGAGAAACCCCTCTGTCCCAGGCTCCCCACCATTAGGCCATGCTCTCCACCAGGCCACCCTGCTTGTAGAGTGGGAGGCTGCAGTTGTGTTTTTAAAAGACCAAGCTAGGGCCAAGCATTCGCCCCACGCACGTGTTTGTTGCGACAGGGCCTGACCTATTTCAACACACTGGATTTAAAAAAAAACCAAAAAAAAAAAAACCCTGTTCGAGTTCTTTCAAAATCCAGAACTGAAGTCCTCCATGAGTGTTCTTAGTAACAACCCTGGCCATTGTTGCTTCCAGTTTCCTGTAACCATATCCCTGCCATGTTCAAGAGGGGGGGGCGTACAATTGCTTCTTTGTAAAGCTTAGAACATCTGATAAGTTTGAGTCACTTGCCAGACCTGCTGTGACTCAATCAAAACCTCTGTTGAAAGCCCTCCGAGCAACCTGAGCTTATCTTTCCCCTGCATGGAGTGCATCTTGACAAGAGTTTCTCACGATGAATTGCCTTTCACAAGACACTGACGTACTGCAGTTGGCACCTCAATACTGCTCAGAAACTTGACAGGTAGCAGTAACAGCGGTGCTGATGAGCTTGTGTTCTGATAGACACCAGGATGCTTTCCAAAACTGAGATACCCCCACCTGAAAATGCAGCCACTTCTAGGGCGGAACGAGATAGCTGTCTTAACGGTGTGCAGCAACATTGTGCCTGGCTTTTGACAGTAAAGGACCCTGATTGAAAATAGAGGGAAGCCGAGTGTAGGGAGTAGCATTTGAATTGGGCGATTTATCGAGCGCCAGGGGATTTTTAATAACCTGGAGTTGTCAGCAACTAGGTTCTGGGGCTGGTTTTCATTTACACCACTCTGGCAGAGTACAGGGGCCTTAGACTCATGGAGAATCAGGCCAAATTCAATTCAGCCACTTAAACTGCTGTCTCTTTTAGGGACACATGTGGCCCCCATCACTGATGTGTTTATCCTCCCAACCCCCCTGATAGGCAGGGCAGTGCGGTTATCCCTGTGGGGCAGGTGGGAAACTGAGGCACGGAGAGACCAAGCGGCTTGTCCCGTCACACACACGGAGAGGGAATTTGGTTCCAGAACAGAGAATTAAATGTGGGTCTCCCACATTATGGGCTAGTGCCCTAAACCCTGGCCCATTCTTTCCCCCTTTACTGCTTGTGCCCCCTTGTAGCACTGCAGTGTGCTGAAAAACAGCTGTCCCAGCCCTCCCCAGAGCTGGTGGCATGTCCATGGAGGATGGAAGGATGGGAATCGCTGGCTCCAATCCTGCCGACGCTTGGACGGTGGTGGAGTTGGCCTGGCTTGCAGCGATGGTTGAATGCGCTGTGGGGTGGAAAAGGGCCGGGTAGAAGTTCTAACTATCCTGTTTCAGGCCCCGCACTTCTCCCATTGTTTGTTGTTGCTCATGACACGCTCAGCTTCTTCCCGGCAAGGAGCCAAGACCCCCATGGCGCAGCCTCTCCTGCACTCATTCCATGGCAGCCCGTGGCAGGCGTGCCATCGCTGTCAGCTTTCTCTCTGGCAGGAGGCCCGTAGAGGGAGGGTGGGAACCAGGTCTGGGGCGGGTAGGCGGGTTGTGTGTTAAAACCATTTTGAGACTGGCCCGGGAGCGTACAGCGGAGGCATCACACAAGCCTTGCTCAGCCTCAGCCTCCAGTGCGGGTGCTCTCGGCTGTAGGAGTGCTGCTCATACCACCCCGCTGCTTAGCCCTGCTGGAAAGTGCTCCCTGGGCAACCTATCTGCTTGGAGTGGGTACAGCACGGAGAGGCCCTATGCCCGCTTTGCCCATCTTGTTAGCTGAGTCTGTCATTTCCCCCCCACCACCACCACCATCTTACAGATGGGCACAGCTGGCACAGCGAGCTTGGAACACCCGGCCTCTAGTGCCCAGCCGCTCCTGCCCTGCTGGTGGAAAGAGGAGGTGGCTGTACAGGCAGCAGGGGTGGATGCCACACACTGGACTGGTGCCTACCCCCATTTCCCCACTGAATCCCCGTCCCACTCCGCCATCCAGTTTGCAAACTGCTTTACCCAGCATGGGCTCTACTCTGCCATCTGGGATTGGCAGAGTCCCTCGCTCCTGCTTTGTGCCAGCCCGTTTAGTTGAGGGGAAACACAGCTAACATGGAGCTGACCTGTGTCACCGTTGGAGAATGTGGTGTTCAAATGTGTCTCCTTTAAGGACAAGTGTTTGCTCGCTTCTGCTCCCCTGGGAGAAGCTGATCCCGGCTGTGCACAGTCACTTCGTACATGGCGGCAAGTGCCAAAAATGTGTTGTAATAGCACTGCCTGTCCGCTCCCCTCCCCATGGCATCTTAGCGTCAGCCCACTTCCAAAGCAGCCCATCTCCGCACCCCCTTTGTGCCCACCAGGCTGCCTGGCCGGGAACAGCAAAAAGGTAAATAGGACCACTGCCCCCCCACCCCATTGCTTAGGGCCATGGGGGTCGTTGATGGACGGGCATCCCAACGGGGCCTCTGACCAATGCAACCAGCTGGAGGTGAGTGTTATGACGGGGGTACAGAGGGGACAGTAAGCCCCAGAGAGAGGAAGTGACTGGCTCTAGTGAGTCAGGGGCAGAGCTGGGAACTGAGCCCAGGTCTCCTGGGTTCCAGCCCAGAGCCTTCACCACACCTGTCCTCAAAGAGCAACTGGTTTCAGCAGGTTTGACTGGGCTTGCCTGGCTTGGAAGCCCCCAGCCCCTCTTCCTAATTCCTGGAACTATCCAGCCGCTGACAGAATGGGGTTTCCTCGCCTGGGGTCGCAGATCTGGCAATGGCTGCAAATCCAGGCCGGGTGACTCTGTCTGCAGGAATGAAAGAGGGGAAAACATTTCTGGAGCCAAGGCTGCTGGCTGGGCGTAACCTCCATTCCCACTGCGTTTCCCAGCCGGCCAGTTTGCCCTGAAGGCATGGGCTGGGCGTGCAGACCCGCCATCCCCTTCCCGGCAGTTGCATTGCAAATTACAGAGTGCTTGGAAAATAACTCTTCCCCTGAGCTAGAGGGTCCAAGCCAAATCCCTCTGCCGCTCAGCCCCAACCAATTTTGATCTCCACCTCCTCTGACAACACCCACCCCTGCTTGGGTCAGTAATACTTGGCAGGAGTGGTTGGAATCCCACTTTCCAGATTTGGGGGGGAAGGGAAACTGAGGTACAAAGAAGAGGAAGTGATCGGTCCCCAATCCAGTGGTGGAGCTGGAAATGCAGCCTGCGTCCTTCCCCTGGCACTCAGCCGAGACGCCGCCCCAGGCTTTTCCAGCTGCGGACTGTCCAGTAACTGGAGCCGCTCTGGTGAAGGCTGAGGGGGCGGTTTGGCTCACGGCTGATGGTTAAATGGGATTATAAAACCCAGCTGGTACTTTCCCAGGGTCGGCAACCACTTCCCTCCCTGATGAAGAAATAATGGGTGAATCATGAGGGTCATGCACCTTGCTGTGTCTCCCCCCCCCCCAGCATGGGAGGGGCAGCGCTTTGCACAGGTGTACCAACCCCACAAGGTGCAGGCTGAAGGAGAGCTAGGCCCTGAGAACCAGGCCCAATGGCTCGAGCGAAGTCCTGCTCTGTGGCATAGACGAGCAGACCTGCTTTAAGATCTGATGATGTAAGAGCTAGATAGTATTAAAGTAAGTGTGACTGTGATGCCCACTCTTAGATCTCTTCGCACTGCCAGAGTGGTTGTAAAGGATAATCAGGAGTAAAGTGCTTTGAGATCTACTGGTGAAAAGCCTGAGGTGAGAACCATGGATGATGGTTTTATTAATGCTGGCCAATCAGTTGAATTGCATGCATTGCAAACAATCCCAACTGCACTGTCTGGTTAGGCGAGTCGGTGTCACCATCGCTGGTTTGCAACTGGGAAAACTGAGGCCTGGAGTTGGGGAAGTGACTGGCGCCTGGATCCCATGCAGGGAGGCAGAGGAAGAACTGGGTGTGCCTAGCTCCTAGTCTGGTAATGCTGCCATGATTCAGGTGAGAGAGCCTGGCATCACAGCTGCTGTGACTAACTTCAGCCGGGCATACGTGTGGTGTGAGCTTTGAACCCGGGGCCACCTCCAGGGGTTTCCTCCAAACGCAATACAAAGTGTAAGTCTGAACTTCTAAATCCCCCACCTACTTGCTGTCACCAAGCTGCTCTGTGCCTCAGTTTCCCTTAACTGTTAAACAGGGATAACCGTATACACAGAGCTGAGCTGTACTTGGTGTGAAGAAGCAATTGACAGAGAGGAGTCTGGGATATTCTGAGGAGTTCATGGTGGAAAAAGCCCTGGGGTTAGAGCTTAGGCTGGGGACTTGGGTTCTATTCCTGGCTCGGCCACTGACTTACTGAGTGACTGTGAAAGAGTCTCTTCCCTGTTCTGTGTCTCAGTTTCCCCACCTGTAACATGGAGGGTGATGAGTGTTGTGCATTGGGTGTAACAGCTCCAGTCATGGACCAGGACTCCATTGTTGCGCTAGCCACTGTACAGACACAGAGCCACCCGGGGACCATTCAGTCCATGTTTCGTAGGCCCTGTCTCTCCCTGGGTGGATGTACAGCTCCTGGCACATTGAGGCCTCCAAACACGAATCATGGGAGGGCTAGCCAGATTCCTTTCCCTTTGCCATGCCTCGCAGGCCAGCAGTGCTGGAGCTTTGTTGTTGTTGCTGGGCCACCTTGGTTTCTCTGCGCTCACTTCATCCAGTTGGGGGGTATTTGCATTTAGACTTTCGAGAGCCTGCGACCAGCCAGTCCAGCCAGAAGCAATTTATTTATGAAATTCCTGAGGTGGGAGCAGGAAGCGTGGGCAGGCTGTGGAGCTGCTGCCTGAGCTAAGGCGCGCAGAGATGTTTAGCAGGTGATAATGCAAACCACAGACCAAGTCAGGGGAACCTGGAGGGAGTGGGGGCAGATAATTATCTGTGAGAGAGAGACGAGACCACATCACAGCAAAAGGAGGACTAAAGTATTTAGTGTCAAGTATCAGAGGGTAGCCGTGTTAGTCTGGATCTGTAAAAGCAGCAAAGAATCCTGTGGGTATTCACCCACGAAAGCTCATGCTCCAAAATGTCTGTTAGTCTATAAGGTGCCACAGGATTCTTTGCTGCTTTTAAAGTATTTAGACACCTCACAGAATTCACAAATGCCCCTCAGCTGGGTGCCCAACTCCCCTTGGCTATCAAAGGGAGTTGAGCACCTCATAAATCCATTAGGCACCTTAGTACCCAGTTGTTGCCATCTGTTCTGATGCTGTGCACTTAGAACAACAGAGAAGCTGGAGGCAGGCAGAGATGAAGGAGGCCGCGGGGGTTGCAGGGCAAATCTGCTCCACAGTCACCCCTCAACAGCAGCAGCTCTTGTCCCGGGAAACTGGGCCTGGCTCCCTGCTCCAGCAGTTGTGACCTGGTGTGTGTGTGTGTGTGTGTGTGACACAACCACACTTAGGGTTGGCTCAGCTGCCCCTCCATGACAGAGGTCACCAGGTCACAAATCTGCTTGGTTTGGAGGGGGGCTCTCAAATGGGAGGGTAGAGCAAAGGCCCCCACCCACCAGGTGTCCCAGGCAGTTAGTGATGGGAAAAGTCTTGTGGCTAGAGCACTGGACTGAGACTCAGGAGTCCTGGGCTCTGTTCCCAGCTCTGCCACTGACTGACTGTGTGGCGGTAGGAAAGTCACAACCCTGCTCTGTGCCTCAGTTTCCCCACCTGTATAATGGGGAATGACGGTCCTTATTTGTCTTGTGGTAGTCCCGTGAGAGCCTTGGTCATGGCCCGGGACCCATTACTGTGCCAGGCACTGAACAAACGCAGAAATCCAAGGTGTTCTAGGTTTAACTCCTCTTTCCTATGGCCCTGCCTCTTTCTATAGATTCCAATGCACCCTTGGGTGCCTTTGTGGAAGGGATGTTTGGATAAAACACGAGTGACTGGGCTCAGTACGGGGGCTGGGGAAATTCTCTGGCTTCTGCTGTGCAGGAGTCAGACCAGATGATCTAATGGACCCTTCTGGTCATAAACTCTGAAGAGGCCTCAGCTGAAAGTTGTAAACTCTTTGGGGCAGGCCGCAGGGACTGTCATTTTGTTCTGCGTCCTGCACCTTGCACCATGGGGTTCTGGGGCCATCACTGGGGCTGGCAGGTGATATCGTAATGCACAGAACAGGTGACGCTGTGTCAGGAATGAGGATCATGAGGCCTGGCAGAATTCAAATGTTTGTTTTTTATAATTTCAGCGGCTACTATCAAGATTCATTTTTAACCCTTTTCTCGTAGGTTTTTATCAGTCTAAATTTTCACTGTTGCAGGAAATTTATGAGGGGGGGTGGTGTCAGGCTATTCTGTAATGACGGTAGGTGGTGTGCTTCAAAAAGTGAAAGCTTTCTAAACTGTTAAGAGAGCTTGCCAACATCCCCGGGCAAACTGGTTACAGTATATATCCGTAAATCCACCCGTCGTGTCTGTCTTTGCCGTTCATCTGTTGACCCATTGGTAAGAACCCTAATGCAAAAATCGAAACTGCTGGGCTATGACTGGTAAGTTCACAAACCGCATGTTTCTTACTTTGCCTGACGATCGTTATCTATGGAAACGTGGGTTTGTGTATGCGTGGCGAAGTCCATCTTTACAGACATTTACCGTTAAAAATAAAAAAATAAAAAATAAATCCTTCCAAGTTTAGTATCGTTATGTAGGGCCCCCCTAGTGGTTACAATTGCCCCTGGAATTTGCATGCCAGTGTGCCTGAACACATGTTTGATAATGGGGATCACATATGAGTGAAGCATGACACACGCAGAGATGCGAGCCGAAGCATGTCAGTCATTTAGGCTTCTGCTCTTTCCATATGGGAAGATTGGCCGCTTGTTGCCTTGGAAGATTATCTCAGATGGAAACCTGATTATGTTTTGGGGTATTTTCTTAGTGATTTAGGAAGCTGTGTACACTGCAGGGCGTGACTGCTGACGTCAAGCCCATGACTCAGCTTCACTCAACTCTGTCAGCCTGACAGTATATTAAAGGCTCCGAAGGGGAGGAAACTAACAGCAGCTCCAGGGAGAAACCTCAGGCACAGAAATCACCAGCGCCGAGGGACGTGTCCTGAGCCACCTCGATCTTCGCCATGAAGGCTCCCGTGTTACTGCTCATCCCTTTGCTGTGCCTGGCCAGAGCGGCTCCGCAAGGTGAGTCCCCTGGTTCACGTGTGCAGTTTTGTTTACATCCGGCCTGGCTCCATCTGGGGCAGCTGTGTCTGGGCACAACGGGGCTCAAGGTGGCAGATATAATAACCATATTGCAAAGGAGGCATCTCTAGGGTAACAGCCTCTGCTTTAGGGGGAGACCCCCCCCCCCCAGTTCCTGTAGCCACGCCGTATGCTTCCAATTTACTGTCCACTTGTTTAGTTCCCAAGCTGCTGACTTGGGCAGAAAACTCCCAGTTACCCACCCGTCGCCTATGGTTTTCTAGGACAGACTCTTCCCAAAAGGGACAATAGTGCAGAAAGCCAGGGAACAGCCAGTCCCGGCCGCTCCTTCCATGCTTTTAGAGATAATGGTCTGATCTGGGGGGAGGTCACCGGTTTGAATCCAGCCCAGTAGGGCTTGAATGTCTGTTGCCATTTGATGGGTCTCAGCCCAGTTCCTGGGACAGTTTAAACCAACCCTTTGTTGGGAACCTCAGCAGAAATGCCAGCTCTGCCTGGGCCCTAGAGGATGAACATTCCCCCCGCTCCATGGAGACGGGGCCAGGCACGTGTAGGACAGGAAGCTTGCCCTGCTGGGACACTCGCTCTGTGGTTAGTCACCAGCCTCTTGGTCGCCTTCCTAGAAATTCACGCGCAGGACAAGGCAGAGGAATCTCGTGCTTGTTATTGCAGGGCAGGCGCCCCTGCTGGCCCACATGGGGGGCCGGTAGCCCCATGCAAGGCAGGAGTGTGGGTTTCCTGGTGATGCTGGTCCCGTTTCCATGGAGATGTCACCTAGCAACACCAGAGAGACGGCATTGTCTCTCACCAGACCAGGATGGGTGGAGGGGGCAGCAGAGGCCTTCTCAGCCTGGGATGTCCTTTTAGCAAGTCTGTAGACAGAGGTGGCAACAAAAGTGACAAGATTTAGGGAGTCCCAAAATGAGCCCCCCCCAAATGGGTCGGGTTTTCTGAGGCGCACTCTGCATGGCTGGTCCCCCTACTTTTCGGTGGCTTTCGTCCGACACCCAGAGCCAGGAGCTGCTCCTGAAAAGCCCAGGAAAATTCTGCCCTGCTTCGCTGTTAACCAACTCCTATCGTCTTGCAAATCTTTATCAGCTCTCTGGTGATCCCAATGGCCCCTTCTGACCTGGGAATCCAGAGATCTGTATTCAGCGCTGGGCAGGTTTTGAATTTGGAGCATAGTCGGCTGGCTCCGGAGGAGGGGTCCAGGTCCCAGAGCAGGTGGATTGGGAGAGGCTAAGGTGCGTTGAGCAGGAGACCCACTAAAAAGAGAACATGGTGCCAGGCGTCTCAGAGGGGAGTGGCACATGGGGCAGTAGCCCGCCCCCCATCCTCCCAGCACCGCGGCAGCACTCTGTTCTTAGCAGACTAGTTGGAGCTGGCGCGGGTACATCCCCCCCTGGCTGGGATCGGGAGGGATGCGCTGCCAGCTTCCCCTCTCGGAGTAAGGAGCGGAAGGATTCCTGGCCACCACTGTTACGTTTGCTCAAGTTAGATAAGACTTTAGTGGTTTTTCCAGCCGGTTCTTTGGTGGCGTTTGACAAGATCTGCAGAGTCCTTGGCACACAGCTTGGAAGAAGAGGCAGGATCACCCGATGCTCACAGGCAGGGGAAGTTTAGAGGGTTAAAAGGGCTGTGCTGGTCAGCTCTGGGTCACAAGCTTTGTGCCCAGGCAGGGGCGGGACGTGCCAGCCAGCTTCCTTCCTGCTCCGGTTGTGACCCTGACTGGTCGAGCTCCTGTGCAAACGCAGCTGTTTATTTAAGTGCCTTGGCTTGCTGGAAGATTGACAAAGGTATTTAGGTGCCTAAAGATGCAGCTGGGAGCCTATGAGATTTGTGAACTTACCCTGCTTTGGTGCCCTACTCCCTTTGATAGTCAAGGGGAGTTAGGCACGTAACTCATTCAGGGGCTATTGTAAATTCAGCTCCGTGCCTTTGGCCTCTAGTCCTGTTTTTGCCACGCTGGTCTCTCTCTCGGATACTTATCAGGCCCCATCACTGAGCATGACACAGTCTTTAATGGATTTATCCTCACGTGCTATTATCCCCATTGAACAGGTGAGGGAAACTGAGGCACAGAGCAACTAGGTGACTTGCCCAGGGTCAGACAAGGCGTCTGTGGCAGAGCAGGGAATGGACTACTGGTTTTCTAAATCCAAGACTAGAGCCCACCCTCCTTCTCCTAACTGAAGCCAGGGGGAGTTAGCGGCACCTCAGACAGTCCTACGTGGCTGGCCCCCATGTCATTGAAATTGTGATCTGAATGCCCCAGCCCAAGGCCTGAGTTCCCTCCTCTCATTATTGCCTGCTAAATATCTCTGGGCACCTTATCTCAGGCAGCAGCTCCACAACCTTCACAGGCTTCCTGCTCCTGCTTCAGGAATGTCATAAATAAATTGCTCCTGGGTCATCACAGTCTCCCAAAAGTCTAAGTGCAAATAACCCCAGCTGAACAAACTGAGCGCAGGGAAACGAAGGTGGCCCAGCAACAGGCAAAGGAACCTGGCTAGCTCGCCCATGATAATGTGTTAGGTGCTGTACGTGTACCCAGGAAGAGACAGGGCCTTATGAAACGTGCACTGAATGGTCCCTGGGTGGTTCTGTGTGCAGCGCCTGACATAATAGTGGCGCCCTGGTCTGTGACTGGGGCGCTTAAGCGCTACTGCAATACAAATAAATAGCAATCAGTATCATTGTCCCCCATGTTACAGATGAGAAAACTGAGGCACAGAGTAGGGAAGCGACTCTCCCAGGGTCATGCAGCAAGTCAATGATGGACCCAGGAATAGAACCCAGGAGTCCTGACTCTGGCTACAGTAACAGTTAGAAGAGAGGTAATTGCTACTCATGGTTGAGTGCCCAGTCAATCCCAACACCAAAGTGCTAAACTATGGAGAATTTTAAAAAAAACCATCTCATGCTTCAGGGTATAAAACAATCACCGCTGGGGTCAGGAAGGCAGCCTGCTGCTCTGTGTATGCAGCATGGCACAGCTGGACCTGTGCATTGTGGTAGCTGTTATTGGCCCCTGCCAGGGACATGATCCAGGGCTGGGTGCACCACGGGTCTGAACTGGCATGGTGGTTCCCATGTCACTATAGTTACATTGTGCCCCAAGCCAACCAGTAACCAGGTCCAGAACTTCCAGGCGTACTTTAGGCAGTCGTACACTATACGTACCCATCTCTCTAGGTTCTTCTCTGGCGCCCATCATTGCGGTATCTGTTTACCTGCTCAGCAGAATCATTAGTTAGGAATCAGTAAGTGGGGTTTGATTCTCCCTCCCCACAAGAAAAATTTCATAATCTGTGATCGTGAGCATTTCTAAAGGGCCGGGTTACCTGCACGGGGACCTTGGCCAGAAGATGACTATGGGGCATCTCAGCATGTGTGTGGGTAAGAAATAGAAGCAATAGGATAAACTTCAGGCTGAGTAACAGGAGACCTTTCCTAACAGTAATGTCTCCGGTTGTGGGAGCCCCATTGCTTGGGTTATTTTATAATGGACAGGGCTAAGCCCCAGAGACTATAATAGAGAATCAATCCCTGCCCTGTTGAGTTCACAGTCTGTCTAGACAAAGGGTGGGAGAAAGCAAGGGTTATTCTGCCCATTTTACAGATGATAATATTAATCTTTAGCTCTTACGTGACATTTCTCATCAGCAGATCTCAAAGTGCTTTACAAAGGTCAGTGTCATCACCCAATCTTACATGGGAGAAACTGAGGCACGGGGAGGTGAAATGGCTTGCCCAGGGTCACCCAGTAGGTCAGTAGCAGGGCCAGGATAGATTGTAGGTCTCTTGAATCCTAGCCCAATGCGCTATCCGCTATGCCACACTTCCTCCCTATTAAGGAGAAACTGAGGCATACAGCGATCACATGACTCGCTCAAGGCCACATGGACAGTTGGTGGCAGAGTCAAGAATCCAGGTCTCCTGAATCCCCATCCAGTGCTCTCATTGCAAGGCTTTTCCCATCACTAACTGCTGTGAATATCCCCGACTCCCCCATGTCAATCTCTCCCCTCCACGCAGCCCAGCTCGGCTCTGTTCGGAATCTCTGATTCAGACAGTCTCTACAATGTCTATCTGCCATTGGCGGTTGCCATATCTGCTTGTGTCAATAGGAGATTCCACCTCGTTAATTGCGGTTTGGCTTTGGGGCCCTAACGATGACACGCCTTGAAGCTTTGTATTCAATAATGGTTTCTTACACAACAGGCCTTTTGGCATTTTTGCTTATGGAAAAATCCTGGCAGGGTCTTTCGCCTAGTTCAATAGTTTTCAGTCTGTGCTCTGTGGACTCCTGGCAGCCCGCAGACCATGTTGAACTTTTCCAAAGGGGGCCACTCCTGCATTTGAAACTTCTTAGGGGTCTGCAAATGATAAAAGGTTGAAAACTGCCAGCCTTGCTGATTTCCTTGCAGCTGTTATCTCAGGCTCTGGTCCTGTGCTCTGGGGCTTCGAGAGTTTTGTGTCAGTGTAGTCTGCGGGATTGGATCCAAGTTCTGAAAATTCCTAGATTCCAAGGGCAGAAGGGACCAGTGTGATCGTCTAGTCTGACCTCTCGGATAACCCCTGCCAGAGAATTTCCTCCAGTTACCCTGTATTGATCCCAGTAACTTGCATTTAACTAAAGCATCTTGCAGAAAGGCAAGTCTGGCTTTGGATCAATGTATCTATTTGCTGCATTGATGCACTCTCGTTGCTTTCTGATCTCTGCACTGCCTTGGATTTAAAAACATGCAGCTGTGTAGAGACTCCTCTCTGGCGGGGCCTGGTTCAGGCCCCAGCCACGGCGGACACGGAGGTCATTGCACAAACCCTTATGCCCATGCTTAACTTTACTCATGCGTGGAGTCTCACCAGGTTCCTGGCACCCCTGAGCTCTGTGGGATGACTCAGGAGTCAGGGTGCATGCAGGATACTGCAACCTTAGGGAGGGGGCATGGCCATGGAGGAATCCATCCAAAGCCCCAGCCAGCTCTAGTGAGGTGCCAGCCTTCTGCTTCTGTACCTGTCTTCTGTGAACCCCATTTTCTCAGGACGCGGCTGATCTTCGCCATAAACTCCTTGGGAGAGGGAAGATCTAGGCCTTGTGTGCCTTTGAGACAAAGGGGAGAGGGGTGGGAAGCCAACGCCCCCGGTTTGCAGCAATGGGCGGTTCGGTGCAAATGTTTACACAGAGCCTGGAACTCCTGGGTTCTCATCCCCTGATTGACACTGGGATTGGCTGGCAGGGCCTGGCTCCCTTTCCCCCTGTGTACCGGGAAGGATACTCACTGTTCCCAGGACAAGAGGAAGGAGGGTTAGGCAATATTTGCTCAGCGATTGGAAGAAGATAATTGCTGTCTAAGTGCAGAGCATCTTGTGATCCCCAGGGGCAGGGCAGGTGCAGTAAGGCAAAGCAGGTTGGACCAGTCTGTTTGCAGAGACGGGCATGCTTGGATCTGTTATTGCACCTATAGTATCTATAGGCCCAGCTGAGATTAAGGCCCTCAGGGCACTGCACAGACCCAGAGTGATACATTGACAATCCAAGTAGACAACTGGTGAGAGGCAGAACAGAGCCAGCACATGACTTGCCTAGAATCGCGGCTCTGCCTCAACGCAGGGGGCTGGACTTGATGCCTTCGCAAGGTCCCATCCAGCCCCGCGTTGCTACGGTTCGATGCACCCACGCAGCAGGTGTGTGGCAGGGCCGGGAATCTGGAACCCAGCTCTCTAGCTTGTTAGGCCATTTACCCTTTTGGATCCTCACTAGCTATAGATCTGGTTTGTTATCAATTGAGTGAAAAGATGTGAGCGGTTGAGTAAGGGAGGCCTCTGGAGAGGAACTAAGGGGTTTTGCCTCCCAGGATCAGAGCCCAGGTCCATCCAATCCAGTTCCCTCTGTCAGAGGTTAGTAGGGGGCTGAAAACTGCTGCACGGGAGGGATTCTCTCATGGCTTTAGGGCCAGAGCCTGCTCCTTTTGCAGTCGATGGGAGTTTTGCCATTGGCTCTCGTGGACCAGGCCTGTCAGGATGCGACTTTTAGAGCTGGATGGAAAATGGGCTTTTTCCCCCCATAGAAAATCTTGACTTTTTGGTGCAAAGCTGCAAAAATTTTGATTTGAAAATGCTGCCCCAGTGCCTCATGGGAGTTGTAGTTTTGGTGCCTCAGTCTCCTACTCGCAGCTGGACTACATCTCCTGGGATGCACCACGGTGCGGCCCTGCTGAGCCACCCAGGATGCACCGTGGGAGTCCCCTGGCCACTGAACGGAAGGTGTAGTCCAGCTGGGGACCTGGCCCATGGAGGAGGAAGGGGGCATTCAGTGCCCAGGCCACAAATCCCATGAGGTCCTGCATCAGCATTTCCAAATGGAATTTTCTGCTGACTTTGCTGGTTTTCGGGTTTTGAATGCAAAATTCACATTGCCTGCAGAAGGCAAATACGTGCTGTGAAAAATGCTGTTTGCTCAAAAAGCCAATTTTCCCTCAAAAAATGATGTGAAGAGAAAATCCACTCCCCCCGCCCCCCTGCGTTCAGTTACACTCCATGCTGGTCCCTTCTCTCACATTCTACATCCTTATCTGGTGCTGTGTTTTTTCTGTTCTTTTCCTTTTTTTCTTTTGTGTACTATATTTTGTGTATTACCTGGCCTGGAGCTGCTCACTTCGCTCATCTCCCAGGCCTAACCCTGGCACCCTGGGTATGAAACCTGGCAGGTCACTTGTTAGTTGCTCTTTTCATCCATCTGTGCCTCAGTTTCCCCTGTCTCTAATGGGGATAATGGTGCCAGCCTCACAAGGGAGGCTGTGACGCCGCCAGGAGTTTTCACCACTGCCAACCCCAAGCATTTAAAACTCATGACTCAGGCCTCAAAAAACTCATGAGCACTAGTGCAAAGTGGGTGTGAAACACTGCCAGGTAGCACTATGCGCGGGCATGAATGACGGCATGAGATGCAGGAAAACAGACCTCTGGGTTCTGCACCTCTGTGGCGAAGCCGCCCTATTGCTAAGGAGATCTGAGCCCTGGTACTTCAGCTAAACTCTCGCTCCCAGGGGTCAGCAGGGGACTTCCCCTGAGGGCAGCGCGTCCCATCGCTGCCTCCTGCAGGGTTTCTTGCACCTTCCCGTGGAGCTGCTAGCATCTGCTCCTGGCCAGCCAAGGGCTCCCTTCCATTGGAAGCAGCATCTCTCAGCTAATCAATTCCCTGCCCTGGCAGAGGCCTGGGGCATTGGCGTGACCTTGGGCTCTCCTGTGCACGGCAGGTTACTCTCCTGGGGACTGAATGTTTAGTTGAGCTGGAGTCGCTGGTGCAGTCGAGAGTTTGCAGAGTGAAATGTGCTGCACTATGTAACACGGGAAGTCAGGCGGGGAGCCTGGATGGTCCCTTCTGACCGTACGCTCTGCACAGTCTTGCCCTTCGATTCTCCTTCCCCTTCCTCCTGCTGCAGCTGCGTGAGCCTGAGTAAAGCTGAGCTGTCACTGCGAGCAGCCGTTCTCCCCACGCTTTGCCCTTGTGCCGACCTAATGCACGAGTGGCCCAGTGGCACAACCCAGGCAGCTGGAGGCTGCAGATGCTGCTGCTCCTCAATCCCGACCCGCAGCCCCCTGCTATCCAAACCCGGGGCTCCCCACACACCGCTCTGCCGCTGTGCCCCAATCCCAACCCGCAGCCCCCTGCTATCCAAACCCGGGGCTCCCCACACACCGCTCTGCCGCTGTGCCCCAATCCCGACCCGCAGCCCCCTGCTATCCAAACCCGGGGCTCCCCACACACCACTCTGCCTCTGTGCCCCAATCCCGACCCACAGCCCCCTGCTATCCAAACCCGGGGCTCCCCACACACCGCTCTGCTGCTGTGCCCCAATCCCGACCTGCAGCCCCCTGCTATCCAAACCCGGGGCTCCCCACACACCGCTCTGCCGCTGTGCCCCAATCCCAACCCGCAGCCCCCTGCTATCCAAACCCGGGGCTCCCCACACACCGCTCTGCCGCTGTGCCCCAATCCTGACCCACAGCCCCCTGCTATCCAAACCCGGGGCTCCCCACACACTGCTCTGCCGCTGTGCCCCAATCCCGACCCACAGCCCCCTGCTATCCAGCCTGTGCCTGCTGCTCAGGGTGAGTGGGTGGTGTGTGGATTAACCTGTGACTAATGCAGACCTGGTTAAGGTTTCCCATCGCTGGGTTTATCTCCTCATCCCCTGTCTGACTATGCTGGTTACCAGCCACTTTTCCAGGAAAGGGGATTAACAGCATTTAAGTGGGGATGGGCCCAGAGCTGGGGTGGGGGGAGGGCTGGCATAGCACCATCACTCACTCTGAGGTCCCCTGGGTCCTGCCAGTGGGGCCAGTAGGGTGACCGGATAGCAAGTGTGAAAAATCGGGACTCTTTTTGTTTCTGGGTAGTGGGTGGGGGGGTATAGTCGTGTATATGAGATATCCCCATATTAGGGGCTTTATCTGGTCACCTTAGTTGCTAGTTCTGGCAGTTTGATCACAAATGTCACAATCATTGGTGTTTCTCATAAAGCCCCAGTTCCCAGAGTCCTGGGATTATGGGACAGTCTCTGCTTTTCTTCTTCTTTTTTTAATAAGAAAGTTTCTAACCCTGGCAGTTGGGAGAAAAGCAGGAAAACGCCCCCCCAGCGGCTAACCTTTACAGCCAAAAGGGACAATCAGTGTCACAGGGCTGGCATCTCCCGAGAGCTGGAGATCTTCTCAAAGCCCAAGCTCCTGGAGTCAGGGGACTTTGGCGAGCGTTTCTGTATGGCTCAGGGCTTAGGGCACTAGCTAGAACATGAGAAACCCCGGGCCAGTTCCTTACTCTGCTACAGACCCTTGTGTGACCTTAGCCTCTGTGCCTCAGTTTCCCCAGCTGTACAATGAGGTAACAGCCCTGCCCTATGTTGCGGGGCCATTGGGAAGATAAACACATTGAAGGCTGCAAAGCGCTCTGGCCCCATTGAGGAAAAGGCTGTATAACCGCAAGAGACGACTCTTACTCCACTTCTAGCTCTTGAGGGCACAGAGAAAAGCCGCAGAGCAGGACCCCCAAGGGCTCCGGCCCCAGGCTGCCAAGAAAGGGACCCTTCCCCCCATTAGATCTTGTCATTTCTGAGCCAGACCCCTGATCTCCTGGCATGGCGGCACTGGGTCCAGCCGCTCACCGCGTCCTTTGTTCCTCTCTCAGATGGCCAAGAGGAGCTGCCCGACGCAACAGCCGAGGACCTGCTCCAGAGCGAAGTGATCCCGGAGCTGCCCCTGGACTTGGAGCAAGGTGAGCTGGGAGGAGGGCGCTGGCCCTTCCAACTCCTCCTGCCCTGCCGGGCGGGTTCCACTGGGTGACACCAGCCTGGCTGGGGAATCCCGAGTAGAAGGAGAAAGCACTGGAGGTGGGGTGGGGGGAGCACATCCAGGCCATGCCAAATGATGCCCCCTCCCCGCAGATAACCTGGGGCCCTGGCTCTGTCCAAAGGGGCTGGGATCTGGCCGTGTTACCCTGCTCCGTGGGCTGGCTCACTCGCTCCCCTGCTTCATTAGGGGCAGTGGGTCCAGTTTGTGTCCAGTCCTGGCTCCGTCTAGCACCGGCCTGGCACGCTTCTTTGGGGCCAGAGCCGGGAGCAGCATCCCAGTGCGACCGGGCCAGAGCCATACCAACTTCCCACCGCAGAGCGCGCCCCAGCTCCCGGCCACTCCCGCTGATGTGCAGCTCCCTCTGGGGTGGAGCTCAGTAGCTGTCGGCCAGGGATTTAGGGAGGCTGAAGGATTTGGCCAGGAGCCCGGGGTGGCCCCAGGGGGTCAGGATGGAACTAGGGGTGATGAGTGCCCCCTGGAGGGTGCTCTCCCATCCTAGTTCAGCCTCCTCGCGTTTGAGCCGGGAATGGGACAGGCTGACGGGACCCCTGGGAAGCCGAGCGGGGCCTGGCCCTGATTGCAGGCTTGTGAACTTGCTTTCCCTCCGCCGTAGGGCCCATCCTGGTCCGTGGGGCCCCTCTGGCTGGGGAGGCCGTGCTGCAGACCAGAGTCGAAGGCCCTCGCATCACCACCTGTGGCAACGGCCCCTCCTGCCGGGCCCAGCCCTGGGGTCACAAGCTGGATGACTTCCCGCCGGCCCGCCCCAGCGCCAGCAACATCGACAACATCTGCCTGGAGGGGAGGAAGAAGGTGTCGTACGGGCCCACGAACCTGCCCCAGACAGGGTTCTCCCACCTCAGGCGCCAAGGCAATGCCATCAACCTCCTGGAGGCCAGCCTGGAGCGGTGCTGCCCGCAGGCCGAGCGCCTGGGCTGTGCGGAGAGCGCGGTGAGTCCCTGGGCTCCAGCTGCCCCGTGGAGCCGCTGTGTTACAGCAGCACCCAGCTGAGCTCTGGCGGGGGCGGGGGGGCACCTACACCTCCCCTGGGAGAGACGGTCCCTGCCCCTCAGGCCAACAAGACAAAGGGCGGGAGGGGAAACTGAGGCACGAGGGTGGGTGTGACGTAGCCAGAATCCGTGGCAGAGCCAGCAACTAAACCCAGCTCTCCGAAGTCCAGGCCTGTTGCCCTTATCACAAGGCCGCGCTGCCCCTCTCTCAAGGAAGGATCCTGTGAGGGATCACTAGGGTGGGGAAGAGGCTTTGGGACAGTGCAGGAAACAGCCCCACTGAGAGACCTAGAGCCATTCGCAGGGCTGGTGATAGGACCTGGAGAGCCAGGCCTGGGTCCCCAAGGCGGGCACAGCATGGGCACTGCGGGATTCCCTGGAGGGGGACCCCTCTCGCTATGCCAGGGGAGCGCCGTCTCCAGCGGCCATTCAACCCTCGCCCTCTGGGCTGCGGCTGCCAGCTAGGGGCCGATTGTGTTGGCTGGGAGCCAGACAGAGACCTGGCAAATGCATCCCAGCAGCCACCCGCCGCTGAGCTGCGGCTGCTTCCAGCTTGGGCGCGATGGAGGGGAAGCCAGCCACCTGGAGGGCAAAGTGCTCCTTGCCCCGAGCTGGGACGGGTTCTGGGGTGAGTGGAGGGCTCTGGGGCGCTGGAGGGGCTCTGGGCCCCCACTGGGGCTTCCCACTGACTGCCTCCCTTCCTCCGGCAGTGGAAGGAAGCCCTGGAGCAGTTCTGTAAAGACGAGTTCTCGGTGAAGACCAAGCACTACCACTGCTGCAAGCGGGAGGGCACTGACCGGGAGCTGTGCTTCGCCAGCGAGGCCCCGGACCCCAGCTACAACCCTAACGTTGCCAGCACCGTGCCCCCCAGTACCAGGCTGTGGCCCAGGCTGCCCGAGATCTCCTTCCCGCCCGGCGAGCCCACCGCCAGCAACATCAAGAACATCTGTCGGCTGCGCAAATTCCGACCCGTCTACCTGCCCAGCGCCATCCCCACCACGGGCTACGGCTGGTTCCAGCGCCAGGCCCGCGCCATCAGCCGCCTGGAGAACGACTGCAAGAAGTGCTGCAAGAACGAGAACGTCGACTGTGCTCACGCCGCGGTGAGGGGGGGCTCGGCACGGGGCTGGGGGGGACACGCCCGAGGGAGGGGGGCAGCGGGTGCCAATCCCAAGGGGCCATCGGCGAGGGGGGGAGGAGTTTGTCCCAGCCCAGCCTCCCTGGTGCGCTTGGTCTGTGTTCAGTCCCGGGGCGAGGGGGCGATGGGGTTTGTTACATTGTGTTCTCTCCCCTCCCCCTTTCCCCCCCGGGCCCCATTTTCATATAAAGCCCGGAGGGGGCTCTGCCTGGCCCATTTCTGTTCTGGCAGGAGCAGGAATGACTGGGGGGCCAGGCTGGCTCCCTGGCTGTCTCTCTGTGCTGGGTACAGATCAGGTGCTAAACAAATGGGATCCCGGGGCATTCCAGGAACCAGGAATATTCGGGGACTTTCGGTCACACCTGGAAGGCCCCGACTTGAGCTCAGGGCCCAATGGTGCCGCCCAGCCACGGAGACACTCTCCGCCCCAAAGAGTTCAGCCGGTGGCTAGACAAAGGCAGAGTTATTATCCGAGCCCAGGCTGACCCATGAGGGCAGCGGCAGAGCTGGGAATAGGACCCAGGCGTCCTGTGTCCCACGCTGCAGCCTCAGCCACCCGTCCAGCCTCTGGCACTGGCAGAATTGTGGCCTGTTCCTTCTGTACATGGCTTCTCTTGCTCTCTCTAGTGGGAGAAGGCCCTGGCTCAGTTCTGCAAGCAGGAGCTGTCGGTGAAGACCAAACCCCACCAGTGCTGCAAGGAGGCTGAAGGCAAGGCCAGGTTCAGCTGTTTCTCCAGCCAGGCCCCAAACCCGGCCTACGACAAGGAGATCCAGGCTGTCACCCTGGGCGTGGTGACCCCGACGCTCCTGGACGTGCTGTGTGGGGAAATCAAGCTCTTCACTAAACAGTGAGTCTGACCCGCAGACATTCACCAGGCCTCCTGGGGAATTAGCTTCCCCCACCAGAGAATGGGGATGTTGAAACACAAATTCGTTATCTCTAGCTTGCTTGCTAGCATATATATACCTGCCCCTGGAAATTTCCACTATATGCATCTGAGGAAGTGGGTATTCACCCACGAAAGCTCATGCTCCAAAACGTCTGTTAGTCTATAAGGTGCCACAGGATTCTTTGCTGCTTTTACAGATCCAGACTAACACGGCTACCCCTCTGATACGAAACACAAGAGACTTGCCCAGGCTCACAAATGGAGCCAGCAGCAGAGCAAAGAAGCCAGGATTTGTCCTGAATTCCTGATCCCCATCCTCCCTTCCCAGAGCTGGGAACAGAACCCAGGAGTCCTGACTCCCAGCCCCACCCCCGCTCTACCCACTAGACCCCACTCCCTCCTAGCACTGGGACTAGAACCCAGGAGTCCTGACTCCCAGCCCCACCCCTGCTCTACCCACTAGACTCCACTCCATCCTAGCACTGGGACTAGAACCCAGGAGTCCTGACTCCCAGCCCCACCCCCGCTCTGCCCACTGGACCCCACACCATCCTCGCACTGGGACTAGAACCCAGGAGTCCTGACTCCCAGCCCCACCCCTGCTCTACCCACTAGACCCCACTCCCTCCTAGCACTGGGACTAGAACCCAGGAGTCCTGACTCCCAGCCCCACCCCCGCTCTACCCACTGGACCCCACTCCATCCTCGCACTGGGACTAGAACCCAGGAGTCCTGACTCCCAGCCCCACCCCCGCTCTACCCACTAGACTCCACTCCATCCTCGCACTGGGACTAGAACCCAGGAGTCCTGACTCCCAGCCCCACCCCCGCTCTGCCCACTGGACCCGTCAGGTAGGCTCGCTGTGACTGTTGCCATCTGTAATGCCCGAGCAGCGCAGGGCAGTGGCCTATAGAAAGATAGAGGGGCCTGGGAAGGAATTAATCCAGCCTGCGCCAGGTGCTGGCAAAACAGAGGTTCAATTTCTGGGTTAGCGGTTGGATTAGCGAGGCTGCAGCGCCGCCTTCTGGCCATGAGGAAAGAAGCAAATCCCCCCATATGGGGTTTTTCCAGCCAGGGTTTGCTCTGATTACAGGCAGCTCGTTTTCGATCCAGCTTCACGCCAGGCATGAATTATTTAGCCAGAGTAGAATCCCATCCACACCTCTCACTCCTCCGCTGCCCACCACGCGCTCCATGCCCCGGTGCGAGCCTCACCGTGGGATTTTCCTGGTGCGAGGGGAATTGCTGGTAGTGGGGCTTTGCTGGGAGTGACGTCCGCAGGGACAGAGCCCAGGGTCTGTCCTGGCCCTATATCACTGGGGCAGAATCTTTGCCCTGTGTTCAAGGAACAAGCCAGACCCCCAGCCAATGTAGGTCAGCGCAGCCCCATTGACTCCACCTATTTTGCTCTCTCCACTGAATGTCCTGATGAGGAAACAGGCCTGTCAAATCCCAGGTGGCTTCTATGGAACAGCAGTGACCTGGTGGGAAGGCCCAGGCCAGGGAGCCGAGAGACCCAGGACCTGGCTCTCTGTTGCATTTACACCAGTGTAAAGCGCTGATCTGGTTCGGTAACATGTTACATGCACTTTGCATTCGCTTGGCAGGGTGTAAATGACAAGCCTAGGTGCAGTGTGATGGAGAATCTATTCTGGTCTCTGCCACAGTCGTCCATCTGCAACCTTAGGCAAATCACTTAAACTTTCCGGGCCAGATCTTCAGATGGGCTAAACTTAAAGCTTGTGGAGCGCCATTGAAATCTCCCCAGGCACTTTACAGGCTATGTATGCTGGGTTCACACACCTGCCACCGAAATGCAGCTGCCTCTGGGGAGGAATGCTGCAGCTGTTTAACAGCGCACAGCAACGTGATGCTGCAGTTTACAACAGGAAGTGCATAAGAATGCAGCATCCGATTGACTCCACCTGGAGAATTTAGGGAGACAGGACATAATTCAGTGAGGTCGTATTTAAATGCGGATTCTCCGTGACTGCAAAAGAACAGGATCTTAGTTTCATGTCTCCACTAATAGGGGGGCACCTCTGGCAGCGCAGCGCCCTCTAGAGCATGATGCTGGGTATATTCCAGTACTCGCCAGACAGGCTGCTGGTTAGCCCAAGCCCTGAGCTCCAGTCATGGGTACAAACTACTCTCTTCTTGTTACTAGGAAACCAATCCCAAACATGATCCAGAGCATGACGAAGCCCTGCTGCAGCCTTCAGGGTGAGGAGAGGACTCAGTGTGCAGAGAAAGAGGTGAGTGCAAGGGACGGGGGGGCTGCACACAACGTGGTGATTAAAAGGCTGGAGAGCCGTGGCATTGCTGCCCTGGGCTGAGAGAGGAAGGATAGTGCAATGGTCAGGGTGGCTCCTCTGTGATGCCCAAGACCGGGGTTCAATTCCTGCCTTGCCAGACTCCCCGCGTGACCTTGGGATGTCACTTCACTCTCTGTCTCTCTGGGGTTCAGTGCGGGTAGTGGTGAGGCCCTGCCTCCCGACGGGCCCATCAGGGTAAATACCAAGAGGTGCTCAGATACTGAGAGCCAGGCAAGGACCTCAGCTAGAAGCAGTGTTAGTAACGGGAGACGTGTCTACACACAAGTCCACACCATCGAGATCAAGGACAGCTTAGACCAGCTGAGGGCTGCTGTCCCCCGGGAGCTAACATCAGCCATGAGGTGTGAAAAACCCACCCCAACGAGAGCCGGAGTGGTGCCGGCCTCAACCTGGTGCAGACAGTGCCAGGCCGACCGCCTCTCGGTGTCTAGATCTGCCACTGGAGCGGTCTAGGTGTAGACAGAACCCAAGACTTTGCCTGGTTTGTGCTCTGGGGGGGAACCCTCCTGTCTCAGTGGCTCGTTACCTGCAGGGCTGCTGGACAAATTCACACCTCGGTCATTTCTGCTAAACCAAACCATGCTGGAGTGAGGGCAGCCGGTCAGAACCAGCATTGGTTTGATTCAGGTTGGCTTTGAAAGCACCTTACCCTTCCCCCCGTGAGAGATCTGGGACCCCAGGGGCGGTGCGTGAATCGCTGCAGGCGGACCTGGGTATCTGGGTTACCTCATGTAACTTGGTGGCCTGTACCTCCTGCCAGTGCCCCCTGCCTCCTAGATCTAAGTGTTAAGGTCATAGCAGGCTGGCACCACTTACCCAGGCTGGCACCACTTACCCTTGAACTCGCATGGGCTTGGCAGGCCCCCAGCCTGGCTGAGCGGCGCAGCCACCGTGTCCTCCGATCATAACACCTGGCTGTGAAACCCAGGCCTCCCTGGTTCTGCACGGCGCTCGGGATCGGAGCTTTGGTTTCCTGTGACGCATGGGGTTGAAAATGAGCTCTGGCTGGCTGGGGAAAGGGGGAGGTTGGAGGTGAGCTGCCCCGTGCACTGAATCGCTGCGGGCTTTTGTGTGCAAAGATGAGCCACTGCTTGTGTTATTTTGAAACCGGGGGGAGGGGAGGGGTGTAATGTGCTGCGAGGGCTCCCCTGGGGTGAGGGTGCAGGGAGATGGTATTTCAGAGCTCAGGACATGCCCATAACTCGGGAGGTGGGGGGAGTTTATCGCCATAGTACAGAGGCAGGAAACTGAGGCACAGAGGAGGAAAATGGCTTGTTCAAGGTCATGCAGTGAGAGACTGGTGCCGCTGGAGGTAGAACCCAGGAGTCCTGACCCCTAGTGCCCTTGAGTGACTGACTTGCTGCGTGCCCTTGGGTGACTGACTTGCTGCGTGTCCCAGGCCTCGGCTCTAACCACCTCTGCTCGCTGCTCTCCCCAGAAAGCCCTTTCCATCGCCGCCCTGTGCACCACCCAGAAGGACTCCTGGAAGGACAAGGATCAGTGCTGCTCCCAGGAGGAGGAGGAGGACAGAGCCGACTGCTTCAATGCCAGCTACCTGGCCACCATCTTCCTGGCCAGCACGGGCCTGGGGCAGGTCCCCAGCGAGCCGAGTGCGGCGCCCTGAAAGGACAGAAAGACCCAGAACTGTCTCCCTTGCACGTTCGCGTATCACTGTGCCCCCTTCTCCCCCGCGCTCCCCCCAGCTGTTTCCAGCCCAGAGCTGAGCGGCAGCTGGCCGTTGCTGTCCTGGCCTTCGCTCTCGAAGAACGTGAGCGCTGAGGAGATGCTTGAGGGATTCCACCAGCGCTTGGCTCCCTTCTGGATTGTGTTTTAACGCCGATCCCCTGGGCCCTGGCTCCAGCTGCGTTTCTCTGATCTCGAGACAGCCCTGTCCCTGCTCACATCCCCATCCCCTGGGGTGGCAGCAACAGATGAGCCCAGGTTCTTGTGTCCCATCCCCCCAGCCCTGTATCCTGCCTGACCCCCCCGTCCCCCCCAGTTGCAAGCTGTGGCCCTCTCTTCTGCAACACGTACGCAAAAGGCCCTTAACGCGGGTTGATTCCTTCACGGAGCCGGGAGAGCGAGGAGGCTTTGAGATGGGAGCTGAGTGAGTGGGTTTGGCCGCACCTAACAGCCAGCGACCCCTACTGGCCAGCTTGGAGCTTTCGGGCGGCGAGAGGCAGCCATCCAACCAGCTGGCTGGCGGCTCTCTGGGAGCGTGATACGGAGCAGCAGGCTCCAGCCCTGGCTGGGATCTGCGCTCTGGAGTCCTTCTGGGAGCTGATTCCGAGCAGGGCGTCCAAGGGGAGCCGCAGTTTATGTGGATTCAGCCTGAACCAGCTGGTCGGTCTCCTGGGAGAGCCTGGGCTTGGGTTTTGTACAGACTGAGGTGGGCGAGAAGCAGGGAGTTGGGGAGCGACAGAGGGGACTAAACACCCGAGCTGCTTCTCCCGTGAGCCGTCGGGCAGCTGGCCCTGGGGCCTGTGCCCTGGGGGCAGCGTAGCTGGGAGAGCCCCTTTCCCCTTGATCCAATTTGTCAGCCCTGGGGGGAACCCATCCCCCCCGCTCTGTGCAGTGGGAGGGCCTGCTCAGCATTCTTTGCTAGCGCCCGAGCTGGCTTTGGGGGTGCGCAGGGCAGCGGGATCCTGATCTCCCGGTGGCTCTGTGGTGTCCCCTTGCACTTGTAACCTGTGTTTGTACTTAGCCCGGAGACTGTATCAACTCTTCTCTGCCAAAGGCTCTAGGGAGATTCCTAATAAACCTTTTTGATGAGTAACCTGGACTCTCTCTCATCTGTTCCCAGCCACCCTCGGGATTCCTGCTCTTTTCTAGCCCCCGTAGTGTACCTGATGGACCTGCCTTTCCTCTCTGCTCCAGGAAATTTTCCTGGGTAGTTTTGCACAGTGATTCAGGGGCTTTATTGGTGAATTGGCTACAAGAGACCCCCCTCTCTGCTGTGGGCCTGCCACCAGCCACGTGGGTGATGCGTGAGTGTTGCGGTCCCACGTTCTAATTCTCGGGGCTCGGCTTCTAAAGGAACGTGACACCATGTTTGGCCCTTTGCAAACCTTGAGCAGCCAAGCGCCCCCTTTCTCCACCCTGCTACCAAGGTGGGGTCCTGTGTGTGGCCCATTCAGTTTGAGGGATTGGTCCTGCTTCTCTGCATCATCCCAGCTGTGGGTGTCATTGTCCCTGATGCTCCTTAGCTCGAGCACCAGGATTCCTGCTGCCAGGATACAGCTGATGCAGGTGGCCGGAGCTGGGGATGGGCAGGGGCATAACTACACGCAGGGCTAGAGAGATCATGTTTGTATTAGGGTGGTGTGAGAGCAGGGCCCAGGTGTGCTGGGTGCTGTCCGGACTCAAACACAGTGTAAACAGACCAAGGGTGGGAGGGAAAAGAGTGGGGATGCGACTTGCCCAGGTCACCCAGTGGGTCACTGGCAGAGCTGCGATTAGAGCCCCTGGGTCCCAGTCCAGTGCTCCACCCACTGGACAGCGCTGCCTCCAGCACTGTGCAGGAGGGGTGGAACGCCCTGGTGCAGGGAATTGTGGGGTAGTGGAGGACGAGCTAAACACAGGCTGGGTGCAAAGGGGGTGGGGGAGAGGGGCGGCTTTGATGTGCTTTGCCCTGGCTCCCCGGCACGTGGGGCCAATATGCACCCGGGCGCACACTGAAGGGCTGGAGTGTGGCTGGTCGGGGGAGCTGGGTGACGTGCAGACAGACTCTGCGGCAGCTGGGCAGACGAGAACTCCTGGGGGGAGGAGAGCTTGCTCTGCTTTAGCACCAGGTGGCACTGGCCCCAGCTGGCAAGAGGCACATGCCAGGCTGCCGGGCTTGGCGCTTGCCCTGTTCCCTGCTCCACATTGCAGCGCTCACCCAGCCAGCTGCCTGGCTCCATCTCAGAGTTGTCCTGTGAGACACCAGCTGCTCAGCCGAGGCCTCCTTGAACAGATTGCAGAGAGACGCCTGGGTCCAGCTGGGCCGGGAGCAAGCTCTGCCCTTCCATCCCCCCTGCTCAGGACTGGATTCTCTCCCACACTTCTGCCCTGGGCCTGAGGCACCAGGGTCCCCCACCTGGAATGACATTCAGACTTCTGTCCTGCTCCCCAGGGCTATGGAAGTTGGCGCCCAGGATATGGGAGTGGGAATGGGCAGGGTGAGGGGTTAATGTTTTTTTCTAAATATGTCAAAATTGACACATTCCAACAGGAAATTTCAGTTTCACCAGAATGCTGTTTTTTGCTAACCAAAAAGTCCCATCGGCAAATATTGCACCAGCTTTAATCATAATCCCCATGTTACAGATAGGGAAACTGAGGCACAGACTTTCACAAAGGCCCATCTCCCCCACACAGACTTTTTGGCTGGATTCCCACATGTGCATGCCTGCACCCTTGTCTGGATCCCCTGTGCTCACGAGTGCAAGTGTACAGGTGCATGCTTCTCTTTCCTGGGCTCTCCCAAGGTGAATGAATCTCGTCTGGATCTCTTGGCCCTTTTCTGGATCCCTGGCTAGCTGCATGCGCCCTCATTCTGAATCCCCTGCATGGCTCTCCTTTTCTAGATCCAGCCGTTTCTGGAGCTGCCCCCCACTTTCCTTGCTACGTGCCCTTGGTGCTACATGTCCCTTCCCCTACTGCCCCAGATGTACAGAAGCAACAGTCAGCTGTGGGGACCCCTGTCCCCCTCGCCCCCCCAGAGGCTGAGGATCGGCTGGTGTTGTGTACACGGCTGGGTTTACTTCCAGTTCAGAGAGAGTTTTGCTCACTCCAGACGCGGGGGCTGCTAGTCCCCGGATGGGCGCTGTGTGTGTGTGTGTGTGTGTGTGTGAGAGACACACATGCACACAGCTGTGTCTCTTCTGCCGCTGACCCCTGCCGCAGAGGTGGGGAGCTCTGCAGGCCCCCCAGGGTCATTGTTCGGGAGCGTCTGGTCCCCCCATCCCCAGACGCCTACTGGTTTCTCTTTTACTCTGTGACCCCTGCCTTGGGGAGGAGGGCCATGCGTGTTGTTGGAAACCCGGCTCAGCGGCTGCATGTTTGCTTAGGCTGCCTGCCCGCCCGCTGGCTGGCCTCCCCCCTCCGCCACCTCCCATGTGTGGCCGAGGGGCCTGAGACAGTTTGCTTTAAACAAAGCGGGTGCCAGGTTTTCTCCTCTGCGATGCCCCGGCCCCACAGCCCTGGCTCTCCGGTCACCCCTCTGCCAAGGGCAGGTGGAGCAGGAATGGGCTGGGCTCAGGGGGGTAGGGTGCCTGCATGCTCAGCCTGAGAGCTCTCTGCCTCCTGGGTGCTACTGGCCTTGTGGAGGAGCCGAGCGGGCCGTGGGCACGGGGCATCTGGCTTCTCCCAGGTCAGGGTGGGTCACGTGGATGGAGCAGGATGAGGCCTGGCTGGCCCGGCTCCAGGGAGCAGCAGCCTGGGGCTGGTGGCTCGGCTGGGCAGCAGGTTCTGTGGAGCGAATTCTCAGCTTGGGTGGCAGAGCCCAGCCAGCTCTGTTTCGTGCTGAGGGGGTTTCTTTGCCCAGCTCTGGACTGCAGCTCCCCCCGCATCCCCAAGCAGGAGACTGGCTGCCTCTGTTTGAGTCACCTGCCACTATTCACTACCCTCAGTGCCAGCCTCGAGCCCTGGTGAGTCGGAGGAGCAAAGCTCCCAGCGCCGAGAGATCAGTGGGGACAGAGCCTGGTATTTACCAGCACCAGATAAGCCCAGGGGAAGTGCTGGGATTTCTCGGCCGTGGGTCACCTTCACCAAGGGCACTGTGGCAGTCACATGCTGGGGCGAGGGACCAAGCCCTGGAGAAGGGACTTCAGGAGACGATCCAGGCCTGGCAGAGAGGCAGGATGCTGGCCGAGGGGCAAGGACACACTGGGGAGGCAGCCACAGAGCCAGTTACGCCGTGCCCCATTCGGGGGTCGCTCTCGGTTACAGCTGTGGGGTTTGGCCTGGGCTAATAGGTTCAGCCAGCAGAGATTACACTGCCGAGCACAACAGGAGGTGTGTGCCAGTCTCTGGCACAGGACTGTCAGGACTCCTAGGTTCTATTTCCAGCTTTGCTAGTGTGGCCATGGTCAAGTTCCTTAACCCTGCCCCATGCCTCAGTTTCCCCATGGCCCCGATAAAACCTGCCTCCCAAGAGGAGCTGCAAGCTCAGGGGGCTGCTGCCATTAACAAACCCTGACCCAACCTCCACGGCATGAAGAGACCGTAGAGCTGAGCACAGGGTAAAATCCCAGCCAGAACCACAGCAGGGCATCTTCCGGAGCCTGGTCTCTCCTCAACCTGTTCAAAGGATGCAGCTCTAGCATCCTGGGAGTGGTCGCTCCAGCCTGCCTGTCAGCTGGTGTCAGCCTAGCACCCTGGTGCATGATGGGAAAATCCCCAGCCCTCTGCTGGGGTACCTGCTGCTCCACAGTGAAACCGACCCAGGCCCCCTGAGGGCAGAGCTGTTAAACTTTATCTCTGTTGGCGTCTCACCTGCTTCCCCAGCCCTTCATGGTGGGTGTCCTGGCCAGGAGACGAGGGGCAATGCTTATGTTTGTCTTTATAGGTGCCAGGGTTTGTGTGTGGAGTGACACATGGCTGGCTGGGCATGGATGGGCTAGTAGATGGCCCTGGATGGCAAGTGGTGGATTTGAGGGCTGGGTGTAGTGAGTAGAGGACTAGCTGGCCTGTTGGCTGGCCATGTACAAGGCTAAATGTTCTGGTATGGCATCGGCCAGGCCAACAAGTTGTCCAATCGGGCATCTGCCAGGCCAGCCAGGGGAATGAGGCGTCCGGTTGGGCAGCAGCTGGGCCAGCCGGGCGAACGAGTTGTCCAGTCGGGCAGCAGCTGGGAGAACAAGGTGTCCGGTCGGGCAGCAGCTGGACCAGCCGGAAGAATGAGGCGTCCAGCTGGGCAGCAGCTGGGCGAACAAGGCGTCCGGTCGGACACGTCCTCCGTACCTTCTGGAAGGGGAAGCCCGAGAGTTGACTGAGGATATTAATTTGGTGCAGGTTATTTCCCGCGGTGGCCAAGCCCTGCCTGCCAGGACAGCGAGTCACGTGGACAGGCCCATTGGACCGTGAGACCCCCTGGTAAAATCCTGCTCCCCCTCAGCACGGGCCACCCCTGTTCATCCCAGCCGCTGGCACTGCTGGGTTTCAGGCTCCTCCCCAGTCATGCTGCTGCTGGGTCCCACTTGGAGGCTCTTCTGGGGATGGGGGAAGTAGATTTAAAGGGACAGGACTGAGTTGGCAGCTGCTTTCCCAAGTGGCGAGAGGTCCTTTCCAGCAGGTCCATACTCCATCCCCCCAAGACCGGTCCCGTCCAGGGCTTGGGCCCCTGATGCCAGCACCAACCCCAGCCCTGTGCCGGAGAAGCAGTGAGGGGGGCTGCGGGTAAGTCCTATAGGGCGCTCAGGTTCCTGGTGCCCTCCCAGCCCCAGCTCGCTGGCCTCATACCAGGCCACATAAAGGAGGGGCAAGTGGCTGGTGGGAATTGCTCAGCGCCTGGCTCGAGCGGCGAGGGGGTGAGTCGCTGATGAACAGTGGCAGGCGGGCATGGAGGGCATGTGGAGTGTGTGTAGGGAGACCCTCCCTGCCCCGGGAAGAGTGCTCCCCACCTCACTGCTGCTCAGCTGGGGCAAGAAAGAGGTTGCCCAAGAGAGGCAGTAGGAGCTAGTGGTTAGAGAGGGAGGAAACGGGAGGGCTGGGAGTCAGGATGCCTGGGTTCTCATCCTGGCCCTGGGAGCGGAGTGGGGGCTAGTGGATAGAGCCATGAGCGTCAGGACTCCTGGTAGTAGCCGAGTTGGGGATGGCACCGATGCAAGATGGCTTCCTGCTGGGCAGGGCTGGTGCAGCTGCTGGGGGGAAAGATGTAATGAGCCTGAAACTTCCTTCGGACAGGAAGGAAGAGGAAATCTGTAACCCTGCCTGCCTAATGCCCGATGGCATCTCTGGCGATCAGGGATTATGCCTATGCCCCAGTCCTTCTCCCTGCAATCAGACGCCATGTGGTCACAGAGACGTTTGACTGCTGATCAACGGCCAAAGGAATCTGTCTGGAAGGCCCCAGGCCCAGCCGTGCCCTGCCAGCTCCCATCGCTGTGGGGAATGGACAGTGTGTGCAGGGCACGGCTCATCTGGCGAGAGACGCTGCAGAGGCAGCCGCCCGTCCTCAGAGCCAGGCAAGCAGCTATGATCTAATGGGTCAGGCCCTGGAACTGTGAGTCAGGAGCTCTGGCTCTGCTGTGGGATCACAGCTGAGTTACCTCCCCCGCCGTGTGCCTCAGTTTCCCTCCTGACCCAAAACAATGTTCTTTTACTTTTTGATTGGCAGAAAATTAAAAAAAAATTGGCTTTCATTTGCCCTGAACTGATTTGATTTTTTTGGACTTGGAAACCAAAACTTCCGTTAGTTTCAAAGCTCTGCCCCCGGCTCCATTGTGCCAGGTGCTGCCCAGACAGAGCACGAGAGACTCCCTGCTCCAAAGAGCTCACAAGGGTAGGCGGGAATCTCAGGCACAGGGTCAGTGGGAGAACCAGGAATAGGACCCAGGCATCCTGCGTCTCCATCCAGCGCCATCCGCATGGGCAGCCCCGTTTGGCTGCTGCCTGTAGCTCATCCTGGCAACTCTCCCCTGCGCCCAGGCTCACTACACACTTGTCTAAGAAGCAGTTGGCAGGACTGGCTGGAGCAAGAGCTGCCAACCTGGACACACTCCCCCACCTGCCCCGACCTGCCATGCTCCCTGGCTTGTGGGGCGTAACCCTAGCCGAGAGCCTGGGCGGATGGGGACAGGCTCGGAGCGAAGGGTCCTCTTTGGGTGGCTCTGGGGATCCTGGAGCTGCTGTGATATGCCCAGCATTGGATGCCTGCCACTGCACGTGTTTTCTGGGGCTCTCTGGGAGCGGCTAGGCTGGCAAAAGGAAACTCAGCACCTGGGTGTGGCCGGCTGCCAGGCGGAAGGAATCCACAGCCGTTAGGTGAAGGGTTTGTGCTGTGCTTTAACCACCCTTCCAGCAGGGCCCTGCCTGTTTTTCCAGTGGGGCCTGCCCAGGGGTGTGGGAGCCAGGACTCCTGGGTTCTCATCCTAGCTCTGGAAAGAAGTGTTGTGAAGGAGGGATGGCTCAGTGGTTTGAGCATTGGCCTGCTAAACGCAGGGTTGTGAGTTCAATCCTTGAGGGGGCCATTTAGGGAACTGGGGTAAAAATCTGTCTAGGCATTGGTCCTGCTTTGAGCAGCAGGTTGGGATAGGTGATCTCTTGAGGTCCCTTCCAACCCTAATCTTCTATGTTACCTAGTGCTTACAGCAGGGGATTGGACTGCTGGGTTCTATTTTCCCATCTCCATCGCTGACCCTCTGTATTAAATTGGTCAGGTCATAGCCTTGCTCTGTGCCTCAATTTCCCTTCCTTCTGTGACTAGAGCACGCTGAGCCGGAGTCTTTCTCCAGCCTCTGATGGGTTAAAAGGCCTTTGTGGTTTCTCCCCAGCTAGTTACCATTGCTGGGGAAGTGTCTGGGCCCAAAGGCTCTGGCAAGCTTGTTCTCTGCGTGCAGCTGCACCCTAGTTGTGGGGCGCTGCACACGCTGAAAGGAAGTAATTAGACCCTGGCTTTGGCATGCCAAGGAGCAATTGCCATTCCCAAACTCCTGCGATCCAGCACGTATCAGCTGCAACCTGCAGTAATCACCGGGAAGCTGTCCTGGGCTCCGGGGCACACACATCTCCTCCAGTTTGTTTAAGGCTGATGTTAATGAAGCAGTGAGAATCAAATGCCGTGGCTGGGTTGGAGAGCCAGGAGCCGGGCCACGCTGGGGTCACAGGCTACCTGAGCTGCCTGCGGTCATGGCGCTTTCATGCTCAGCCAGCGCGCTCACATACTTGGAAGCAGGAGACAGCTTCAGTTCTGCGGCTTGGAAAGCCGAGAGTCTCAGGCGATCGCGATGGCTGTTAGGATTTATGGGGTCGGCTCTGAGTGGGGGTGAATCCGGAGCTAGGGGCAGATCCTGATCTCCGGGACGATCGTGTAAATCTGGAGTCAACCCACTGACTGCAATCGAGTTAGGCCCTGGTTTTGATCGGTGGCACCTTGGCGTAGCTTTGGAGTCACTCCACTCACTGCAGTGGCGTTAGGGCCAAATCCAGATCTCGCCTGCACGAGTGTAAACGTCACCTCACTCCATTGACTGCAGCTGATGTTAGAACTGGATCCTTACACTAGTGTAAATCTGGAGTCACCTTACCAGCTTTGCTGGATCTGGGGTCTGATCCTAATCCATTACACCAGCATAAATCCAGAGTCGCTCCATTGTCATCAGTATCGTGACTCCAGATTTGCCTTGATGTTACTCAGGGAAGAATCTCCCTGTAGCTCACACCCTGGGCCAGATTTGCATCTGTCTTCAGCAGAATCATGCTGAGCTTCCAGTTAGCGTCGGCCAAACGCTGACGTGAAACCGAAGTGGAATTGGCCAATATTTGCACCAAGCAATTGGCTATGAATGATTATTGGGTCTGTAGTGCTGCCAATGTGCTTGCTGCTGCCCCCATAGCAGTGAGGGGCTCAGCTACCATGGTAATGGGCACCACATCTGGCTCTAGCTAGTCTGTGCCCCAAAGAGTTTAAAATGGCCCAGTAGAATTTAGCTTGACCCTGCCCATTAAGTGCCTGTTCTTTTTGCTAGCCCTTGTGGGGGTCCCTGGAAATATGGCTGCGGCCAGGGACCCCATTGGTAGATGTGTCTGAGCTGGGAAGTGTCTGGGGTTAGGAGCGATTCCACCAGGAAGGACGTGACATTTGTGCTTCTCGGAGCCTCCCAAAAGCAAAGCAAAGCGTTTTCTAGACTTGGGCAGCACTGCACTCCTGGCTGGAGCCAGGTGCCTGCAACTGATTAGCGCTGTCTCCACGGAGGCCTCTCCAGGCAGGGAGCTCAGGCCAGAAACATGGAGGACTAAATAACCGTGCTCATGCCGCTGCATTGAGGCGAGTGGAGATGGATGGGAAGGCGTGCGAGCTGAGCGGCTGCTTCGCTGGGCGACTGCGCAGGGCTTCGTGGCCAGCCACGGACAAGCCTGCTGCTCACCTGAGTAAAGACCCTGGTACAACGTGCAGGGTGTGGATTGGGGCTCATGGTCTTGTCATTCACGGGGTCCTGGCTTGGGGGAAGCAGCTGCTACAGGCTGGCAGCTGACTGGACCCTCCAGCAGGCGCTGCCCTGAGCTGACTGCATGGCGACTGCAGATGTGCATATGCACAAGCACCCACGTGTGCAAAGGGGCGCACACTCACTCATGCATATGCTCACACGTGCCTGTGAACACCTACATGGGCACAAGCACCCACACGCGAGCCCGTGCCTGAACACAGGTACACAAGGGTGCACAAGCACATGGTTTCACCCGCCCACACGCACAAGGGTATGCACACATGCATGTATGCACAACTGCTCGTGTTCGCTTGTGTTCGCTGTTTACTTTGTTGTTTGCTGCTAGCGTGGGCTGGCTCTGAGCGAGGGAGCAGATCCAAACAGCAATCCACCTCGCTGACTCGTTAGTGTCCGAATACAGAGCACTTCACTGCTGAACGAGGGCCTGGGCGTGTCCCTAAGGTGCCAGAGCCGTGAGGATCATGGTGCCAGCTAACATGGGCTCCATCGAGGGTGCTGTGCCCAGGGCGAGGTCTGCATGATGCTGCATGGTGCACCCTACAGAAGGGAGCGCAGGGTGCCGTTGCGGTTCTGTGCAATGCAGCAGCCGGAGATGGCGTGGGAACCTGGCCATTAAGGGGTTAATCTTAGCAGGCAGGGCCCTGAGAGCACCCCGCACAGTGGAGGGGGCAGCTGGGAGGGCTCCAGGAGGCAGGAATGTTTACGCCTGGCTGGGATCCCCTGCCACTCCACCGGTGTTGGCTGGCCACCTTCCCCACTCTGCTGGCATCGCTGTGCTGCTGGGAACCATGGCAGAGGTGTAAGCTCCTTATTCATCGCTCACAGGAAGGAAAGCAGCACTTGAAGCCTGGACATGATCGCCGGAGCCTTTCCAGGGCATCGAGCGCTGGTGTTCCTTTGTGCAGGTCAAAGGCGCCAGGTGGGCGTTGGTCTCGGGTGAGGAGAACAAGGGGACTCTGTAAACAGGGATAGCAAGGCTGAGAAAAACACAGGCATCGTGACATAGGGTGATTGGGCAGTAGCCCTTGTGCAGCACAAGCGCGCAGGCTTCCACAGCGAATGTGAGACCTGCATGCACAGTGAGTGTGCCAGCAGTACGCTCCGTGAGTGTGCAGATCTGGGCACCGCTGATAGTGCCATCGGACACAGCAAGGGTGTGATCGGTGTGCCTGGTGAGTGTGCAGTTTTGTGCAGCCCAAATGCCAGCTGTGTGGCTGGCAAGTGCGAAATCCCACGCTGCTGTGTTCGCTCTGAGCAGGAAACCTTCGAGCACCATGAGCAGGCAGTCTTGCTCAGGGCACTTGTGAGATGTGTGCACCAGGATTGTGAAATGCTCGGCAGCCTGTGTGCAATCTGTGTGCACCGGGAGCATGCAGCTCATGCATACCTGAGGCTGTGCAACCCTCCACGGAGAGTGTGCTCTGTTTGTGAACTGGGAACGTGTGGTCTCATGCAAAGAGTGTGAGACCTGCATGCACAGTGGGTGTGCCAACAGTATGCTCCGTGAGTGTGCAGCTCTGAGCACCACTGATCATGCCATCAGATGCAGCAAGGGTGCGATCGGCGCGCATGGTGAGCATGTGGTTTCATGTAGTTCAGATGCCAGCTGCGTGGCTGGTGAGTGCGAAATCCCACATTGCTGGCACACGAGTTGTGTGCGCTCTGGGCGCAAAACCTTCGAGCACCACGAGCATGCAGTCCTGCTCAGGGTCTATGCGAGATGTGTTCACCAGGAGTGTGAAATGCCCTGTGTGCAATCTGTGTGCACCGGGAGCACGCAGCTCGTGCACACCTGAGGCCGTACAACTCTTCACAGGGTGTGTGCTCTGTCTGTGCACTGGGAACGTGCAGTCTCACATCACGAGTGTGAGCCTGCTGGCTGATGCGATGACCGTGCTGTAAACTAGCATGGTGTGTGTGTGTGTGTCTGTCTGTCTGTCTCATGGCTGAGCAGTCTTGTCACAGCAGCTTCTCCTTCAGAGTTAATACAGGTGCTATTGACCTCCTGATCCCAGGGCTAATTAAACCCAGCAAGATTATTAAGGCAGTGGCTGAGATTTCACACCTTTCTGGGGAAAGGGATTCTATGATCTGTCTGGCCAGGGCTTAGCTGGATTGGACTCCCTCCTGCATCCCTATGAGCAGGGCCCAAATGCTTAATTCATGACTTCACTGTTAACAGCATCTCTGAGTGCTTCACCAGCACTGAAATGCAGCCACCTCTGGGGTGGGGCGTGGCGCCTGTTGGAGAGCACGTGTCAACGCTGCATAGGGATTGCTCACCTACCATGGAAATGCAGCTGCCCAGGCACAGGGCACAGCAGCTGTTTAGCGACAACACCTAGGAATCACGTCTACAACACTGGAATGCAGCCACCTCTGGGGTGAGGGCAGTGGCTGTTTAACAGCGCACAGGAACACTGCACCGCAGGAAAGTATAAAGCACATTGAATGCAGCAGGAAGGGGGTTCCAAGTAGTTCCAGTTTCTTTACAACAGACACTGGCCCTTGAATGCAGACATGGCCTCTTATATCATGGGGTGCTCCCACCCCACAATCCCCTGCCATCCTTCCCCGAGAGGTTATGAGCTAGATTAATCCCTTGCATAGCTCCTTTGGTGGTCAGTGGCGTCACAGTGTTTGGGGGGATGCTGCTGGGAGCTGGAGCCCTAACAGAACCCTGCTCCCCACAAGAATCGCTGGGCTGTCTCCTCCACAGCTTAAATATTTGCACATGGCAAGGAGCAGAGGCGCCTGGAGCCAAGAGCTCTTGCTTGCCAGGGCCGGGAGCTGGCTAAGCTCTGGGGTGTGCGGTTACGGGAGTGTGGCAAGCGAACAAAGCGGGGCTGGGGGGTGAGGGAAGGCAGTGCTGGGATGTGTGGGAGACGTCTGCGGTCACTTTGTTGTGGGCTGTGAAGGCAGCCAGGGCCAGGCGCCTGCTTCACTCTCCCTCCCTTGAGGAAGGAGCTGGTCTGTGCGAATGCTTTGGGGAGCAGCTCTATGGAACGGAGACCCCCTGTCCCATGGGGGGGGACGGACAGACATGGAGCAGAGCCAGGCTGGCTGTCAGCAAGGCATCTCCAAGATCCCGCTCTGCAGATGATGGGGTATACAGCCCCCCCTTTCCCTCACTCCCCTTTGGCTGGCTCTTCCACTCTCATTTCTTCCCTCCCTCATCCTCCTCTCCTGCCTTCATCCCTTCTGCATCCTGCTCCCTTGAGAACCCCCTTCTACCACCACGTTGTTGCCGAGGGAGAATTGCCACCGCTGTGGGAACAGATCCCTCTGACCCACTGAGCCCGGCTGGGATACAGGCAGCCCCGAGGTCCGGGGATCCCCAGTGGGAGTGTGTGTGAGTGGCCCGGCGAGGATGTCAGCAACACATCCTCCCTTGATGCCCTCTGGTCCTGCTGCTCAGGTGCATTGTGGGATAGTCCCACCTCCCTGCCTGGCTAGCTTGCTTCCTCCAGAGATTAGGAAGCGCTGTGCAGCGGTAAGAGCACTGGCTTAATTAACGTTAGGGCCAAATGAAGGTTTCCAGCATGGGGAAACCTCCCACAGAAAAACAAGCTGCTCCTCCTCCCCCAGCCTATTGCCTGCAATGAGAGCGCATTGATGCAGTCCCCCAGCTCTGCCTGTGAATTCACACTTTCTTCTTGAGGGATCTGGAGTCACAGCTGGACGGACCTGGCCCGGTGCCGTGAATGTAGGCCCAGATTCTAGCTCAGAGCTCACAGCAGAACAGGGATTTGAACCCAGGAGACCTGGTTTAATGAGCTCGATGGGGTTCTAGGAAGTGTATTCAGTGCAGAGGCTGAATGCAGAGACAGGAAGATTGTTGTTAGCCTGCTGTGGAATTTGCCCCCGCCTGGTTTTAGCGACTCCTCCCCGGGGAAGTCCAGGAGACGGATCGCTGTGTTCCTGTAGCCTGTCCCCATCTGCCCAGTAATCTCATCTGCTAATCTCACTCGCTGAGCCCGGGATTAGCTCCCAATAATCCTGTGAACTCCCCCCTACACACACACCCCAGAGGTCTTAATTGCTAATGCAGGTCAGGGCAGCAAAATCCTGCCCTGCTTCACCCAGCTTTGGAGGTGGGATGATGTATTGGGGACCTGTGTGATCCCCTGTATAACACAGGCCAGGGTTTGTACCGCTCTGCTCCCACCTCTCAGATGTCCCTAGTTGCTTGTTACTGAGGGTAGGGATAGCTCAGAGGTTTGAGCAGTGGCTTGTTAAACCTGGGGTTGTGAGTTCAATCTCTGAGGGCCACCCAGGGATCTGGGGTAAAAGTCTGCCTGGGGATTGGTCCTGCTTTGAGCAGTGCGTTGGACTAGATACCTCTTGAGGTCCTTTCCAACCCTGTGATATTCCAGGCTTGTACCTGACTATACATCTTTGGCCCTGACTGGGAGCTCCTGTCATAGAAACATGAATTAGCCTTGTTTTAACAGATGAGGAAACTGAGGCACGGAGCTGGAAAAGAATTTGTCCAAGGTTGTGACTAGTCTCCTGCTTCTCAGCCCTGGGCTCAGTCTACTAGCCTGCAGTTGCCCTTGCAACCTGCTGGTGGCTGGGTTAATACTGGGCATGAAGTTTGCATGAGTAGGGAGTTTCGGGCTGGTGGAATAGCCCTGGAGACCAATGTCCTGTGTTTATTTACAGAGCCAGTACCACAGGGGCGATGGCACAGCAAGCTCCCACAGCCCTGGAAAAATGTCCCAGCGGCTGGGGAGGGGGTGAGGACACTTCCATCCTGGGCCTCTTGGTTGAGGCTGCCACATGCAGAGAGGATTGTGGTCGCTTGCCTGGTAGGAACCAGCCTGAGACCCAGCAAACTCGGTTCATACAGGGCATCCATCATGCTGTAATCACTTTCACAGCCCGGCCTGCCCTCCGTGCTCAGCCCCTGCAGTGAGGCACTTCCTGGTTCGCTGAGATCAGGCTCAGGCTGCTCATCTCAGCGCCAGTGCCCGTGTCCTGAGCCAGCCTGAACCAGTGCCCTGGGAGCCGCCTGAACCCGCCGTTCCCATTGGCGCCTGGCAGGGGCAGCAGGCTTTGCTGACAGCTCACTGTCTGAGCTGCCCTCTCCCATCAGCGCATTAGCATCAGCGAGGCTGTGGAGCAAACTAACCCCTTGGCGTCCGCCCCGTTAGCCTCACCAGCTTCAGCTGGGAGAACTCAAAAGCTGTCTGAATGCGATAATATCGTGTGCCCCTGACGGGACTCCCCACTTGGTGCTCTGTGGGCAGCACGTCTTTGGGAAGCACGTTCAGAGAGGCTCCCCCCATTCTCTGGTTCCCCAGCCCCGAGGGCACCTGGAATTCAAAACCCATCCGTTCTTTGCGCCACGCAGAACAGCATCAATTCACAGGGAGGTGCTGTTTGGATGGCCCCCAGGAGAAGGGAAATGGGCTGGAGCAAATTTATGCCAGCCCCGCCCCTAGCATGTGGAAGCAGCGTGGTCTAGTGGGTAAATCACTGCCAGCCAGCCTGGTTCTGCTCTTGCCTGTTCTGGGTGACGGTGGGCAAATCACGTCGCCGCTCTGTGCCTCGGTTTCCCCTCCCACCCTGTGTCACTCTTGTCTGTTTAGATTGCAAGCTCCTTTGGGGCAGGGGTGGTGCCTGCCCCACGGGCTGTGGTCTTGCTGACTTTCCAGTAGCACGTAGAGGCCCCATCTGAGACGTGAGGCCCCCACTGTGCTAGGGGCTGTACGGACACAGCGTGATAAACAGCCCTTGCGCCAAAGAATTTGCAACCTAAATGCACAAAGGTGGAATGTGAAAGTGAGCTGCCTCCAGGGGATGTAACTTACCCAAGCTCATCAACAGAGCCAGGAATAGAGCCCCAGGCTCCCGTGGGCCAGGTCTGAGGTTACCACCCCCGCTGGACCCGTGGCCTGAGAAGAGTGTCTCGTTTGCTTGTTGATCCTTTGCCTCTTTGACTCAAGGAGCTTTGAGACCAGAGGGAAGTGGCTGGTGTTTTCCACACCTGCCTGGCAGATTCCAGCGTTCTCCACCCCTGGGCTTCCTGCACCGGCCTTGTCAAAGGCAGAGCCAGGAGCGGGGTGGGTTTGAGGTTGGTTGTATGGGACCGAAGCAGCAGCTCTTTCTCTCTCTGTGGCCAGACCCTAACAGCCCTCTCTCGCCAGCTTCTCCTGGCAGGGATCAGGAGCTGGTGCTGCATACACACCGACTGGCCGAGATGTTCCTGGGAAAGGGGAGCTGGGGCAGTCTCAGTAGCAGGCTCTGGGCTTCCACCACGATTGAAAAAGCTCTGAGCCTCTCCCAGGCTGAGTTCCCCCTGCAAGCGTTTGGCCCTGTGAACCAGCACATAGTTCCAGCCTGGGCCCTGCCAACGCCTCTCTCCCCACCTCCTCCAGCCTGTGCTAGGCCCCACCTGGGAACAGCTGCTTCCCTGGGTCCTGACCCTCTTCACCTCAGCCAGTTCTGGGAAACCACCCAGGATGGGGCCCACTCCCGCCCGAGTCTCCTGCTGCCCTGCCCCTCTGAGGAGCCATGAATGAGGTGCGTGCAGGGGTGGGGGCAGTTTGCACAGCAATCGCACTTAGCCTGGTGTTTTCCCCCCTTCCTTAGATTTCTGTTCTGCAGCTGGGGGAAACTGAGGCACAGAGCAGTGAGAGCGACTTGCCTGGCGTCACACGGGGACAGAGCCGGGGATAGAATCCAGGTGTTCTGCCCTGCCCCCCACCATCTGCGCCCTTCAAGCTCCTAGGGCAGAGCTGCCCGTGGAACATGAGGGTTTTCCACAGAGCCAGACACCAGAGAAAGGCTTTGTCCTTATGGCCTGAGCCTGAATCCTACGGAGCCAGGAGGCTGCAGGAGCTGGCTTGGGTGACAGGTTCTCGCAATATGTCCCCATCACATGTCCCTGATCAAGCCCCTGCTGCGAGGGGGACCACTGAGGCCGTCCAGTCTGAGCTCCTGCATTGCCCAGGCTGGGGAATGGCCCCAGGATAATTCCCTAGGCCAGGAAGTGAAGGAGGACCCCATGTCCAGGTGAGAGGATTTAACCCGGCTCCCGGGATGGTCTGTGAGGTTATTGGGTGGTTTTGTCCTGTGCTCATTAGCCAATGGGACCAGGGCAGAGTTGAGGGTAGAATCCCGACTCCCAGCCCCCTGCTCTAATCACTTACCCCCTCCCCATGCCGGGAGAAGAACTCAGCTGTCCTGACTCCCAGTCCCCTGTCCACTATACAAAATCTCCTCCCAGGGATCCCGATGCCCCCCTGCTCTAACCACTAGCCCTCCCTGTCTCTGAAATAAGCAGTGCCAAGCTGACTGTCCCCTCAATCTGGCAGGGGAGTGATGTTTGCTCTGAGTTCCCCCGCTCTGTCTACATCCTAGGAGGTTGGGCCCTGAGACGGTCCCGGCACTGGGACCTCGGGGCTCTGTAACAGAGATGTAGAGTTCAGAGCACGTTGCTCTCGGATATGTCCCCTTGCAAATGCTTTGCATGGACAGTCTGGAAGCAGCAGGGCAGGGCCAAGAGACAACAGTTCCCAGGCCCTGCCACCAGGAGGGAAACTGGACACTGAGTGATTCCAATTAGCAATGGACCCAGGGAGTTGTTGGCTGGGGTGTGGGCTGCTTAGGCCACCCATCCTAGAGAGAAGCGGTCCGATAAATTCCGTGCCAGGTCACTGAGCTGAGTAGGCTGGCCTGTGCCGGCACCATTCCTCTGAGAATCTCAAACCTCTTTACACACCCTGCAGGGCAGTGACATCCTCCTCCTCGTACAGAGAGGGAAACTGAGGCACATAGTGACTTACTTGACCTTAGACAATGAGTCAGTGGCAGAGCTGAGAATAGAAGCCAGGATTCCTAGCTCCTGCTGGCCATGCTCCCTGCCAGAGCTAGGAACACAACCCAGCCGTCCTGACCCCACGCTCCCATCCAGTTCTGAGAACACAACCCCAGAGGCCTGAATTCTTGGCATCTGCTTTGGCCACTAGATTCTTCCACCCCCCCACATGGGCCCTGCTCCACCCCTGCCATACTCCCTCCGGGTAGGTAACAGAGCACAGGAGTTCTGGCCCCACGCACCTCCCAGCGCTGGAACAGAACCTAGGAGTCCCAATGTGTGTGTACACACACACAGAGGAACAGCCCCCCCCCCCACAGAGTCAGTAATGTTATGGAACAGAACACACACACACACACACACACACACACACACACACACACACACACACACACACACACACACACACACACACACACAGAGGAACAGCTCCCCCCCCCGAGTCAGTAATGTTATGGAACAGAGCGCGCGCACACACACACGCACACACACACACACACACACACACACACACACACACACACACACACACACACACACACACACACACACACACACAGACACAGTGATGTAATGGAACAGTCCAACGTGCTCTGGTGCTAAGAGGTCAATGCATTTTCTATGCCAGCTGCCTTAGTTATGCTGCATGTTCTAAAGGTTCACCTGCTGCTCGGTTTTGCTAACCCCAGAGGTTGCTCAGGGAGGTTGGGGTCCTCGTTGGACCTGCCAGGTGTTTCTTCGCCTGGCCCCTCTCTCGCCATTTCCCCTTGGTCTCTAGTCTAGCTGATTTGCCGTGTCCTGACCCCCTGGAGGAAACAGCTGAGCCTAGCTGAGAGTAGTGACACCAGTCCCACCCCTATGGGGCAGAGTTAAGGTTATGGTGCTTGAGTAGGGCCTGGTTTCTGGTCCTGTCTTGGACACAGACTCCCCGTGTGGCCTTCGGTGAATCATATGGTCCCTTTGGGCCTCAGTTCCCCACCTGTAAAGTGAAGCTGACGATCCTTTGTCCAGTTAGACCCTGAATTCTTGGGGGCAGGGCCTGTCTCTCACTGTGGATGTGCAGTGCTAGGCATGGGGCGGCGGGGGGGGCTCACTCGGGGTCTGTGCAGTGCTTGGCACATGGGGGGTAGGGCTGCGCTGGGTCGGGGTCTCTGCAGGGTCTGGCACAGTGGGGAAGGGGTCTGGGGAGGCAGGGTCTATGCAGCGCCTGGCACAGTGTGGGGGAGGGGAGCTGAGGTGGTCCAGGGTCTCTGCAAAGTTTGGCACAGTGTGGGGGGAGGGGGCCTGGGCTGGTCCGGGGTCTGTGCAGCGCCTGGCATAGTTGGGAGGGAACCTGGGTGGGTTGGAGTATGCACAGCAGCTGGCCCAATGGGATCTGCGGCTGGGTCAGGACCTCTCACCACTGCTGTGATCTCAATAATCATAAGCAACTCCCTTAAGGCGCCGCTGGCCTTTCCAGGCTTCCCAATTCCCCGCCTCCCACTAATCCCGTCATCTGCATCAGCACTCCCCTCCCCCGCAATGTGATTAGAGCCCTGGGATGATCCCCAGGCTGCTGCTCCTCCCGCAAAGGTCCCGAATCTGGAGTGAGGCTCTGGTTCCAATCCCCTCTCCCTGCTCCGTCCCACCCTTGGCACCCCTCAGCTGGCCAGCACAGCCTCGTCGCTCTGGGCTTGGTGGCTGGCTTCCCATAGCTTTCCTATGAAACGACCTGGCCCACCGCTGCTGCTGCATTAGCTAAGGCGTTCTCCGTCTGACCCCTCGCCACCCAGGCCCGAGGGGCGCTGCAATTCGTGTTGCTGTTGGCAAAGTGGCCCTTCTCTGCCTCGTCCTCCGCTCTTGGCCTGCAGCCCGCCCAGCTCCAGCTGGGAGCTCTTCCAAGCAAGGCCTGATTTGCTTTTGGGTGGGAGACCCCAGGGGAAGGCCTGGACATGCCGAGAGCAGTGATACTTGCGGGGGGGCTCCCACGCTGGAGTTGGGACTGGAAAAAGTTGGCAGTGCCGGAGGACGCTGTGCTGCAGGGAGGTACTGGTCCAAGTCCAACTCTCTAACCGGCTGAGGTTCTGATCCACCCTGGCTGCCCTGAGCCCCCCCAGTGCCTGGCATCCCAGACCCCCAGTGCCCGGCATCCCGGCCTGGGGTTGCTGCCCCAGGGTTCCAGATCCTAATGAAACAACCCCGCACCTCCGTTCCCTCCCAGCACCAGGACCGCGGCTGTCAGCGCTGGGAGCAAGTGCTGGGGGCTGAGTCACTGGCGTACGATCAGATCACGAGATGATGATTACAGAGTCACCCGCTTTGGCGGGGAAGTTATCGTGTGCCTGTTCTGCTTCGCTGGCTGGATTTCCTCTGCCCAGGGGCCTGGGTACGCTAGAGGCGGGGAGGTGTTCTGGGGTCAGGAGGCTGGGCTGGGGAGGAAGGAGAAGGGAGTCTGGAGAGACCCCAGTCCAGATGTGTGACGTCAGCACGCTGGTTAATGAGGGGTTGTCCCAGCACCTGATCACAGCCACGTCCGTCCCCATCCTGGGCACGTGCTATGGAGCTGAACAGCAGGCGAGGCGTGTGTGGCTAGTTGGAAGTGGTACCCAGGTACGGAGGCAACGCTGGGGCTGTTTTCTCGGGGATTCAATGGAGCAACTGGCGGCTGCGGGGGCGTTTTCTCCAGCCCTCAAATCCTCTGGCGCTTTGATTTTTTTCAACATCCTTTTGAAGATGCAGGCACGGGAGCTGGACATGCTATTCCATAGCTGGCTCACCAACGCCACGTTCGGAGGTAAAACCACCGCCCTGCCCCTGCTAAGGCATCAAGGATGGCATTGCCCTGGGACTTGCGTTGGGCTGCGTGTCCACGCTGAGCCCTAGACCCTATGCAGAGGCATCACTTTGCAGTGGCCCGTCCCCCAGGCTGGAGGCACGGCCTGTGCATCTTGTTCTTAGTGGCATAACTTGGCACTGGGCTGTGTGACGGTGCCTCTCGTGGGAATGGGCCCAGCTCACTCTGCGACTGCCCTGCCTTTGTCACCGGTGACCGCTTGTCACCGGCACAGTTGAGCAGAGTGAGTTTTGATCTCCTCATTGGGTCGGTGTGTGCCCCTGGTGTGTGTGTCTTGAAGCTCGATGCTGCCCATGTTGCAGGGGCCATGTTCTTGCTCAGCCTCCGGCACTGCTCCTTTGCTGCACCAGGCAGAAGGGCTGGCAAAGGGTGCTCTCTCGCCGCTGTCTGTCCCATGGATGAGGCTGGCTGGTGATGACCAACTCGGTGTGTGGGGCGTCAGAGCAGCTACAGCAGGTTTGCTGGGAGCCAGGACTCCTGGGTTCTGATCTCAGCTCTGGCCAAGAGCATTGCTTAGTGGTTACAGCAGAGGGGGCTGGGAGCCAGGACTCCTGGGTTCTGGTCTCAGCTCTGGGAGAAGGGTATGATCTAATCATTAGTGCAAGTGGGCTGGGGGGGTCAGGACACCAGGGTTGTATTCACATCTCTGGGAAGAGGGGTTATCTAGTAGTTTGAGAGGAGGGTGCTGTCTGCCAGGAGTCCAGGGTTCTATTCTTGGCTCAGGGAGGGGCATATCATCAGCACATATCTATAGCTCTAACAGTGAGTGCTGCATGGAGCAGCTGTGGCTGGCTGCCAGGACTCCTGGGTTCTCTCTCTGCCTATGCACCTTGGGACTGGCTGGTTTCCTGACAGTTAATCGCTACATCTGGTGCACAGTGCTAATTCTGGAAACACTCGAGGAGGTGACTCCGGGGCAGGATCTTTGTTAGTGTTTATTGAAGACATTTAAAAAAGGTCCAAGAGATGCGGCTCCAGTGGGGTCTGGGACAGACGCAGCAATGCTCAGCCCCACCCGGCTCAGAGAGCCCCGGGTGCCCCGGTGTCCAGCTAAATTTGAAGCTACAATGGAATCAGACAAGCTGAGATAAACGAGGGGGCAGAGGTGATGTTTCCTGTGTCATGTCCCCGCAGTGACCCCGGTCCTCCCACTGCCAGGTGACTTGGGATGGTCAACATTTGGCCGGGCCCCTGGGAGTCAGCAGTGGCGAGTCACCTGAGGCCACTTGCCTTCAATCCTTTCTCCAGACGTGGCTTACAGTCTGCTCAGTGCCCATAATACAATAGCCAGGAGAAGCTTGGAGGCACTTGGAGGCTCATGGGATTGTTACAGATGAAATATAGAGGCCCTCAGCTATGGGCTATATCACAGTATGGACTTGTGGATAAGGCACTGGACTGGCACTCGGGGGCGGGGGTTAGTTCCTGCTACCCACTCAGTGCGTGACCTGGGGCAAATGACTCCTACTTTCTGGGTGTTATTTCTTCCATCCTGTCTGGGTTCTTGATCAGCTGGGTAGAGCAGGGTGTTGAAGATTTGCCAACACCGTTTTCCTTCAGAGAATGCAGTTTCGAAGAAAGGAATTGTTCTTGGGAAGTTGTAGAGATTTTGGCTACATTTCATTGAGGAAAAAACCATTGAGGGGGGAAAAACATTTAGAAAATCTTGAAATGTCCCATTTTGACATTTGGGCAGGAAAAAGTTTGGATTTTTTGACCTCGAAAAGACTTTTGGTTTGGAAATTGTCTCTATTTTTTAAGTGAGAGAGACGAGTGAGCCACACCAGAGAACTTGTCTGAATTTCATTTCACAAAGTACCGGTAATTCACAGTTTTGTCCCAACTGAAGACAATGGGTTTTTGTTTTTTTCTGAATCTCGAAACTTTTCATGGGATGAAAAATCCAATTTTCCGCCAAGCTTTAATTACAAGCTCTTGGCGAGCATGCTCTGTCTCTTGGGATACGTCTACACTGGAGCTAGAAGGTGTCGTTCCCAGCTCCAGGAGCCGTACCTGCCACTATCTCGGATTGAACTAGCATGCTACAAATAGAATGCAACCACTGACAGCACGCATGGCTAGTCGCTCTGAGTACATACCTCATGCCTCAGCAGGGCTCATCCTCGGCTACCCCTCCTGCCATTCATATCATTGCAGCTACCCTTCTATTTTTAGCACACCAGCTCAATCAGAGCTAGTGCAGGTATGTCTCCTCGAGCTAGGAATTACCCCTTCAACGCCACTATGGACGTTCTCGCGCTGTTGGAGCATCCCTCAGCGCAAAGAGACCCTGGTCTCAGCTGGGGCCTCTAAATTCTACAACAATAATTCTGATTCAAGCTGGCTGGAAAATTTGACATTTTTTCCCCACAAGTGCTTCCAAACAGACGATCTCCGAATGGCTTCAGTTTAAAAAAAAAAAAAGGCAGTTTTCCTGGAGGAAGTGTCAAACGGATTCGAAATGAAAAATTATTTGTTTCAAACTGATATTTTGAACTGAAACAGCAATTTTCGTTTGGGTCTGACTTATAACAACAGGCTTGGAAGGATAAGATTTTTATCAGTAAACGCTGCATTCACCGTAGTCTGCAGAAGAGAAGAATGAAGGGGGATTTGATAGCTGCTTTCAACTACCTGAAAGGGAATTACAAAGATGATGGCTCTAGATTGTTCTCAGTGGTAGCAGATGACAGAACAAGGAGTAATGGTCTCAAGTTGCAGTGGGGGAGGTTTAGGTTGGATATTAGGAAAAACTTTTTCACTAGGAGGGTGGTGAAGCACTGGAATGGGTTACCTAGGGAGGTGGTGGAATTTCCTTCCTTAGAGGTTTTTAAAGTCAGGCTTGACAAAGCCCTGGCTGGGATGATTTAGTTGGGGATTGGTCCTGCTTTGAGCAGGGGGTTGGACTAGATACCTCCTGAGGTCCCTTCCAACCCTGATATTCTATGATACTATACCAACAAAAAATATGTCCATTGATAATAACTGACATTTATAGATAGGCAAAGTAAGAAAAATGCTGCCTGAGAACTCGTTAAAGTCTTGCTTTAATGTGTATGAAGCATGTTGTAATGAACGCACCATAAAGAACAGATGTGGGGGAGCCTTGGGGCTGCTCTAACTTACACTCTGCCCCCTGCTGTCCCCTATAGGGCTTGGGGAGCACTGCCTCAGACAAGAGTATGTGTAGCGCAGCTCTGCTAAAACAGCTGGCTGCTAAAGCTTTAATCTCAATATCTACTGTGATAGATCCAGGCCAGCTGGGTACAGCAGAATAGCAGAAGGCAGATATACTGGCCACTGAATCAACAGTTTTCTGTTTCCTGACTGACCAGAGCAGGGGCTGCACCAGGCTAATGAGAACACCTGACTAATTAACCTGCAAAGAGTCAGGTGAGGCCATTAAGCTAATGTGACCACCTGACTCTAATTAAGGCCCTGCTGATACTATAAAAGGGCTCACTCCAGTCAGGCAGAGGAGAACCGGGGAGCCAGAGGAGAGGAAGTGTGGCTGAAGGGCTGGTTAATGAAGACACCCTCAAACCATCGTTAAGGGAGCCCTAAGGTAAGGGTGAAGAAGGGAGACGCAGGAGACCTGTGGGGAAGTGGCCCAGGGAAATGTAGCAACTCTGGCAGTGAAAGGTCGGCTGCCAACGGCTGCTACCATTAGGGTCCCTGGGCCGGAACCCGGAGTAGAGGATGGGCCCGGATTCCCCCCAACCTACCACTACAGGAACGTCTCCTGGGAGGGGAGGTCAGGCCCCTGTCAGGACAGGAGACTAAACTGTTCTGAAATAAGCCCCTAGGGACAACAGAGACTGTGGGAGTTCTCTCCCCAACCTCCTTGCTGGCGTATGATGAAAAGGGATCAATAGACTGTAACCCTGGCCCTAGAGAGAGAAGGGCTAAGTGGAGGGTCACAGTGAGCCACTGAGGCTAGCAATAACCGCCTAGAAGTGCAGGACCCACGGGGGCAAGGTCAGAGCTCTGCCACACTACAGTAAATAATTCTTGTCTGACTGCTTCACAACTGTGAACATTTAAACAGATAAAAATGCTTAAAATAAACATTGAGATTATCTGTGGAAAATAATAAAACAATAAAAACCAAATTCTGCCAAACCTTATTGTACTACTCATGATCTCTAGCTCTTAGCTAGTAATCCTTCTCCGCAGATCCCAAAGTGCTTTACGGGAACACCACCCCCCTTTTCCAGAGGGGAGACTCGAGGCACAGAGCACTGAGGCAACTTTCCCGGTGTGACTCCACTTAAAATGTCCATTGACAAAAGAGGAACAAAGTGACAGTCTCACTCCAAACACAATTGAAAACCGTCATTTGCAAGTCGGTGCTGTGACGCAAGTGGAACCACAAAGTGGAAAGATGAAATGAAGTGAGAATTTTCCTTTCCTCCGTTCCTGGAGGGAGGGGACGGGGGAGGGGGGGGAAATCAACATGTTTCATTAGAAGGGACATTTCCCTGCCAAAAAAATAGGTTTTGGAGGAAACTGTCTTATTCTGGAGGCGGGGTGGGAACTTTCCATGAAAAACATTTGGACTGGCACTCCCGCGGATACGGAGGGATGCTAGCGGAGAATGGCTAGAGGAAACCTGCTGCATCCGCACCTCAGTTTCGAAGGACCCAGAGATGTTTGTCTCTGGTCTGTTGGAGAAACAGACCCCGCGGGTAGGTTTCAGATGCAGATCCCAGCTGGAGTTTGACGCCAGCCTTGAATCCCAGAGGGCTCAGTGCTCAGAGATTTGGTGCAGACTCAGAGCCGTCTCTAGCTCTTGTTGGCCTCTGTGACATGAGTTTGAAATGTCTCAGCTCCTTTCCCTGGTGGGTCCCCGGCTCAACCCGCCCCCTTACCATGGATTCACACTGGTCCCCTCACTGGCAAGCTTGGTGGCAGGCCCTGTCGATGAATTGCAGTGCCTAGGAAGGCGAAGAGCAGCGTATGTCTATGGGGAGGTGTGGGGGAGCCTTGGGGCTGCTCTAGCTTATCCTCTGCTCCCTGCTGCCCCCTACAAAGGCAGAATATGCTACTCCAGCCACACTCCTGGTCTGCCTCCCATGCCAGGGGCTGGGAGCAGGTCCACACCAGCCAAGGGGGGGCCCTGTTCAGAGGGAGGGATTCCCGGGGGCTGGTTCCCCCCACTTTCTGGCCTCTTTGCCTGGCTGGAGTGGCCTAGAGGGGCCAGTGTGTGACTGAGAATCAGGCCCGGTGTATTTCAAACCTGACATTTAGCTTTCTGAGCCATCTCCTCCAGTCGTGTTGCAGCCAGAGTGTGCCCAAGCTCTCAGTGCTCGAACTGGAGAGGCAGCTGGTGGACATCAGGCCCAGAGCCTGCAGGGCGCTGACAGAGCCCTCAGACATCACATCACGCGGACAAGCCGCCAGGCCCGATAGGAGCCGGATGGAACCAGGGGCTCCGATCTCCCGGGGGCTAATTTGGGCCTTGCGCCAACACAGCGACAGCTGCCGGGAGGAATGTTTCCCGGTGATAAGGGGACCCTGTTGTCTGGTGCTGGGGCCCCAGAGCAGCACTGCCCGCTTGGACTGGAACACAGAACCCTGAAGTGGAGTGGAGGGCATCATCCAGGCCTCACTGCTGCCTCCGGGACGCCTCATACATCCCCAAGCGTGTCCCAGACTGCGGGACAGATCCCGCTGCTGGTGATGCCTGGTCCCAATCTGGAGTGACTCCGCTGAAGCTGAATCTGGACCCGTGCAACTGTCAGCAGTTTCTAGCAGGGGACTGGGGCCCAGGACTCGGTTCTAGTCACAGCTCTGGGAGGGGTAGGGGGATGTAGTGGTTAGAGCTGGGAGGAGGAGGAATCTGGACTCCTGGGTTCCCTTTCCTCCCAATCTCAGGTGATGAATTTTAAAATCCAACAGGGCAGCTGTGAGAGGAGGAAACAAGCCAACGCCAAGTCTGTCCAGCTGTGGCTTCCCCTCTATTTTCCTTCCCGTGGAAATGTTAAGGGGTGGGGCATGGGTCACTTGCTGTTGGTTTCTCTGCAGCTTGAGGTCTTCAAACCATTTTTGAGGATTTCAATAACTCGGTCCTGGGATAGGGGTTGTTATAAAATTGGATGGGTGGGGTTCTGTGGCCTGCCTTGTGCAGGAGGTCAGACTAGATGATCAGATTGGTCCCTTCTGACCTATGAGTCTATGAGTCTATGAATTCTCTGGATCTGCTGCAACTTGCCAGAGGTGCCTTTGAGAACAGAAGGTCAGTAAAGCAGCGGCAGGAAAATGCCTCCTGCCGCAAAGTCCTGGGGGCCCTTTCTGGCATAAACCCGCCACAATTATTAGTGATTAACATCAGGCCCTGTCTGCCCCCCTTCCCCCCTCACCGCTCACGCAGTGCAGTGACATGCCTGATGTCGAAGTGCCCTCGGTACATCGCTGTGTGACCAGGCCCAGCCCAGGTGGCAGAGGCCCCCCCACGTTTGGCCGACGCAGCGTAGGGTTGGGCTGGAACCGGCTTTCCCATTTTGTGGGAAATTCTGCCATTTCAACCATTTTTTTCCCCCCTCTGTTTGGAAACGGAACGAAATCAAAATGTTTCCAAATCCCCGCCCCGAAATGAACTTGCCTGACAAGGCTGTTTAATAGCTGAATGGATTTGGAGGCCCGAAGATCATCTAGGGTGCTCCTGACACACTGAGCCAGGGGTGTGATTACGGAGGGGATGGTCTGAGGAGATGGCTTATGATGGCACGTAGCTGATCTGTGACTGCTAGAAGCAACTATCTGCAGTGGCCAGAGAGGGGACACTAGCTGGGCAGGGCTACGTGCTTTCCCAGGTGTCTGCTGCTGGGGCTTGTCCACATGCTCAGGGTCCAACTGATGTGGGGTCGGGAAGGAATTTCCCCCGGGGTCAGATTGGCAGAGACCTTGGAAGATTTTTCGCCTTCCTCTGCAGCGAAGGGCACGGGTCACATGCAGGTTTAAACTAGAATAAATTGGGGATTCTTTGTCACTTGAAGTCTTTAAGCCACGATTTGAGGATGTCAGTAAGTCAGCCAGAGGCCAGGGTTCTGTTACAGGAGTGTGGCGGGGGGATTCTCTGTGGCCTGCAGTGTGCAGGGGGTCAGACTAGATGATCATGATGGCCCCTTCTGACCTTACGGTCTCTGAGACATTCCCATGCTAGCTCAGCGGCAGGGGGGTGGTTGTATCCTCCTCTGGTGGACCGCAGGGAGAACTTGCAGTGCACATGGACGGGGGGAACCAGCACAGAGCATGGTGCCTGCCTGGGATCCTGGCGTGGAAGGGGAGGTCAGGAGAACCGGAAAGCTTCTCTCCACCTTGCTCAGTCCAGCCCAGCCCTCCATCCACAGGCCGGTGCCTCCAACACCGGCCCCAGCCCACGGGCTGTGTACTTTGGCCGAGCCCTTTCGGGCAGCTGGCAGCCCCTTGCTGAAGGAAGCCACCGCCAGCACACAAGGGTGCACTGTTCCCAGCCCTGCACAAGCACAGGCCGTCCATGCCCACGAACGCTGCCCGCGCTGCCTGTGGCATCGCCCCCCTCGGGGGATGAGGGGTCAGGAAGCCGCTGGAGATAGAAGAGACCAGCTGACCAACCGGGCTGGGTGCAAATCAAGGTGGCTCCTGCTGCTGCACCATGGCCTAGTGGGAGGAGCAGTGGCCTGGGAGTCAAAAGACCAGGTTCAGAGGCAGATTACAGTTTTGTAGTGTCCTGGGCCAAAGCCACTGGGGGCCCCTCCCAACCCCTTCCGCCTGCAGTCCCCCTTTGTCCCCTCCTGTGCCAAGGAGTGGGGTCAGATGCTTCCCCTGCCCACCCAGCGCTCTGACCCTGCTTCCCGGCAGGCAGAAGCGGGTCGGGGCCCCCGTTTTTCCAGGGCCCCCCAATTGGCCGGGGCCCCTGGGCACAGGCCCATTAACCCAGTGGTTAATCTGCCACTGGTTCTAGTCCTTCCTTGTGCCTCAGTTTCCCTTGTCTCTTTAGATTGCAGAAGGCAGGGACTATGTTCATGCAGCATCCAGCCCCATGGGCCTTGCTGCTACTATCTAATCAGCCCAAGAGACAGAGTTCCCACTGCTGGGATGTTTCTGCCTTTTCTCCCCTCTGAGCCACCTGCTTACCACAGGGGAAAATATGCCAAAAGAGAGAGAAAAAAAAAGCCCTAAGCAGCAGCTAACCCCAGCTCCCTGCACGCCCAGACCACAGTGGCTAGAGGGTTTTACTCAACATAGCAATCCCAAGCCCTTCGCCACATGCTACTGATTACATGCAGCCCCCGGTGCTTGGCCGCAGCGCTGGCGAAGGCACCCGAGTGCCAGTGGGCGGGTTAGTCAGCTGTCCCTGCTACTTTGTGGCCTACCCCTAATCCCACCACTAATTCAATGACTGGATTTGGCTGCCAGGATCCTGCTCTGCTAACCTCAACTATTCAATTGGGGAGGGAAGGGGAGGGGAGGAAACAGGGATGCTTCCGTAAAGGCGGGAAACCCAGAGGCCTCTTTAAAAAATCCCAGTGGGGTGAGGGAGGGGGATCAGTCTGCCTGGATCAGTCAGCCCTTGGTCTCTCTCCTCAGAAGTCCAGTGCCTAGTGCACTGGGGCCTTGGTCCGTGATTATGGCTCCCAGGTGCTACCATAATACACCTAATAGCAATAAAATGTACAGCGCCTAGCACACTGGGGCCTTGGTCTGTGATTGTAGCTCCCAGGTGCTACCATAATACACCTAATAGCAATAAAATGTACAGCACCTTATCACATTGGGGTTCTGGTCCATGAGTGGGGTGCCCAGGTGCTACTGTAATACACCTACTAGCAATAAAATGTACAGCTCCTAGCACACTAGGGTGCTGCTACAATACAAATAGATAATAATGATGGTGAGTCCAGCCCCTTACCCCCAGGCAGACACCTTCCCACTGGGGAATGACCAATCAAGCCCCCAGTCCCAGGGGCCTGCAGGTGGGTGTGATGGAGTAGGGGCTGTCTGCATGGGGGATGGGAAAGCAGGGGAGGACTTTAGGGGATGGATAATACCTGAGCCTGTAACCTGAGCTAGGCAAGGGGGGTGGGAGGTCAACACTTTTGCCCGGGAAGCTAGACAAAGGAAGGGGCCGGCTGGAGGGGGTTAGTTTCAGTTTCGGTTTTGGGCTGGGTGGTGGGAATTCAGAGAATCCTAAGCTGGGATCCAAGCACCCTGAAACCCCAGAAGGACTCGATTGAGGGGTCCTGGTTGTGCCTACAAGCTCTGAGAGTCCCAGGAAGAGGGGCGCAGGGCCAGACTCCCCCACACTCCATGACAGTGGGGATAGTGTCATCAAGATTGTCCAAAGGGTGCGGGCGGGATTGGTGATGGGGGGAGTGATGACTTCCCCTGAGACACCTTTTAAAGGGCTTGAGTTTTGGAAAACGTGAAGCCACCACCCTCCGAGTGCCAGGCCCCTGTAGGGAGACTCCCAGAGTCACTTCTGAATGGCCTGGCCTCGGCTGACAGCCAGTGGTGCTGGAGTCAAACCGAGTGGCCTGCTCTTGGCCTCCTGAGCCAGTCAGTCCCCTCACTCGCTAGCTGCCAAGGAACTTCTGCCTGGGCCTCCCGTGCAGCAAAAGCCCCGGTCGGGACCTGCTCTGAGACCTGCTCCCACGCCCCCAGATCCCTAGCGCACTCAGCTCTGGGGTCTGTGGGGGTTGGCGCATTACAGATGCCAGAGGCCGGCAGATTCGTTAAGAACAGATCGGGCCTGCAAGGACAAGCAGTAGCTGGGGGACTCGGCTGCGGTCTCGGGGTTTTCTCTTCCCCAGAGAAATGCCCCCCTCAGTGAAAGATCAACATTTGGGGTCTCAGCGAGGCCAACAGGGTAAAACAATCCAGCTGCCCTTTGAAGAGTCTCTGTCTTTTTTATCCCATGTTCTCTGGCCCCAGATCAAAGCGCGATAAGCTCAGACTTCGTCAAATAACAAAAAATTCCCTTTTTTTCCTCAGGTCCCGGTGACTCACTCACTTTCTATTTCCTCTGGATGGGCGCAGGAAACCAGCCCTGCCAGAAAAATGCTAATATTAGCCCTGCCGTGCGCACATCTTCGCTGAGGGAGTGTTATTTATACGCTGTGGAGATGCTAGTGTCTGTCTTATCAGTAGCACCCTACCTCCACCCTCTCCGCATGTCCCCTAGACCTCTGGGGTACCCTCTCCCTGCAAGTCAGACCCAATGAGTCGGGGGCAGCAGGACAGTCTCTAGAGAGGCAGGGTTGTCTAGTGGTTAGAACAACATGCTGGAATTCAGGTGCCCTCAGTTCTATTCCCAGCTAAGTCACTTCCCTTCTGCGTACCTCAGTTTCCCCTCCCATTCTTTGTCTATTTAGCTTGCAAGCCTTTTGAAGTGGGGATTGTCCTGGCACAATGGGGTCCTGATCTCTGTTCACGCTACTGTTAATGCAAATAGGCACCAGCAAACCAGGACACCTGCCCCATTTCATCCGGGACAGCTCCCTCGCAAAAGGGATAATGCTGGGAAAACCTGGGCAGGTGGCAGCTCTCAACGCAAATCCTCCTCACTATAACCAGGTCAGCTGCAGCAAATACATTTGAGAAAGGGTCCTGCTAATGCATCAGCTAAAGGAGAGATCCTCCCATCAGGTTTGGGTGCCTGCCCGGCCCGTCACACCTGGTTGCAGCAAACCTCCCAAGCAGAGTTGGGTGACATGGGCGTTCATTCTGCATGACTCGGTCTGTGCTGAGCCTACCAGTTGGTGGCGGCTAGTCATGGGACCGAGCCCAGTCAAACCACTGCCCATCAGCTATCAGGTGATAACTGGAGACACTTGCCCCACACCTGGGCTGGATTCATACCTGTGGCTTCGGGTTCCACCACCACTGTTCAGGTCTTCATCTGGCTCTGGCTCAGCCAACAAGTTCCCATTAGACCAAAGCACCAAATCATGCTGGGTTTCTGTTTTCCCACCCCTAACGGGACCCTTCCCTCCCTTCGTAAAGCGCCATGGGACCCAGGAAGGGAAAAGAGTTGGCTAGTGTGATTAACCAAAGCCAGCTTGACTTTAAGATGCTGAGCACTCTCTCCGCTGCTCTGGGGTGTCCAGGTCCATCCTGACCTGTGGAGAGGCAAAGCAGAGCTCCATAAATCAGGGATAAAATCTTCACTCTCTTCTTCCTCCCTACCGGGACAGGGGATGGACTGGCCATGATCTAGTCCCAAATCCAGAGAGGACCAGGCAACACCTGGAATCCCATTTAGCGCCCTCCTCAAAGAGCAGCTCTATGGTGCTCTAGCAAAGCAGATGGCAGCAGCGGGGCTGGGTGTTAAGGACGAGACCAGACCGGCTGCCATGACAGCTGTGCAGTTGGCCAGCTGGGGGGACGGGCTTGGACAGTCCTCAGCGAGGGAAAGCAGATGGGACTTCGTAACAACAGGGAGGACGTGCCAAGAGCAGCCCAGGCTGGACGGGTGGCAGCACCTTCTTTGTGTCCTGAGCCTTTGTGTTCCTTAGAAGAGCTCTGTGAAACTGGGAAACCCCTCCGCCAGGGAGCTCCAGCCCAGGGCACCACAATATGCCACCACCACAATGTGCTTAGACACAGGGGTGCGTTGCATCTCATGACCATGACCACACTGCATGGCTTTATTCCAAGCGTCTGAAAGCACCACAGGGTTATTGCTAAGCTGCTGCAGCCAGATTAATCCCAGGTGACTGTGGGACCGCCGCCAGTCCGTGATGAGGCAGCGTCTCCTCCTGACCTCAAGGCTGGTTTGACGTGTGGGTGCTTTGTGGCCGAGGCGGGCAATGTGACCCAAAAGAGCCGGCCGACAGCGGCCAGTGACGAGTTCTGTCCTCTTGAGGCTGGTTCTTAATGGTACGTCCCTATTCCTGACAACATCAGCCTGTCTCGTACTCAGCAGTTGCCTCCTGATGACTTGCTGAAGAAGGGTCCAGGTTGTAGACCCATGGAGCGGAGGCTGCTAAACCAGCTCCCCTTAGGATGTCTGGCAGCCAGCCCCTGTTGGAGGACAGTTTCCTGCCTGGATAGATGAGGACATCCCCTGCTGCTGCGGTGCGGCCAGAAGCATCGACGTCTGCATCACGCCTTTTGTGCTGACCTTGTGCTGGGTTTTTGGATTTGCCCAGAACCCTTTAGCTCCAAGACAGCTGCCTCATGCTGGAAGCTCTCTGAGATTGCCTGCATCCTGACCAAAGAGGACGCCACCGTTGCATAAGCCAGGCTGGTAAAAGAGGTCAAACCAACGGTTAGCTCAATATTTGCAGGGATACGGCCAAGGAGCCAATCTATTGCACAACAGGACCGGGCTGCGGCCAGGACATCCCTGCATCACCCTGGATCTAGCGTGAAACATGTTGGTTCCCCAACGCACCCATGTCCCTGAGTCACTAGCTAGATCTTGTATTAGTCTCAGCCAGCTCTCTTGACCGAATCGAAGGCTGCTTTTAGGTCTATGTATGCGGCTGTCGAAGATCAGTTCAATCCACAGTGGAGCGCAGACAGGGCCCCGGAGGGGGGAGAATTCCCCTTGGCTTTCCTGCTGGGACCATCCCAAAGGCGGTGGCAGCACAGAGGACAGCGCGCCAGCCACGTCGTCCTGCTGCCAAATGGTCACAGCAGGCTGAGCCCAGGTGGACGCCAACTACGGACGAGTGCCAGACGCTGGCCCAACCCCTGAGCCACAAGGCAACGTCGCCCCGAACTCTTCTTGCTGGAGTTGTTGGGTCCCTGGCCTAGGGGCACATCTCCCAGCCCTGAGTCCTCCACCCCACTGGCCTGTATCCCACCTTTTAGCCTGGTGGGTGGAGGGCTCACGCCCAAGGCTCTGCTCTGAGCAGGCAGGTGAAGCAGCTGCCTGCTGGACGTGGAAGACCCTCGGAAGTGCCATGCAAAGTGTCTTCTGCTTCGCACAGCCCACAGCCATAGCAGCCCTGGGGCCAGGGAAAACCCCAGACTGCAGGCCCGGAGCCAAGAACCAGGGGGGCGGGTAGCACAGACGGAAGGGGAGCGAACCTTCGGAGACCTGACTCCCAGCGGACGGGAGGGAGCTGGAAGCAGCCTGGGCCAGGGTTGTCAAATGCTTTTAATTGCTCTGTTCTATTTTTGGCAAGGGAATTTGCTGGACGATGAGCGGCTCTGACTTGATGTGCAATTACCTGGGGCTGGGGGGACCCACTGGTGCGAGAGACTCACCCTCCCTTAGCGCCCCCCCCCCCCACCAGTCCCCATCTACCCTCTTCTCTAAAACAGTGCTTGGGAGAGGAGTCCCATGCACAGCCCAGGCACAAGGGCTTTATTCGCCATCCCAAATGCTTCCTAAGAGTAAAAAAATCCACTCAGTTCCAGGGAGAAATGGGGAGAAATTAGAAGGCCCTGCCAGGGGGAGAGGGTTACAGATGGGGCTGGGAAAGAGATGCAGAGAGGCCGGAGCTGGGGAAAGACACAGGCAGGCAGCAGCTGTTGCAGAGGAGAAGGCTCTTGTGCCAGCAGCGGTGAGCAATGCAGAAGAAAGTGGCACTAGATGCTGTGAGAAGAGGAGAGAAAGAGAGAGACAAGGGGCCTGGTTAGTTACACAGCGAGCCCAATGGTTGCAGTGCACTGGAAGATGGTGGTATCCCTTTAAATAGCTTGTGGACCCCTTGACAGCACTCACTGTGTTTTGTGTCTCCAAAGGCACCAGATGCCCAGCAAAGCAGCAGTGCGTGTGCGGCGCTAGGCTCGGCACACTGCAGGTAGTCAGCAAACAGGGCCCTTGGCGTGCCGTGGGGTTCCTTCACATTGTTCTCATCATTGTGTACAAGAGCAAAAAGACACAGCCATGTTGTAGGGACCCCATTCTCCACTGCCCTGCAGAGATGGTCATTGACAGCAGTGCCAAGCAGGGGCGGGACACCCTGCCCAGACTGAATGCACTCTCGTGGCACTGGTGCAATGCTGCCAGCCCTGAGCTTTTGAAAGTCAGGAGTCAGGCCCCCAAAATCACAAGACTGACTTAAAATCATGGGATTTTTTTTTTAAAGAAAGATGCACATTTTAGGCTCTCTTATTTCCTTTCTGGGTTTAGGGTTCACATTTTAAAGTTTTTTTTCTCCAGAACCACAAGGACTTAGACACTTGCTTTTTCTTTTTTAAAGGAAAGTCAACATTCTCCCAAAATCACAGGAATCCAGGAGCTGAAGCTTTCAGAAAAATTTCACAAGAATGATGATCATTTTGTTCACCAACCACAGTGCCATAAAATGTGACCCGAGGGGCATGATTCTGCGTGGTCCTGATCCTGTGCTGAGGTTTTATAAGTTAGTCAGGTAATGATATGTTTTCAAGTACAAGCATTTTCCCTGGGAAAAATCCCTTTAAAAGCAAAAGTGATTCCCAGCTGCTGCTTTAGGTCCTGCCTCTACTAAGCAAATTGCCTTTGGTATAACTGTGTTGTAGTGGCAAAGAGTCCTGTGGCACCTTATAGACTCACAGACGTATTGGAGCAGGAGCTTTCGTGGGTGAATCCCCACTGCGTGGGATGTGTTGAAGTGGTAAGACCAGGCTAAAAGCCTCCAGCAGAGGGAGTGGGAAATTTTTCTTGGAAACCTATTTTTAGCCAAAACTGCAGTTTTTATCAAAATCAAGACATTGGGGGAGGGGGGAGAAGTGTCAGTTTTAATCAAATTTAGTTTATAAAGAAAAACCCTGAAGCATTTCAATAATGTCAAAGCGTCCAGTTTCACCACTGCCTGGGCAAAAAGTTGTGATTTTTTTTGCTTAGAAACTAAAGCCATGGAGATTTTTAAAAAATCTAAATGAACATTTTTTTAAAAGGTTTAAAAGGCAAAATCAAAATGAAATGTTTTGCCAGATCTGCAGGACGAAGCACATTCAAACAGGAACAATTTGGGGGAAGACCCGTGGCCTGTTTGATACAGGAGGTCAGGCTTGGTCGACCCCTTTGGTCTCAGGTAGTGCCCTGAACGTGTGCGGACTTGCTGCAGGGCCAGAGAGCTTGGATTTCTTTCCTTGCAAAGGATGCAGATCACATCTCTGAAATACAACTATTCTGCCTCCAGCGGCACCCCGGGAGTGCCAGGGCCGAAGGGCTTTTTGACCCCAAATGAGGGTTTTTTTTCCCCCCTATTAACTCTGGTAGCATGGTCTGATGGTTAGACCAAGGGGGTGGCGGAGGAATCAGGTGCCTGGATTCTAGTCCTGTTGCTGAGAGGAAGTGGAGTCTGGTGGTTAGAGGAAGGGGCGGGAGTAGGGCCCGTGGGAATCAGGATTCCTGGGTTCTATTTCTGGCACTGAGAGGAAGTGGAGTCTGGTGGTTAGAGCAAGGGTGGGTGTGGGAATCCGGACTCATGGGTTCTATTCCTGGCTCTGAGAGGAGATAGTGTCTGGTGGTAGATCAGGGAGGGCTGGGAGCCAGGGCGCCTGGGTTCCCTGCGTATCACTATATATAAAATGCGTGCGTACCTTTTATTTGTAGGATCCAGGGGTTCCTGGGATCAGATCCTGCTCGACTGCATCTAGGCCAGACCCTGCCCAGTGCAAGCTTGTTCCATGCAAAGTACTGCTTGGTCTAGTTGTAAGTGGCTGGAGCAATGGGGCCTTTACTGCGTCCCTGCACAGAGCTCCCCGCGAAGAAATATTTCCAGATTCAGCCTCCTCCCATCCCATTCCCCTCCTGCTGGCAGGGGCCTGACCTAAGCCCGCTGAAGTCAATGCAAAGAGTTTGACCTGTTTTGGATCTGGCCCCCTAGGCGTGCGTCTTGGACACTCTGCCAGGCTGCGACCGGAGAAAGCCCCAAGCGCGGAGGAGCACGCCTGTGCTAGCAACCTGCAGGAGCACGTTGCGTTCACTGGGTTCTGGGGCTGGAAGTCCTGTCAGGGCTCATTCGGGGCCACCGGAGAGCTAGAGCAGCGGTGTCCAAATCTGTAAACACGGGGCAGCCAGTGACCCACCTGGCAAAAGACTCAGTCGTGTCGGGGAGAGCGAGTGCGGCCGGGGGGACTCTGTTTTCCTGCGGCATCTGTCAGATATTAATTGTCACCACTTCTGGGTGGCTCTTACCCGCTCTGCAGCAAGGATTCTTGGCCAGTCGCGCTCTGCCCTCGCCAGTGTGCTGTTGTTGCTCCCTGACCCACTCCATCTGTCTAGCTCTGGGCCTGAGCTGGCTCCCATCACCCGAATATCTGAGCTCCTCATAGACCTTAATGGATTTAAAGGAGGCAACGCAGTGCCATTACCCCCATTATACAGATGGGGAAATTTAGGCCAGCTCCTCACGCTCAGCCCCTAAATACCTCCGAGGATCTGGGCCCAAGAGATGAAGGGCTAGACTGTGAATGGGATTTCGAGTACTGGAGAAGGACGCTCACCAGGGTTGCCAGAGTTATATTTGAAAACTACAGGGAAGTTTTCTTAGCATCATGATCCCCTTTGCCTCCCCTGGTGAGTGGCCCAGAGATTCTGCTGTGCCCACGCACATCCCACCGCAAGCACCAGCGCTGGGCACACATGGGCCCCTCTGGGGCAGGCACCCGTTACTCGCCAGCCACCCTCTGTGCATGGGCGGGGGGGGGGGAAGGGAGCAGCATGAGGCCCAAATGCGGGTGCCTCCTGTGTCATTCAGCCATGTCCTAGGCAATGGGCTTCCATGTTCAGCCTGCCCTAGCCCCTCCAGTCCCCAGAAGCCAGGGCCACCGCAGCAGGTCCTGGAGTGGAAACACCCTCTACCGACGAACTGCCACCGAAAACCTGGAGCAGAAGAAGCTTTGGGGCCCGGGCCCCGCGAGAGTTTTCCGGGGCCACTGGAGCGAGTGAAGGATCCCGCTCCAGGGGCCCCGAAACACTCTCGTGGAGGCCTGGGGCAAATTGCCCCACTTGTCCCCCTCCTCTGGGCGGCCATGCCAGGAGCTCAGCAGGCAGAGGGAAGCGGTGAGGACTGCAGAGACCAAAGGCATTCTGTGCTGCTTTAGGATGAGTGGGCGATGTTTTATTTATAGAAAGGCTCTTCCTGATAATCCGGGGCCGCTGGCACCCCTCAGCACCACTGACCTCGTCAGAGCTGCAGTACATCCCCTCTGGTGCCTAACTCCCCATGGCACTTACATTTCTGCTGGACGGCAATTTGAAAGCAGCCTGAGTTCTGAGTTCACCCCCAGCTAAGGAGCAACTTGAAGCCAGCAGGGCCCAGTCCTGTAGCTGTGCTCTGAACGCCCCTCACCGCTGATACCTGCCAGCCCCCAGAGCAGGAGGGCTGGATGCAGACCACCGGTAGGTGCAGGGCATGGGGGAGGGGCACGGCACCCACAAAAAAGACAGCCGGGGGCATGTAAGGTGAGCTGGAGGGGCGAGACTCTCCGCCCCCCCCCCTCCGCCCTTGGGTCCGCTCAGAAGAAGAGTCAACCTGAACCTTTGCCAGCGTTTCATGATTCATCCATTCGAAGGCCAGAGGCACCTGTTTGAGACCCTAGAGACCTTCTAGTCCGACCCCTTGTATGACACAGGCCAGAGAACTGCCCTCACATCGTTCCTAGAGCAGATCTGAGCAGGAGGCCAAAACCTGACAGTCCTTCTGCAATCTGGAAACTTTTGGTTTTGTGTTCTCTCCCTGCTCTTGTGCCTCACACCCAGATTTCCACGTGGCGGTTGGGACAGGAAGCAGCAGCAGAGAAAGCTGTTTTCCCAGTGCTCCCCACCTGTTCACAAGCAGGTAATCCGTGAGGATGGCCAGGCCGGGGACCCGGGGCAGCCCAGCTAAAATCAGAATCCCGTCCTTGACCGTGTCCTGGAGCTGATGCTTTAGAAGGAGATGCAAGACACCCCCTAAAGCAGGATGGTCTTGTTAAGACACTGAGCTGTGCCTCAATCTGAGATCTGGGCTCTACTCCCAGCTCTGCCCCTGCTTTCCAGTATGACCTTGGGTGAGTCATTTAGGCCCAGATCATCAAAGGCATCCCAATGAAATCAAGAGGAGTTGGGTGACCTAAATAGCTCCGAGGATCTGGGCCTTAATGGCTCTGGGCCTCAGTTCCCCAGCTGTAGAATGGAGCGAGTAATCTTCCTTTGCCCCTGCCTTTGTCTGGCCTGTTCAGACTGCGGGATAGGCACTCACTCTAACCATGTGGATGTGCAGCACTGGAGGGCGACTATGCCATACCCTGGCCGCAGAGGAAGGGTTTTCCAAAGCCGCACCTGTTTGAGGTTGGTTTGTGTCCTGAAGCCCAGATCTGTTGAGGGATTTTGTCCCTTCGCGAGGCCGATCCACTTCCACATGGTCAGCCAAAAGCAGCCAAGTTTCCAGGTGTTTTCAGCCCTACCTGGGGAATTCTGCTTGGTAAGAACGCATGGTCCAGCCTCTCGGGCGAGAGCTGCAGCCCTCGTAACTGCAAATCCCAGAGGATGGGGCTGGGCTGGTGTTTGGAGGGGAGTCTGCCAGGTGCAGCTGGAAGTGTGTGGGTGTGACTCACAGGTGGCACTCCCCAGGGATGAATCATCTCACCAGCCTGGTGCTGGGTTTGGGGGTTGACTCTGGCTGGAGACATAAAACCCAGTCGCATGGCAGGTTTTATGGTGCTTTCCGCCAGAGCAGGATTTCCCTGTGCCACTCCCAAGTTGGGGATCTAGCAATTATCGCTCCTCTTCTCCTAGCCGTGTACGGCCAGGCCTGTGGGAGCCAAGGGTAAGACCAGCTTTCTGTTCAAAGAGCAACTCTTCTAATTGCTCGAAAATCCACACGGTTGCTTGGATTTCCTTGAATCGTGTGGGCACTGGTGAGGGTTAGTGAGGCAAGTCTGGGCTAGTTGGAGCAAGGGGTTCCCGTTGTTGCTTTACAGCACCCAGAAGAGAGCTGAGTACTCCCCAGAACAGCATGGCCTGATGTTAGGAGTTGAGGCGTTTGGTGGGAAGGGGGCTGGGGGGGGAGTGACGAAGGACGAGGGGTTCTAGCAAGAGGCTCCCGGGGATACTCGGCGTCTGCCTGTGGCCATCTCATCACCTCCAATGGGCTTTTTAGGCGTAAGATTTATTTGTGTGATGGTAGCTGCCCCAGAGACAGACACAGGCTCTTGTAGCCCCAGGTGGCTGAGGAGCTGAAGCCCAGAGAGAGAGAATAGTCCAGGGTTGCAAAGGGAGGCTGTAGCAGAGCTGGGCACAGAGGCCGGGTCTCTGCGGCCACTTTTCCTAAACTGACAGTGGCCAGATCCTGTACGGTGCTTCTCAGCCACAGAGCACCAGGCGCCTTCCAAAGGGGGTCAGTGCCATTAGCTTGACTTTATAGGTGGGGAAACTGAGGCACAGAGGAGAGTGAGGGACTTCCCCACACTCATCCTGCAGGTCAGCGACAGAGCTAGGGATAGAACCAGGTCTCCCAGGCCAGTGATTATCCACTAGGCCAGGCTGCTTCCCTAACTATGAAGCTAGGCTAGTCCTCTAGCAATTAGTGCAGGGGCCTGCGAGTCTGGACATCTGCATTCCCTTCCGATCTCTGCCGCCCAGTCGCTGTGCCAGCTTGGGCAAAACTAGGGGGCCCAGACATCCCAATATGAGCAGGGCCACCCCGGGGGCAAGTGGGGCAATTTGCCCCAGGCAGGGCCGGCTCCAGGCACCAGCATTCCAAGCTGGTGCTTGGGGCAGCAGTCCCTGTGTTTTCGCCGCCCCAAGCAGCACGCAGAATTGCCGCCAGACGGCGGGGGCAATCCGTGTGCCTTTAGGGCACCAGGCGTGTTTCCACGGTGGCGGCAATTCGGCAGCAGCCTCTATGTTTAGCTGTCTGTGGGGGCTTCAGCTAAACATAGAAGCTGCTGCAGAATTGCCGCTGCGGAAACACGCCTGCCGCCCTAAGGGCACACGGACTGCCCCCGCCGCCCACAGCGGCAATTTGGCGCGCTGCTTGGGGGGGCGAAAACTGTAGAGCCGGCCCTGGCCCCAGGCCCCGGGTCCTGCAGGGGCCCCCACAAGAATATAGTATTCTATAGTATTGCAACTTTTCTTTATGGAAGGTGTGATGCAGTAGGGACTGTCTGTGTGGGGAGCGGGAGAGCAGGGGAGGACTTTAGGGGATGGACGATGCCAGAGCCTGTAACCTGAGCTAGGTAAGGGAGGGGAAAGGTCAAACACCTTTGCCCGGGAAGGGGAACAAAGGAAGGGAGCGGCAGGAGGGAAGTAGTTGGAGTTTGGGCTTGGGGCGGTGTGGGTGGAATTCAGGGTATCCTAGCTAGGATCCAAGCACCCTGAAAGCCCAGAAGGACTCGGTGGAGGGGTCCTGACTGTGCCTGCAAGCTCTGCTGTAACCTGTGTTCCTGTTGTCCAATAAACCTTCTGTTTTACTGGCTGGCTGAGAGTCACTGTGGGTCCCAGGAAGAGGGGTGCAGGGCCGGACTCCCCCACACTCCGTGACAACTGGTGGCAGCGGTGGGAGATACTGCACCCCGTGGACGGCGCTTCCTGCAGTAAGTGACTGGGGAGCAGTAAAACGAAGGGGTGGTTAACCCCTGGGAGTGTGTGCCCAGTGAGAAGGACTTTGCAGTAACAGGGTCCCCCGGGGGATTGCAGCGAGCGGTCCCAGGGGCGGAGGAGTCTGCAGCTCGACCCTGGCAGAGAGGTGGTGACCTCAAGAAGGGCTGGTGCACTAGGGGTCCCCCTGGAAACCGTGGGGAGCGGCGAGCACCCCGGCCTGTGAGTGGTCAGCAGGAAGATGTATGCCAAGCGGCGCAAGTGTGACCTGGTGGAGCTGTGCAAGCAGAGGGGGCTGCACCCAGGGAGGCTCAGCAAGGACCAGCTGATTGCACAGCTGGAGCAGGGAGACCGCATGAATGAACGGAGCCCTGTCTCTGAGGGAAGCAGCCGAGCAGATGCAGCGCAGGCACCAGTGTCTGTCCCCGCTGGGAGTGGTCAGCCGGCGGACGAGGGCTTCCCGAGACCCCCCCTTCCTAGGCGTAGAGGAAGGGTGGGGAGGAGCCCAGTGTATACCGAGGGCACCGTGACACCCCCGGCCAGCAGGGGATCTGCCCAGCGAAGCTCACCCCCCAGCAGGGGATCCTCCCGCCAACGCTCGGCATCCGTGGAGCGGATGCGGCTGGAATATGAAAGGGAGCTGAGACGGGAGGAGCTCGAGTTAAAGAGGCGAGAGCTGGAGGAGAAGGCGAAACAGCGTGAACATGAGGAGAACCAGCGTAAACATGAGGAGAACCAGCGTAAACATGAGGAGAACCAGCGCCAGCGTGAGTGGGAGGAGAAGGAGAAACAGCGTAAACATGAGCTGGACCTGGCCCGGCTGAGGAGCAGTGAGGCTCCAGCTGCGGTGAGTGAGGGGGGACCCAAGCCTACAAAGAGCTTTGATAAGCACTTGCTGCCCCGGCGTAAGGAGGGGGAGGACATAGATACCTTCCTGACGGCCTTTGAGAATGCCTGCGAGCTGCACAGGGTTGACCCTGCAGACAGGATCGCAGTTCTCACCCCCTTACTGGACTCCACAGCCGTGGAGGTGTACAGCCGACTGAAAGGGGCGGAGGCAGGGGACTACGAACTGTTCAAACAGGCCCTGCTCCGCGAGTTTGGGCTGACTCCTGAGATGTACCGGAAAAAGTTCCGGAGCCAGCGTAAAACCCGTGAGGTCACATACCTACAACTGGTCAACCGGGCGCAGGGGTATGCTCGCAAGTGGACAGCTGGGGCCCAAACTAAAGAGGACCTGCTTGACCTATTCATACTGGAGCACCTGTACGAGCAGTGCCCGTCCGACCTGAGGCTGTGGTTGATGGACCAGAAGCCGGAGAACCCGCAGCACGCAGGCCAGCTGGCCGACCAATTTGTGGACAGTCGGGCAGGGGATGGCAGGGAGGAGTCTCGAAGGAGCAGGCCTGCCTCAACGCAGAGAGAGAGTCATCATGGGACCTCCCAAAAGGGGCCTATGGAGAACCCCCCCAAAAGGGGAACATCCAGCGGCAGGTCCCTCCGACCCACTCAAGGGGACCCACGAGATATGGGCTGCTATCGCTGTGGCCAACGAGGTCACATACGGGCCCAGTGCCCGAAGCTCAGGGACAGACCAAGCAGACCCAACCCGCAGAGGGTGGACTGGGTAAAAACCCAATCGGAGGAGGGGCTACATTCCCAGGAAAGGGGGGTTGGCAACATACCACCTGTGGATGCTCCCGGTTCCGGGTTTTTGGTTTACCGAGTGGGCGCGGGGCTGCCCCTCCGGAAGGAGTGCATTGTTTCCCTGGAAGTGGATGGGAGGAAGGTCACTGGGTACTGGGACACGGGCGCAGAGGTGACGCTGGCCCGGCCCGAGGTGGTGGCCTCAGATCGGATGGTGCCCGACACCTACCTGACCCTGATGGGCGTGGGCGGGACCCCATTCAAGGTACCCGTGGCAAGGGTACACCTGAAATGGGGGGCCAAGGAGGGCCCCAAGGATGTGGGGGTACACCAATATTTGCCCACTGACGTGTTAATGGGAGGGGACCTTGAGGACTGGCCTAGTAACACCCAGAGTGCCCTGGTCGTGACTCGTAGTCAGAGTCAGCAAATGGCACTGCTCCCCGACAACGGGGAAGGTACTCGACCTGAGGTGCAGGACCCTAACTCAGGGAGCGGGGAACGCCCAGGGGCACGGTGCAGAGAGGCTGCGGCCTCAGACCCAGCCAGCAAGAGAGAGCCGGTCCCCATTCCTGTCCCAGCTGCTGAGTTCCAGGCCGAGTTGCAGAAAGATCCCTCCTTGCGGAAGCACAGGGACCGGGCTGACCTTAGTGCGGTACAGACCATGAGGAGAGGTTGCAAGGAGAGGTTCCTGTGGGAGAAGGGGTTCCTGTACCGAGAATGGGCTCCCCCAGGGGAAGTAGAGTCATGGGGGATCAGGAGGCAGCTGGTGGTTCCCCAGAAGTTCCGTCACAAGCTGTTGTACCTGGCCCATGACATCCCTCTCGCAGGGCACCAGGGAATCCGGCGCACCAGGCAGAGGCTGCTACAGAACTTTTACTGGCCTGGGGTCTTTACCCATGTCCGACAGTACTGCCAATCCTGTGACCCCTGCCAGAGGGTGGGGAAGGCCCGGGACAAGGGGAAAGCGGCTTTGAGGCCTTTACCCATCATAGAAGAACCTTTCCAGAAGGTGGCCATGGACATAGTGGGACCTCTCAGCAAGACGACCCGGTCAGGGAAGAAATACATCCTGGTGGTGGTGGATTTTGCCACTCGCTACCCCGAGGCGGTGGCCTTGTCCTCTATCGAAGCAGACGCAGTGGCAGATGCGCTGCTGACAATTTTCAGCCGGGTGGGGTTCCCCAAGGAGGTCTTAACGGACCAGGGGTCCAACTTCATGTCGGCCCTGCTCCGGTCCTTATGGCAGAAATGTGGGGTCCAGCACAACTGGGCCTCAGCGTATCACCCCCAGTCCAACGGGCTGGTAGAAAGGTTCAACGGGACGCTGAAGATGATGCTAAAAACATTTATGAACCAGCATCCGCAAGATTGGGACAAGTACTTACCTCACCTGCTGTTTGCGTACAGGGAGGTACCCCAGGAATCTACCGGGTTTTCACCTTTCGAACTGTTGTATGGAAGGCGGGTGAGGGGGCCCCTAGACCTGATGAGGGACGAATGGGAGGGGAAGGCCGCTCCCGAGGGAGAGTCAGTGGTGGAGTATGTCCTGACCTTCCGGGAAAGACTGGCCGAGCTCATGGGCCTGGCCAGGGAGAATCTGGCCCGAGCCCAGAGGAGGCAGAAGGTCTGGTATGACCGCACAGCACGAGCCCGTACCTTCGCCACCGGGGATCAGGTGATGGTTCTCATCCCCGTGAGGAGAAACAAACTCCAGGCCGCCTGGGAAGGGCCCTTCAAGGTTATCAAGCAACTGAATGAGGTAAACTATGTGGTGGAGCTGTCAAACCGGGCACATCACCGTCGGGTGTACCATGTGAACATGATGAAACCATACTATGACAGGGGGAATGTGGTGTTGGCCGTGTGTGGACATTGGGAGGGGCAGGGAGATGACCCCTTAGTGGATCTATTCCCTGGGACAAAAGCTGGTTCCCCCCTGGAGGCGATTCCCGTCTCTGAGCAACTGACCCCGGGCCAGCACGCTGAGATCAGAGCGGTGCTGCATCTATACCGACAGCTGTTTTCCAACCAGCCTGGACGCACTAATTTGACTGTCCACCGGGTGGAGACTGGGTCACATCCCCCTATAAGATGCTCCCCTTTTCGGGTCACTGGTAAAACTGCCCAGGATCTTGAAAGAGAGGTCAGGGACATGCTGGCTTTGGGGGTGATCCAGCCATCTTCCAGCCCTTGGGCCTCGCCAGTGGTGCTAGTCCCCAAGAAGGATGGGTCAATCCGGTTCTGTGTGGACTATCGAAAGCTCAATGCCATCACCGTATCGGATGCCTACCCTATGCCCAGGCCTGACGAGCTCCTAGACAAGCTGGGAGGTGCTCGGTACCTCACCACTATGGATCTTACCAAAGGCTACTGGCAAGTGCCGCTGGACGCAGATGCCAGGCTGAAATCGGCCTTTATCACCCCTCTGGGGCTCTATGAGTTTCTGACCCTGCCCTTCGGCCTCAAGGGAGCGCCGGCCACCTTCCAGCGCCTGGTGGATCAGCTACTGAGGGGGATGGAGAGTTTTGCCGTGGCGTATATTGATGACATCTGCGTCTTCAGCCAGACCTGGGAGGACCACATGTCCCAGGTTAAACAAGTCCTAGACCGACTCCGAAAGGCTGGGTTAACAGTAAAGGCTGAGAAGTGCAAGGTGGGGATGGCTGAAGTATCTTACCTGGGCCATCGGGTGGGGAGTGGCTGCCTGAAGCCGGAACCAGCCAAGGTGGAGGTGATCAGAGACTGGCCTGCTCCCCAAACCAAAAAGCAGGTCCAGGCCTTTATTGGGATGGCGGGGTACTATCGAAGGTTCGTGCCCCACTTTAGTGCCATAGCCGGCCCCATCACTGAACTATGCAAAAAGGGGAAGCCAGACAAGGTGATCTGGACTGAGCAGTGCCAGGAGGCTTTCCGGGCGCTGAAGGAGGCTCTGGTTAGTGGCCCAGTTCTAGCAAACCCAAATTTTGACAAACCCTTTATGGTGTTCACTGATGCCTCAGATACGGGACTGGGGGCAGTGTTAATGCAGGAGGATGAAAAGGGGGAGAGACACCCCATCGTGTACCTGAGTAAGAAGCTGCTACCCCGGGAACAAAGCTACGCGGCCATCGAGAAGGAATGCCTGGCCATGGTGTGGGCCCTTAAGAAGCTAGAGCCATATCTCTTTGGGCGACACTTCACCGTGTACACCGACCACTCTCCCCTGACCTGGCTGCACCAGATGAAAGGAGCCAACGCCAAGCTCCTGAGGTGGAGCCTGCTCCTGCAGGACTATGACATGGACGTGGTCCATGTGAAGGGAAGTGCCAACCTGACAGCGGATGCGTTGTCCCGGAGAGGGGACCCTGAACTTCCCCAGGTCACTGGGCAGAGTGACCCCGCTCAGTTCAGTCTCGAAGGGGGGAGAGATGTGATGCAGTAGGGACTGTCTGTGTGGGGAGCGGGAGAGCAGGGGAGGACTTTAGGGGATGGACGATGCCAGAGCCTGTAACCTGAGCTAGGTAAGGGAGGGGAAAGGTCAAACACCTTTGCCCGGGAAGGGGAACAAAGGAAGGGAGCGGCAGGAGGGAAGTAGTTGGAGTTTGGGCTTGGGGCGGTGTGGGTGGAATTCAGGGTATCCTAGCTAGGATCCAAGCACCCTGAAAGCCCAGAAGGACTCGGTGGAGGGGTCCTGACTGTGCCTGCAAGCTCTGCTGTAACCTGTGTTCCTGTTGTCCAATAAACCTTCTGTTTTACTGGCTGGCTGAGAGTCACTGTGGGTCCCAGGAAGAGGGGTGCAGGGCCGGACTCCCCCACACTCCGTGACAGAAGGGGCCCCTGAAATTGCTTTGCCCCAGGCCCCCTGAATCCTCTGGGTGGCCCTGGATACTAGGGGCTTTGTCTTGCAGCTATACACCCCCCCTCCTAGAAAAAAAATGTCCTATTTTTCACACTTGCTATGTGGTCACCCTGGGCAAAAGTCCCTTCCCTTCTCCATGCCTCAGTTTCCCCCCCGGGGGGTGTTTGGATAATCACCCCACTTGGAGGGATAATCACCCCCACTGAATTTCCAGCCCCCGGGGGTGTAGAGGTCAGAGGGTGGTTAGGCGTATGAATCAGAGCTGGCAATTGTGGGGGGGGGGTCTCTTGGCTCGGCTCGGCTCGGCTCGGTTTTCTCTTCGGTCCTTTCTCAGGCCGGGCGCTGGGAGCCTCTCGCCGGCAGTATGCAAGGAGGTAGGAGCCGGGGGAAGCAAGCCCCGGGCGCGGGGGAGGGGTGCGCGGTCGAAGGCTGCGGGAGGGAGGCGGGGCGGCCGGGGCTGCCTGTGGAAGGAGGCGGTGAAGGGGCAGGAGGAGGCCGGGCGGCGGCTGCTGCTGCGATCCGCGCCTGGGGGGCTGCACGCGGGGACCGGCTGGAACTGACCAGCCCCCGGTCCGGCAGCGGCGGAGAGAGGCAGCGACCGGCGGCGTGACCCGGCCCCGGTGCACCCGCCCGCGGCAGCTTGGGAGCGGCGGGGGGGCGAAGGGAGCAACAAGAAAGTTACAGCCGAGTCCGGACCGGCCGCTGGACCCTCTGCCCGCATTGCACGGGGAGGTGGGCGCGGAGCAGAAGCGGGGTGAGGGGCTTGCAACCTTCCCGGGATCTGCAGTGCCGGACTGGGGGCGTCCGGAGACGCTGGAAAAGCGCGTTTTCTGCCTTGGAAAAGGAACCAGCTGTTCGATCCCAAGCGAAACATCTGGCGTTACCAGCTCCTCAGTGGATTTCCCTCCCAAAATATTATATCCAGCTCCTGATTCTTTCTATCCCTCCATCACCCCTTTTCTAGATCGATCTAGATCTTTTCTAGATCTATCTATCCCCATACACACAGCCCTCTCTCTCTCTCTGTCCCCATCCCCCCATCTATCTATCCCCATTCGCCCCATCCATCTATCTGTCCCCATACACCCCCCTATCTATCCACATCCATCCTCTCTATCTATCTAATCTCTGCCCCCCCCCCCTTATTTCTCCAGGAGCAAATTTCTTTCTCAAAACAAACCCCAGAGCCAAAGGGTTAAACGTCCGGTCTGCAGCCCCCTCGCCCCTACCCCTGGATGTGACTCGGGAGCTCTTCAGAAAGAAGGTAAGTGACGCGGCTTGATTATTCTCTGTAGCTAAGTGGATTTCTCCTGCCTGATACTCACTGGAATTGGGTCAGTTTCACTGTAGTTTGAAACCTGTTGCCTGAGTGTGCTGCTGGCTAATAGTCTCAAAACCCCAACAGGTGTATGACAATCTTTTAGCTGCTACTCCCCAGAAAGTGCCAGAAAAGTGTAAGAGTGTGTGTGTGTGTGTGTGTTTAAAATGAGTCTTGTTTTACCACCCTTGGTTGCAAATGAATCTTTCATCTGCTAGTAATATTTCGCCTTGCACTGATGTCCGCCTGAAAGCACCACTGGGCGCATTGTTGTAAAAGCAACGGGGTAGGGCCGGGGGTTCATGATATTTCAGACACCAGAGGCTTAACAAAAAGTCAATCTGGCTTTTTAAAGTTCCCCTTTTCTCTGCCCATCGTGGGTGTGGCATCGTTACCGCGGTGTGTGCATTTGTGTGCACTGGGGTGTGTTGAAAGCAGTGGCTGGAACGTGCCAACGGGAGCCAGAGGTGATGCTTTCGCAAGCCACACACACAAAAAAAGCGTCCCATCAACTTTGCTTTTACTTTTATTTCTTGCAGAGACAAAGCTTTGCCTGGGAAATAGCTGGAAACATTTGTTTATGGAACGTGCAAGTGAGAAATTCTCCCCCCTCCCCAACGGTTTTCTCCTTCCCAGTTGTGGTTCTCACCCTTGAAGGCTTTGGACCTGATGCAACCCCCCCACTCCCCCAGCCCTATTGATTTTGAGCGCCTCTGTGCAGTAGGAAACAGCAAAACGCGGTTCTACTGTTTCACTTTGGCATCCAAAAATACTTCAGATTCTTTCATTTCAAAGGGCTCAGGGAAGAGGGCAGGGAGGAGAATGTTTACAAACAAGGACAGGTTACAGAGGGGAAGAGAAAGGTAAATGCAGAGCTCTGGCCTTTAGCCATTTCTGGGCCCAGCACAGATCTACCCTGTGGGTCCGGGTATTTCGGGCTGAGTTTTCCAAGATACTCCAGTGAGGAATCTGAGCAATGGAAGCCACTGGCCACTCTGCTGTTGTCACTAAAAGAGAAAAGGATTGTGGTGAGAGAAATGTAAAAGGACCCTGCATCGCATAAAGAAACGTAAAGAGTGCTGTTGGTTTTTTTTTTTTAACCCTGATCTATAGCCACGTTTGGCTGGCACTACCCTCCTGTGATATACTCGAAGAGTAAAACCTATGACATCTCTCCCATTCAGTCCTCAGTGCCAGCCTGGGTGGTCCTAGGTGCAAGGGTGGGATGTGGGTCATTTCTCTGTGACAGATAGATAGATAGATAGATATTATTCTGGGACACATTGCTTCAATCTCACCCCAATTTGGTGCCAGCCCATCGTACCCAGCCCATGGCTCTGTTCCCCAAAAGACCCTAAAACCCACCTCTTGATGCGTATCACCCATTGTTGCAGCTGCTGCTGGGGTGATTGGAACCTCAGTCCTTCCAGGACTGCGTGCGCTGCACTCCGTTGTCGTTCACACGGCCTGGCTTAATCCCCGAGGGAAAATGTTAGTGGGCCGTAATCCCCTGGGAGGTGGCAGGCGGTGGGCGGGGCTACAGCAGAACCCACCTGCTGTCAACTCCCAGCAAAATTCCCTTTATAGAGCCATGTGTCGAATAAAGTCCCAGATTGTTTCACTACATTGCAATGTGCTGATTGGGAAGCTCCCGTGTGGAGTGGAATTGCTTGGTGGAAAAAAAATGACTTCACACTGACTGTGTTTGTGTGCGTTCTCTCTGGGGCATATGCATTGTAATAGCAGCTAGAACAAGGCAGACTGCAGGCCAAATCCGGACCTCCAGACCCCACAATCTTTTCATTTGCTTATTATTATTATTGTTGTTGGTTTTTTTATTATTTTCACTGGAGTCTGGACCTTGGCTATACCTTGACCAAGAAATTTAGACTTTGACCAAAAAAAAAAAAATAAATTGACTACCCCTGGGATAGACTCAGGGATCCTGCAGTCTAGAGCTAGCTTTGAAAGAGAAGTGTTTGTTTAATCATCAGATCAGGGACTGGAAGTTATGACACCTGGGTTCTTTTCCCGGTTCTTCCATTGTGGGACCTTGTTCAAGTCATTTGCTTGCTCTTCAGTAATGCCAATGACAAGTGTTTGAAAATGATGAGTCATCTCTCCACACCCCCCTTGCTGCAAAAAAAAAAATATCCATGAGATTAGTTTAGAAATGATGAGATTGCTAAAGAAAAAAATAAATTTTGTGGGATTTCTGTAAGGCCTCAGGATTCTGAGACTTTGATGCTTTTTTCATAACCATGAGGGCTAGTAATGTACTTTAAAAAAAAAAGCCCAAACAACCAGGAAGCTGAGATTTTGATGTATTCACATGACTCCAGCAGCTGGGGCTGCAAGAAAAGCGCCAAGTAACTCAAGACTCTCAGTTAAATTAGGAGAGCTGACATCACTGTTTTTGTGCCTCTGTTTTCCCAAGGGGAGACTATTCCTTGCCGTTATAGAGTAGTTGTGAAATGTCACTGATTAGGGTCCCATGGGCTCCCGTGGGAAGTTTGCCTGAGTGGGGAGTACAGATCCCATCTGGCTGAGAAAGGTTTTGACCTCCTCCGATGACAGGCAATCTATAAGAGCAAAGTATTATTTCACAAGGATATGGGGATATATTATACGCCTCCTCTAAGCATATATTTGAGTGGCAATGCCAACATTAACCCCTGCCCACCCATTAACCCTAAATCCTGCCCCCGAGCCTTCAAATCGTCTGCCCAAGTCAGTTTAGAACCAGCACGGAGTCCTAGAGACTAAACTTCATATCCATCCTGAATCTCCTATAGTCTGTCAGTAGCAGCCCCAGAAGCTTTGAGTGGTCCCCAAAATAATGTGCAGTGGAACTTGCTAATTGCGGACTGGAACGGAACAAACTCTGTTTATAGTGGAAGAGAATGGAAAGCCAAAGCTATTTCAGTGCTCTGCAATGTTCAGATTACAATCCACGCCCGTGACAGGGCAGGGTGTGTGTGTGTGTGTGTGTGTGTGTGTGTGTGTGTGTGTTATGACTTCGCTGTAGTATAAAATCCCTCCTAACAGATGGTAACATGACCCTGGATTATTCTGTGTATTCTAGAGCGCCACCCTTAGTGCTGGGTGCCATCCCGACACAGAAGAGATGGTGCCCGCGATGTCATTAGATGAGGAGCAAATAGCATTTCCCTGCCGTATTTATTCCTTTGAGTGGAGTAAATGTGCTGCTAGCCTAAATATCACATTTAGAAGCTTCCTTTTCACGTGGGGATCAAAGAAAGTAGAAACAGAAGAACCATGCGGGCTGATGCCCAACACCGGATTTTTCCCTACGCGCACCGGCGATGCTATGGTAGCTTTCCATTGCAGGAGTCCCCGCCCCTGCTAACAAGCTGGCTTCTCTCTCTGCAAAAGTGTACTCTGCCAGGGTAGTTAAAGCGGTACAAGCCTCCCGTAGTTATACCGTTATAAAGGTGCTTACAGGAAGGGGCAATAAACTATTCCAGCATAAGGCACTTTTATACCAGGACGAAAACTAGGTGTGGACCAGGCTTTAGATCGGGGGACGGCAACCTGTCAGAAGCACTGTGCCGAGTCTTCATTTATTCACTCTGATTTAAGGTTTCACGTGCCGGTAATACATTTTAATCTCTTTCTATAAGTCTATAATATAGAACTAAATTACTGTTGTATGTAAAGTAAATAAGGTTTTTAAAATATTTCAGAAGCTTCATTTAAAATTAAATTAAAATGCAGAGCCCCCCGGACTGGTGGCCAGGACCCGGGCAGTGTGAGTGCCACTGAAAATCAGGTTGCCTACCCCTGCTTTAAAATGTTCAGTCAAGCGCCCTCTTGAGAAGGGATCTTGCATGTATCATGTGTCTATAACACACGACTGAATGAGGGTACATCCACACTGCAGAAAAAACCCTGTGGCAGCAAGTATCTGAGTCCGGATCAATTGACTGGGGTTAACAGGGCTAAAAATAGCAATGCAGGTGTTGGGGCTGTGAAACCCAGAAAGCGGGGGAGTGGGTTGACCTGGGCTCTGAGAGTCACTGATGTGGCTTTTGTTCTGCACTGTGGATGTGCCCTGATTCTGCAAACACTTAGAACGGAGCTGCTTGACTTTAAGACCAAGAGAAATCCTGCTGAAATCGTTTGTGAGGGAAAATTTGGTAGAAATTTTGTCATGTTCATAGAAACTTTTCATGAGAGGATAAAGATCCCCACTGCCCACTCAGCTCTGTTTGTGACATTTTTGCCCCGGATGTTGATTTGCACCAGTTTGCATCACAGTTTTCCTGATCGGCCCTTGTCCCCCTGTGGATGGAAGCTGATTCGTTACTGTGTGCTTGGTACATCTAGTTATAGGTGCGTTCAGCAGCAGTGTGTGACCCTGGCTGTGGGCCTGCAGCTGCAATGGCATCTGTGCAGACGGACTCCTGCACCCAGATCTGATTGCAGGACCGGGGTTGGCTGATCTCTGCTTTAATGCAGATGGTGAGATTGTTAAGATGAAAGGCAAGATTCTACCAAGAACTCCGGGCCAGATTTCCAGGGGATCGGCACCCACGACGGGGGCTAGATTCTCCAAAGCACTCAGCGCCCAGCAGCTCCCATGGTGAGATTTTGCAAAGATCTTGGCAACGCTTCCCCCCCCCCCCCCCCCCCCCGCTGAGCTCATCTGAAACTCTTGGGCTTCAGGAAGACGCAATCCTTTCTTGGGTTCCAAAACGTGAGCAGCGCTTGGCCGCTGGTGCTGAGCAGCCTCGTAAAGCAGATGTCAAACCAAAGGAGGGCGGAGGGCAGGGACTCTTAATGGGACTGAACTAAGCGTAGCAGTTTGGCTTGGAGCGGGAGCGTTCTCTTGATGTTGGCTCTTCGTTTCCTTTTGTCTCTGGGTCTCTGCTTTATTTCCCAGCGCCCTGTCTCCTTTTCCAGCGCATCTCCAAGAAAAGAGTACATCATAGTGTTAAGGAACACATGTGAGGGTAATGAATTGGAACAGCCTCGGGTCTCCGGGGAGGCGTTGTGGCAATCTGGAGGATCTGGGGCCTAGTCCTAGATCTGACACTTAATGTAGGCCCTTAGGCAGGTTATTCAGACTCAGCTCAATCAATGGAAGGGAAATCAGTGGCCTGAGATACTTATGCTTGTCCTCAGGTCTGTCCCCGTTCGGTTAAGCCTGTGTTTAAGTGCTTGGATAAATGGTGCCTGGGTGCTTTGCTGAATCAGGGTCAAAGTAACTAGTGATTTGGGGGGCCCAACTTGAGACAGCCTGCGGGGTGCTGAGAGGCCCAGTTCCCGTTGATTCTGATCGGTGTGGTGGGTGCTCAGTGCCTCTGAAAAAAGAACAGGAGTCCTTGTGGCACCTTAGAGACTAACAAATTTATTTGAGCCTTGACAAAGCCGTGGCTGGGACGATTTAGTTGGGGATTGGTCCTGCTTTGAGCAGGGGCTTCGACTAGATACCTCCTGAGGTCCCTGCCAACCCTGATATTCTATGATTCTATGATTCTATAAGCTTTCATGGGCTACAGCCCACTTCATCAGATGCATAGAATGGAGCATATAGTAAGGAGATATATATACACATACAGAAAACATGAGGCACTAAAAATCCAAGGCCCCCTCTGGAAATTTGACTTTGAACTTTTGTGATCTGTTATCACCAGCTGGGGGACATGCCTCCCTGAGTGATTGGGGAAGAGTGGAGGATGAGTTATAAGGCTCAGGTTCCAGAATTGGATTCCCTTAACCCCTCAAAGTCCGAGGGCATTTGAGGTGTCAGTCCTGGGCCGCCTCTAGATGAAATGGTGGATGAAATGCCTCCTCCCTGGAACGGGCTGCCGACGTGCTAAGTGTCGGTGCTTAGTCCCGATGTTTTAGTCGAGATGCTCCTGTGGTCTGAAAATCCCACAGAGGAGAAAGTCTCTTTTCAAAGACACTCAGGCCCCATATCTGTGATGGGACGGGCCAGACAAAATGAGTTGGGACTGGGTTTTGGTCCCAAGCTACACCCCCTTTTCATCACTGTCCCATCTAACTGATCAGCTCTATGCTGCCTATATCCCACCAGGTGCAGGGGGCTGATGGAGAGAGGAGATGGAGCCATAATGCAAAGTGCTCCTGCAGTCCTTGGCTGGTGTAAAGATCCTTTGGGGGCGTGTGGCTCAGAGCAGCCTTTAGGCTGCTCTAAATTATCACATGGGCTGGCCCAGCCCTGAGTCAGGCTAAAGATCAGGGGAAGAGGGGGATGACTTACTACTCTTCTTCCCCCCTTAGGGTCTCCTCGCTCTTTGCAAAGATCATGGATCTCCATTTTATTGTGAAGACCTGGCTTTTGTTTAGGGACCTAACCTCTGCTCTCATCCAGCTGTTAGTTAGTAGGGAACATGAAACAGCTTGTCCAGTGAGAAAGGGGCAGAAGGACCATAATGCTGTGTGGGAAATGTCTCCAGGCAAACGGTCCTGTTTTGAGCCAGCTAGTTATAATGGAGGGTTTTCCTCTCTCTTTTTCTTTATTACTGTCAGGATTATTTGCATGAAAATGAGGTTTTTGCCGCTCTCTGGGGCTCCCCTTCTCCCTCCTCACATCATGTTTCTCGTTTCTGGTGTCAGCGTTGCCGACTCTTGATATTTTATCACGATAGTTGGTGTGGGTTTTTTGTAAACCCCCAGCTCCTGGAGTCCCGTGACAGTACAAGAAACTCACCTTCGGTTTAAAAGAAAAAGGTTTCTAGCCCTCACAGTGGCAGATAAAAGCTTGTGTACTGAGTGTGTCCTGAAGGCTCAAAATCCAGACAGCAGATAAAAAGAACTCAAAATGCATTATTTGTTATTTTTAAGCCAATCTGATGATTTTGAGGGGCCTGATGAGTGATTTTAGGATGCTTGCAGTTGGCAGGCCTGTAGCTGACTGCCACAGAAATGACTGTGATGTTGTAACTTCAGGTAGGGAGTTTATAAGCACTGGAGCCAAATTCCTGAGTTCTCATGCAAAAAGTTCTCGAGTCCCTTAATAAGAGAGAGCAATAAAAGGAGCGAAGGCAGGATCTTTTCCATACAGAGTGTTCCTGAAAGTTTTTTCCACTAGGCATCAGCTGTCTTGGCATCCAGCATTGGTTTTATTCATTGTTTTTTGTGTGTTATTAAAATGGCTTGCTAGACAGTTAGCTCACAGCATCCAACGTTATCTGCAAATCACCTCCTGTTTTCTGTGCGAAAACATCTGTCTTAGCTTTCTGCTTTCCCTGAACACTTAATTCCTCTAGCATATTTCTCCCCCTCCCCTTGCTCCCTCCCCACCCCCACCTCCCTGCTGCAAAGGAATGGTGGCTCATATGAGGTTATCAGAACCGTTGTGCTCTTGAATCTGAATAAAACCGAGCAGGGCTGTTTCTTTAACAATGGGGGCTTGGATTCAGTTCATAACCCAGATCTGGGCCCCACCCAGAAAAACTCTTCCAAGCCCTGGTGTGTTTTGGAAGCTTGGTTTCGTGGCTGGCTCTCTCACTGTAACAAACCAAATGCAAAATCCCACATCTCAAATTTTGGGGCGTGTGAAATTGCACATTCAGATCGGGTTCCAAATTTTCCAGCTTTCTAGTTGAAAGAGGAAGCATCTGGTAGTTGAGAATGCCAATTTAGGGTTAGATTTTCAATGGGTCTGGAATAGGAAATATCATGATCTCAAAAATTGTGTTCTATCCTAGAGAGGTTCCTATACCACGCCCATCACTGTGGCACCTGGTCCCTTTGCAGTAGTGCCGTAAGGGATGGGACTAGCATCTGTCACACTTTTTCTTTAATTTTTCTGTGGGACCAGAGACTCAAACACAATAAACTAGCTCTGACCTATGAGAATCAGAAAGTGAAACTGACTAAAAACGTGAAGTGAAATTGACCAGCCTGGTTTTACAGTCAAAAGTGAAAAAAATGTTAAGTACCTCAATAGCATCAGGGATGAAAGCCAGTTAGACACAGAGATTGCTAAATCCTGGTCTTTTGACTCCTGTTTATTCTTGTGGTGAGTGACGGAGCAAATAGACGCTCCCTTTTTAATACCATGTCCACATTTTTAACAAGTTCTGGTGAAAGTTTCACAGCCAGCATTCCAGGACCGGCTAGCTGACAAGCGCAGCTATGGGGATTTCTCATAGCTTGAAGGACAGTTCAGATAGGGGAGCATCACTGGATGATCTGAGAAGAGTGAGGTTCTCATTCCAGCTCTCATTCCCTGGGTGAGTCACTGCACCACTCTGTGCCTCAGTTTCCCCTTCTGTGCAATGGGGAGGATAACGTTGTCCTTGCTCCCGCAGACCTTGGGGAGGGTTAATTAGTTCATCTCTGAAAAGTGCTGTAAGCGCTTAGCATTGAGAGCTAAGAAGTGGCTAAACAGGGTGCTTAGGAGGGCATAGGAGGAGAGGCAGGCATGATACCTTTCCCTGCCTTACCGTTAAATCCAGTGCCAGATCAGAGGCCCTACGGGTGACACCTGTTGAATGGTATCTGATGGCATGTCGGGTGAAATGTCACTTTACAACCTGATCCAATTCCCAACAACCTTCACTTTTCCAAGCACCCCTGCCCTCCGCTCCCCCTGCCCCTTAAGGCATTAGCTTGGTGGAGGGGCAGCTGGGGACACACATTATCATGTTTTCAAGCCCAGAGATCTGGTTCTAAAGTGATTAGAGCTAATCGCTTTCCTCACAGACAAAAAGCCGCTGCGTGAAGTCTCCTGGCTTCTTTCCGCTCTTTGTATAATCTCCTCTGAAACCTTGATGAGGGATCGTCTCCCTCTTGATTCTTAGCTGAACCAGCAGGTTCATAGATTCATAGACTTTAAGATCATCCAGTCAGACTCCCTGCATAACTGTATCCTCAGCACTAAAACGCCCTTGAGCGCTAGCCTTGGGGATCAGGTGCTGCTGGAGCTAGGGGCTGCCCACGGCACAGGTCCCATCAGAGGAGTCTTTCAATGTCCCCTGGTTCCCAGACATGATTTGGTGGACGTTGTGATGGCTCCGCTATCTTGGAGATTAGGCCTGGTACGTCTGAGTGGTGGTGCTGACTGTTGGATTGCCGGTGCTGTAGAGCTCTGTGTCTCCAAAGGACAGGTGCAGTGTCCGTGTAGCCTGATCTCCAGCCTGGCTCAGTCCTACCCCAGAGAGAACTGTCTCAGGAGGTGAGAGGGGAGCCCAGAGGCTCATTCAGGCTTCAGCCGCCCTGCCCACTGGGATGGTGATGCACACTGCAGTGAGGGATCAATCTCCCCACGCCACACCCTGATCCCATGGATATTTGCAAAGTTAGGCCGGGCTGAGAAGGAAGGACCCAGGTCGGGATTACAGACAGGCTGGGGAGATGCTTCCTGAGGCTAAACGCATCCTCCTCCTTCTCCGCAGCAGCCCCTGCTCAGGTGACGTGATAGACATGCACCTTTGAAGTCCAGGGTTCTGGAGTGGCTCTTGCCGGGCTTGGGGGTTCCTGGCCAAGGCCGGGCTCATCAGAGAGTTGGCAGGGTGAGTGGTGAATAATTTGCAATGCCAGGGAGTTTGCACAACCATCAGTCAGCGAGGCCTGATTCTCAAGCAATGTACAGGGAGGTTGTGTGGCTTGGTGACCGGATCAGGTTTGGTTCAGGACACTTCGGGTCTATTCCCTCTCACCAGCCAAATGGGAAGTGGATCAGCGGGATAAGAACCTGGGCACAGTGACTGGAGAGAGAGACAACGGATGCAGCTAGGCCTTAGCGCTGAGATCTGGGGGTCCCTTGGGGTGGGGCGTTGGGATGTTGACCTGCTTTATTCCAGGCTATTTGACAGCGCTCCAACGAGCAGGCATTAGAAGCATTAGCTCCGTTATGGGCTCTTTGCATGGCAGAGATGCGTCTTGGCTGAGCGGTTGTCCTGCTGCCTGGCCGTGGCTTGTTGAATGCTCCCACGCCCTGGAGAGCTGGTGCTATTTCTAATCCCCCACTTGGTCACGACTGATTTGGGAAGCTAAAGGGGAATGCAGCGGGTGCAGCATATTTAGATCTCACTCAGCCATCTGAGCGAGTGCCACATAACGAGGAGCTGGAGACATCCCAACTAGATAAAAATACCAGAGCGCGGATTAGGGGCTGGTTGGCCAACAGCGGACAGAGCCAAAATCTCACATCTAGCATGACTACCTTAGAGTTAACAGAGCCTAATTCTCACTAAGGCCCACTCAACAATGTTCACAAATGGAAAACGTTTTTGGTTTGAGGCGATTGAAACGTTTCATTTCAATTTGGACCCTTTTCAACCTTTCTTTAGTATAAATTAAGTTCAATTTCGAACCGCCCAACCACAAACTTTTGTTCCAAGAGCAGCAAAATGGGAGATTATGAAACTTTTCCCCAAGGTTTTTTCATGTCGGGAAATTGGTGGAAACGGGCCCCTTCCCGACAGGTTCGGTTTCGGTGAATCAACTTTTTCTAGCAAAAAATCATTTTGTCATGAGATTCCCGGCCAGCTCAATATAAAAATGCACCTTGTTTTTGCAAGTGAGACATCCAGGGGTCCGGGGGAGCTGGTCTGATTTTGCCCAAGAGTAACTGACTGCAGAATCTGAGCCAGCGATGTGTAGTGTCAACCCCACGATTGGGGCGTTGATTTACATGGATGACTTTTTTAAAATAGGGAGTTGAATGTAAATAGAAATGTGACCAGGGGGTTTATTTTTAATAGCAACAAAAACATTTGTGGTTCTTATGGAAACAGTTGCACTCCCTACCGCCCCCCCGCCCCTAGTCATTTTGGGAACCTAAACATAAAAGCGCAAGACCCAGGAAGAGAAATTGTCTAATGGGACTGGATTCTGAATTCCCTTGCACCCTTGGTTGCCAGAGATGAGAAACCATAAGACCACCCGTCCTCCTACTTCTGAGAACCTGAACTCAGCAGGGGCACAACGGAGGAGGGGACCAGGGGCCCCTCCTTGGCCCCTGACCATAGCCAGGTGGCACCCCAGCAAAGCCTCTTCACTTGGCCACATAGGGGTGGCTGGCACAAATTTATGTGGCATTGTGACCTCATGCACCAGGTTGCAATGCCACTCACTCAGATTTGGCCTGGCCCCGCCTCCACCATAACGAAGGGGTGGCTGAAGCAAATGTGTCCCCCTGCCCCACTTTTTCAGTCCTTCCAGCATGGACCCACCCCCGCCAAAAACCCAGAGAAAAAGAACCACACGCAGGACAAAAAGTCAGTCTCTGCCCAACCTGGGCTCAGGAGTGTTTTGAGGGGGTTTAGAAGGAGGTTATTTTGTGGACGTTGACAGGGAGCTTCCCCCATTGGGGTGAGGAGGAGCAGAGGAGGAAGCACAAAGGGGCTCATCTGCCCATGCATCACATTGGCGACAGAAGCTGGGATCGTGGGTCGACATCTCGATGGTGCAGGAGAGATGCTAGGGAGGGAGGGGCCGGGCTGGGAAGGGTCCTGACTTCTGAAAGTGAAGGCAAGTAGCCGACGTTTGGTTCGATGGAGAAGAGGGAGCCAGTGGAAGGATGCAGAGAGGGGGCCAAGCAACAGGCCAGGAAAACCATCTTTTCAACAGCCTCATGAATGTCTCTGAGCGAGGCCACATGGCGTCTGTCCGGGCCAGAGAGGAGAAGGTTGCAGCAATTGAGATGCAGGATAAGAGCCTGCTTGGTCTGCTCCTCGTCAGGGCAGGGACTGTCCCTTGCTCTGTTCACGCAGTGCTCAGCGTGATGGGTGTCTAGGTGCCACCATCTGACAACAACCGGCGGTTGTCTGCAGCGTCTGTCCCAGGATATGAGAGAGACGAGGTGGGTGAGGTCATCTCTTCATTTGGATCCAGCTTCTCCTGGTGAAAGAGACAAAACTTTCATCTTCTTCAATCCAAATGCTTTTCTCTCTCACCAGCAGACGTTGGTCCAGTAAAGTCGAGGTTCTCAACCCTTTTCTCTCTGAGGGCCCCCCAAGATACTATTAAAAACTCGTCTCTGCCACAACAACTGTACTTAAATGCCAGGACCAGCGTTAGGGGGTAGGAAGCAGGGCAGCTGCCCAGTGCCCCACGCCACAGAGGCCCCCACAAAGCTAAGTTGCTCAGGCTTCATGGTGGGGCTTCTGCTTTCTGCCCTGGGCCCCAGCAAATCTAATGCTGGCCCTGCTTGCAGCCCTGCCTGAAATCTACTCACGGTCCCCCAAGGGACTCCGCACCCCTGGTTGAGAACCACTGCAATAAAGAATATTACCTCCCCCGCCTTGTCTCTCTCAACAATCACTAGAGGGAGGAGTACGTTCACCTGCAGTCCAGGGCCTGACCCCACCCTGCTGCACGCAAGTCCCATGGATGACAGTGGCGTTACACCAGCGCCGCTGAGATGAGGATCGGGCCCCACGTCTGCATCCAGTGCTGATGAATGCACAGCCACTCAGCCAGAGGACAGGCACAGAGGGACAGCACCCTGGATGCAATACACCCGAGACCTAGGGGGTTGGCAGCGAACGCATTGTTGGGACCAATTCTGATCTCACCGACCCAGGGCGAAATCCAGAGGGCCCCTATTGGCTTCAGTGGTGCTACCGTGTGAACAGAGCAGAGCTTATCAGGAAGTGCTCCAGGGACTGACTCGCTTCCCGGGTGGGTGCAGAGAGGGGTCACATGTAAGGGCGGGGGAGTCCCAGTGCTGGCCCATCTGGAGCACCTCGGCCCAAGGTGCGGGAAGACGATTTCAAGGCTGGGCGGTAAACGTAACAGGAGGGGTGGAAGGGGTTAAACTCCTAGTCCTGAGAGCGCTGGAGTCTCAGGGGAAGTGATCAAAGCTTTTAAATACCTCCATGGAAGCCATCTAAAGGAAGGATGGAATTAGCCTGGGTAAGGAGCAATGGCCCCAAGCGGAGGAAGGAACAGTTCGGTCTTTGCAGAGGGAGTTCTTTATCAGGACAGTTGAACAGCGTGCAGCCGTCCTCCCCCACAGCCTGGGGATGGGACCTCGGCCCTGCAGGGGCAGGGAATTCCGGGGGCGTGCAGGCTGCCGTTCTGCCTGGGGAGCATCACAGCCCCCCCTACTCTGCACTGGGGGAAATGGGGCACAGGGTGTACAAGGCGGTGTGTCCGTGTGTGCTGTGTCTCTGGATCAGGTATGCATCTCTGTGCATGGGAGCAGAAGTGGATCTGTGTGTGCTCTGTGTGTGTGTGTGTACATTTCAGCTTGCTGTGGGCCACTGGCTCCTGCTGTGCGGTGACCAACTTTGTCCCACTGGCTGCAGTGCGTTGCCAGCCGTCCAGATTCCTGCCACAAAACACAGAGGCAAGCGCCAAGAAAGAAGCCCTCAGTCCGGGCTGACAGCATCCTGCCTGGAGGGGCCAGGCTTTCCCCCAGGATCCTGGCATAGGGTGGGTGGATTCTCCTAGACATTGCTCTGGGTAGAACCAGAGGGCAAAGTCTCAGGGTTGTGCTGAATTTTGATCTAACAGAAAGTCCTTATTTCAAAGGTTGGGGGCGCTGGTGGGAGAGCCGAGCTTGTGTGTTGCACTGCTCAGGCCATCCCTGGATGGGACCTAGGATGACTAGATGTCCCGATTTTATAGGGACAGTCCTGATTTTTGGCTCTTTTTCTTATATAGGCTCCTGTTACCCCCACCCCCTACCCCCGTCCCGGTTTTTCACACTTGCTGTCTGGTCACCCTAACGGGACCATCTGGGAAAGCAGCAACCTCGACTTTGGTTCTTGGTTGCCTGATGGGCCCTGGCTCTGGGGCGAGGGCTGGATGGCTCAGGGGGTTGAGAAGGGGCTGCAGCATCCATCCCCCTCGGTTACCCGTTGGGCCCCAGCCCGGAGCAGCAGTAGCCAGCAGCAGCGACAGTCAGGTGCCCTTGTTCTCGAACAGGTCGGGTAGGTCCAGTTCCCGGGGAGCCGAGCGCTGGTGAGGGTGGCTGTAGTTGGTGCTAATTGCCCCCCAAGGGTTGAACTGGCCCGTGGAGACTGCACACGAGATCTTAGCCCCTGGGCCCCATTTCTGACGACCTTGTGGGATGTCAACAAGAGGCAACCAATCACGAGCAGCTGCTCTTGAGCCGGGGTAGGTCAGAAGCTGGTTCCGTCCCCAGGAGACCCCGTCCCCAGCCCAGGCCTGGATCCTCTGGAGGGTGTCTCAGTAAAGCCCATGTTGGAGATGGGATGAGCCCGTCCCATCCAGTCTGCTGAAGGGCCCCGCACTGGAGCAACTCTTGTGCTCGATATTTCCCAGCTGCTGTTCAGGGTTCCTCAGGAGAGCCGCTCTGCCGTCGCCGAGATCTCACGGTCTGGAAGTCATCCCTGGGATCTAGCCTGGCCTCAGCTTTATCCGGGTGATGCCCATTCGTATCCTCTCCTTCCCTGGGGCATGGGTCACCGAACTCACTGATGGCATTTTAGGTGTGGAATTCCAAAGGAGATTAAGGGAGTCTGGTGCCTAACTCTCACTTCAGTGGGATTTGGGTGTCCGATTCCTGTAGGTTCATGTGAAAATCTCATGCTATGTAAGCACGCATCCCATTGAAACCCTCCCTCTATGAGGGGCAGCCACACTGAATGACAGCCGTTGCACTAAGAGGCGTGACAATGGATAGACGCGTACCCTCTGATAATCGCAGCTGCCATTAGCGGGGCACCAGTTCTTGGGATTTTATTGGGTGTCTTGCGAGATTTGTCATTTTCCTTAAAGGCCCAGCTCCTGGAGTCAGGTGATGATGAGCTCTCAGCTTTTATTTCAATAAGAAAAGACTTTTCCTAACCCTCATTGTTGGAGAGAAAAGCTGAAACATGTAACTCCCCAAAAGGCTGTAAACCCAGAAAGGAAATAACAAGATCCCTGACTTCATTATTTTTTTTCAATCTCATGATTTTTTGAAGGCCTGTCTCCTGGCGTTGGGGGCTGGCAATGCTGCACCCGAGCTGGCTGGGAACCTTACAATAGCCTCAGGGTTATCAATACCATCCTCCTTCTCTGAAAGCATAGGCCTCTGCCACCTGGGCTAATGAAGAATCCTCACTGCAGTGTGGCATCTAAGACACAGAGCGAGCAGTTCCCAGTTCTTTCCAGCAGAGAGCCGTGGTGCACCCACATTTGCAATGATGCTTCCGCCATGCAGCTGGTTCTTTGATTATAAAATGTCCCAAAGGGATTCAGTGTTAGATTTAAGAACAGAGCCACCCTTAAAACCAGAACTGCCTGGAGGCGTGGTCAATATTTAAGGTGGAGGTAAAGGGCTTATACAGCAATTGACTTTTGTCTCTTACTATTTTTATGCAGGGAGGCAAGGACGCCTTAAAAAGTCCTGGGACTCTCAGGACAGCTCAGATGCTGAGAGGAAGAGGAGGTCTTCTGAAGAAGTAAAGCAGGGAGCTTCCACCTCAAAGGAAGGAACTAAGGCAGGATGGGGTCTGTTTATGGAGGCTGGATGAGCAGGTAAGGAGGGATAGTCCCTGAGCTTCTTTGTAGGTTTAGATATGGTGGGGGTAGGGAAGAGAAAGACCTGGCATCTGATGTACAGGGACTTCAGTCAATCTGTGGAACTCACTGCTGCAGGAGGTAGCCTCAACCGCTGCTCAGTTTATTTTTGTGGCTTGCTGTGTCCATAGGGCTACAGCCATTTCATCCCTCACTTTACAGCTAGAGGGATAGCACACCCAGTGAGTCAAGGGCAGAGCCTGGAATAATCTATCTGAGCAACTCACTGTCTGCAATGCATGTATCTCACAATACCCCGGGAGGCAGGGCGGTGCTTTTCTCCCCATTGCACAGATGGGGAAACTGCAGCACAGAGCAGCTAAGAAACTCGCCCAAGGTCACACAGAGAGGCTGTGTCAGAGCAGGGAGTTGAGATAGTGTCTTAATCACTGGACCATCCTTCCTCCTGTGCTCTCTGCCTCGCAGCCTGTGTCCTGTTCACTGGCCCATGCATGGAAGCCGTGCGAGCTCAGATAACATGGTTAATCAGATCTCAGGTTTCAGGGCAGCGAGTGACCACCTGCTGGGGTCAGGCGGGAATTCCCTGCTTCCTCACTTCCCCATGTTCCGTGCCGCACAGGCATCCAGGTGCAGTGTGGAATGTTTTTTACTTCCTTTGTCTGGAGCATCAGGTCTCGGCCATTGCCGGAGGCAGGGATGCCAGACGTGACAAGCCGACAGTCTGATCTGCCGGGGCAACTCCTCTCTTCTGCCTCGCCCAGCTCCTACTTACTGGGTGTTACCAGGCGACTGGGGTCAGAAAAGTGACAACTGATGTCCCCTTCTTATCCAGACATCGGCGTGCGAGTGTGTGCACATGTGGGGATGCATGTGTGTATACACGTGTGTATATGTGTGCACATGTAGAATCAGAGCTCCTTTAGTGACATGGATGAGTACTTATCCTGCTAGCCCCCTGGAGCCATCTCAGCTCTGGGGGAGGGAGCTGGCATTTGTCTATTCCCATTAGCCCAGCCCAGCTTCAGGATCAGGTGGATTCAGTTCTGGCTTAGCCCCTCGGGGTCAGGGTTACGCACAGGATGGCACGTAAACCACACAGAGTGTGGCGTGGTTCTTATGAGCCTGGGAGAAGGTGTGGGGCTGGTGGGTAGAAAGCCCGTCCTTTTATTTGGCAGGCAAGCCAGCCAGACCGAGGATCTGAGACATGATGAACGTGGGTCCGCCCGCTGTTGAGGCCGTCCCCCCACCCCCAAGAGCAGAAGGATGCTCCCAGCCGTCTGGGTTTGCAAGGCAGGGGATCCCAACCGTTCACAGGGAATTTTAGAACATTAATTGGACACACAAGCTGGCCAGGTGCTAAATGCTCAGTCCTGGCCCCACAGAGCGTAACGTGAGGGCCCTAAACAGACCAAAAACCAGGGTGAAGGGAAGAAGGTAAAAATCAGGGGACAATTAATAGGCTCATACGGCCACTTAGAAAGCTCCTGATCCAAAGCCCATTGAAATCACGGCAGATCAGTCGGTCCCTGGGGCTCTGGATTGACTCTAGGGCACGGACACATGGGGGTGGCTCCCCTTTAAATCTCACTTCTCGTAAGGTTTGCAGGAGAAGTGAGTTTTATGAGGGGATTGGAAGTGAGGCCAAGGCAGTGGCAGTTTTGTGGATAGTGTCCTATTATGTAGGGGCAGCCTAAAAGTCTGAGCGCATGCTCCCGTCTCTCCCTCTGGGGGCTGGTGCAGCGAATGGATAAAAGCCCGCTACTGTTGCTAGCTAGTGGAGTTGCAGCTATAGCATGAGACTGTGCTGCAGCTCCTAGGTTTGATTTTGCTGGTGACCTGTGGTGGCATCAGTTCTGGAACGGGATGGGGACGTGGAAGGAAACCGGCCCACACCAATGTATTCGCACTGTTGCCGTGGCAAGGACACAAAATGCACCGAGAAGGGACCATCAGTGAAGCGAATTCAGCTCACTTCTGCATCAGGGAGGTGGGAGCTTCCCTGCCCTGACCCTGGTGCCCAGCACAACGCCCGTCCCTGCGAGATGAAAGGGGCAGCCATGCCTCCGGCATTGCTCGGAGCAGAGGGGCCCGTGGAGGGGCCACGGATTAAGCTAGAGCCAAGAGACTGTGCCCACGGGGAGCTACGACGCCAGGCATCCCACGCTCCATGTCAGGCCGAGATCGAGCACCACATTGCACGCGGGGACCTGTTCGCTGGCGAGCCCCTGCATGGCCTGAGGCTGCCCCAAGCTGAGTTGGTCGGCTCCACAATGTCTCCTGGTGCTCAGATGGCGACCCAGATAGTGTCCGCTGGCCTCCTAGCTTGGGATGTGGCCTTCCTTGCCTGCATTCCTTCTCCGCTAGCTCCCTTCACGTTCCTGGTAAATGTAGTGAAACTTCCCCTGACAGCCTGGAAGGCCCAGCTCTAGCCAGGATGGCTAGCAGAACTGGGGCCAGATCCTCAGCTGAATCTGAATCTGCATGGGTGTAAATGACAACGCAGGCTGCCGGGCAGTGGAGCAGGAGACCCAGGGAGTTTCTGCGAGCCGATGTTTGTCTCTGAGCCTGACTCTGGTCACACTTAAACTGGGGTAAATCCAGAGTGACACCATTGTCAGTAGGTCACAGTCTCAGCTGATATATATTGGCTGCAGCTTTCTGGACATCAGTGGAGCTGCACCAGTTTACACCAGCTATGGATCTGGCCCAATATGGATTTAAACTGGTGTAACAGAGAAGAGAATCAGGCCTCCTCTTTTTACCTTCAGCATCCAGGCGGCAGAACAGAAGCCTCTAGAGGCTTCTGCGTGCATTTAATTAGACAGCTGCAGAACGTAAGTTGCAACAGTGTTTCCTCTTTCTCAGAGGCCAGATTCTTTTAGCTAATTGGATGAGTTCTACTCAGACCCTGTGCTACCGTCCTGAGCTGTTTAACCCAGGAGCAGCTGGATTGCAGGGGCATGTGAGCAGCGGCGAAAGGGCTGGTGCCTGAGCGCAGAATGGAGGTACACGGGAAATGTTCTGGCATTGACTTCCTAGTGGGAGTCCTGCTATGGGGCTAGGAGTCAGTGCGTGGTGAAGGGAGGCATGTTGCGATACAACATCAGCAGCCATTTGGGACACTTGAACGGTTTGTGGTTTGGGTTGTGAGACGCAGAGATCTCAGCTCCACATTGAGGCATGAACCAGTGTGGGCCCAGGGGTGCGTCTCAGGCTGGGAGCAGATGAGACGCTGAAGAAGGTGCCTTCTCCAGAGGAGTTCAGGGCCAAGGGCTGCAGCTACTTAATTCCAACCCTGCCGAGGCAGTGGAGCGGCTCCCGGGAGCTCTCTCGAACAAACCGACCTTTCAGATCACGGCTCGACGCTCCTGCAGCTCCCCGTCCAAGCCGGAGGAAACAATAATAAACACAGAGCACGAGAGAGTTCATCTGTGTCGACAGCGCTTGAAAAGACCAGCAACCTTCAGCCCTCTTGGCTTGCACCTGGCTTCCGGCTGGGATCTGGGCTTTGCCACCAGTTCACTGCCAGAGACCATTGCACGAAGCTGAACGAGATCTAACAGGGGTACCTCGGTGGGGATAGAGGGGAGGGTTCGGTTGGGATAAGAGCCCCAAGAAGTCAATCTGAGGCACTGAATTTAAGACTTTAATCTGAATCAGAATTAGAATCTGAATCTACTCTGAATCCAAACTTTTATTCTGACCATGAATAATTTCCAAAGGGTAGAGGTGCATTCACCAGCCCTGGCAATTTTAAAATTGGATGTTGTTCTAAAATACATGCTCGAGTTCAAACAGGATTTAATACAGGGCAGTTCTCTGCCCTGTGTTATACGGGAGGGCAGATGAAAGAATCAGAGTGGTCCTGTCTGGCTTTAGAAGCTAGGATCCGGTAATCAAAGACACACATCTTAAATTGAATCTGAATGAATCAAATTTGAATCCTGCATCTTAACTGGAATACATTTAAAATGAATTGTTGCTGGAGTCAGAACTTGATTCTTAGTCTTCATTTGAATACATCTCGTTTGAAGTTTACTTTGAATAAATGTAATCTGAATTTTACTCTGGAGTTGGATTTTAGATTCTGATCCTGTACACGTTTCCACAAGAGCTTCGTTTTATATACGTGGACATTCCCATTGAAACGAACGAGACTGTAAAATTAAATGGGCGTAAGAGTTTGCAGGGCCAGCCCTTCATCTTAATTTGAACTTTAATCATTTGAGTCAGCATTTTAATACATTTGAGCTGAATCTTAATCTGAACTGTAATTAGAATTGCAGGATATTTTAATATGAGTTTTAGAGCTAAAACATCAAGAGTGCCTAAGTGATTTTGGAGCCTATATTACATTGGTATTTAAACTCCTAAATCAGGTTACATCTACACGGCAAAGCAAATCCTGTGGCACTGAATCTCAGAGCCTGGATCAATTGACTTGAGCTTGCGGGGCTCAGGCTGCAGGGCTACAAATAGCAGTGTAGACGCTCCCGTTTGGGCTGGAACCCGGGCTCTGAAACCCAGTGAGAGGGGATGATCTCAGAGCCCAGGCACTAGCCGGAGCAGGAGCGTCTACACTGCTGTTTTTAGCCATGCAGCCTGAGCCCCACGAGCCTGAGTTTTCCTTTGCAGTGTAGACGTACCCTCAGGTGCTTTTGAAAACGTTGCCCTGAGTCAATTTAATTGGTATCTGACTCACTCCTTGACCAGACTGATTTTAACCCAGCACCCTGAGCTCCGGATCCCACATTTGCTGGGCTCTGGCTGCAGGCGCTTCCCCGAACAACCGAGCAACGCAACCGCCTCAGCTCCCTGGGCTGCCTTCGGGGCCCCATGCTGCCGCCAGCTCTTGCTGGGGGAAACACGGAGCCTTGAACTTGGGGCTCGGTGGGCAGATGTGCGAATCCTCCTGGAATGTCTGCGCTGGTTTCGTCCGCCACCAGAGACCTTGGATAGGGGGTCGGATTCCCTTTAAGCAGAGCTTTTCCGGTCTCCTTTGCACAGCGACTTTTCCCCCAGTGCTGCCTGTGGCCACTGGCCGTGTTCCTCCAGTCTGAAAATACCCCGTGCCCTTGACTGGGCTGGGCTGGCTTTCCCAGGCTGCTGGCTGAAGGAATGCTGTGGAAGATGCACCCTCTCCAGCTGGTTAACCCCTGGGGCCTCGGCCGGCTCCTCTGGTCGACGTGTGCGGAGGATGAGGAGTCTCACCCCGCATTTCCCAGGCCGGGGATGCTGCAGAGGCAGCTCCGGGCCAGACACCGTGGGCAAGGCGCTGGGGCTTCATCCAGCCCTCCCTTGGCTGCAGCAGGAGTCTCAGGCCCCGGTCAGCATTACCCCAGACACTGGCCGACAACTTGATGACGGCCCCTGACGCGTGACGTGGCCTGGCCCAGCCCAGGTTTACTCTGCAGTCACCCGCACAGCTGGCTGCTCTTGACATCCCCTCGCTGTGTTTGCTGCCTCCCCGGTGCCATTTGTGCCACCTGGATGTGAAACCACATGCTCTTTTGCCCGCCGCCCCTTAAACCCAGCCTGCATGTTGTGACCGCCCTGCTCGAGTCACCCCAGAAGCCGGATCTCCTCTCTGTTCCTGGGGAGTCCAGAAAAGGGTCAGGAATTCCAGACCCCAAAGACCAAATAATAGACTGGGAGGGGCCCTAGGCCTAGATCTCCCATCGCCACCCTGATAGATGACTGATTGCCACTTCCCTGACGCTGCTTCTACCAGGATTTCACTGGGAATGGCCTCTCCACAGACCCCTCTGTTGTGATCGCACTAGCCACGGCCATGCTCCCGGAGCAGACACTGCTGGGTCGATGGAAGGATTCCTCCGTTGACCCAGCTCCAGCCTCTCGAAGAGTTGGGGGGAAACCTCTTCCCTCGCTGGTGGGACAGTCTAGACTATGGTGCTACAGCTGCTGTGCTGGAGCCGTGCTGCTGTGGGGTGGATGTACCACTCATCCTGCTGTCCCTGGGGCCGAGACACGGGCTGAGGGTGCTGTCAAGGAGCAGGTGTCTTGGAAGAAGGACGGGCACTGATTTACTATTCTATTTCGTGTGGTCTCGTCTAGCTTCCCCCCACCCGGTCTTTCGTCTAGTCACCGTGATGATGCCTCACCCGTATTTTATGTCCGGAGAGTGCCACGTGCTTTGCAAAGGAGGGCGATAATCTTAGCCCCATTTTAAAGAAGGGGAAAACTGAGTCATGGAGCAGGGCTGGGACTTGCCCGAGGTCATTCGGCAGTAGAGCTGGGACTAGAAGGCAGGTCTTCTGGCATGCTAGCCGTGAGGGCGTGATGCACTCCTGCTCTCTTGGGAGGAGCAGTTGGCTTTGTAACGTCCAGCCAGCCAGGGACAGGCCGCAGCTCCCCGCTCACTGCACTGGAGCTGCGGCCCCCTCCCGCAACCCCTGGGCGAAGATGTGCTGTCCAGACTGGCCCTCACTCGGTTATGTTAACAGCCGCCCCCGGCTGACTCAGGGTTCACGAGCAGTTCGGCTTCCCGTTTTCGTGCTGAAAGGAGCGAGGGGGCTCTTCCTGGAGAGGAGCGGGGCCTTTGAGCACGGACGAGTGGGTCGGAAAGACGATGAGTCGCTATTTCGCTGTTTGGAGGAGAAAAAAGAGACAGAGTGAGAAGATGCTGGGCCAATTTCTGTGAACTCATCGTCCGGGAGGAGAGAGGATGACTCAGGAGGCAGCAATGGAGTATAACTAGGTCACTGTTTCAAATGGGAGCCCCCATTCAGATAGTTCTGGGGTGCATGGGCAAGGGGGGGGTCTTTGCTGGTCTTGGTTTGTGCCCCCCTCCAGAGTATTGGTAGGTCTGTATGCTCCGGGGTGGTGCCTGACGTTGGACGTGGTCTCCCCCCCCAACCCCGCTTTCAATTTTTTGGCAGTGACGCCCGCGGGAATTGGGAATACGGGACCTTTTCATCTCCAGGGCGCTGGTTCGTCTCCAGTGCTGGTCAAGGAGTGTGGCGGGACTGGGGTAGGGAGCTGCTTGCTACTCGGATGCCAGGTCAAACCCCTCCCTCCCCACCCCAGGCGGCTTGGGAATGGGAGGTGGCTCAAGGCTCTGGGTTTAAATCCAGCCTGGGCTGCTAGCAACACAAAATCGTGGCCAAAGTGTTACTGAGTTGGAGGTGCTTTTCTGAGTGCTGCTTCGAACGCCAGAGTCCTCGAGGGGTTTGTTATTGTAGGGTTGCTCATGGGCATACCGGTCTGTTGTCTTCTGGTTGCTCCTGGGTGTTGGGGCTGCCTATACAGGCTTGTTGTTGGCGAGTTGCCCATGAGTACACGGGCAGCACGTGCAGGTTTATTATGGTAGGGTTGATGGGGCAGGATGCTTTGCTTTTATGGTTTCCCAAACTCCAAGGCCAACAGGGACCTTGTGATCCTCTAGTCTAATTTGGTATTGTAGGTTGCTGTTGAGTGCTGGGGCATTGGCGCTGGTGGAGGAACAGGGCATCCTAGCCACAAGGCAAGAAAGCATCGCTGCTCTTGCTTTGGGTAAAATCTGTACAACAGATTACACGGGCCAATAGCAGAGACGCATGGAGGAGGCTGGCCAGCCCGGAACAGCCACTGAGCCTTAGCAGCTGTGAGGTGTTGGGATAAGGGGGGCTGTCCAGGAGAGTGAGGGGTTAATGGAGACGGAGCAGCAGGGTGGGCACCTCCTCTTGCTAACGGCAGCGTCTCTGGTTTCTCTCCAGGCTTTGCGTGCCTGGACTGGCCCTGGCTCTGGCCCTGCTGATGGCCCAGCTCTGCCAAGGCAGCAGGAAGGTGAGTCACCAGACCAAGGATCTTACAGCTGGGTAGGGGGGCGGGTTGGTGGGGTGGGGGAGCAGCTTGGGAAGCACGAAGCTTGTCCATGAGTGATCTCACCAGCCCCAATGTCACATGTGCATCGCCACTTCCTGGAGTCACAGGCCTCATCACCAGCTAAAAAAGCATCAAGGAACTTGGCTGGGGCATCTCTCTTGGGGTCTGCTGCTGGGCTAACAGGGATACACCCCCTCTCCTGGAGCCAGGCTGGCCCCGCAGGGCTAATGGGGATAGATCCCGGCCCCCTCCCCCGGAGCCGGGCTGGGACGCTAGGCAGGGTTGTTGACCAGGGCCGCCCCGGGGGGGGACAAGAGGGGCAATTTGCCCCAGCCCCCGGGCTCCGCAGGGGCCCCCACTAGAGTTTTTTGGGGCCCCTGGAGCGGGGTCCTTCACTCACTCCGGGGGGCCCGGAAAACTCTTGCAGGGCCGGGCCCCCAGAGCTTCTTCCGCTCCCGGTCTTCACCGGTGGGAGGGTCCTTCCGCTCCGGGGCGGAAGGACCCCCCGCCAGCGAATTACAGCCAAAGCGGGATCTGCCGCCTAAGTGCAACCCAGTCTTCGGCGGTAATTTGGCAGCGGGGGGCCCTTCCGTTCCGGGACCTGCTGCTGAAGTGCCCCGAAGACCCACGGCGGGGAACCCTGCCACCAAATTACCGCCGAAGAGCGGGCTGCACTTCAGCGGCGGATCCCGCTTCAGCAGTAATTCGCTGGCGGGGGGCCCCCGCCGCGGGTCTTCGGGGCACTTCGGCGGCAGGTCCTGGAACGGAAGGGCCCCCCCGCCGCCGAACAGGGCCAGCTCTAGACATTTCGCCATGCGAGGGACGCCCTGCCGCTTGCCGGTCCCACGACTCCGGTGGACCTCCCGCAGGCGTGCCTGTGGATGCTCCACCGGAGCCGCGGGACCAGCAGACCCTCCGCAGGCACGCCTGCGGGAGGTCCACCGGAGCCGCCTGCCACCGACTGCCCCAGGCCCCCGGAATCCTCTGGGCGGCCCTGTTGGTGACCTGGAGACCTTTCTCCTGGAAAGCATTGGGGAGGTGCCCCTAGGAGGCGCCCTCCCTTCTGTGGGGGTGACGCCAAACGTGCTGGCTGCACCTGGTCAATCACAATCTCCTGGTGCTTTTTGGGGGGTTGTACTGGCCAGTCCCAACTGGAGGTAGATGATGTTCTCTCTCCATGACCCTCCCTTGGGGCTGGGTCTGTTGTACTCCAGCACTGCATTGCCTGGGGTGTTGCTGTGGGCTGTTAAACAGCTGCCATGTTCTGCCCCAGAAGTGGCTAATAATCAGGCAAACCAGGAGCAAGTGGGAATGGTGGGGCAGGGATAACTCCCTGGGGCCTGATTTTCAATGATGCTGAGGCTTCTTTATGCTATTCAGGTAGGAAACATTCCCCTGAGAGTATCAGAGGGGTAGCCGTGTTAGTCTGGATCTGTAAAAGCAGCAAAGAATCCTGTGCATCTGAGGAAGTGGGTATTCACTCACGAAAGCTCATGCTCCAAAACATCTGTTAGTCTATAAGGTGCCACAGGATTCTTTACTGCTTTTACATTCCCCTGAGAAAGCCCTCATCCCAGGGCCTCCCTGGCATAAGCATCCGGCACTCACCCTGCTCCCAGCCCCCTGCATAGCAGGTGGATCTGGGATGTTGCTCGAGCGCATTGTGCTCTGACTAGTCTCTGCTTCCCCCAGCCCATATGAGGCTGTGAGAAGCAGAGCATGAGTTATTAGAGCAACCTCAGGGCTGCTCTAAATTACACCGAGGGCCAGACAAGGCCTTGTGTGCAGGGGTCACAAGTGTAGTGGAAACTCACAGTGTTGCCACAGCAACTGGGGGGTGGGGGGTCTCCTGGGTCAGGACTCCTGGGTTCTATTCTCAGCTGTGAATGGGGAGTGGGGTCTATCTGTTAAAAGAAGGTGGGTGAGGAGTCAGGACTCCTGGGTTCTATTCCCAGCTAGGAATTGGGGGAGATGGGGTCTAGTGGTCAGAGTAGGAGGGGTGCTGGGAGTCCGGACTCCTGGGTTCCATTCCTAATGCTGGAAGGGAGTATAGTGTAAGAGTCAGAGCACCTCCCCACCCACCCGATCCCATCCCTGGAGGAACAAGTAAAGCTCAGGTCCTAGGTTAACCAGTAGCAGAGGAAGGTACAGAAATAAGTGGGAGAAAGAGGCTTAAGATTCGTGCCGGATTCTGCCCTGGGATTTGCATACACCATGGGAGCTGCATGCACGCGGCACCGAACAGGGACGGGAGTGCACTAAGTGAGCGAGGTGGGCAGGTTCTCCGGGCAAAAGGCCTCTTCCTTTCACCAGATTCTCCGTCTGGGGGGTGTGCGGGCAGCCTGCATGTCAGGGCTGCCTGTGGGCTGGAGGAGAGGCCGGGGCAGGGGCGACATGTGTTAAAACACAGCATCACATCACGGACAAAGTCCATGAGAAGCGGGATGCTTGGGGGGAGGGGAGCTTCCGAACCACGGTCATCGAGGAAATTCCCAAAGAGCCGAGCCAGCACGCAGTGTTCTCCCTGCAGCCTTGGTGTGTTGCAGTGAGCGCTGGCGGGGGCAGGAGCAGCATCTTGTCCGTGTTAGGCGTTTACAGCCCGTGGAAATTAGCAGCAATCTGGGCTGAGGGCGAAGCCAAGCGCTCTGGGGGGTGGGGTGGTTCTGCATGTGTTTATCCGGGGCAGCATTGCTAACCTGGCTGTGTGTTGCAAAACGGAGCTTTTCCTGGCTCCGCCGAGCAGTTCCCATCCCCCCGCCAGCCCTTCCTGCACCAGTGTCCTTAGGCATCAGAGGCCCCTGCTCAAAAGCCAAGTTGTGAGCCGACGTTCACCCTTTGCCCTGCACGTTGTGCCCAGTCAGTGAGCGCCACACGCAACTGTGCTGATCTGCTGGTGTTCTGCGCCCACTTGGGCACAAGGCCGCACAAGGTGCCAGAAGTCAGAGGATCGGGCCCTCGGGTGGGGGAGTTTGGGATTTGGAGCGGCGGGCCCTGCCGCTAGGGGTTTGCGGCCGAGGCTTGGGGACAGCGGAGCAGGGGCTCCGGGCGTCACTCAACAGCTGGCTGTCATCCTGCCTGGAAGCCCCCCGATGCAGCCATCTCCTTCGCACATGGTCTCAGCGTTCAACTGTTACTGACTCAGGGCAGGGCAGGGGCGAGCACTCTGGAGGTGAAAGGCTCCCTATCTTGTTCCAAGCCCTGAAGTCAACCAGATCCTTGCATGCAGAAGCAACCCAGAGAAGAGCTGATTAATAATCCAATAAAACAATCCCTAGCTCATCTCACCAGCAGATCTTAAAGCGCTTTGCAAAAGGGGTCGGTATGAGTCCCCACTTTTTACTGCGGGGGAAACCAAGGCACGGCCTGGGGCCGTGACTTGCACCAGGTCACCCCGCAAGCAGGGAGTAGATCCTGCATGCCAGGCCAGTGCTCTGCCTACTACGCCACAGGATTACGGTAGCATTGAAAGCCCCCAACTGGGCACTGCAGAGATACAGAGTGCAAGACAGTCCCTGCCCTCTTGCTCACAGTCTGAACAGCCAAAGGGGAAACTGAGGCACAACAGCCAGCAGGTCAGTGACAGCGCTGGGACTAGAATGCTGTAAGCAGCTGCCCAGAGTCTTTGTGTGAAGGGGCAGCGGGGCTGTATCCAGGCCTGCCCCCACTGCTTATACTGCGCTGGCAGCTACGCTTCCGAGTGCAGGAAAGGCTCTGAGGCATCGTGGGCCTGAGCCCCAGCAGGCGTAAATCGGCTTTGCTCCAGATTGACTCCAGTCGAATGGCGCCCGTTGACGCCAGCAGCAGACTTGGCCCTCGGCTCTCAGCCTGGCTGTGTTGTTCCTTAAGGTGCTGTTGTTCTTGGAGAGGAAGGAGAGGGGGCCCCAAATCTTTTGAAATCTCATTCCCTCCACCCACCTCCACTGCTTCTCCAGGAGCAGATGAAAGTGCCGGGTGCAGGGCGGCTGGGTCCCTGGCGTGGAAATCCTGGCCTGGCCTGCTGGCACTTTCCAGCGTCCCTGGACATGAAAAGAAAAACGTGAGAAATTTCTGATGTGGACACAGGGGCCTGGATGGGCTCGTGGGGGGAGGCTGTTTGATGAGGGCTCTAGATTACTGGGTTGAATGCAGCCTGGAGTGTTACTGGGGGACAGTCATTACACCCATCTGGCAGCTGTTTGCCATTGGCCTGCATGGAATGAGTTGCTAGCTCTCAGCCTAGGGCCAGTGTTGCATAGGGGCTAGAATAGTGGCGTAGGACTCAGGAGACCCAGGTTCTGCCCCTTGCTCTGCCTCAGTTTCCCCATCTGTCAAATGGTGATGTGATCCTGACCTGCTTTGCACTGTGCTTTGAGATCTCCTGATGAAAAGCATTCTACAAGCGCCAGAGGTCATTGATGCTTCCCCTGAAGATGCTGAGCCTTAGCAGAATCTCCTTTCGATGACTGAGCTATAAAAAAAATACATAGCCCCCCGCCCCGGTGAAGCTAGCGGGCTGCAGCCAGGCTTGCTGGCTGGCCACTAGAGCAGAGGGTGTGGGAGGAATGTTTGGAGGGGGCAGTGGCAGTGCTCTGCTTTGCACTGAGTGGGTTTAACAGCCCTCCCTATGATACCTGTGCCTTTAGTAAAATCCAGCCAAGCACTATCTGTCTCCGAGGCACTCCTGAACCAGGCCAAATATTTTAGCAATCGATGAGCACGTTCGTTTTCTTAATTTCCTTTTTTGGCTAACGATGAGCCCTCCAGGCCAGGGGCCTTTGAGATGTTGTAGCGAGGAGGAGCGAACAGCTGGGCAGCGATAAAGTCCCCAGCCTGCTCCCCACAGCTGGGCCCGCCCCGCCTGGCGTGGGATTGTCCCTCTGTCTGAGGCACCCGGGAGAGGCCAGGCTAGGCAGAGCCAGCTGAGGTGGGGGGGTACAGGGAAGGGCCCTGCGTTAAGCAGCAAGGAAACAAAAGGAAATGCTGACTGGGCAGGTCTGTGCCCCTCAACCCAGCTGGCTTCCCTTCAGCCCCGTCTTTTGGCTTCTCTTCCCCCTGCTCTGGTCTCTTCCCAGGTACCAACTGTCCTGCTCCCGGATCCAGGAGGCTCTATTTGCCCAGATCGTTCCATCTGTCCCAGCCCCAGAGACCTGGGCCGAAGCTGCCCCTTGGGCACCCAATGCCACCCCTGAGCCCCGGCTGCTGGGTCAGGCGTTACGCTGTGTAGAGGGGGTGAAGCCCCTGGTCAGATGCTCACGGGGGGAGGTGGGGGCCTGAGCCCGCGCCAGCGGAGTGGATGTCCTCTGCTGTTAAGAGCCATGGCCAACCGGAGGGTGTGAGAGCCCAGCTGGTGCGGCAGCGTCACCTCGGCCTGGAGCTGGGGACAGGCCCCTCCTGAGGGAGCCCCCGGTGACCAGGCCATCTCCTTGTGCCCTTGCAGGTCCCTCAGCGGACGTCTCGGCAGGTGCCCGAGGAGGATGAAGCTGGCAACCAAGTGGCGGGTGCCTGGAGCAGCTGGGGCCCATGGTCATCCTGCTCCCAGCCCTGTGGGGTGGGGGTCTTGGAAAGGGTCCGCACCTGCCTGCCTCCCTATCAGCGAGCCCCCTGGGGGGGCCCTCATGGCCCACACACGTATGCCCAGCCCCTGTACCCAGAGGAACGGCCCAATCCTTACCCGCCCAGGCCGTCCTACCCCCTTCACACTGATGGGGAGTCGAGGGCGCCTCTTTCCCCACCGGGGCCTGCCCTCCCCCTCCACCGTGGCTCTGCCCGCCCCCTCCACAGCGGGTCTGCCCTCCCCCTCCACAGCAGCCCCAGCCACACCCGGGCGGCCCCCCCTCCTGCCCGCTATGGGCCCCAGAACAGGTACATCCGCCACGAGTCCTTCCCCTCCGAGCAGCTGCCTTTGTCCCCGCTGCGGGATGCCTCCTCCCCGCACTCCAGCCGCAGGAGGGACCCCGCCCTCGCCCCCGGTGCCCCAAGGCAGGAAGAGGACCCGTCTGGCAAAGCAGGAGCCTCCAGCCGCGGCCTGACCCACTCTTCGCGTCGGCTGCGCCACCCGGATGCCCCTGCCACCTCCAGCCCAGAAAGGCCCTTCAGACGCAGCAGCTCGGCACCGGCACAGCTGCCTGCCCAGGGCTCACTCCCCCTCTTCAAACCTGAGCGGCGGGGCAGCCACGAGGCGGGCGGTGCAGCCCGCAGCTCCCGACACGGTGCCCTCGGGTCCAAGTGGGTGGTGTCCCCGACGCAGGAGTCCCGTGCCACCAGGAGGTGAGAGCCAGGGTCCCCTGTGGCACAGCTTGGGCTCGCGACCTGGGTGGGGTGGGAGGCGAGAGAGAGGGAACTGGCTGGCTTGAGGTGTTGGGTGACGTGACGGGTGTGCAGGGGTCCCAGCACCGTTCCTGCTGCCCTGGCCTCTACTCTGAAGCCCCTCTCCCAGCTGGCAGGCTTGGATCCTAGCTTCCATAGGCGCCAAAATACCTTGGATCTGGGCATGGAGACCAAACCACCCATGTCTCCACAGTGGGGTGTGGGCCCCGTCACTGTCCTTGTCCTGGGACACTCAGGGCTGCCCATCCGGCAATGGCCCCCAGGGCTAAATCCACTCAGAAACTGAAAAGGAATCAGATGATTTTTGTGAGCTACTGGGCCTCATCACCATGCTGTTGGGGCACCTTGAATGCACTTTGCCTCTCAGCCCCTCCACGAGACAGGGCTGTTAGCCCCATTGGGTAGATGGGGAAACTGAGGCACGGATGGACTAGCCCAAGGTCACGCAGTGGGTTAAAGGTAGAAGTAGGAACTGAACCTGGATCACCTTAGCCCCAGGCCTTAGCTCTAACCACTGCACTGTCCTTCCTCCCATGCTTACTAGGGGCTCTCCACAGGGCCAAGCTTGCTCTCTCGGCGCATACTAGCTAGGAAGCAGTGTTGTGTGTGACCCCCCAGCTCCCACACAGGGTCACTAAATCAAGGCCACACGCCGCCGCACGGTAACGGCACCTGGAATGCCCCATGGCAACAGCAGGGAGAGAGTGTAGATCCTCCCACTCCAGAAGCCTAGCCCCACCCCTGCTAAACAATGGGAGAATCCCCTGAGCTGTGTGCAGTACAGGGCTCATGACACAAGGGGTGCCATTCTGAAGCCACACAGTAGGCGCACACAGGTCCCTGGCTCCCCCTTTGCTCTGTTTATGCAGGGCCTGTAACAATACGTCCCCACCCCGCCCCTCGTTGCAGGTCTCGAATTCGAGAGTCGATCAAACCGGGGAAATATGGCTACGGGAAGGTGCCCTTTGCACTGCCCCTGCACAAGGAGGTGGCAGAGGGGGGCACGCCACGGTTCAAGAGACACCCAGGGCCCTCGAGCGACCAGCCACCGCCGCCCACCAAGACTCCCAAGCGCAAGGCCAAGGAAGCCCCCAGCCGGGAGAAGGAGCCGCTGGCCAAGGGCGAGCACCATCTGCAGCACAAGCAGAGGAAGGCCGTGCTGGCGGAGGACTCCATGCAGCCCTGGCTCCAGGCTGGAGCACTGGCAGAGAACAGGTCAGAGCTGGCAGGGCATAGGGCGAGGCCCAGAAGTGGGGGAGATGGGCCCGCTCCACACCGCCAACCCCACACGGCCGAGCAGGGCAGCGCTGGGCCACTGGCCGAGGCCACGGCCAAGCCCCACACAGGCTCCTCGGAGGACAAGGCGAGTCCTGGAGAGAATCGGGAGCCAGCAGCAGCACCCCCAGAGCCACAAGAGACCCGGCATCGCACCGCGGAGGGAACTCCCCAGCCGGGCCCCTCTCCCACGGAGCAGCCATCCCTGTTTGTTGGCTGGGCTCTGGCGGGCACTGTAGGGCCCGGCGGGGGAGAGCCAACGGCTCTGGAGGAGACGGGTTTGCAGGAGTCGCGCCCGAAGGCAGGAGCAGAGGCACCCCTCAAGCGAGGAGATGGAGACGGGCCCGGGGACAGCACAGGGGGCACCCAGCAGCCTTCCCGCCCTGGCATCCCCGTGGGAGAGAGGGCCCCGAGCAGCGGCCGCGCCCCTCGGCCACGGGGGGAGCTGCGCCTCACACACGAGGGGCTGAAGAACCACAGCTCCGCCTTGGAGGCGCAGCTGGTGCCCAAGGGACGCGGGGCAGGGGGTGGCCACAAGGAGGCACCAGAACTCAACCACCCCCATTCACACTCCCACCGTCGGGCCACAGGAGCACCAAAGCCCAGGCCTGAGGCCACCCACCTGACCCAGCCAGAGGGAGCAGGCCCTGTCGACCCCCCCGCACACTCCCATCCCCACCAGCTGGCCAGGCCCCGTGCTCAGAGACAGAATGAGTACCGCCCCGGCGGCTACGGCACCCGGACCTCCCAGAGCCTCTTCTTGGAACAGCCCTCGCGTCACCGGCTGGCAGAACCGGACATCTGGCTTCTCCACCGCGGCAGCCCCGTGCAGTTCCAGGCCAGAGGACAAAGGCCCAGGCTCGGCCTGCACCCGGGCCCTGAGGTGCCCCAGTGGAATCTCTACCACCCCGGCACAGAGACCTTCCACTGCGAGGGGGAGAGCAAGCAGTTCAAAGCCTGCAGGCAGGAGGTAAGGGCCTCTGCTTTCCCTACAGGAACATCGAATGCCTCCCCCTGGTGGGACTAGAACTTAGAGCCCCATGCTTCAAACCCGCTACAGGAGACTCTCCATTCTCCACTAGCAGTATAGGGCATAAGACACACTGGTGATCAGCTCTGCTTTCCTCCAGGAGAGGGCAGTGCTGGGTACACACCCTCACCCACTTTATTACAGTATTAGCCACCCCATCTTACAGGCGAGAGGGAAAATGACTTGCCCAAGGTCACCCAGCCCATCGGGAAAGAACCTAGGAGTTCTGACTCCCTCCTCCTCCACTTTAGCCAGCGGGACCAAACTATCTTGTGGGGCCTGCGTCCATTTAACAGTAAAAGGATTTGAGTCCATCTAGGGAAGTGTCCGCTGGCGAGGCTGAGAGCGTCTGAGCTGGAAAGGCAGACGACAAGCGATTCGGTTGCTAATGGGGTTTTTTCTGCCAATTTTTGCTGCTTCTTTTTTTTTCGATTTAATAAACAGTGAAAAAATATACAAATGTCAGGCCCAGCCGGATCCAGGAAAGCCCGGCCACCGTGCTCTGAGAGCGCAGGGCTTATAAATCACCCGTCCAACTCGTTTATACAACGCCAGCCAAACCTCCCCCAGTGGCTGGCGGGAACTTGCTCCTGTAAATAGCCGTGCGGGGCTGGAGGCGCAGGACAGGGCCCAGAGCATGCTGGGAGAGTTACAGGGGCTGTTGGGAAGAAGTTATTTAGGGGCCGCATTGTCTGGTGACTTGAGGTCATGCAGTTAAGGGGAGTGAGCCAGGATGTCTAGGTTTGCTCTATGAGGGAGGTGCATTTCAGTGGTTAGAGCAGGGAATGGGGCTGAGCAGGGAGTGTGGTTTGATGATTAGAGCAGGTAACTGGGAGGCAGGAGTCCTGGGTTCTGTTTCACTGGTTCTCTCTTGGCCCCGGGCTAGTAGTGTCCCTTCCCTTTGCCTCAGTTTCCCTCCTATAATGGGATAGCCCTCTCCTGCCTCACCAACTGCAACTCCAGGAACATTTTTAAAACACCTGCAGATCTTCACAGGGAAGGTGCCCAAGGAAGGCAAAGAAAGTGCATTCACAGCCCATAGCATCTTTCCCCCCAGCTGAGGCCTCGAGGGCGTTGCTGACTCAAGGGATTGATCCTTTACATTGAAAGATTGTGGAGTGGGGAGGTGGCTAAGCAGTAAGGGGGAAAGGGGATGGGCAGAGAGTGGAAGGAATGGGGTAGGAGAAGAGGGGAGGATGGGTGCCGGGGAGGAGAAAGAAAGGATCATGAGCGTTGCATGAGCAATCCCTGATGAACAGCTGCCATGGCCCATCCCAGAGGTGGCTGCATTTTGGCACTGGGTAAGCAGCCTCTGCTACAGAGTTGCTACATGGCTCTTAACCAGGTGCTGCCCTCCCATGCCCACCTGATTTCAGCAGTGCACAAGTGATCTCTGTGCAGCATTGCCGTGTGGCTGGTAAAGACCTGCCATGCCCCACCCCAGGGGCAGCTGCATTTCAGATCCCAGGGTATTTGTATCTCATGCTGGTGATGGGCACTGATATAGCAACGCATGCCCCCACGATGGGTAGCAGTGTGGAGACCTGCTTGGCGTCTCCTAGTGCCATATTCAGCTGCATCCCAGCCTCCTTTCCCTTCCAGCCGTGCCCAACCGACCAGCCCGACGCCCGAGCCGTGCAGTGCGCTGCCTTCAACACCCAGGAGTTCATGGGCCGCCTCTACCAGTGGGAGCCCTTCACGGACGGTAAGGGACTGGGAGCCAGGACTGGGATGCGGTGTTCCCATGGTTAGAGGGGAGGGGGGAGCCCAGTGGACTCTCTTTGCTCTGCCATGGCTTGGCGTTCCCAGGAGATGCCTGCGTCTCTGGTGGGCTGGCCCACACCCTCCACGTGTTGATTGCTCGGGCTGTAGAGTCGCAGGGTGAAAGGTCCTTGCTCTCCGATGGCTGTCACCCTGAGACCCTGGACTGCAGCTGAGGCCTCTCAGCTCCCTCCCCCAGGGCCGAGTGTGGCACTGCAGAAGGGCCCTGTGCTCAGAGTTTTATCTCGGGGGCTGTTGGCCGCGGCTCCTCTCGCTCTCTGGGTCCTTTCCCCTTCCCTTGCTCCCCCGCAGGCGCAGGCACTGCTCCCACCCTGCCTCATTTCTGGCAGCCGGATTTGGTCTCTGCACCTGGAGGACACATTCCCTGCAGCTGTTGGGCTTGTATAGTCACACGGTGATGGATGGGCCCCAGCTGGGCCAGGGCGTGTCTGTCCTGTCGGCTCCAGGGTTACTCACGCCGACGGGCGTCAACAGAGACCCACGTGCCCGCGTCTCCTAGCCAAGGGAGTGGGTCAGGGAGCTGTTTGGTGTCGCTCGGCTGAGCCCAGCAAACTCGTTTCACTGGTGATGGATGCACACTGCCCCGCTCCCCTGGCTGAGCAGGGTGTGTGCAGGGTCTCCTTGTGGAGCCTTTCCCACCGCCTGGGTTGCTCTCTGATGAGCCGGTTAGTTCTCAGCGCTCGTTTTGAAGCTGCTCGGGAGCGTAACCCGGGCTTGGGGTTTGGACAGGGGACGGGCTCACACATGTCCTTGAGCATGGCAGCAGTTTGGGGGCTGGTGTGTGTGGAAGTGATTGCGTGTGTGGCATGTGAACAGGTGGGGCAAGGATGGTGCCTGGATGGATCTACACATATGCTTTGTGTGTGTGTCCCTGGCTGTGTCCACGGGCTCCTCCTTGCACATACTGCTTGGATCTGCATGTGTGTTTCATGCGAGCACGGACTGCGTGTGCCTTGCTGGCTGTGAACATGTCTGCAGGGAACTGGCTGTGAACATATCTGCAGGGAAAGGGCCTTTTGTCTCTTAAATCACCACGTCCAGGGCACTTTGGAAGCCAATTAGCTGGAAAACTTCTCTCCAAGGAGGCCGTTGTGCTGAGGAAGGGGGTGGAGGGTTCCCCATGCCGGGGGCTGGGGTCCCAGCAGGGCGCTGGGACATTCTCATTTCCTGCCTCAGCCCCTGACTCACTTGCTCACTTCCTTTCCCGTGTGTCCTCAGCAGGGGTGTGGGAGAGAGGGCACCGGCCCGAGTGGGGAGGGCAGGACCTTGACACCTCTCAGGTCTCGGAGGCAGCTCCAGCCGGACTGGATGAGAATTAAATAATAACTCATACGAGCACAGTGTCAAAGTTTGGAAAACACTTGTCTCTGAGTTGGAGATGATTCTGATCCAGAGAGGGTCTGGGGGCAGTTCTAATCTGGGGGGACCAGGCACCAGTTCTGATCTGGGGGAAGTCAAGGGCTGGTCCCAATCCAGGGTGTGTGTTTAAGGAGCAGTTCCCATCCAGAGGGGACCAGGGGCTGAGTCTGATCTGGGCGGGCAGGGTGATCTGGGGAGGCTATGGGCTTGGTTCCAATTCTGATCTGATCTCTCGGTTCTGAGCAGGGGCACTGGGGTCACTTCTAATCTCATTCAAACTTGTTTGTCCAGTCACTGCTGGGAATCCTGGGGGGTCTTCTGTTAAATCAGTGACCGCCTCTGGGTGGCAGGCAGCAGTTGTAACCTTTCTGAAATGCCGACCCCAAGGCCCCACGCCCCTCCCAGAACCAGAGATGGAACTCAGGAGTCCTGACACCCAGCTTCCTGCTCAAAACACTAGCAGCAGCTGATCTGGGGGTGAGGAGTGCCCAGGAAAGCCCCTGAGAGGAGCCCCTTTGTGCCCCACAGTCCCTAGAGGCCGAGCCCCAGGCTGAGACATTTCAGCACCAATCGAATTGGATGGAGAAAGGTAGAACCTAGCTGGGAGGGGAGAGGAGTAGAGGTTGGAGTCAGCCCCTCATCTCTGTGCTGTGGTGCCCACTCCACCCACCTTTCCCTCCCCACCGTCTGTGCCCAGCTGCCCCATCCATGGCTCAAGGGTTGGCAGGTGTTTTTTGCCGAGTTCGGCAGATCCAGCCTTTTTGGCCATAATCCCCTTTCTCATGGCCGATGGCCTGTGCAGTAATTGTCGAATGGCATCAGCCCTGCGCCCGGTCTGTTATTCTACGCCCCGCCGGCTCTCTCTGCCCAGCTCGGTCCTCGGGCAGGGCAGGGGCGGCAGGAATCCAGAACCCACGCTGGCTGCCAGCAGGCGCCCCACGCCTTGGGCCTGCTGGCTGGCTGCCTTCCCCGACTCTCTTCTTCGTTCTTTTCTTTCACCTTCTCCTTTCTGTCTCTGTCATTCTTTCTCTCCTTCCTTTCCCTCATTGTCTCTTCCTCCTCTCTCGTCTCTCTCCTCCATTCATCTTTCTTTCTTTCTTTCTTTTTTTCCCCCAGCTGGCACCCACCAACCCTGCAGGACCTCTTTACAAACAATCCTCTGCCAGAGCCCCCTTGCCCACCCTGCTGGACTTTCCCTCCCCTGGCCACGTCCCCGGAACGGCCCTGGTCTAATGATGTGCATAGCAAATTGATTAAGCGCTGGAAGATTTATAACCAGCTGACGCTACACTGTTTGTTGTGCGCCAGGCGTAGCAGAACCAAGGGCTGTGCGAATCTGAGCCACCAGCCCCTCTGCCTTCCCCGGCATGAGGCGAGCCCATCTCACGGCTTCACCCCGCAGCCGGGGGCTTACCCCCTTCCCCAGGCCTTGCTCACTGTGGGTCTGGCACTGGGGTGGGGGTCGTTAGCCATCAGGCTGCTGCCAAGACGGTGTTTATCAAATTCCTTTCTAAACCCAGCCGAGCAGGTGACAGCAATGTCTCTGTTAATAACCCTTCGTCCTTCTCTGGCCCCGTCTCACCGAGGATTTCAAAGCACTTTACGCAATGGGAGGCAGGGACCGACTATTTTACAGGTGGGGAAACTGAGGCACAGAACGGGGGATGCAACTGGCCCAGCATCACACAGCAGGTCAGTGAAAGACACGGGCATGGAACCCAGGAATCCTGGTGCCCAGTCCCGTGCTCTAACCATGGGGGCCACACTCTCCTCCAAAAAGCCAGAAATAGAACCCCAGGAGTCTGGGCACCCAGCCTTCCCCATCCATATCCCCAGGGCTCTGGCATGGAGTGTGCCACTCCCGCGTGGGGCAGCCAGTTCCAGGGCAAACGGCTCTCTGAGCTCGCCCCGGAGCCGAGTAGCAGAGCCCCGTGGGTGGGGGAGTGCAGGGTAGCTAACGAAGCCCTGAGCGTTCATTAAACAGTGTTCTCAGTGGGCACCGGCCCTTTCCCCACGCTTGGTGCCGCAGGCTTTACCCAGTTAGTACAAGGATGTGGCTTGTTAACGGCTCTGCGCGGCCAGGGCTAGACCAGCCAGGAGTCCATGATTAGCTCAGCTGAGCTGGGGCCTTTCGGAGGACGGGCCGTTGCTAATGCAGTTCCACAGCAGGATCAAAGGCAGCCGCCCCCGCCCAGTGCCTCTAGGGGATCATTTCAGAAGTGGATTTGCTGGTGCCACTACAGTTCAGATCCGGTGCTGCCGTATCCCCAACTCCCAGTGATGGGCCCGTGGGCAAGAGCTCACCCCTGTGGGTCGGGGCCCAGATCTCCCATGGGTCAGGGGCCCAGATCTGCAGGTGCAGCCCCATGGGTCAGGGGTCCGGATCTCCCGGCGTGGCCCAGTGGAGTGGGGGCCCAGATCTCCTGGTGTGTCCCAGTGGCGCAGGGGCCCAGATCTCCCGGCATGGCCCAGTGGGGCAGGGGCCCAGATTGCCCGGCGTGGCTCAGTGGGGTGGGGGCCCGGGTCTCCCTCAGCTGACCAACCACTCCACCCCACTGTGCTCTACTCTATGTGCCCCCCTCACCCCATCTTGCATTGTAGAGCTGGCCCTCTAGGTTTAGAGTCAGGCACTTTGATTTGGGGGACGAGGGAGTTGTTCTGGCTCTCAGCTCCTTCCAGAGGCTAAAGCTAGGCGGAGCCCATCCAGATGTGCAGGATCTGCCCCCCGTCCCAGCCCGATGTGCAGGATCCACACTCCCTCCCCTCATCCCATCCAGATGTGCAAGATCCTTCCCCTTCCCATCCAGATGTGCAGGGGCATGCCCTGCACATGCACTCCCCACGCAGCTACCTTTCTACCGTCCATGCCCAGCCAGCCCTCGGCTGTCGAGTCCCGCCGGGGGGCGAGGACGTGAAGCATGAATAGCATTTCTGTTCAAACACTGTGTTCTTTCCAGTTGGCCGGGGAAGAGCCGTGGCCTCCAGCCGCTGAGACAGCACGTTGGGAAAATAAACCCTGGCTGGGTTATTATTATTAAAGGATCCTGCTCTGGCTATTCCCCCTCCCCCACGAGCTGGCACCAGAGGGCACCAGCATCTCTGATGGCTTGGTCTGCCAGGGGAGGGGTGGCGCCCAGGTCATGTGGCGTGATCTGAGGCAGAATCGGGGCCTCCCACCTGCCCCTCAGGTTGATGCCATGTGTCCAGCTGCTGGGACGCGCTCTGGCCAGCGTTAAACCGGCCCCGAAGCCCACAGCATGCCAGGGAGAGGGGAGGTGCCAGGCTGGAGGGCAAGGCAGGGTCACCCAATGGGGATGGGGACAGAGCAGATCTGGGCTCAACCTTACCTCCACAGCACCCCTCCCTTCCCCTGAAGTCTGGGGGAGGTCAGAACTCGGTTCAGGTCCATCTGGATCGGGGTCAGAACCTGTGGAGTTGGTCCATCGGCATCAGCACTTGGTGGATTTGGGTCCATCTGGGTCAGTATTTGATGGGTTTGGGTCCATCAGTATCAGAACTCGTGGGTTCAGGTCCATCTGGGTCAGAACTTAGTGGGTTTGGGTCCATCTGGGTCAGGGTCACAACTTGGTGATTCTGATTCATCCCATCTAGTTCCAAATGTCCCACCTGATGAGGTTTCCACCCCCACCTGGCGACAATTCTGCTATCTCATTAGACCCCCGAACGATACCAAACACCCCCTGCTGGCCCTCCGAGGGCTGCCTCCCAGCCCCTCTCCCTCTCACCCCTTGGACCAGCCTCAATAATCAATCTTCCCTTAATGTGGTGGCAACCACCGTTTGCCCCTGCCAGCGGGGTTTGAGCCCTGGCCCTCTGCACCTTGAGCTAAAGGCGTAATGGTCAGTTAGCAGCAGTAGTAGGCTGTTATCCTTAGTGAGGCCTCCCCTGTCCCCCTCAGCTCCCAGTGCTGCACTCAGACCACACCCTCTTAAGTGGTATTCACCCCCATGTTCCAAGGTGTTGAGTGCTCAGCAGCGTGGGGAGAGGGAGGGTCAGGCAGATAGCTCAGGAGGAGACAGACTGAAAAAGAGACTGTAAATCTCTTGGTTTGACTGCAGGGCTGAGGGGCATCGCGAAGTGTGCAGTCTCTAAGAATAGGGCCGCATCCCTTTAAAGAGTTTGTGAACCCGCTAGCCGTGCTCACCATGCTCTGGACTGTAAAAGATGCCACGCGTTTGCTCCTGGTGCGTTACACCGTCGTTCGCCCCCATCCATCCGTGTCCATCTCCCACCTGCGCTGTCCCACGCGCCCCCCTGTCGGCACCCGCCCTCGATTTACAACAGGAGCGGCCTGGACTCTTCCCGCAGCTCCACAGCCGGATTCAATCACCCAGGCTGGCGCAGGGCAGGAGTGAGGCCGGGGGTGGGGGATCTCAGGGGGCCCTGCAGACGTTTGCTTCGAAGTATGCGGTGATCTGTCAGGCTGAGGAGGTCTGCCAGGAACTGTAGTGTAACAACAAGCCGTGTCCCGCAGAGGGGTGGGGGCTGGGAAATCAGGTGCTGATGACCTTTGCTGGGGGGTGGGGGGCGGGTTGGGGCTGCAAGAAAGGAGCTGTGCTATGGGCAGGAGCCCAGGCGCTCGACCTGGAACCGCCTTGAGACTGATCGGGCAGGGGGGGCAGAGAACATGACATTCAGTGATTCTCAACCTTTTCAGTCTACTGTCCCCTTTTCAGGAGTCTGGTTTGTCTTGCGTACCCCAGGTTTCACCTCACTCAAAAACTCCTTGTTTACAAAATCAGACCGAAAAATACGAAAGTGTCACAGCCACACGATTGCTGAAAAAAACTGCTTTCTCGTTTTCCCCCTATCATGATAAACTAAATCAACTGGAATATAAATATTGTACTTACATTTCAGTGTGAGGCTTGAGCCTGTCTTGCATTTGCAAGACTTGTCTGAAGCCAGAGCCCCAGGCAGCAGGGCTGAAACATGAAACTCAGCTTTACGGGGTCCCCTGCAGCTGGGGCTCCGGGTCAGTTGCCCTGCTTGCCACCCCCAATGCCGGCCCTGCACTTGCGAGCCCCCAGGTTGAGAAACACTGATCTAGATGAGTTGAGTACCCCCTGGCGGTCCTCTGCGTACCCCCAGGGGTACACGTGCTCCTGATGGAGACCCATTGAGCTCAAGAGCCGAGGGCCAAGTCTCTTTACTGCCCTGTTTGCCCAGGGTTGTGAAGATCACGGGCCATAGCGGATGGTGGGGGCTGCGCCGTGAGACTGAATTGGGGGCGGGGAGCCTGGTGTCTGCTTTTGAGGTCACTTCAGGCATTGGGTGAAATTCAGAGGGGCCAATGTGATTGAGGAGCTGGCAGGGTCATTTTCCCAGGCGACTTAGGCGTATCAGGCCTTTAGGAGCCTGGCTCCTGCAGTGAGAGGAGACGATGCAAGGAGTTCGTTACACTGCAGCTGGGGGGTGACTGAGCACCTGCAGAGAGGCCCAGGGGCCACGTGCTGCAGCCAGGCACCCCAGCTGCCGGGGAGACGTACCCCAAGCGTCACTGCATGCCAGCGGCTGGGTGGCTCTGGCTTCAGACATCACCGTGCAAATGAACATCCCTGCAAAGGTGCAGCCACTGCCAGGTAAACCATCCGTTTGGCTCCCAATGTGAAAGGGCAGGGTTTTGAGTATGTTGCGGGGTTGGTGACTCGGTGAATTCAGTTACCCAGAAACCACCTGGTCTTTCTGCCCTGCAATCTGCAGGGTGGGGAGGGAAGCAGCAGGGCTGGGAATCCGGCCAAGACCGAGAGGCCTGGGGAAGAAAAGAGCCCGGACGGACGGGACGTTTGCGTTGGAAACGGGAGAGCAGAAAGTCACCCCAAGTGATTAATGACCTGCGAAGAATGATAGTGGTGGAAAAAGAGGGGCGGTCAGCCAGGCTGGGCTGGAGTCTTCTCCTGCATTTGTTCCCCATCCCTCCCTCTTCCATTTTCACACTCTGTTCCCACCGCTTTATTCATCCCTGTTTTCTCCCTCTCTCTCTGCTGCTCCCCCACTCCATTTTCCCTCTCAGATACCCAGAGAGCCCCGGAATCTGCCCCTTCCCCACTCCCTGCAGAATGGGCCCAGAAGATGCGGAGGAGATCGGCTGAGGTCAGACCTCAAGGCTGGCTGAGAGCTGTGCGTGTGTGTGTGTATGTGTGTATGTGTGTGTGTGTGGTGGGGGGTTATTCAGGTGAACCTAGAAACTCCCAGTTTCCAGCTGCTTCCCCTATGGGCAGACGCTGTGCTGGTATAGGCATCTCTATACCAGTATAACTCCACCCATAGCGGGGAGTGGGGCAGTGCTTTAACGGGGCAGCTACACGATAGTACAGCCGTCGCGAAGCCAGTGCCCTGTGGGGTGGGGACGCTCTGACGCTGATTTCAACCTGGCCCAGCTCCTGCTGGGGAAATGTACAGGTGCAAGTTAAACCAGGAAAAACAGTTTGACATAGAGATGGGCATCTGCACCCAAAAGCTGAACCAGTTTTAACGAAAAGCCATTTAACTGGTGCAGCTTCCGGCAGATCTTAAATTGACGGGACGAAGCGCATGGGGCCTAACCCACCTTTATACAGCGGTAACTGCAGCCGCAACACGAGATCTAACCCGCTTTATCCCCGCTGGTTTCAGAGGGCTGCAGGTAGGGGTTAGTCCCGTGGCTTATCTGCATAGATAAGCCCCTCGTTCCCTTCCTAGCCTTCTTTGAAGGGCTCTAGCAAAGGCATTTGGAAAGTCGAAAGGGCCCCGTTGCCTTTTCTCTTATCTACTGTGGCGCGGACGTGTTCAAAGGACGCGGGTCTATGCCAGCCCGTCCGCGTCAGGGCGAGACGCAGCTTGTCTGAGCAAGCAGCCGTTTGCATCCCGCTTGGCCCTGATTGGTAACTGATTTCCCAAGGCGTCTGCCCCAAACCTTTCCGGGAGATTGGAGCCGGGTGGTTTGCGTTTCCAGGAGCTGGGCTCGCTGTTTACTTAAGGGCCTGCTCTGGCTGCTACCACTGCAGAACCAGAGCATCTCCTCATCTGTATCTTCCCCCCCTAACCTGCTTGTGGGGCAGGGCTACACTGTTATCCCCCTTGTAGAGATGGGCCACTAAGGCCTGGAAAGGCTTATTAATGTGAATGAGGCAGCCGATGACCTTGGAGGAGCTGGGCCTGCATAACATGAGATACAGGACACAGGTAAAAGAGCAGGGAATCAACCCCATCTCTTCTAAGTCTGAGGCTACTGCACTAACCACTGGGCCATCCTTCCTCCTCGCCCCACACCCCAGTGACAAAGCCAGGCTGGGCTCTGGGTGCCATCCGGCCCCCCGGCAGAGCTGTCAATGTCCAGGAGATGCACAGAGCGGCTTTTAGCGGGTAGCCCAGCCACCCTGTTCTCGCGTTCCTGGGGGAATGCCCTCCGGTCCTGGCCGCGCATCATCCCGCCGGGCTAGGGATGCTGCAGGGAAAAGCTTGGCAAGAACCGAAGGCTGGACATTGAAGCCAGACCCATCCCTAGCAGAACTAAGGGACTGATCATTCCAAGAGAGGGTGAATAACACCGGAACGAACTGCCTGGGGAAACGGAGACTTCTCCAGCTCTTGACATCTTCCAGGCTTTAGCCGAATGCAAATTTGGTGGCCAACAGTGGGGCTTTCTCTGGCCTGGGTTATACAGGAGGACGGCCTGGAAGATCTAACGGTACTTCCGTGAATCCTGCATTGGCCCGGGCAGATGAGGCTGGCTTGGGCTGCTCCCTCCCCAGCTTTTCTGCCACAAGGGAGGGGGATTTCAGTCGAGCCACAGAGTGTAGGGGTGTAATTGGCCTGCGACCCTGGGGGAAATCAGGAGCAGGCACGTGCGCTTCACTGGGGTAAAGCCTGCGTAAGCAAGAGGCGACAGGGTGAAAGCAGCTCCCCCTTCCCCCTCTGTATTATTTCTGCTCCCAGCCAATATTTGGATTTGTGCTAGACGCGGGGGGAGTGGGGCTTGCACAAAAAGTCCTTTGTTCCCTGCCCCGCTATCAGCCCCAAGGCTTTGCCAGCCGGGGCTGCCAGGCGAGATAGGGCAGCGAAAGGCCAATCGCTGCACATCTGGGGGGCAAGGGAGGGAGCCATGTGGATGGGGGGAGGGGGGGCCTTTGGTGATAAATCACCCCCGGAGCCGGCTGTTCTTAGTAAAATAAACTCTGGAAAATGTTAAAAAGTCTTGGCTGCTCCCCCACTCCACCCTGGCCTGGAGCAGGGCGGGGCCGGCAGAGGGGGGTTAACCCTTCGTGGGGCAGCATGCAGCCTGGGGGTGGGTCACTTGGGAAGGACTAGACAAGGTGGGCATTCGATTGCCCCCTCCAACTCTGTTTCATTACCGAGCCCAGGGAGGGGGTTGGGAGGGTTTGGACATTCAGCAGCGATGCCAAAATGCCCCGGCCCCAGCCCCCCAGTATTCAGAGCTGGGCTGGGCTAGCGGATGGCTGGGAGAACTTGGAAACAAACTGGGGGGTGGAGTGGGTAGGAGCCCATAGCGGGCGCTCTCCCCTCTGAGTCACTGCAAGGGGGGGCAGAGGAGCTCCAAACCCCGGTCCATCATTAACGATCCCCCAGCAATCTCCCCAAGGTTGCGGCCAATTCCCTTCTGCCACCTGAATTCGCCAGCAGTCCCCCGGACATGATATTTTCTTTCCGGTCCTGTCCCAAAGAGCGAGCACCCTGTTCAGCCCATCTGTGCCCGCTGGGTGCAGGGCTCGCATCCTCCTTGGGCTCCTCCGAGCTCCGGGTGGCGCACGCTGCCAACGACGTGTCTTTGGTTTCTCTGCAAGCCCCCGGTGGCTGCCAGTGCAGCCCCCCGGATACCCAGAGCGACACCCCCGGCCCCTGGGGTCTCTCTGGTCTCTCACCTGGTCCGTTCCCTGGGGTCAGGCCCAGCTGAGTGGCTGCTTTTCACGAGGGCAGAGAGCCCATGCCCAGAGCTGGGGTTGGGGTGTGTGAGCCACCCGCCAGGGGCACTAGTCTGAACCTACCATCCCCATCAGCCTCATGTTGCTCCACCAGCTTGGGGGGGGGCATGCCCTGATCTGACCCCCTGAGAAGCCCCCTTAATCCCCTTCCAGGATATAATAAGCCCCCCTAATGCTTGTCAGCTCCCCACCCCACCCTTTAGCTGTGCCCTGGGAAAGCCTCATTTTAGGGATGAGCAGGCGCTGGGTTGGTGTCAGGACACCCGGGGTCTGTTTCCACGGGAGGATGGCAGGGAAAGGGGGCGATGAGCCGGTCTGAGAGCTCTCCGGGGCAGAGCCGGGCTCCCACTGGGGCTGCACGGTGCACGGTGCCACCTGCTCTCGGTGGGAACTCGAGGTGCTGCTGTCGCCCGCCCGGGGGTTCTCCCTGGCAGGGCCGCCCTGAGCCCTGGCTCCATGTGGTTGCAGTGCGGGGCTCCCAGCGCTGCGAGCTGAACTGCCGCCCGGTGGGGTTCCGGTTCTACGTCCGGCACACGGAGAAGGTGCGGGACGGCACACCGTGCGAGGCCGCCTCCCTCGACATCTGCGTGGCTGGAGAGTGCTTGGTAAGTGAGGCAGGGATGTGGGCGTTTATATGCAAGGGGGAGCTCTGTGCCCCAGGACCTCCCCCTGCCCCAGGACCCACTGCTTTAGGCTCTGGCTGTGGCTGGAGTTCAAGGGAGAAGGGAACAGGGAAGACTCTGGCCTGGAGTGGGTCATGGCAACGTCTCTGGGTCTGAGCAGCAGGCTGGGAGCCCGGACTGCTGGGTTCTCTTCCTGGCTCAGCCACTAACAGACTCAGTGACATTAGGAGAGTGGTGCCCGTGCTCCGTGCCTCAATTTCCCCCTTCATGCAAAAGGAGGGAGCCAGGGGACAGCCCCCGGGGGAAGGACGCTGGGGGGGGGTGGAGCCCGGAGCCCTGCCCCACACAGCAGCCCTCACCCACCAACTCCGCTCCATCTGGCCTTCCCCCCACCCCCTGCCCATCTCTGGTGGTCTGTCTGTTTTCCTAGCCCCACAGTCCCTCTTTGCCATGTACTCCTCCCTCGTTAACCCCTTCCTGACCTTGAGCACTGACTGCATGGGTATGTGGGAGGGGTAATTTATACCCTGCATTTAACCCCCAAGTTTAACATCTGGCCCAGCGCAGGTCCCCCTCCCTGCCTGGCTCAGGTGGAAACCCCCATACCCCCCAAAACTGGACCAGCTGTTAGGCTGCCTGAAGGAGCAGCGGCACCTCTTGGCAGAGCAGGGGTGCTCCCCTGGCTGCAGTCGGGGAGCCCCCCATGCTCTGGGGTCCCTCTAGGTAACAGGAAGGAAACGGAGGCACGGCTGCAGAGGGGCCTGTGTTGGGGAGGGGCTGTGTGGCCAGCCAAGGCATCAGCGTGTGAAGGACGGGGCCGATGTGGTCACATATCTCTTGGCTTATGGAGTCCGGCTAGGGCCTGGGTGAGATGTGGGCAGCCCCCTGATTTAAGGCAGGCCCTGGTTAGTTTCTCAGGGGCTCATCTGGGAACCCGCATTTGTGCCATCACCCCACCCCCCATGATAGGCTGCTCCGGGGCCTATTCGGAGAGATGGGGGGCCCCCCAGGCCAGGGGGTCAGGCGGTGACTGTGTCGGGTCTCAGCCCAGCTCCTACTGCGATGTGGGTTTGCTGCCCTCTCTCCAGCCAGGCCAAGCTTTGCCCAGGCAGGGGGGCCCATTAGACCATAGCCAGGGCAGTGGGGTGCCTGTGCCACACATGGTGGGGTCTGTTTTGCACAGGGCTCACGGGCACGGCAGAGGAGCCAGGGGGCTGGTAGGGGTGGATCTAGGTGGCGAGGGGGAGGGTCTTGCCATGGCCCCATCCCATCTGAGTCCACACGCCTGTTTCTCTCTGGCCTTCGCCCTGCAGAGCCCCGGCTGCGATGGGGTCCTGGGGTCCAACCGGACGCTGGACAGCTGCGGGGTGTGCGGGGGCGACCACTCCACCTGCAAGCTGGTGGTGGGCAACTTCAGCGACTCCAACGTGCCCATCGGCTACCACAAAATCCTCCAGATCCCCCAGGGCGCCACCAGGATCAACGTGACTGAGATGACCCAGAGCCCAAACTACCTGGGTGAGGGCTGGGGCAGGCCGGGGTGGGATGGGATGGGGAGGACGGGCCTCGTCACACCAGGGGACTCTGCACCTGCATTGGAACTTGTGCAAGCTTGCATGCACACATGTGTGCTATACACACACACACATGCACCGGACTCACACTTGCATACCCACACCTTGCATGCTACACACACAAACGTGTATGCCTTATATGTGTGCACAGCTGTTGCTCACACATTTTGCACAAGCATGTGGCTTCCATATTGCCTGCACACTTCACACACAGGCATCACAAGCACATGCCTTGTACATGTGCACCTGGCTTGCCTACCTTGCACACTTGCATGGGTCTCATCTATGCACACTTGGCACTCACGTTTTGCAGGCTTGCTCCTTGCCCATGCCATCTTGCATGCGCTGCCCACACACCTTGCACAAGCACACTGCACAGATGCATTGCACGCATGTGCCTAATACATGTAAACCTGGCATGTATCTCTCCTGCATCACCTGTGCACTTTGCACATGCACACCTTGGGCACGCGCTGCACATGTAAACCTTGTGTACACATGCTATATCTTCATGCAGGCATGCCTTATCTAGACGTCACACACCCAGGCACCTCACACCCAGCTGAGACAAGGGCAGGCAGCTCTCCTGCTCCAGGGTCTCGGCTGATTGCCTGCATGGTCAGGAAGGTGTTTGGTAAATTCCCTCCCATGCAGCTCTGTGCTCTAGGCAAGTGTGTATCCTCTGACACACCAGGCATTGGCGCCAATGAGCGGCATGAGCCATGGGGCAAGGAGCTGATGTGATGGGAGAGCCCATCGCTCCCAGCGGAGTTTGGGTCCAGATTGGCACTTTGCAGTTCAGACCATTTTCTAATGGGATCTGGGACAGCCAGTGTCATGCACCTACACTTGTGTGCATAGAGACATGCACACTTATACACAGGTACACAGATATGTGCACATATGTGCACCTACACATGCACGTTTCACAGATACACCCACATAGAGGCCATACCCACACACACATGGACACACGGGTAGCCTGAAACACACACGGACACAGATATATCCATGTGGGCACATAGACTCACAGATTCATAGACACACACGTGTCCTGTACAGTGACACAAAGATTTGCACACAGACATGCACATGTATACTGACACACAGAGACATATATACACACACACCTGTACACTGACACACACCTACACACACACCCCTATATACTGACACACACAGACACACACCCCGTACACTGACACATACAGACACACACACACCTCTACGCTGACACACAGATACACACACCCACACCCCTGTACACTGACACACACACAACTGTAGACTGACACACACATACACACACACACACCTGTAGACTGACACACACAGACATACACATAAACACATGTAAACTGATACAAACATACACACTTCTACACTCACACACACACACACACACACACCTTTACAGTGACACACAGAGACATGCACACAGCTCTATACAGGCACACTTGTACACCAACACAGACATGCATGCAAAATCTACTTGGACATGTGCACACATAGAAATGGACACACATGCACACGCACACACTGAGTGCACCTTTCACTAGCTGCCCTTATACCATACGAGCCGCCCGGGCTCCTCCTTCTTGTGAGGCTGTTGCTGGGACCACAGCGTGGCAGCTCTCCCTATGCCCCGGGGCATGGGCTTCAGGGCCGCAGTCCATGCAGAGCACGCCGGGGTCTCGAGTGTGCACGGGGGAAGTCCTGGAGCCCACCCCAGGCTCAGGCTGCTCACCTTCCCCAACACACACATGCTCTGTGCTGCAGCCTTGAGGAGTCGCTCTGGGAAGTCGCTCATCAATGGGAACTGGGCAGTGGATCCCCCCGGGCGCTACGAGGCAGGCGGCACCGTTTTCATCTACACCCGACCGGGCCACGAGGAGCCCCGTGGGGGCGGAGAGTCGCTGACAGCCGAGGGGCCCACCACAGAACCCATTGATGTGTATGTGAGTACAGAAGGGGCCTGGCTCCTGGGGGGACACCGTGTGCCCTAGAAGAGACTGGGGGAGCAGGGAGGGATTCTGGCCCCGGGGCCAGTGGAGAGCAGGCTAGGGATGCAGGGGTTCCTATGCCCTGGGTGGGGGGGATCCCAGGGAAGGGGGCTGGCAGAGGAGCAGCTGGTTGGCTCCATGCATGGCAGGCCATTGCTGGCTGTGGTGGGAGAGACTTGGAGGCAGGCTGGGTGGCCTGTTGAATGGCAGGTGCCCCCCTCCCCTCACCCCCCCAGGCGCCCTGCTCAAGCCGCTGTCTGTCTTCTCCCCCAGATGATCTTCCAGCAGGACAACCCCGGCGTTGCCTACCGCTTCTTCCTGGCGCGGGCCAGACCAGACAGCCCCGCCCGTGACCCTCCCAGCCACCGGCAGGGCATCAGTAAGGAACCTCCTATCACCTTCCGGGGGGCCTTTTACTCCCACCCCAGGGGCCCTTCCCCCATCACCCCCCTGGGGGCCCTTCCCCCCTCACCCTGCAGGGGGCCTTTCACCTCCCATCACCCTACAGGGGGGCCCATCACTCCCACCCTAGGGGCCCTTCCCCTATCACCTATTGGGGACCCTTCACCCCATCATCCCCGGGGGGGCATTCCCCCCCATCCCTCAGGGGGTCCTTCACTCCCCCCCAGGGCCCTTCACTCCCATCATTCCCTGGGGGCCCTTCACCTCCCATCACCCTCCAGGGGGCCCATCACCTCTCGGGGCCCTTCTCCCCATCACCCCTGGGGGTCCTTCACTTCCCCTTGGAGCCCTTCACCCCCGTCATTCCCCAGGGGCCCTTCCCTCATCACCCCTCAGGGCCCTTCCCGCATCATCCGTGGGGGGCCATTTCCCCCATCCCTCAGGGGGGGCCTTCATTCCCTCCCCAGGGGGACCTTCCCCCCCATTGCCCCCTGGAGGCCTCCCCCCATCACCCTGCGGGGAGCCCTTCCCCCATCATTCCCTGGGGACCCTTCACCTCCCATCACCCTCCAGAGGGGCCCATCACCTCTCGGGGCCCTTCCCCTCATCACCCCCTGGAGGCCTCCTCCCCATCACCTCCCAGGTGGCCTTCACATCCCTAGTACCCCTTGAGGGGCTCATCCCCCTCCCCCTGGGAGGCCATTCCCCCCATATCACCCATCAAGGGTGCCCTTCTGCTCTCCCCTCCAGGTGCCCTGACCATATTATCACCAAGCGACCAGCTGGTGCCACCCACCTCTTACGATCACCCCCTGGGGACCCGGCACCGGGGGCCAGCACCAGCCAGCCAGTCGAGCAGGACCCCCGGGACACTGCAGCGCAACGTCCGCGTCCCACCACTGCCGCCCCCACCCGTCCCGCCCCGGTCCCAGGCACATGGCGTCTATTGGAAACGGGTGGGGAGCACAGACTGCTCTGCCTCCTGCGGGAAAGGTGAGTGACCCCCCTGCGCCCCAGCCCCCTCCCCACAGCCTGTCCCCTCCTCTGCCCTGTTCCCATGACCCAGACCCCAATCCCCATCCTTCACCTCCTTTGCCTCGTCCCCTGGATTCTTGTCCCCTCCTATTCCCCGTCCCCCCATGACCCACCTCCCTACCCCCATCCTTCTCACTACTTGTCCCCTCCTTCATCGTCCTGATTCCTGTCCCCTCCTACGCCCCATCCCCCATAACCCACCCCTCCACCCCCATCCTCCCCACTACCTGTCCCCTCCTTCATCCCCCTGATTCCTGTCCCCTCCTACGCCCTGTCCCCCCATGACCCAGCCCCCCACCCCCATCCTCCCCACTACCTGTCCCCTCCTTCATCCCCCTGATTCCTGTCCCCTCCTGCGCCCTGTCCCCCCATGACCCAGCCCCCCACCCCCATCCTCCCCACTACCTGTCCCCTCCTTCATCCCCCTGATTCCTGTCCCCTCCTATGCCCCATCCCCCATAACCCATCCCCCTGATGCCCATCCCCCCCCCACTGCCCTTCCCTCCACTTCTTGTCCCCCTGCTCCCCAACCCCATTGCCCCATTCCAACCTGTTGCTCCTTTCCCCTGTGTCTACAACCCCCAGGTTATTGGGGTCCCCTCAGCCGTGTCTATGACCCCTGTGTTATATGGGACCCTCTTTCCCTTTCCCCCCCGTGTCTCTTCAGGGCTCTGGCAGCCCGTGTTCCGCTGCGCCGCCCGACACTCGCAGGAGGAGGTTGAGGAGGAGCAATGTGCTGATGCCCCAAAACCGCCGGCGCCGGACGAAGCCTGCAACACCCAGCCCTGCCCGGCCTAGTGAGTATCTGCGTCCCCCTGCCCCCGGCCTGGCCAGCGCCCTCTGGGGAGAGGCAAGGACACAGGGCCCTGGGGAGGGAGGGCAGGTCCAGGGCTGTAGTGAAAGTGGGACCCCTCACCCCGGGCTGTAGTGAGTGCGGGTCTCCCCCCCCCCCGGGAAAGTAGTGAGTGCAGGTCCCCCCACAGTTCTGTAGTGAGTGCGGGTCCCCCCGCCAGTTCTGTAGTGAGTGCAGGTTCCTCCACCCCGGGGCTCTAGTGAGTGCGGACCCCCCGCCCCCGCCAGGGCTGCAGTGAGTGTGAGTCCCCCCACCCCACCGGGATATAGTGAGTGTGGATTCCACCCCCAGGCTGTAGTGAGTGTGGGTCTCCCCCCAGTTCTGTAGTGAGTGAGAGTTTCCACCCCCCCCGGGCTGTAGTGAGTGTGGTCGTCCCCCCGCCAGCCCCCGGACTATGGTAAGTGCAGGTTCCCCACCCCACCGGGCTGTAGTGAGTGTGGGTCCCCCCGCCAGTTCTGTAGTGAGTGCAGATTCCTCCACCCCGGGGCTCTAGTGAGTGCGGACCCCCACCCCCGGCCAGGGCTGCAGTGAGTGTGAGTCCCCCCACCCCACCGGGATATAGTGAGTGTGGATTCCACCCCAGGCTGTAGTGAGTGTGGGTCTCCCCCCAGTTCTATAGTGAGTTCTCCCGCCCCCACCCCCACCCCGGGCTGTAGTGAGTGCAGGTCCCCACCTCAGGACTGTGGTTCATGCTGGTGCCCCCAGGTGCCGGTGCCCACGGCCGCAGGGCAGGGCCTGGAGCCCGGAAGGCCCCAGTGCCCAGCCCAGGCTGACCCTGACTCTCTCTGGCTGCAGCTGGGACATGGGCGAGTGGTCGGCCTGTAGCAAGTCCTGCGGGCCGGGCACCCAGCACCGCCAGGTCCTGTGCCGCCAGACCTACGCCAACCGCAGCACCATGGTGCACCCGCAGCACTGCGGCCAGCTGGACAAGCCCAGCCCCACACAGCCCTGCCAGCTCCGCGTCTGCAGCCACTGGGAGGTGCGCACCAATTGGAGCGCGGTAAGGACGGGCCGGGGCTCGGGGCTAGCGCTGGGAGCTGGGCATGGGGGGGACGGGGGCGGCTTCCTGGGCGGGGCTCGAATGGGGGGAGGATGGGGGCTGGAGGGGCCATGGGCCTGATCTGGAGTTCCTGAGGGGTGGTGCTGTGAAGGGAGGGATGCCTGGGGGGTGTCATGAGGGAGGAGAGCCCCTGGGGGGCAGGGATTCCCCTCCCATCCCGTACAGGAAGAGGTTGTCGTGGTGACACCAGTCTCCATGGTGACACCATCTCCCGCTCCGCCCTCCCCCTAGTGCTCGGTTCTGTGTGGCCTGGGCCACCGGACCCGCCACATCCGCTGCATCAGTAACCATGGCGACCTGCTGAGTGACGGCGAGTGCAACGGTAGCCACCGGCCCCCGGCCAACGAGGCCTGCGACATGGGGCCCTGTGTGCGCAGCTGGTTCCACAGCGACTGGAGCAACACGGTCGGTGATACCACCCCCGGCTCTACCGGTGCCACAGCCCCTGCTAGCCCAGCCCTGCCCCCCAGCTCCACCGGTGCCCCTCAATTCCGACACACAGCCCCCCGCTAACCCAGCCCTGCCCCCCTGCTCCGCTGGTGCCCCTCAGTCCTGACCCATAGCCCCTGCTAGCCCAGCCCTGGGCTCTTGGAGTAGGGACAGCCCAGGCATGCCAGACTTTGCAGTGATCTTGCAATGCTGAAGCCCTTCCACTGGGAACAAGGGCGAGGCCCAGCAAACTCGTTTCTCTTGTGACCTGAGACCCTTAGAACCCAGGTCTCTGCAGAAACAAGGCTGGTGCCATGGTGACCCTCCTCCTACTCCCCAACCTGGCCCGGGCGAGTTCAGTGGGTTCCCTGTAGGAGAAGCTCCCTGCCCCAGGGCTGGGGCTGCTGCTCCTCTGGGGTCGGGGGCCAGGAGGGGCTAGGTGCCGACCCTGGCCGGTGGCTCCCTGCCTGGAGAAGCCCGACCGTGGCTTCCCTGCAATGCTGGGCAGTGCTGCTCTCTAGCGTCCCAAGGAGGGAGCGCAGCTGATAGGATTTGCAGAACGATGGATGAGAGCACAGGCCCTCGCCCCAGCCCCTGCATGGCCCAGGGAGCCATGGGGCCAATGCGGGGTGGATCCCTGTGTAATGAGCCAGGGTGTGGGGGTCTGAACCACCCCAGGCTAGATAGCGCCAGGCCCCAAGAGTCCTGCGCTGGGAGGTGCCCGTCTCTCAGATCCTGGCCAGGCTCCCTGATGGCATCTCTCTCTCTCTCCTGTCGGTCCCAGTGTTCGGTGGAGTGTGGGACGGGGATCCAGCGCCGCTCGGTGGTCTGTCTGTCCAGCTACGCCAACGGGCAGGTGGAGGAGACCTGCGCGGGCACCAAGCCGGCCGACATGCGGGCCTGCAACAGCGGGCCCTGCCACCGCACCGTCAAGTGGTACACTGGGCCTTGGAGCGAGGTGAGGAGGGGTACGGGTGCTGGGCCGGGCTGGGTGGGAAAGCACCCTGCTCTCAGGACCAGGCCTGGGGATGCTTCTCTGCAGCCTCTTGGGATGGTTTGCACTCACCATGGGGTATGTGTGCTGCACACGCATGTGCCAGGCAGAGCAATCAGTGCTGTGTGCACGTGCATGTGCCAGGCAGAGCAATCAGTGCTCTGTGTGTATGTGTGTTCAAGGGTGTGCATATGTGTTGATCTGTGTGTATGCGTGCCCATGCATAACTATCAGTGGGGTGTGTGTGTGTGTGACACATACCCAGTGTACAGGCCAGCCTAACGAGTAGCTGTGTCACCCCGCCCTCTAAACTGGGTGCCCTTTACACAGCTTGGCATCTATAGCCTCCAATCTGGACTGCTCCCAAACAGCCTCCAGCATGCAATTCACTCCCAGCTATGGCTGCAGCCAGCCAGACGCACCTTGATCCTGCAGGGTGACTCCAGCACTCCCCTAGTCCTAGATTTCCCCCCAGCAATGTACATCCTGTCCTGCTCCACCCTCTGCTGAACAATACAAGTGAATAAAAAGTCCCTCTGTTTATTAATAGAAGTGACATGCACATATCTCGTTCCCCCAAATGGAGTTTCCCAGACACTGCAATTCCGACATGCTGGGTTAGATAAACCAAGTTTATTAACTGCCAGGAGAGAGATTTTAAGTCAGTACAAGTCATGAGGCATAACAGTCAGAAATGGCTACAAGAAAAGTAAAGAGAAAACGCTGCTGGTGCCTAACTTAAAAACCTCTGTTCAATTCGGGGCAAGGTTTCCTCACCATATGCTCTCTGCCGTCTTATTGAACAAACTTCTTAGGCCAGGACCCCATCCCCAGTTCAACGGCTGCTTCCTTTGTCCCTCTGGTGCAGAGAATCAATGGGCAGAGAAAGAGAGAGAGGAAGGGAACCTTGGGGTGTCTGTCCCCCTTTTTACAGCATCTCCCCTCCTCTTGGAAAACAGTTCCAGCTGAGATTCTGGCGACAGAGAGTCTGTGTGGAAGGATGTTCCCTGCTGCTTTTCCTCACCTGTTTGGGGTTTCTGTGTCTACCCATCCTGCTTGATGAGTCTGCTGCTTAAATGCCAATTAAGCAGAGTCCTCGTTCCTTTGAGACAGGCCTGTTTGCCGGGCTCCCTTTGGACCATATGTTAAGATCCTCCTGCAGCTGGAATCTTATCGCTTCACAGTGTGGCCACCCATATTTTATCAGAGCAGTATTGATCAGCAGACGATTACTTTTCCGATGATACCTTCCAAGGCATAACTCGGTACCCAGATTGTTACAGTAGTGTGGACACGGGGACATTCTGTCAAGGGTTTTTAGCTACCCTGGTGTGTGTGTGCACTCGCCAACCCCAGTTCTGCCCTCCTGGAAGCTGAGGTCTCTCGCAGACCCCGCAGGGACACACCGTAATTCCGGGAAGCCCAGGGAGCAGAAGCCACTTTGCCAGCTAACAGAGACAGAGAGAACAGCCTCTCCCACGACTAGCTGGCCTGGTCCTGCTAGGACATGCCCTAATGATGAGCACTCCAGGTGGGATGTGGGTGCTGGGTGGGCAGCGTGTGGGTTTTCCCTCAGTGCTGGGTGGGTGACAGGCAGGAGCCCTGCTCTGAGCACCCCAGGCAGACTGAGTCCCCTTCCCTTCCCCGCCCCCCTAGTGCTCGGCGGACTGTGGTACTGGCACCCAGCGGCGGGATGTGATCTGTGTCAGCAAGCTGGGCTCGGAGTTCAACGTGACGGAGGCATCGGAGTGTGCTCCCCTGGAGAAGCCGCCCTCTCTGCAGCCCTGCACCGGCAGTGCCTGTGACGCTCGCTGGTTCTCCACCTCCTGGAGCGCGGTGAGAACCTGCGTGCCCCCAGACAGGCCAGGCCCCTCCCCGCACAGACCTGAGCTCCCGGGCTCCCACGGAGGTGAACCCAGATCCTCCCACCCTCCAACCCAGGACCCTGCCAGCTTAGCCTAGGGAGACTCCCCTTCAGGTGGGAGCCGTATAGAGGCTATGACATGCAGCTGAACCATGCATCTCTGTGGCTGCATCTCAGTGCTGGGTGCGTGAGTCCCATGCAGCATTGCTGTGTACTGTTAGCAGCTGCCATGCTCTGCCCCAGAGGTGGCTGCATTTCAGCAGTGAGTGAGTGAGTGAGTGATTTCCCTGTGCAGCGTTGCTGAGTGGCTGTTGTCAGCTGCCATGCTCTGCACCAGAGGTGGCTGCATCTCTGTGCTGGGTGGGGGGCCGATTCCCCTGCACAAAATCTGCAAAGCACCGCAGGAGTACTTAGGGTTCTGGGGGGATGTCGGTTACTTTCCTAACCCCCTCTCTGCCACCCACAGTGTTCCAAGTCATGTGTAGGGGGAGTCCAGGTGAGGGAGGTGCAGTGCCTGACCCAGAACAAAACCTTCAGCAATCTTTGCCAGCCGGACCTCAAGCCCATCAAGAAACGCTCGTGCAATACCCAGCCCTGCACCCCCGACCTTGGTAAGGGATGCCAACTGCCCCGTGGCCTGCTCAGCCTCCCCTTTGTTCTCCCCACTTTACCCCCCCCGCCCCCGCTCCTGGGTCCATCTGTATGCCTCTCCTCTACAGTGCCCCAAGCAGAGAGCAGCCAAAAGGAGCCCAGGGCACGGGGGAGAGGCTGATAGGGGAGGCGGTGCAGACCCAGGGACCAGGACCTGGTGCTTAATGGGAATTGACACAGACTGATATAGAGGGGATGGACTCCCTGAGCTTCATGCCGGGGCGGGGGGAGATATTCCTTAGAGGTGGGGGCTCACGGTATGAGCACAGGACTGGCAACTAGGACTCCTGGGTTCTATTCTCAGAGCAGGGAAGGTGTGCAGCAGGCTAGTGATGAGAGCCAGAACTCGTGGGTTCTAGTCTCAGCTCCGTCACTTTGCCTCTCTGTGCCTCAGTTTCCCCTTCTATACAGTGGATGATACTTCCTGCCCAACCCCCCATCTTGGTAAAACCCCTTTGAGAGCAATGGCTGCTCCATGGGTGCTGAGCGGTGATGATGGATTGGAAGCCCGCCGCGGGTGTGGGACCAAATGGGGCTTCCTTGCAGTGTTAACCATACCCCCAGCTCCTCACCGCTCCCCTCCTCTTTCCAGGCGAGAACTGCAGGGACAAGTACCACAACTGCCCCGTGGTGGTGCAGGCCCGGCTCTGCGTCTATTCATACTACAAGCTGGTGTGCTGCGCCTCCTGCACGAGGGCCGTGGAGCGGAGCAAGGACATGCAGAGCCGATAGCGGCGCCGGCCGGCCAGAGACGGGGGGCTGGGCTCTCGCCCGCTCATCGTGGGGCTGGGCATGTTTCTTGGGGAGGACTCGGACGGACCTGGGCTGTGAAACCAACGCCCAGCCCTCACAGATGCTCCTGGGACCCAGCTGCTCATCCCCCCCGAGGTGACCCAGCTGCATGTGGGGAGGGGACAACCAGACTCTGCCCGCAGGGACGAGGAATGAGCGGCCGGGACGGCTTTGAACAAGGATCACGGCCAGGCCGCATGTGTGGCTTGTCCCAGGGCCACAGATCTTCCCTGTCGCTGGAGAGGCCAGTTCCGCTCGCAGATCTAGGGCCTGATCCTGGGTGGGGCTGAGAGCGTGTCCGCGCTCACTCCAGCGGGGGCAGTCCTGCCCAGGATCAGGGCCCTTGTGAGTCACTGACCAATTCTGCATATGGGCCCAATGGTGATGGGAAGGGGTGATGCTGACTGCTCCCCAGGGCTGTGATGCTGTATGACCCCGCCTCTGGCCCAGCTGCCCCCTCAACACATGCTGAGCCCAGAAAGCCCGCCACCCCCCACCTACCTGAAGGAATTGGTGCTTCCTGCTGGGAAACACGACTCCTGTCGCTTCCGTGGAGCCTGACCCACACACAACCTGTGTCCCATGGAGCTGCGAAGCCCAGCGATGCCCCGTGCCAGCTGACCTCCTCGTAACGGTGTGAAGGGACCCGTGTGCTACATGTCCCACCCCAGAGCCTGAGCTGGGTCCCACGTCTGAGCCGCTGAGCCCTTCTTTGGGCATGGAGGTGACACAGCTCGGAGGTCGGGGAAGTGTGTGTGTGGGGTGGCTTTCAGTCAAGCTCCTGGCAGACAAAAGTCACCGCCCTGATTAGCACCTGACCAAGGACCGAACCGGCAGCAGGAACCTGAACTCCCCTCTCACCCCTAGGGGACGCCCCTGCATTGGGGAGCTTGCCCTGCACACCCAGCCCAACCGCTTCTACAGGTGCTGACCTGACCCCCGAATGCGTGTCAAGCTCGCGCGAGTCCCCTCCAGTTGTTTCCCCATCAACTTTCTTCCCTGTCCCTGCTTTGTCTGGGGAACTTACAGAGCAAACCTCCTGCGTAGAGCACACGCCCCCCAGGCCACGGGGACATCTGCATGGGCCGGCTGGCTGTGTTGGGAATAGCGTCTCTCCATCACGTCTTTCTGCTTCTCTTGAGACCAACGGGATTCTTGCTGTTAACTTCATGGGCTATAGATCAGGCCCTAGATTTCCCATAACTTTTGTTGTCCATGCGTAATCCCCACCTGCCTGCTCGAGCTATGCATAGGATTTGAACCTGGGATCTTCAGAAGAGAAGGAAAAAAAAAAAAAAAAAAGCACACCCCTCTACCAGTTGAGCTAAAGCATCACCCCTCTCAGGCATTTTCTGTAGTAGACCTTTCACCTCTTGTGGCCCAGCCGCCAGACAACAACATGGACACCCCATGCTAGAGCATTGCAGGGACACATTTTATGAGGCTGGGTGAAGAAGAAGGTAGCAGGGGATAGCAAACCCCTGACAAATAGAGGCATTATATTAAAGACATTTTATAGAACATTTTTACTGCAAAGCCATTCAGAGTGTCCAGATTATATAAATATATAACGATATATTATAAAGATTGTATCTGGGTTTTTCTGTGCAAATCTAATTTATTTTTTATTAAAGATGAGCTGATGTTTCCCTGTGGGCTTATATTTTTTCCCCCTTTTTAAGAAATATGTTACTTTTGCCAACTTGAAGACCATAAAAAAAAAGTATTCAGTATTAGTTACCTGGTTGAGGGTTGGTTGGTGCAGAGAAATCTGGAGGGGGCGGGCTTGGAGCTGGGAAAGACTGTGTAAAGAATGATAATGTTTTATTATTGTATTACAATAGGATCTAGAATCCTCATCTGAGGGTGGGGCCCTGTTGTGCCAGGCATTGCATAGGCTGAGTGAGAGACAGTCCCCTAAACGGTTACCATCTAAAGCCCTGATTCAGCAGAGCGCTTAAGTCAATGAGCCTTACTCACATGCTAGAATTGAAGGGTGTATTCGTGTGTGTTGCAGAACTGGGGCCTTAGACTTTGCGCTTTGCTTGGTCGGGATGGTGGCATGAGCCGGTGAATCTCACTCTCTGTCAGGGACCAACCTGGCTACAACATCATTGCAGACAACAATGGGAGACAACTGAATTTTCATCTGAAATGGCAACTCCCCAACACGAAGAAAAAGGAAGCAAAACAGAGACTTCCTGAGCAATGGCAGGAAACAGAACATCCTCAGATGACTCACTCTCCACAACCCTCTAACCCTGACATACAGCCCCAAATACACTGATCAGCTGTGCAAAAGGACTTCCGAAAAATTGAGGAACCTTCACCAGGAGCTCACATGCTCCAGAACGGGCCCCCCTCTCAAACAAGAAATCAGCATATGGTGCCAAGCATGGGAAGTATAAAATCAGGAATCCTACCTGGAAACCATGCAAAAAACTCAAAACAACTATCAACCCCCTCTGATGCCAACCATCCAACACAAAACAAAAAAGTAGAACAAACAACAAGAACTCCACAACACACAGAACACCGCCTCCAGAAGAAACCAGGGCACCAGGACCCACATGGACACTACATGACACCCCAACATCATCCATCTATCAAGACCACCTGTATCTGGAGCTGAATTGTCTCTACTCTACCAGGGACTGAACTTTGCCCCACCACAAAATCTGATATTGTACTAAGGTGGTCAACTAGAAAAAATCTTTTGCTGACTCTGCTTCAAAGAATTTCACCACAATAACAACACCACCCACAACTATCACGTCCCTACTGACAGTCATAAGGGAAAACAATCATATGACTGCACAATAGCCGAAATCACACCATGTTCATTACACTGATTACATCAGGGAAAAAATTGAAATCCTTAGTAAAACATCACATCCACCCCAATCTCTCTACTACCGAGAGAACAGCTACAGTCAGTCCCTGAAAGCTAACCACCAGATAAGTATCAAAGCAGCAGACAAAGGGGGCACCATTGTGGTACTCAACCATGATGACTACATTAACGAGACCAGCTGACAAGAGACCAGCTGACAACTCTCCTGCACCGCTTACTAGGAAGAGATCAGAGAAGACTCCCGCTACAATTCACCCAGGAACTTAACGATATCATCAAATCCTTCCCCAAACAACTCTACCACCTTGTCCCCCCTACAATTCTATCTTCTGCCTGCTTCCCAAGATGCACAAAGGACCCCAGACAGACCCGTCATATCTGGCCATTGTGCTCCTACTGAAGGAATATCGAGATCCATGGAAATCATCCACAAATCATTCACCACACAAAGGACCAACTTCCTCCAGGACACAACTGATTTCCTCCACAAACTCTGCAACATTAACAACCTCCCTCAGAACACCATCCTTGCCACTATGGCAACTACCTCCCTGTACTCCAACATCCCTCACATTGAAGGCATAGCTGCCTGCCTCAAATATCCACAAGACAATGGACGACCCTCAGAGATCCACCCCAGACATGTCGGCACACTCACCCATTTCATCCTTTTCTTCATGGGCCATCCCAAAGAAGAATTTCTGGACAGATGCGCCACAGAACCAATGATATTTTCATCCTCTGGTCAGATGGCTTAAACTCCCTCATCGATTTCCACCACAACTCCAGCAACCACCACCTGTCCATTAAACTCTCCCGGGAGCACTCGCACGGTAGCCTTCACTTCCTGAACACCACAATCAACTTCATCACTGGAACCCTACAGAAAATCATATACAAGAAACCCAGGGATCACCACACCTACCTTCCCCCAAACATAGGTGCCAACTTTTCCCAGCACCGGTGGGTGCTTGACCCCCACCCCGCCCTGACTCCACCCCTTCCCCTGCCCCTGCTCCCTCCCGCCCCCATTCTAACCCCTTCCCCAAAGTTCCTGCCCCAACTCCACCCCCTCCCTGCCCCTGCTGGACCCCTTCCCCAAATCCCCGCCCCAGCCCCACCTCTTCCCCGAGCGCGCCACATTCCCTCTCCTCCCTCCTCCCTCCCAGCACTTGCTGCTGTGAAACAGCTATTTCATGTCAGGAAGCACTGGGAGATAGGGGGGAGAAGTGGGGACACAGCGCACTCAGGAGGTGGAACGGAGGCAGAGGTGAGCTTGGCTGCCAGTGAGTGCAGAGCACCCACCAATATTTCCCCATGGGTGCTCCAGCCCCAGAGCACCCACGGAGTTGCCACCTATGCCCCCAAACACACCAATAAATCTGTTATCTACAGCCAGGCACTCAGATACCACAGAATATGCTCGAGGAGAAATTCCCAGATATACATCATGATTGCATCATGGAACGAGCCACCCAAATACCCCAAGAGAACCTGTTTCAGTATGGGCCTCTCCTCCAACTACACACCTCTAGATCCACACCAGTGGATCTCATATAGGGTAGCATTAAACAGTTACAACTGATACTTCGTGGGGTATCCTGAAAGAAAGCTTTCCCAAACCCCCTCTTCTGGCCTTCAAACTACCCCGCAACCTTGCCAAGCTCATCAGCAGAAGCAAGTGCCCCACAGAACCACCTGAAGTGACACCAGAGCCTGCCAGATCAACAGATGCAAAACCTGCTGACCTGTCTCCACTGCTACAATGATCAACACCTCCCACAACCCACCTTTCAGAATCCATGGGTCCTACACACATCTATCCCAAGCAACTATGTGGGTGAAACCAGACAATCGCCGCGCTCTCCGATAAATTTGCACAGGAAAACGCTAAAAGACGCAACTCCTATGTCATGATATAATTCCCCACTCTGTACCTTAGTGTCCAAAAGATGGGGTACCAGCATGAATTCCTCTAAGCTCAATTACCAGCTTAGTACTTGTAGGAATGCCTGGTACTTGTACTTGCCTGGTACACTCTGGTCCCCCCAAAACCTTGCCCGGGGACCCCCTAGACCCAGACCCTGTGGATCTTAACACAAGGAAAGTAAACCCTTTCCCCCACCATTGCCTCTCCCAGGCTTCCCCTCCCTGGGTTACCCTGGAAGATCACTGAGATTCAAACTCCTTGAATCTTAAAACAGAGAGGAAAATCCACCTTCCCCACTCCTTCTCTCTCCCCCTCCCAGACTCTCCCTGAGAGAGAAAGTGATCCTAACACAGAGAGAAATTAACCTTTCTCTCCCCCTTCCCTCCTTTCTCCCCACCAATTCCCTGGTGAATCCAGACCCAGTCCCCTGGGGTCTCACCAGAATAAAAAAACAATCAGGCTCTTGAACAAGAAAAGCTTTTAATTAAAGAAAGAAAAAACAGTAAAAATTATCTTTGTAAATTTAAGATGGAATATATTACAGGGTCTTTCAGCTATAGACACTGGGAATACGCTCCCAGCCTAAGTATACAAGTACAAAGTAAAATCCTTCCAGCCAAATACACATTTGAACTCCTCCCAGCCAAATACACATTTGCAAATAAAGAAAACAAACATAAGCCTAACTCGCCTTATCACCTAGTACTTACTATTTTGAATCTATAAGAACCTGTATCAGGGAGATTGAAGAGAAACCTGGTTGCACATCTGGTCACTCTCAGAACCCAGAGAGAACAACAACCAAAAACTAACAGCACACACACAAACTTCCCTCCCTCAAGATTTGAAAGTATCCTGTCCCCTGATCAGTCCTCTGGTCAGGTAACAACCAGGCTCACAGAACTTGTTAACCCTTTACAGGCAAAAGAGACATGAAGTACTCCTGTTCTATTAACCCTTAACTATCTGTTTATGACACCCTAGATCACCTGTGGGAAGACATTTGTCACAAAGTGATCACAATCTGACCTCTCAGTCCTCAGCCTCGAAGGAGAACCTGCACAACATCTTCAAAAGACGAGCCTGGGAAAATCATGGTCTTAATAAAGACAAAGGATTTATGGCTTATTACAACACTGTGTCACTCACTCACCCCACTTTCGATCCTACGACTGCAGGGGTGTTAATGGGCCGCGTCTCTTTGAATGATCTCAGCCAATGTTAGCTCCTTATGCTAAACAATCTGTTCCACTCTCTGTTTAGCTGTGAGGTGCTGAGTTCCTTTCCCAACCTCGAAGAAGCAGCTCGAAAGCTTCCCCTCTCACCAACAGAATCTGGGCCAGTAAAATATATTCCCTCCCGCACCTGGTCTCTCTACTGTCTTTCTAGTCATTTTCATCAGTGTAACTAGCTGCCTCTGCATTTCCTCTGAGTGCGTCTAGCCAGGCTGTGTGGGGAGGACAAGCCACTCTGCTCCTGTGTCCCATCATACCGTTTCTATCTCAGTGTGACTGCAGGGCCTGCAAGGGCGTCACACTGGAGTAATTGAGAGCTGAATCAGCTGCTCTCCCCCAGTTGCCCCCAAACTTAAAGGAGGCAGAGGCCGGACAGTGCATAATCTGCATCCGGATGCAGCCACATGCTAGGCCTGATGTCACACTCATATGGTCTCACGTGGCAGTGCAAACAGTGAGTTGTGCCTGGTTGCATTGTAAACAATCCACCATCTCTAGCTGTCCGGCCGCCCACAGGCTTGATCTGTCTTCTCCCAGACACACCCATCAGCTGTTCAGCTAGTCTCCTACTCCCATGGCAGGTTCTGGCAGCAGAGCCTAGCACATGCTGGTCAGTCGGGACTCAGAGAGATGCACTACTCTGCTATAAAGAGGGATGGGTCTTCCAGAGGGCAGAGGCTGGAGGGAACCCTTGCATAGGGGGAGTGAGTAAGGGGCAGTGAAGCATGGGCTAGCAGAGAGTGGGGCATCAAGATACCTGAGGCAGCGGTAAGAGCAGATGACTGGGAGCCAGGAAGGTTCTATTTCTATTCCTGGCCTGCCTTTTTCAGTGAGTCCCATCCCTGCTCTGTGCTCAACATCTCCAGTGGCAGCACGGGGCAGATTGGGAGCCTTCAGGGCAAGGTGCTTTGCGATCCATGGCAAGGAGGTGACGGAGGAACCATCAGTGTAGCCTGACGGGTGCCCGGCGGTTTGTCTTGTGCTGCGGGTCCTGCCGCCAGACACATGGGAGCTCTAAGGAGCACGTTTGCTTTGGTCTGGTGTGTTATTGACAACAGGCAAGGACACCTGTCCAGCCCGGCTTGTGGCGTCCGAGCTGAGCTCCGTGGGATGCTCTTCTGCTGGTGCAGCCTGGGCTACAGACTGGGTCTGCCTGAGTTTACCAGAATCAAACACAGCCCCTGCTAGCGGCTGGGCTCTAGCTAGTAGCAGCAGCTCGGCTGTAGGGTCACCTGAAGCTGCTCTGAAACAACCGGCATCAGCAATCCCCCCTGCAGCATGTTTTATGCAACATAACTCTGAGAAGCTGGTTGTTTTCGCTGGACAGGGCACGTTAGCAGCTCATGGACCTCTCGCTCCCCACTCTGGCTGATCCACCCAGCTCACTACTGGGCTCTGCTCTGAACTGCAGCCCTGCTGGGCCTCCTGTCGGTACAGGGCAGGGTTCCCAGCTACTGAGCGGCATGCAAACCCTAGAGACACCCCCTGCCAGGAGTGATGCCCTGGTACATGACGCAGCCCTAAGGCAGCGGGATGCTCCAAGGTGACGTGCCACTGCCCTAAAAGCTGACAGAGATCTGGGGGGAGTCCTACGCTGCCCAGACAGCAGCTGGCCAAGGTAGAGGCATCGAGTTAGTTCTTCCATGGCTTGCAAGGCCAGCACCCATGGGCGATACAGCGCAGAATCCAGCAAAGCACATGCCCTAAGCACCTGGAAGCAGCACATTGCTAGCAAGGGGAGTAGCTCTTCCCAGCCCGGGGAATTCACCTCCATCTTCAAGCCGCAATTCTACACTGCCTCCTTGCTGGGTCCCAGCGCCGTCAGTTTATAGGCACACGGGTCTGACCAGGCTCTGCCAGGCACAGACCGAAAGGGAGCGTGAGCCCAACCGGGTGACACCAGTGCAAAACAAATGTGAGAGACCGGACCCCAGCCCCCGCCTTTCCTGCCCCCTGGCACAAGCCAGTGGGTTATTGCACCCTGGCGTAAAGCTCTGCAGGGCAGGCCAATGGCTCCTAAGGCCCAGCTCAGGAACACCCTGATACAAGGCCAAAATGGGGCTTCGTGAAAAGTCCCTGTGCCAGCGTGCAGAGGGTGACCAGGAGCCGGGGTGCTGAGCACTCGGCTGCTAATTAGTCCCCAGAGGAAGCTGATGGGGTAATTATCTGACCGGGGGTAGGTGGGATAAAGATTCAAGCACCAGTCTGATAAAGAAGTGCACGCATCTGAAGAAGTGGGTTTTTTACCCACAAAAGCTCATGCCCAAATCAATCTGTTAGTCTTTAAGATGCCACCGGACTCCTCATTGTTTTAGTCTGATAAAGAGGCACAGGATTGGAAGGATGTGCCGGGGGTGGGGGGCGCGAGGGACAGGACCAGAGCTAGCTGAGTCCAGTCACACAGCAGCCTTCAGGAAGACAGCCCTTTCCCCCCTCCCGCCCAGAGGGCCACATGCACGGTAGGGGGTGGATGACTGCTGCACAGGGACTGTAGTGACATGGGTGCGAGGAAATGAAGGAAAAGAGCACTGAGATCACACCCCGGGCAGTGTGGGGAAGGATGCGGGCATGCCGGCGTGCCCTGTCACCCCAAAACACCACCCACAGCTGGGACCAGGAAAGGAAAACTGCAGCCAGGACAAAGCCAAGCTGCCCTGAAACCGACTTCTGCCACGCACAGAGAGGCCAGGTCATTGTGAAACCCAGCCCAATCCCCACCGGCTCGGTGAGATGGAGAGAAACCAAAACCAAGGGAATTCGCATTCCCAAGGGGGCAGCAGCAGCCCGATATTCCGGGGCTCGGCTCCCATCTAGGCACCAAAACACGCGCCCAAGTCTTCAAAGCGCCCGGCACCCAGCAGGTCCCGTGGGGCCGATTTTTAGCACCCACCATGCAGCGCCCTTGTGAACATCTGGTGACAAAAAGAGCCACAGCAGCCGGTGTGTTACTTATTTCAGCCGCCAGGGGTCACCAGATAACAACAGCAGAACACCGCGCAGGGCTGCAGAGTCTGTCTACACGGCGCCCTAAAACCTCCCCCCCACTTCCGTCCACAAAGCTCAGCCTAACTCAGCCCAGCAAGTACTTGGGCCCTACAGGGGCAGGGCTGAGCAGGTCCAAGATCTCCCGCAGCGCAGTGTGGACGCAGCTCACACCGCAGAGCCGCTTCAGAAGGGCGGTGTGGATGCGTAGCACAGCTGGGAGCCTCAGCTCCAGCCAGGGTCAGCCCCGGCTGAGCGTGCTGTGTGGACGCTCTAGGGCGGTGGTGGAATCTAGCATGCGGTGCAGACACTCCAGCCAGGGTCCGGGCCCCTCCAGCTGAGGACTCAATCCATGTGCTGTGATTGTCCCAGAGCATGGGGCGGGGCATCTGACCGATGGTCACTCTGACGCAGCCAAGACGCTCCTAGGAAACCCACGTCATCCGGCCCGGCCCAAACAGTACTTTGCCGGTCCTACCAGTTCCCTGAGGGTTGCATTAGTCACAGCTCCTAGACAGGCTACACACACCCCAACAGTAACACAGCCACAACTGCATTTTTTTAACGCAATGGAGATCAAAGGTAGTAAATGTCATTCAGCGACGGGTACCCAGGATATTGCAGGCAATTACCTCTGTCACAATTATCCCCATTGGACAGCTGGGGAAACTGAGGTCTGGTGGGGGAAGGGCCTTGCCCATGGTCAGCCAGCAGGCTGAGCGAGGCATAGAAGAGAACCGAGGTCTCCTGCATCCAAGTCCAATGCTCTGATCACTAGGCTGCTTCCAAAAGGAGCCTAAATGAATTGTGAACCCAACTTCCATAGAATTTCCATAGGATTTGAGCACCTAACTCCCTTAGGAGCATTTGAAAATCATGGCTGTAATGAACTGCTTTGTGCCCAGCAGGCACGTGGCGCTATTACACAAAGTCTTCCATGGCCATAGTGTGTGAGCAAGTTTTGACACTTGGGATGACATGGGGTGAGGTATCTGGGAAAGAAGAGGGGTGGGGACTAGTGGTTGGAGCAGGGAGGGCTGGGAGCCAGGTCTTTTGGGATCTAGTTCCAGCACTAGGAGGGGAGTGGTGGCTAGTGGTTAGAGCAGGGCTCCTGGGTTCTGTCCCTAGCTCTGGGCAGTAGAGTTGAGGGCAGGAAGTACCCCGTGTGGCGGTGCCGAGGCCAGGATGCACAGATCTTGCTTTCTAGCTCCACTGACATGTCCACGTGCCCAACCTTATCTCAAATATCCTGTTATGAAGCTATTCAAGGGCAATCTCACGGCTATAAAACCCTAAACACCCGCCCACGCCCTGCTGTGGGAACGGCCCGGCTGCTGGCCAGGCCCCAGATCCTGCAGTGCAGCCCGGTGGGTGCTGGGGGGCGGCCGAGGACTGACCACCGATGTGCCCTACCCCTGCGGTGAGGGAGAGCTCAGCTGGGATCAATGTACAGAGGCTGCTGGACATGGGCGGACCCTGCAGTTCCTCCCAGGGCCCAGCCAGCTGCCTGCGTGCCACCCAGGGGACGTCCACCCTGCAAAAGACCCTGTGGCAGCGAGTCTCAGAGCTGGATCAGCTGGCTCAGGATCTTGCTGCGGTGCTAAAAGTACCAGTGTAGATGTCCCCCCTCAGGCTGGAGCTCGGGCTCTGGGGCCTGCCCTGGGTCTGAGATACCCCTGAGCCCTGGCCTGGCCTGAGGACTCAGCTTCCGGGGCTGAAAGGACAGTGGCCCCCACACAGGAGCATGGGATAGAGCTCCGATACTGCAGCCACGGGGAGCATGGAAAGACCAGAGAAAGGTGAGGGGTGAATATGGGGCTAATTATCGACAGAGAGGTTTTCTAGGGGTGGGTGGGTGGATGGGTGGATGGCTAAGTTCTCTCTAAACTGTGTGGCTGCCTCTCACTGGCCCGAGCTGCTGCGGTCAGAGAGGGCTGGGGGAAAGTCCTCTCTCCCCGCCGCAGCCCCGGGGCAGCCTGCCCCCCAAACCCCTCATCCTCAGCTCCATCCCAGAGCCTGCACCGCCAGCCAGAGCCCTCACCGCCTGCACCCCAACCCTCTGCCCCAGCCCTGAGCCCCCTCCTTCACCCCAACCCCCTCATTCCTGGCCCCATCCCAGAGCCCACACTGACAGCCAGAGCCCTCGCCCCCTGCAACCCAACCCTCTGCCCCAGCCCTGAGCCCCCTCCCACACCCCAACCCCCTCAGCCCTTATCACACCCCAGAGCCTGCACCAGCAGCCAGAGCCCTTGCCCCCTGCACTCCAACCCTCTGCCTCAGCCCTGAGCCCCCTGCCCCACTCCAAACCCCACAGCCCCATTCCCACCACATATCACCACCATATTGGTGCAGATAACAAAATTCATTCTGCACATGGTCATGAAAATACAGGGAACACTGGATGGATGGATGGATGGATAGAGGGGGTACATAAGGAAGGCTGGATAGTTAGACAATGGGTTCTGTGGATGGATGGATGGCTAGAGGGGGTACACGAGGAAGGTTGGATGGCTAGACAAGGGTTCTGTGGGTGGATGGATGGATGGATAGAGGGGGTACACGAGGAAGGTTGGATGGCTAGACAGGGGTTCTGTGGATGGCGAGATGGCTGGATAGATGAGGTACACAAGGAAGGATAGATGGGTAGACAGGTTCTGTGGATGGGTGGATGGATGGATGGATAGAGGAGGTACATGAGAAAGGCTGGATGGGTAGATGCATTCTGTGGATGGGATAGAGAGGGTACATGAGGAAGGCTGGATGGCCAGACAGGGGTTCTGTGAGTGGATGGGTGGATAGAAGGGGTACATGAGGAGGGTTGGATGGCCAGACGGGTTCTGTGGGTGGATGGATGGATGGATAGAGGGGGTACATGAGGAACGCTGGATGGCCAGATGGGTTCTGTGGGTGGATGGGTGGATAGACGGGGTACATGAGGAAGGCTGGATGGCCAGACAGGGGTTCTGTGGATGGATGGATGGATAGATAGAGGGGGTACATGAGTAAGGTTGGATGGCCAGATGGGTTCTGTGGGTGATTAGATGCATGGATGGATGGATAGACGGGGTACACGAGGTTGGATGGCCAGACAAGGGTTCTGTGGGTGGATGAGTGGATAGAGGGGGTACATGAGGAAGGTTGGATGGCCAGACAGGGGTTCTGTGGGTGGATGGGTGGACGGATAGAGGGGCTACACGAGGAAGGTTGGATGGCCAGATGGGTTCTGTGGGTGGGTGGGTGGGTGGATGGATGGATGGCTAGAGGCGGCACACAAGGAAGGCTGGATGGCCAGACAGGGGTTCTGTGGATGGATGGATGGATAGATAGAGGGGGTACATGAGTAAGGTTGGATGGCCAGATGGGTTCTGTGGGTGATTAGATGCATGGATGGATGGATAGACGGGGTACACGAGGTTGGATGGCCAGACAAGGGTTCTGTGGGTGGATGAGTGGATAGAGGGGGTACATGAGGAAGGTTGGATGGCCAGACAGGGGTTCTGTGGGTGGATGGGTGGACGGATAGAGGGGCTACACGAGGAAGGTTGGATGGCCAGATGGGTTCTGTGGGTGGGTGGGTGGGTGGATGGATGGATGGCTAGAGGCGGCACACAAGGAAGGTTGGATGGCTAGACAGGGGTTCTGTGGGTGGATGGGTGGATAGAGGGGTTACATGAGGGAGGTTGGATGGGTAGACAGATTCTGTGGGTGGATGAGTGGGTGGGTTTATGGAGATAGATATTTTATTCGGGCTGATCAGGCCCGGAGACCCTTCGTGCCCAGGGCCGGTCCCGTCCAAAGGAGAAGCGGGGCTGGGCATGTAGTTGGCACAGGGATGGGCATTAGTAGAAAGCTCTCTGCTTTTCCTTCGCATTTGCAGCGCCAGTCCCTGTCCTGGACTTTGGAGCCTCGGGAGCGACATCACTGGCCCCAGCCTGTGCCTTGACGCCCTGCAGGGAGCAGCTGCTGCTGGTGGGGTGAACTAGGCCCGTCTGCTGCGCCCCTTGCCCAGCCCCAAGGACATGACCCCGCTCCCTCAGCCACCCCGCATCAGGGGCCCTTTGCTGAGGCTTCTGCTGGCAGGGCCAAGAGGTTCATCAAGATCAAGCCCGGAGGACCCTCCCCCTCATTGTGTTCCTGATGCTCAGGGGTGGTGAGACCCCTCTGGCAGCCTACGGGGCATTGGAGTGGGTGGAAGCCGCCCCCTGGGAAGCCTCCCCCGCCCCTGGCACCGGATGGAGGCCAAGTAGGGTGGTGTGGAGCTGGCAAAGGGGGCTCTGCACCTGCCCTTCTCCCAGCCCCGGTGCAGGAGGTGGGTCGGGGGTGTGGCCCGAGCGCCCTGCACTGTGGCAAGTCTCTGCTCCCCAGGGGCCATAGCAGAAGGTAGAGCAGCCCCGAGGCTGCTGTAGTGGAGCCCCAGGGCTCAACCCCAGAGCCGTGCTTGAAGGGGGCTTAGCACTGCCTGAACCCCCACTCCACCAGGCTGCAACCCAAGTTCAGGGGTGGAGGGTTTGAGAAGCAGGCGAAGGGGGCTTGGCAAGCTGGGGGAGCTGCTGGGAACTTGGCAGCTCATGCTGGCTGCAGGCTGTGTGTGGCCAACCAGCATTCCTGAGCAGTGACTCAGGCCGCCTGCTGGGGCCCCCCAGGCTCCCCAGGGTCAAGGGAGATAACCCGAGCGCATCCGGATTCCTGCTGGCGCATCAGCCGGCGACGCACAGGGGGGGATCTGGGCTGGCGGGAAGGAATCGTTAGGGGGGCGACTGGAATTTGTATTGTTCGCAGGAAATCCCTGGCCGTTGAAACAGATGAACAAGGGGATGGCAGGAGCCTCCGGCAGCCCAGCTCAGCTCAGCTGCCAGCCTCCTTTGAGGGCATCTCTCCTGCTCAGCTCAGCTCAGCCGCCGACCTCTGCCAGGGGCATCTCCCCAGCCTGGCTCAGCTCAGCCGCCAGCCTCCGCCGGGGGCACCTCCCCAGCCCGACTCAGCTCAGCCGCCAGCCTCCGCCGGGGGCACCTCCCCAGCCCGGCTCAGCTCAGCCGCCGGCCTCTGACAGGGGCATCTCCCCAGCCCGGCTCAGCTCAGCCACCGGCCTCTGCCAGGGGCATCTCCGCAGCCTGGCTCAGCTCAGCCGCCGGCCTCTGCCGGGGGCATCTCCCCAGTTCAGCTCAGCTCAGCTGCCAGCCTCCGCCGGGGGCATCTCCCCAGCCCAGCTCAGCTCAGCCGCCGACCTCTACCGGGGGCATCTCCCCAGCCCGGCTCAGCTCAGCCGCCAGCCTCCGCCAGGGGCACCTCCCCAGCCCGGCTCAGCTCAGCCGCCAGCCTCTGCCGGGGGCACCTCCCCAGCCCGGCTCAGCTCAGCCGCCGGCCTCTGCCGGGGGCACCTCCCCAGCCCAGCTCAGCTCAGCCGCCGACCTCTGCCGGGGGCATCTCCCCAGCCTGGCTCAGCTCAGCCACCAGCCTCCGCCGGGGGCACCTCCCCAGCCTGGCTCAGCTCAGCCGCTGGCCTCTGCCGAGGGCACTTCCCCAGCCTGGCTCAGCTCAGCCGCCAGCCTCTGCCGGGGTCACTTCCCCAGACCAGCTCCGTGCAGCTGCCGGCCTCTGCTGGGGGCACCTCCGAGCAGAGCTGCATGTAGGCAACCCAGGGGCTGGTGTCTTGCACACTCCCCCCCCACCTAGGCACAAGTGTGCATGCGCGCGCACACACACACACACACATGCACACTGGGCTGACGCCTAGGGCCGAGTTCAGCACCAGGTCAGCGGGAGGGGACCAATGGTGGCTTTTTAGGGTTCCTGATCCTGGGGGCCGATCCAGCACAAGCTACAGCAGCCTTGAGGTGGAGCTAATTTACTCCCCTTCTCTCCCCCTCCCCAGGGACCATTCCAGCAGCTGAGAGGCTTTTCAGGCCCCCTTTCCCCAGCCACCCCCACCCCCCATCTGTGCTGCCCCGACAGGCCCCCTGGGTGTAAGCGAGAGGCTTTTGTTTGCTCGGCTCAGGGCCGCCCAGCCACACCCCGGTGCCAGTATCTGGGTGTTCCCTGCCAAGGGCTGGTTCCAAAGGTGCCCCACGCTGGCCCAGGGCATGGCCGGGCGCGGCTGCCAACAGGCAGCCACCGGCTCCAGCCAGGCTCCCTTGGCAGGGTGTTTCCCGAGGCCGTGGTGCTGGGCCTGGGTGGGCTTGGGGGGGCTCCCATTGCAGCCAATGCACAGTGAGAGGGCGGCAGGCCTGGGGCACCCCCCCATGCACGGGGGTCAGGGGGTGTGTGAGGTGATTTTTTTTTAGCCAGGGTCAGGTCTGATCATTTAAATAGTAGGAGGTTGCAGGGGGGGTTGAGGGGCAGCGCCAGAGCTGTGTGTGCAGGTGCCCGGGGGCTGTGGGTTGGGTGTGGGGGCAATGGCAGAGCTGGGGGAGGGGCTCCCAGGGCTGGAATAGCAGGGGGTGGGGGCCTGCAGGTCTGAACTGAGGCACAGTGGCAGAGATGGGGGAGGGGAGCCCAGGGCTGGAAGTTGGGGGTGCTGCGGATCGAGGTTGAGGGACAGAGGCAGAGCTGAGGGACCCCGGGAGCCTGTGTGGGGGGCATGGGAGGGCAGTGGCAGAGCTGCGGGGCAGAGGCCATTGCTGCAGCAGGGAGGGGGCTGTGTGTGGGGTGGGGGGGCAGTGGCAGAGCTGGAGGGGGCAGAGGCCATTGCTGGACTAGGGAGGGGGCTGTGTGGGGTGGGGGGGCGGTGGCAGAGCTGGGGGGGGGCGGGGAACGTTGCTGCACTAGGGACAGGGCTGGGGGGTGTGTGTGGCAGAGCTGGAGGCAGGGCCATTGCTGCACTAGGGAGGGGACCGGTGACCCGGGCTGCCCCCTGAGAGCTCTGCACGTGGCCTGAGCTGCGCTTGTGTGGCCGGGGCCCTGCCCTCGGGGGACATCTCTGGCTGCGGTTGCTGCCCAGGTGCCGCATCACAGACTAGCCGAAAGGGGAACTTTCCTCAGACACGGTGTGGAAACCCCACCACCCCCCCCGCAATGTTGCGTGGGCTGAGCCGCCCTCCCCTTCACTGGAGAGCCAGTGGGGCAGGTAGTGGGGGGCAGGGGGCAGCTCTCGGCCCTGGCTCAATGAAGCCCCATTGGCTGCTTGCTAGGTCCCCGCATGAGATGAATTTGGCAGGTCTCAGCCTGGCCACCAACAGAGCCCACGAGGGGGTCACTCCACGGTGGGGACCTGAGTACCTGGGCTGCCAAGCCCCACTCACGCATTGGGTGTCTGAAGTGCATCAGGCGAAATGCAGGGGGGTCCCAGAGCTGGGATAGCTGGGGGCTGCGGGTCGGGAGTGAGGGGCACCGGCTGAGCTGAGGGAGGGGACCCCAGGGCGGGGATAGCCGGGGGCTGTGGGTCGGAAGTGAGGTGCACCAGCAGAGCTGGCTGGGGAGGGGGATGGCCAGGGGTAGCAGAAGCCGTGAGCTGTCACAGGAGCTGTGCGTGGGATTCGTTTCTGTTCCTGGCCGGGGGCTGGGGACTGCGCTCTCGGCTGTGTTCTAGCTTCCCCTCTCTATCTCCACCACAGCCCAGGGCTTTTCACCCCACTCAGCCCACCACATCCTGTCGCTTTCCTTTCTCCTTTGCCTTGCAGCTGAGCTGCAGCTGGAGCGAGGGGGTGGGGGGAATTTGCTGGAATTCACAGCAACAATCCCGACTTCCACATCCCTCCCCCTACCCGCCGGGCAGCTCTCCTGAACCAGGTGGAGAGGAGACCCCCTGCCCCCAGCCGGCCTCATTGCCTGGGCAGGAGCCCTGTCCTCTCCCTGCTCCCCAGACCACGGCCGAGCCAGGCTGACCAATCTGGATTGTTATGAGCTGGGTGTAACCTCGTTCCGGGGTGAGTTCAGACCTGCTCGCGATTGACAGGTGTGGATGCACCCGGCAAAGGCCAAGCCAGAGGGTGCGTGTGACCTCGGGAGGGGGGTGAGATTTGCTGCTGGCTGGTTTGATGGGGGTGGGAGAGGGAAGGCAGAACACAGACCCACCCGAAGGAGCAGCGGCGAAGCCCGGTGCCCGGCCCTGGAGGAAACCCGGCCTGGGGTCAAGGGGTGTGAGCTGGAAGAGGGTCCCTGACGCAGGGAGCAAAGGCAGCTGTTTGCTGCTCCTTGAGCCTGACCTTGGTCCGTTTCCTGGAAATAAACGAGGTTGCACCAAACACTCAACTAGCCCCAAGTTCTCCTCTCAACTGGAACATCCTCAGCCCCAAACGGCGACTAGCTGCAAAGGGGGGCCCCGGGAGCAAGTTTCCCATGAAGAGGGAGCTGAGCCCCCTTGCCTGGGCATTGTCTCGCTGCTCTCCCGTGCTGGCATCCTGCCCCCGTCTTCCCCACTGGCGGGACCTGTGCAGATCACTCTCCAGGTGGCAGCTGGCGGGGAGCTCCCCCCATGCCAGGCATGGCTGGCAGCAGACACACATGGCTTTCTCTTGCTTGTGTCTGCTGGGTTCTGTGCATGGGAGCCAGAGGCAGAGATGGCCGGTTCTCCGGCTGCTGCTCAGGGCTTGGGGTGGCAGGGGAGACGACAATGGGGTGCTTGACAGAGCAGAGTCACCATGACACCCCATTCAAGCCACCCAGAGAAGGGGCAGGGGGCAGTGTCGGGTGTGGGTGAAGTGTCCTGCTGCCCCGACCCCATGAACCGGCTCCTGTAATGGGTGGGGGGACCCGGATGCCTCCGGCTGGGGGAGTTAGGGGTCTCCCGCCGCGAGGAGCGGCTCTGGACTCTGAGTGCTCACTGCGTGGGTCTGGGTCTCAGCCCCACCCGGCCCTGGAGCTAGAGGAGTGGGCTGCAGCCAGGCACCCTGCCTTAGCACCCCCCTTCTGCCGCCACCAGCAGGGGCCGGTGAGGAGCTCAGCATGGTGGCCAGGCCTGGGTGGATCCTGCTGGATCTAAGGGTTGCATACCAACCACTGTATGCGGGGCGGGGGGCGGGGGGCGTCCCAGGTTTTCCCCCTACGATTCGTACCACCTCGGGTTATGATCCTGCTCCGAGCAGGCTCTGGCAGAGCCGGGCATGGCTGCAAGACCACCAGGGAGCAGCTGATTGGGGCAGATGCACAGCCCGGAGCAGCACTAGCCGGGGCTGTGACGCCCCTAAAGATGCATCTCTCAGCTGAAATGTAAAACCAAGAGGTTACTGGCCAATAAAAATCCCCTGAACCCCAACGGCCTGGTCTAATGTCCTCCCTCTTCTTCAGCCTCAGCAGGAAAGAGGAGTCTCCCTCACTTCCTGTCCTAAACTGCTGTTTGCCTGTGACAGCATGGCTGCACCCCAGCCCAGAAGTGGCTACATTCCAGCATGGGGGTGGGGGGGGGGAACGTGATCCCGGGTCAAAGGTTTCAGGCTGAAAAGCAGGACATAAATGTTTATGAAGCTTTAGAAAATCTTAACCCACCACGGGACTGGACACAGCCTTGGGATATGGGCCCCAGCCACAGCCCCCCCAAGAACCTCCTCTGCAAAGGTTGGGGAGGCACCTCAGGTGGCATTGAGCCACCACAGAGGGGGCATGGCTAGTGAAGGGGGGGCATGGTGAGTCCTGGGACGGCAGGCGCTGGGAAGTGGTCAGCTCTGTGCTGGCCACGGGGCGCTCAGTGGGAGAACTGCCCTCCCCCGGTAGAGAGCATGTGGGGGCCGGAGGGCGCTGGGCTCGCTGAGCCAGGCAGTTCTGCAGGGCCATGCTGCACAGCTCAGCAGAATCCGGCAGCGAAAGCAGAATCTGTGGCTGCCGACGGGCTGGCCCAAGGTTTGGGGCAGGAAATGACCGGCCAGCCTCTGAGGCCGGCTTCCATATCTCGAGCTTGCAACGATGTAAAGGCAGCAAATGCTCTGGCAGGCAGCATGGTCTAGTAGGCAGGGCAGGGGTCTAGCAGCCAGGACAGCTAGGTTCTAGGCCTAGCTCAACTACTGACCTTCAGCACATCAGGGCCTTCCTCAGTTTCTCCTCCTACCCGTTAGCTTGGAAGCTCCTTGAGCATGGTCTGCTTTTCCCTTTGTGTCTGTGCAGCACGAGGCCCTGAGCTCAGGTTCTTCCTTATGTCCTGTCTCATACCGTGGTGCCGCACAGCTGTGAAACAGCTGCCATGTCACGCCCCAGAGGTGGCTGCATTTCACTGGTCACTATGGGTTGGATTTCTTTCTAACTCACTCAGCGCCCCACCGCTCCCTGCTGGGTGCCGAGCTGCTTTGGAAAAGCAGGATGCTTCATTTGGGTCCCTCGGCAGGGGCTTGTTCTGAGCTCAAGGAAGCAAGTAGCTTGTTCACAGGCGAGTTGGCAGCCAGCGTCAAGGACTTGACAAGCCGCTGCCCGGGAGAGTCAGGGATTCTCAGCGCTGGCTTGTGCCAGGCATGGCCCCGCTGGAGAGCAGAGCTTGTCTAGCAGGCTGGAAGCCTGACGAGCGCTGTTCATATTTCTGCAGCCAGCACGGGTGATTCATCCACTGCTGTTTGTTACTGGCTAGGCCAGGAATCTGGTGCGGGCTCTCCTCCTCCCCCGCCAGAGGTTTCGTGGGTGTAGCCGGTAAAGCCAGGCTGGGGACTGAGCAATGCTTGGAATGTACCTCAAGTCCCTGGGGAACGGGTGTAATATGCTGGATGGAGTGGGGGGTCTAGTGGTCGGAGCAATGGGGGCTGGGAATCAGGAGTCCTGCGTGCTAGTCCAGCTCGGGGAGGGGACTGGTTTCTAGTGGTTGGCAAAGGTGGGGCTGGATGTCAGGATGCCTGAGTCCCATTCCCACTTCTGAGCTGGGACAAGGAGTCAGGACTCCTGGATTTTGCTTTCATATCTTACCCTGACTGGCTGCATGACCTTGAGCAATTTTCACCTGCCCGTGCCTCAGTTTCTCCCCTCTAAAATGGGGCTAATGATCCTGCCCCACAGCACAGGGGAATTACGGGGGGTGGTGGGTTCATATATTCCTGGGGTAGGTGAGAGCAGAGCCAGGCCCAAGCCACACACCAGAGGGGGGCCGGGGGACTGAATTATTGAGATAACGACCCCCGGGACGTCTGTCTCTGTAACACCAGAACTTCTCCAATGAATTACACCCGGCCACCCCACCCCCTCCAGCATGATCACCTCTTGATAGAAGAGGAAACTGAGAGCCGGAGAGCAGAAGCTACAGCTCTAAAACAAAATCTAAAAAAACCCTTTAAAACGAAACTAAAAAAACCCTGTGGGGCTGACATGCTGTTGACTGTTAGCATAGTGTTTGCTCTGCTTGTATGCTACACCCCCTCCCCACCCTGCCTATGGCTGGGCTAAGAGACACCTCCATCCGCCTGTATCCAGCTGGTGCCTCTTGTCTTGTCCTGAGACGGGAAGCTCATTGGCCCAGGGGCTGGCTCTTTGCTCTGCGTTTGTACAGCACCTGGCGCAGGGGCCGTGACTCGTGGTGCTAATACAAACCGTAAGACAAAAATCAGCCAGGAAGGTGGCAGCAGAGCTGGGCTTGGAACCCAGGACTCCTGCGCTCACAGTGACTGGCCACAAAGTCTTTAAGGGCGGGCAGCTGGCCAGATCTGCACCTTCTGGGCAGGAAGTTTCTGGGGTAACCCGGAGAGCCGCTCTGCCTCTTGCTTTGCAATGTGGTTATCCAGGCCCAGAAGCTTCCTGCTGGCTCTGACTCAGTGCTCTGGTGTTTATGGGGGTGTGGGGTGGAAAGGGAAGGGGGGCCTGCATTCCTCTGCAGCCCGGGGACCCCCTGCGGCTCCTGGGCATTCCAGAACGAGCCCGTACCTGCCGCTGGCAACAATGGGGCCCCCCAGAGAGCTGGGTGCAGGCCAGGACCGGAAGTGTGCGGGCAGACGAGAGCTCGCTGCCAGCTCTGCTCACCCGCCCCCCTGCCCATGTGAAATGCGCCAGCTCAGCTTGCGAGTGGCAAAGTACGGCGACCTTCAAATGCCGTGATGTCTAGTGATTAGAACAGGGGAGGGAGTGGGACTGGGAGTCAGGACTCCTGGGTTCTTTCTCCAGCTCAAGTGGGGGAGGGTGTCTATGGTTACACCATGAGACTGGCAGTTCAGGACTCCTGGGTTCCCCTTCTGACACTGACTCGCTGCGTGACCTTGGGCAAGTCCTGCCCACTCTGTGCCCCCGGGGCAGCTTGTGGGGCTTAATCCCTTCGTGTCAGCAGGGCCGAGTGAGCCCCTCGGGCCGACGTCCCCACCCAGGGGCTGACACAAGCTAGCAATGCCCGTGTGACATGACACGTGCCAAGGTTACTAAAAATTGCCAGCAGAGAACCCGCTGGGCCATGACAGCGCTTCCTGCCTGAGCAATGGCGTGTGTCCGACTCCGTGGCTGGGAGACATGCCGGCCGTCTGGCTGTGTGACGTCAGGCCGTGAGGGGCTCCCCTGACCCCGCCCCGGGGCCCGGCAGGCTCCATGATCTGAGCTGGACGCCCCAGCCTCGGCTGCCTTGTGCTACACTGGATGGGGCTCCAGACCAGGCCTCCCCGCCCATCCTGTCACCCTGGCCAGGGGCGGCTCCAGGCACCAGCACGCCAAGCACGTGCCTGGGGCGGCAAGCCGCGGGGGGCGCTCTGCCAGTTGCTGTGAGGGCGGCAGGCAGGTTGCCTTCGGCGGCATGCCTGCGGAGGGTCCACTGGTCCCACGGCTTTGGCGGACCTCCCGCAGGCTGCCGCCAAATCCGTGGGACCGGAGACCTCCCGCAGGCAAGCCGCCGAAGGCAGCCTGCCTGCCGTGCTTGGGGTGGCAAAATAACTAGAGCCGCCCCTGTCCCTGGCGTCCTCCCCTCACCTCCCTCAGCGCCCCCACCCAGTCTCCTTCCCTCGCCTCCCCCTCCCTCTCCCAGCTGCCTTATCTTCAGTCCCTCCCTTCTAACCCCTACCCCCTTCATCTCCCTCTCACCACCTCTTCTCCTTCCAGTCCTTGCAGCCCCTGCCCCGCCATCCTCTCACCCTCCCAGGACTACCCCAGTGGCACGGCCGGGTCCTGCATCACCTTGGCCAGCATCTGCCCAGGTTCAGTGCCAAGCCATCCGCCTGCCATGTCAACAGGGCTGGACCCACAGGGCTCCTAGCAGCACCCAACGGCACTTGGGGAGATTCTCAGCTCTTTCTCCCTTAGGGTTTGACCACGTAGGCCTAGACGGAAGATTGGGATCCCAGCGCCTCCCACCCAAACGCTGGGAAATTTTGCAGCTGGATCGCGACCCGAGCTTTGCAGCTGGGACACGTTTCCCAGCTCCCTGCAAGAGGGGGAATTCGCCTCGCGCTTACACCGAGGCGGCAGAATTACCGGTGTCATTTCTTTTCACAAGGGATCAGCCCTGACTCTCACTAACACAAGTGCAACGGCACTTTGCTGGTGCATTGCCTGGGTGTCGCATCCGTTCGTAGCCATGCACTGAGTTTGCGTTAGTGTGACTGAGAGGAGAATTTGGGCCCAGGTTAGTAACTCTGCAGTGCCCCAGGATGGAATAACAGAGAGCTCAGAATTTCTTCCACACTGTTTGCAACTTGAGTTGGGAGTCGCTTTGCTCTCTGGCTTTGCTAACATCCCCCGCGTAGTGCTTCATGCCAGAGCTCTCCCACTCCCTCAGGATTTACCGTGATGGGTGCTGCAGCCTTCCAAAGCATTTGCAGCTATTGTGAGACTGTCAAGGTTTCTTTCCCCACTCTGAACTTTAGGGTACAGATGTGGTGACCTGCATGAACATTTCTAAGCCTAATTACTAGCTTAGCTTTGGTACACTGCCACCACCCAGAATTCCAGTGTCTGGGGCACTCTCTGTTCCCCCAAAACTTCGTCCCCTCCCTGGGTTGCCTTGAGGGACTTCACCAATTCCCTGGTGAACACAGATCCAAACCCTTTGGATCTTAAAACAAGGAGAAATTTACCATCCCCCTTCTTTCCCCCCACCAATCCCTGGTGAGTCCAGATCCAATCCCCTTGGATCTTAACACAAGGGGAAATTAACTATCCCCCCTCCTTTCCCTCACCAATCCCTGGTGAGTCCAGATCCAATCCCCTTGGATCTTAAAACAAGGAAAAATCAATCAGGTTTTTAAAAAGAACGCTTTTAATTAAAGAAAGAAAAGGTAAAAATTATCTCTGTAAAATCAGGATGGAAAATGCTTTACATGGTAATTAGATTCCCATAGACCAGAGGGACCCCCCCAGCCTTAAGTTCAAAGTTACAGCAAACAGAGGTAAAATCCTTCCAGTAAAAAGAAACATTTACAAGTTGAGAAAACAAACATAAGACTAACACGCCTTGCCTGGCTAATTACTTACAAGTTTGAAACACGAGAGACTGATTCAGAAAGCTTTGGAGAGCCTGGATGGACGTATGGTCCCTCTTAGTCCCAAGAGCGAACAACAACACCACAAAGATCACATACAAAAGACTTCCCTCCACCAAGATTTGAAAGTATCTTGTCCCCCTATTGGTCCTCTGGTCAGGTGTCAGCCAGGTTTACTGAGCTTCTTAACCCTTTACAGGTAAAAGAGACATTAATCCTTAACTATCTGTTTATGACAGAGACCAAAAGCCCCCTGAGCTTGGTAAAATGCAGCTGGTCTTCTAGGAGAGGCAGGGTTAAAAGGGACCCTGCAGACAGAACTGCTCTGTCATACTCGTCCCCTCTCATCAGCCGAGCGGGGCTAGCCCAGCTCTGGGAGGGGCGTGTGAGTTGTCCCCAGCATTGGTGACTAAGGCCTAGATCTTCAAACTCAGTTTAGGCATCCAACTCCCATTGGAGATTTGGTGCCTAAATACTTTCAGGGATCTGGGCCTAGGAACCAGCTCCACCACCATGCCTGGGCTGCACAGGGGTAGTTGAGAGTAGACGCTGAAAACCCTGCTGAAGAAAGGGGTGGTGTTTTGCCCCAGCACCAGCCAAATTTAAGCACAGGCAGGCAGGCAGGCAGCGCCTCTGCCTGGCTGTCCATGCCTCAGCATCTCCATCTACACAACAGGGACAATAACCCTGGATCGCGAAGGTTAATTAGCAAACCATTCGCAAACTGTTTCAGCGGGAAGCCGTGTGCATTGTAACACAACTGGGGGTTACATGGAAGATTATGGCAACAACAGGGGACTCCTGGTTCCCAAAAGCCCCTACATTCCCAGCACCTAAAGGAGAATCCCCAGGTGCTGTCGGTAGTATAGAGCCTATGGTACACAGTTGAGAAGGTCTCATTGCATCCAATAGAGGGCAGTGCCACTTGTGTGTGTGTGTGTGTGTGTGTGTGCGTGCGCACACGTGTGTGTGTGCATGTACACATACACACACACACACACACACACACACACACACACTCTGTAGCCAGTTGGTTGCATTATTAGCATGTGTTGCAGGCAGCGCCAGGCAGCTGCAAGGATGTCGACTATAGACAGGGGAGGATGGGGAAGGGCAATGACTGGGTCAGAGACCTCCAGGGCAAGAGCCCGCACTGCCCGGGGCCCCAGCTGCCCTACAGCAAGGCTCATGGGGGCTCCTTCCCCTCCCTTCTAGCTGGAGTCAGAGAGGGGCAGGGATTGGGGCTTCCTTCCTGGCTGCTGGGAGTAGCTCCCTGACCTCGCCCCAGGCCAGGCTCAGGGGTCAGCTCTCTGCCACGTGTGCAACTGACGTCCACGAGCAAGTGATGATTGACCAATGACCCCCTTCCCCACCCCCCAGCTGGGTGTACGTGAGGTTTCACACACTCCTACAATGCACTGAACTCATCAGGGCCACCAGAGGTCCCAAGCACACTCGGGCAAGCGGGGGTAACGTGCACCATGCATGCTCCCCCCCCACACACACACCAGAGTCCTGCAGCCCTGCACAGACCCCTCTGCTGCATTCTGCAGCTCCCTCTGCTCTTCCAGACCTGGGGTCCCACACAACCGGGCTGACGCCCCTCGGTGCTGACTATCACTCATCCCCCATGGCTATTCCAGCCTGGAGCTCCATGCACACAGCCCTCCAGTCCTCCTCCCACACGGTGCTCCCATGCTCCTTGGGCTCAACCCACCCTCCTGCTGTTTCAGCCCTGGGCTCTCCCCATACAGCTCGTCTGCTGCCCCCCAAACCCCGGCCCTGGCCCTTGTTCAGTCCTGACCCTTGTCTGCGCACAGCTGAGGAACTGCCTCTGGGCCAGCATCTAACAGGAGCTGGACTGAGAATGGTCAAAACTCGAGTCACGTGTGACGGAAGCCATGGGGTGAACAGGCCTCCAGGGGTGGAGGCCAGTGGAATTAGACAGGCTGAGGCATTCTCTGCTCTCATTGGACCTAGAGCCTGCCGGGAGGGCCGCCAGTGAATCACAAATCCTTGTCTGTGCCCCCATTGAGCTCATCCAGCCTGTCCCCAAGCCCCCTGGGGGCCTGATCCCTTCCATGTGGGGACCCCGCTGGCTGCAAAGGCATTCGCTACACCAGGGATCCATTTGGTCCTCTGCCTATTTCCCGCTGACACCACCAGTAGCAGGAGCATTTTAATTCCACGCCGGGCCCGGTTCTGGTGCATCTGGTTACATATAAACAGGAGCTACAAAAGGCCTTTTGTCCGGCCCCCTCCCCCGCCGTACAGGCCTCCCTTGTTTCAATTTCCACCGCTAATTTCAGCCAGGGCAGAAAGGCTGTGTCCTTGAACAGAGCCCCGCCCTGCAGCTGCCGCGTCCCACGCCAATGTTTCCAAGGGCCGCTCCTGTATTCAACGCCCGCCAGGGGTTAGCAGGACAAGACAGGCTAGGAAGGCTGGGCCGATCAAGTGGCAATGTGGTCTGGCTGGTGGTTAGAGCTGGGAGCCAGGACTCCTGGGTTCTCTTAGTTGCCAGCTTTGGGAAGGAGCATGGTTTGGGGGCTAGAGCAGGAGCTAAGGACTCAGGACTCCTGGGTTCTGCCACTGACTCATAAGATGACTCTGCTTCCTGCCTGGCTCGGTGCCTCGGTTTCCCCAGCTGCAGCCCAGAGATGTGTACACCACAGCGAGTGGCGGAGGACCTAATAAACATTTGCAAAGCACTTTGAGATCCCCAGCTGACGGGCTGTAGCACTCCTTGGGGGGCAGAGATTCCTGTTTACCAGAGGAGCCAGAATGGCTTTGTAAGCGGGGCCCAGTGTGACCTAGTGGCTTGAGCATCAGACTGGGAGCCAGGAGCTGTGGTTGTTATTTCCAGCTCTCTCTCACCTTGGACAAGGACTTTCCCCTCTCCATGCCTCAGTTTCCCTTCCTGATTTAGGTTGCTTAGTGCTGGGACAGTCTCTCTGTGCCCGCACAGCAGCTGGGGCCCTGATCTCCACTGGGCCAATCGGCGTGACTGTAATAATCAGTGCAGCTGAAGCTGCTGCAAAATATTGACCCCTGACAGCAGCTCGATACACAAAGTGCCCCAAGGTCATGACTTTTTACAGCTCTTGTGATTTTTAAGCCTGATCTGCTGTCGCAATGTCTGTGTGAGCAGGGGGCTGCTGACGGACAATGCGAGAGGACGGACGGAGCGTGGGAGCCACGTGGGAGAGACAGGGCAGCCGGGAGAGAAACAACCATAGGTGGCCAAATGGCGGGTGATCCCCCCGGCACCGGCTTCCGGGGGATTTACTCCTGATTTACACCAGGCTAAGGGGAGAGTCAGGCCCAGGGGAATCTCTCTGCCTAGCAGGACACAGAGCAGCTCCCCTCCCCCCAAGCGATGCAGGAACTGGCTTCCTGGAAGCCGGATCATGTGATTTCCCCCCATGATGCTATTACCAGCGCTGTTGCTGGGCAGAGCAAACTGCCTTGTAGGCGTGTGTGTGTGCGCAGGCCTGTGTGTGTGCACAAGCGTGTCTGTGTATCTTCCAAATGGGCCAATCGGAACGGAAGCAGCCCTGGCCGCTCCCTGGTCGCTGCAAAGCAACACCCTATCCCTGTGGGGGGGGGATCTTCCCTTTGCACTGGGACTGAGTGGGGAGTGGGGGCTAGTGGTTAGAGCGGGACGGGGGCTGGGAGTCAGGACGCCTGAGTTCTGTCTCTAGCTCTGGGAGGGTAGTGGGGTCTAGTGGTTAGCGCAGGAGAGGCTGGAAATCAGGACTCCTGGGTCCTGTTCCAAGATGTGAGAGAGGAGGGTAGGGTGACCAGACAGCAAGTGTGAAAAATCGGGACGGGGTAGGGGGTAATAGAAGCCTATATAAGAAAAAGCCCCAAATATCGGTACTGTTCCTATAAAACCGAGACATCTGGTCACCCTAGAGGAGGGGGATCTAACAGGTTACCTCAGGGGAAACTGGGAGTCAGGACTCCTGGGTCCTCTCCCCAGCTTCGGTTTTCTCCCTGGAAAAAGCACATTGGATGCCTGGTTAATCTGGTGCGATGGCCCCTGATGGGTATTGCAGCTAAAGGCAGCCTCTGGGGCAAAACTTGCACTGGTTCAACACACAGCGTGATCCTAGCTAGTCCTTATGCGGGATGAACCTCCCATGGGACTGTTCATCAGGACGAGCCCTCGGGGGGAGCCAAACGCCGGTGCCTAGGCATGACCGGTGGTGCGTCGTGTGTCCCAGATGAGCTGCACTTTTCGCACAGGTGCCCAGGCTCCAGCCCTGACCTGAAAGAAAATGAATGGGAGCACAAGTGAGAGGGAACAGAGTGGGCATGTCGGGGAGCGTGTTGCTGGGCTGAGCAAACTGTGTGAGTGTGTGTGTGTGCGCGCGCACGCGCAGGCGATGCATACCTGAAATGACATGTGAGGATGTAAGTCTCATCTGAGAGCATTTGGTAGTGCATCTTCACAACTCTGTGTGTGTGTGCGTGCACGTGCGCACGCACACGTGTGTGAAAACTGTACATCAAGTACCCCCTTGGGAAAATATGCTGCTGATTCCTGCAAAAAATCCCGTGTCGCCGTGGGAAAGGCACTAGATACCGCAGGGACTGATGGAATTGCTGCTGTAAATAACCTTTCCAAATATAGCTGGGAGGGAAGTTCTCAGCACCATATCCCATGATCCCGGGGACACGAGAGTGTCCGTGGTAATATATTAATAGCTGAGCACACCGTGTTGCATATCGTTCAGTGCCTCCACCAAGGGGGACGAGCCCTGTCACGCATTTTCACCTATCTCGGCTGTGTGATAGCTGAAGGAGCTTCTATATGCAGCTGGGTGAGCCATTCCTGTGCAGTGGAATGGTGCACTGTATCAGCTGTTCTGCTCCACTCCAGAGGTGGCTGCATTTCTACACTGGATGAATGATCCCTGTGCCGTGTCATGGTGCGATTATCAGCTGCTCTCCTCTGCCCCAGAGGTGGCAGCATTTCAAGGCTGGCTGAACAATCCCTGTGCGGTGTCGTGGTGCGCAGTATCAGCTGCTCTGCTCCATCCCAGAGGTGGTTGCATTTCAGTGACAGGTGAAGCAACTCCTTTATGTTGCTTGTAATCATGGCTTTAGTGGTTTGAGCATTGGCCTGCTAAACCCAGAGTTGTGAGTTCAATCCTTGAGGGGGCCACTTAGGAAACTGGGGTAAAAATCTGTCTGGGGATTGGTCCTGCTTTGAGCAGGAGGCTGGACTAGATGACTTCCTGAGGTCCCTTCCAACCCTAATATTCTGTGATTCTAAGGCCAGAAGGACCATTAGATCCTCAAGTCTGAGCTCCTGAGCACCCATTTACCTCTGTATTGTGTTCAGTATCCTGCAACGGGCAGGGAAAGGCGGCTACCAACACACTTTATGATGGCAAGTTGCAGCAGGGCCACGCGAGAGATGACGTTGCGTGATGAGTTTCTAAGAAATGCCCCCCCCCCCCAGGGTTTCAGAGAACCAGGAATCGGCTCTTGCCTGTGGTCACTTCCTTCTTCCCCAGCTACACACGACTTGCAAGAGCTAGCCGCAGCATTCTCGCTGCCAGTGCTTTCCAGCCCATTTCACACTCATGCAAATGACGGCACAAGAGGTTGGGTAAGGGAGACGCATGTCCCCAGTTTTCAGATGAGGCATAAAGTCAGGGTGTTGGCCACCTAGTCATAATAAATCCCATGGTATCTTCCACAGCCCGGGGTAAATTCCAATCTGTGTCATTACCCTTTAGCCTCCTTAAATTCCCCTCCACGGTTTCTACTGGCTAAGGTTCATATCTCTGCCTCCACTAACCTTTTGTAGGGCGTTGCTGTGAATTGTTAGAAAGCTGCCTGCATTCCGCCCCAGAAGTGGCCGCATTTCCACCTTGGGTGAGCGATTGCTGTGCGCTGTTGTGGTGCACTGTATCAGCTGCTCTGCTCCCCTCGAGAGCAGCTTCATTTCAACAAAAAGCTTCTCAACTTTGCTTTAGCATGTTTGGCTACTAATAAATAACTCTTAGCGCTTCTACAGAGCTTTTCATCCATTGGGCTCAATGTGCTTTGGAGAGGCGGGTCAGGGGCATGCCCCTCATTTTGCAGACAGAGGAAACTGAAGGACAAAGAGGGTAGAGGTGACTTGCCCAGGGTTGCACAGCCAGTCAGTGGCAGAGCTAGGAAAAGACCCAGCAATTCTGACACCCAGTCATTGTCCTATCACATTGCCTCGTGAAAAGAAATAATCAATAGTTAATGATGCTGAGAGGCTCTCGCTTGCAAAGCCCAGCCAGACATCAAGCCTTTAACGGATGCTCAAAATTAACTTTGCTTGTGGCTGGTGGGACAGTCCCCTGTATAGAAACCACGGTGAAGCAAAAAGTACCGGGGGAAATACATCTGCAGAAGTGCCGGGCTGCAGAACCACTAAGGGCTGCCTTCGTGTCCTACGGCCTGGCTCTTCAGATACCACCGTTGCAGCTACTCTTCCAGCCACAGGGACAGACAGCTGCAAGATCCTCTCCCGCTGTCCTGGGTGGAAGACCTCAGCTGTCTGGGCTTAGCACCTGCAGGACATAAGAGGAAACAGACCCAAAGTGGTACAAGACACAGCCCCACAGGACTGTCAAATGGCAGCACTAGTGCGGTTTAAAGCTGCAACAGGCTCAGCAAGACAAGACGGGGGGACTAATAAACTAAGGGTGATCTCCCTGCATCACTGGGATAGCACTTCAGATCTGGTGGGGGGGGGGATTTGGGGTGGAGGGGCTCCGCTCAGCCTTGGGCGTTTTGTACTCAGAGGGCTTCAGGTAAGTGGAGTGTGTGTGAACCAGCTCTGATAAAACCAGATCTGCCCCAAATCAACCCAAGCTGTTTTCCAAGCTCAACCGCTAAGGATGTCCCCTGGCTGATTCCCTGCGGGCCCCCTTCCCCTGAGCTGGGATCTAAAGAGGGCAGATGGGAGAGGGGCCCTGGGCATCCACCCAGCTCCGAATCCTAGGGAAGGAGCAGAAAGCCACTTGATGGGATACTGCTAAGCACTGAAGAGGGGGCAATACAGCAAGGGCTGCAGCTGTATAAATTCCCCTTTATTCCCAGCTTGTTCGGTGCATGTCAGCCCTACACTGCAGCTGCCCCTGCTGTTCCATAGCCTGGGATTGCTCTGCTAATGCACCTCACGTCCAACCCCTGGCCCCCCTGGCAAATCCCTGTCCCGATGCTCCACTCATGTCTCTGCCCACAGCTTCATCAGGCCTGGGCTTCCCTCAGCCCTGCCAATGCATCTCGGTCCCGGCTTCCAGCACTCCTGCCCTGCTATTCCAGCTCAGAGCCCTCCGCTGCTCCCCAGACCTCGGCTACAGCCCTGCAGGGCCTGGTGACCGCATGCTGCTCTGCTGAGCTCCGACTGCTGGGTATTAGCCCAGGGCCCTGTCATGCATTTTTCCCATGGCACCTCTGGGCCTGTCCGCTGCATCCCTTGGGCCAGAGGCACTGACTCCATGCATGCTCTGGGGCTCGAGCACCCATGGAAAAAAAATAGGAGGTGCTTGGCAGGCACCAGTCACAGCTGTTGGGTGGGCCAACAATCAGCTGTTCAGGGAGGCGGAAGGGGAGGGAGCTCTGGAGAGGAGCCAGCAGCGGGCTGAGGGAGGGGTAAGAAAAGGTGGAGTGAGGGCAGGGTCTTGGGGGAAGGGGTGGAGTAAGGGTGGGGCCTCAAGGTGGAGTCGGGGTGAAGCACTCACAGGGCAAACCAAAAATCAGTGGCTACGCCTCAGGGGACCCTGGGAAAGGGGCTTCCAATCCCATTGGACATTGTGGTGCGTGTGTGAGGCCGATAAACTCCCCCTTCTGCATTCAGCTGAGACCCGGCAAACTCGACACAGGAGCTAGAATCTAGCAACAGCCTAGGGACGCTGACAACCCACAGCATATTCAGCCCAGGGCTGGACGTTTGCTCTGACTTGTGAGGAAGGTAGCCATTAGTTCGGATTCGGAGGCCAGTTTCACCGAGCTCCCCTGGAACAACTCCAGTAAAAATCTCAGGCACCATCCGGAAGCAGGCACTATTAGCCTGCCGGACAGCTCGGACGGTGTTAAAAAAGCAACATTCTTGAGCTCACATTTCAATCGCACTTTGAATGCTTCCCCCAAAGGGCTTCTCAAGCTGTGTATTCAAACAGTACCAGGGTAATGCACCCACCTCTGGGGTGGAGGAGAGCAGCCAACTAGCACACAGATGGGGAGAGAGCAGAAATCATGGACAACAGATGGAAAGCACTAGGGAACTTTAATATTTACTTAGATCTGACAGGTCTGCAGCTGCTAAGATTTCTCTCAAAGGGCATCTCTGGAGAGCATGTCCCCAGGGCAGAAGACCCTGGGTTAAATGCTGCTGGGTAATCTTGGGTGAGCGATTGTTCTCTCTTTGTGCCTCCATTTCCCCATCTTTAAAATGGGTCTAATGATCCTGACCTCCTTAGGGATGTACTGATGAAAGGTGCCATATTAGGGTTAGGTACTGTTGTATGCTGTATTGCCCTGGGAAGATCTGTAGATCATCTAAGCCAGGGCCCCCACTGTGACAGGCTCCTTTCTAGTTTCTTCAATGTGCAGTACGCTGCGGCCTGGCCCTCCTAACCTGGCCCCATAATAGTGTGAGCCATGTAGCGCCGTGCTCTGTAATCGCAGCTTCCGGCGTCATCAGCCCAGGAACCGCTGAGCCCAGTGGGGCTCAAAGACCCATTCCGCTGGCTCGAGCTGAGCAGAGTGTTGTTTTAGTCATGGCCCTGCTGTGCTGTCACCGAGGCAGACAGAAACACGCTGAGCTGCCAAGGGGAAAAGCTTAGTCAAGCGCTGAAGAACGCAGGCTGCAGCCTGGCATGGGGCTCCAGCCTGCACGGTTTGGGGGTCCAGGGCCTAACGGAGCTCGTGGGAACAGGTCCAGAATGGGCTCTGCAGCTGGCCTGGTTAGCTCCACCGGCCGCAAGCAACCCTAGAGAGAGGGGAGCACATTTCTCCAGCTCTATTAAACTGGCTCGCAGGCATCTGGAGTAGCAGACGGCTCTTGGGGTTAACAGTGGGGCAGAGATTTGGTTTCCATGGTGGCTGGATCAGAGCGTGGCTCTGTAGCCTGCCTCTGAGAGTGGCTGTGTGCTGGTTGCTTGGGCAGGGATGGTGGAGGACACCCCTTAATGGGCAATGCTAGAATTGAATGGCCCCTGGCGAGTCATTGAGAGTCTTACTGCCTACATGTGATTCCTCCAGAGCTGAGGAGGAAGTAGGGTCTAGTGGTTAGAGCAAAAGGCTAGCCAGTAGCTTTGGGCAAGTGGCCTTTTTGCCGTGCCTCAGTTTTCCCATCGACGCAAGGGAGCTAATAACCTCTGTCTACAAAGTGGTTTAAGGTCCTCAGGTGCCATAGAAGGGCTGTGTAGAAAGATGGGCTAATACAGCTGGGGTCTCAGACACCTGGGCTCTATTCCCATTTCCGTCAGTGACCGTGGGCAAGTCATTTCCCCTTTTTGTGCCTCAGTTTCTCCCCCTTCCCTTTCTTCCCCTGTCTCGCACTCCATGGCCGTGCGACGCCTGCCGCAATGGAACCTCGAAGCACGTCCATGAGAGTCGGCGGAGGACCCACACGTTGGCTGGGGCCATGTGTGTAATGGGGCAAAATGTGCCCAATCTTGTCCTCTGAGCAGATGGTTTCCTCTACTCTTTGCCTGGCCACCACTGCCGGTAACAACCAAAATATTTGTGCTCTGTGGAAACTCTTGTTTCTAACCCAGTTTGGCTTAGTCACGGGCCTCGTGAAAAGGTCAGCCTCCCCCGGCCGCCCTGAGGTGAAATACACCCGCTGGCTTTCAACGTTCCATCTGCATGTCAGGGGGCCGGATGACTAATAGGGAAACCAGCTACAAAGCAAAGTCGCTTCCCTAGCGACGGCGGGGAAATTACAGGGCTCAGCTGGCATACGCTCTGCCAGACCGCTGACCTGCCCCTTGGAAGCTTCCGGATGCCACCGAGCAATGCCAGGGGATTGATTGTGAGTGGGATAAGCCCACCTGCATCCTCCCACAAGGGGTTCCCAGCGTAATGCCTCAAAAGATGAAGCCCAACCCCTGGGAGGTCGCTGGTGAGAAAAGCATTCAAAGCCGGGCATGTGAGAATCAGCTGATCAAACTGGGCCGTCCAAGATGCTTATCTGACTCCACAGACGCCCCCGAGATACCCTGTGATCCCATGGACATTTCCAGGGGACTCAATGATACCCCCCAAGATATTCATCCAGTTCCATTGGTTCTTCCAAGAGACTCACTACGCTCCCACGATGCTCATCTGACCCACATCTGACCCAGCAATAACCCTCAGATGCTCATCATAGAATATCAGGGCTGGAAGGGACCCTCAGGAGGTATCTAGTCCAACCCCCTGCTCAAAGCAGGACCAACCCCAACTAAATCATCCCAGCCAGGGCTTTGTCAAGCCTGACCTTAAAAACCTCTAAAGAAGAAGATTCCACCACCTCCACCATCCAGTCTCACTAGTCCCCATCTGAGCCCAGCGTCAACCCTCAACCTGGCATTAATGTTCAGGAAACTGACCAGTTTCCCCTTCAACCATGGCGAGATGGATGCTACTGAGGCCTTGCTGGGGCTGAGACTGCCACCCTCCCCCGCCCTTTATATTCAGCACCAGGCAGCTTCCATCCAAGGATCCCGAAGCGCTTTCACCAAAGCCAGGCTGGTATCACAACCCCCATTTTCCAGAGGGTGAAACTGAGACGCAGAGAGGGGAGCTGACGTACCTGAGCTCACACGGCACGGGGAATCCAGGCTTCTTGGCATGAGCCTTATCCAGAAGAGCACCTTCTCTCCCCCCCAGTTTAAACTGGGATGGGGGACCAGTCATGTCCAGGCATTCCCATGCTGCAGGAGAGAGTGGCTAGCAGGGACACTGGCGGGGATGGGGGAATGTTTGGCTCTATTGAAACAAGCCACATAAGGGATGATCTAGCAGATTTCCTCTCCCCCAAACACCCACCTCAGGACGAAGACCCCTCCCAGCTCCCATGGATAATGCCCTGGGATGTATGGAGCCCAGACCTTGGTTCCTGATGCTTGAAACTGCATGACCCCCGCACACCAAGGGAGCAAACCTCACGGGAAATATCAGTGTGTCTACCAGAGAGGCATGGAGGGCCGGGAGTCAAACCCGTAACTGGAGAGACCACCATCCATCCTGCTGACCAGGAGCGTCTCGTTGCTGCCTTGTGCTTCCCCAGCTGTGTGTCTCCTGTCCTAGGGTATGTCTGCCCTGCACGTGAGCGCAGCTCGTGTACACACAGCCAAGCTACTGTTAATCTAGCTACCTCGGGTCCCACCTGCAGTAGCTCAGACCTCACCAGGGGCTGGACAAGTCGAGGGCCACCCAGAGGATTCAGGGGGCCTGTGGTCTTCGGTGGCGGGTCCCGGAGCGGAAGGACCCCCCACCACCGAATTGCTGCCAAAGACCTGGAGTGGAAGAAGCGCCAGGGGCCTGGGCCCCACGAGAGTTTTCCAAGGCCCCTAGAGCAAGTGAAGGACCCCGCTCCAGGGGCCCCGAAAAACTCTCGTGAGGGCCCCTGTGGGGCCCGTGGCAAATTGCTCCACTTGCCCTCCGCCCCCTCTGCGGGCGGCTCTGAACAAGTCTGTTTGGCACCCGAGCTGGCTAGATTCAAGCTAGATTCAAGGGTCCATCTCTTGTGAGGGCTAAGTGACTACCCCATCCACTTCCAGCATGCTCCGGTGTCTGCTTCCATTTCTTTCCCCTCCCCTCAGCCAGCCGCTGTCACACACTTCTCCTCCCTGTGCAGGAATAACGCCCTTTGCCCTCAGCAGGGACTCAGCCAGTTTGCAGAAGGTGTGGGAGGGCCTGGCCCTGTGCAGAAGCCCAGCTGGAGGCTGTTAAGCACCCCAGGGTTTCTGGGTAGTGCCCAGGCCTAGCATGGGGATCTGCAGCTGCCAGCCTGCCCCGCTCCCCCAACCCTGCCACCCTAGCAGCTGCAAGGTGCCTAATGGAAACGGCTCCTAGTTTTATTAGCGGCAACGGGGACTCTGAGCGGAACCTCAGAACAAGGCGCACCTTGGATCTAAGCAACCCAGGGTTCCCCTGTACTCCATGCAGCTTTGAGAGCAGGCGCAGGGTGTGTTTAACTGGCTCAGAAGGCAGGAGAGCCCCTGGGCACAGGAGCTGGGGTCTTGGGCTGGAATTGCCTCTGTGATAACTGGCAGCAGGGTCTGCTTCCCAGTGGGAGAATCACAGAGGGATCGCTCAGCCATGGAGATGGGACATGGGTGTGTTGCTATGAATGGGTGCGGTGTGTTCTGGTCTGTGCCTGTCAAGGGGGGGGGGGGGGCAGTGTTTGTACTGGAAGGAGGTTGCATGTGCGCATGAGGGGGGAGGGTTAGGCTTGGAGGAAGGTGATGTGTGTAGCAGGAAGCTGTGGGGTGGGGGTTGTGTGCATGTGTGTACAAGGGGTTGTGTGGGCTGTGTGTGGGGGGTTGTGTGTGGTATACAGAGGGGGTTGTGTATGCAGAGGGTTGTATGTAGGGAGTTGTGTGGGGGTGGGCTGTGTGGTATACAGAGGGGGTTGTGTATGCAGAAGGTTATATGTAGGGAGTTGTGGGGGGGTGGGCTTTGTGGTATACAGAGGGGGTTGTGTGGATTTTGTTGCAGGGTGTGTGTGTGTGTGTAGCAGGTTGTGTGGTGCATAGCAGGGGTTGGGTCTGCATGGGGGCTGTGTGTAGGGGGGTTGTGTGTGCGGGAGGGGTTTGTGTGGTACACAGAGGGGGTTGTGTTGATTTTGTATGCAGGCTGAGTGTGTGTGTGTGTGTGTGTGTAGCGGGTTGTGTGGTGTATAGTGGGAGTTGGGTCTGCATGGGGGCTGTGTGTGGGGAGGCTGTGTGTGCGTGAGGGGTTTGTGTGGTACACAGAGCAGGTTGCGTGGATTTTGTATGCAGGCTGTGTGTGTGTAGCAAGTTGTGTGGGTTGGGTCTGCATGGGGGCTGTGCGTGCAGGAGGGGTTTGTGTGGTACACAGAGTGGGTTGCATGGGTTGTACATGGGAGAAGGAGCAGTGTGACGGGGGTTGTGTGTGTGCGATTGTGTTTCCAGAGAGGGGTGGGTGGGTGTGGGTGTGTGTGTTCAGTGCCTAACCCATCGGGCCCCACTCGTGGTGCGTTTAATCTATATCCAGCTGGGAGAGCCTGATTTCTGTGTCCATGTACAGCCGAGATGGTGCAGGTTGGATCCCCCGGATATGGGCTGGGGCGTGGGGTCTGACACCCGCCCCCCCAGGCTGCAGGTGGCCTCCAGCCGGCTGGGCTCTAGCCCCTTTGCTCACACCCAGCGGGGGGGCAGGAGGTGCGATGAGCAGAGAACGTGACTCTCTCCTGGACCCTGCAAAGTGCTGAGTGGAGGCGCACGCACTGCACGAGGTGCAGAGATGGGGAAAGCAGGAGATCCCATGATGCTGAGCTCACATGCAGAGAAAGCACGCGGCACCCGGGGGTGTGTGTGAGGGGGATTAGCTGCCTCCCAGGTGGAGCCTCACCCTGCGCAAGTGGGCAGGGGGATGGGATCTCTCCACTTGCCGGCTGGACAGCTCAGGATTTCCAGGGCGAAGCGGATTTTCCTTGAGCCCCTGGGTTCTGCAGCTTGGAAGGAACAAAGCAGGATGGGCTAATTCTCTTGCTGTCGATTGGCCAGGCTGCTCGTCGCAAAGGGGCAGACAAAAGAGGCAGCTGTTGCCAGCCAGGACGGGTGGCCGCTGTTTGGGAACAGATGGCAGGCCAGGCCTGCAGCACCAGCTGCCACCCAGAAGCAGCTGGCTCTCAAGCGCTGCATTGTTCTCGGTTCCGTTTGACGTTTACCTGCCGGCCCAGGCCCCAGTTGCTTTCTTGTCCCCTTCGATCTCCTCCCCCAGGCTGTTCATTTGCCAATCCCCTTCTTTTCCCTTTGCAGGGATCAGATGAACCTTCTCAAAGGTGATGGGGCTGGGCTGGGGAGAAAGGGGCTGGAACCGGAAATCGCATCAGGGAGGGGAATTCCAGTGAGATAAATTCAGCTCAGCTGGCTTCCTGGATGTGCCTCCACGGCTACCTTACCCCATGTGGGCTTTGGGCTCCAGGTCCCTGGGTTCTGTCTCTGATCTACGGAATGTCATTTCTAGTGCTCTGTGCCTCAGTTTCCCCACCTGTAAAACAGGGCTTGGTGCTACTTCCCCTGTGTCGTGAAATACTTTCAGACCAATGGATGAAAAGAGCTAGGTTCTGCCAGCCCTTGGGAGGGACAAACATCCAGTTGGAAATCATTGGGGTCTGAGCGTAGAATGGAGCCCTGCTCCAGCGCTGGGGCTTTGTTGTGCGCCACAGGGAGCCAAGCCCCTTTGAATGTGAGCTAGTCTCAGCCACTTGCATCTGACGCACAGTCCTGTCTCTAGCCCCCACCCCTGCTATGGGGAAGCGATAAGCTGCAGCTGGCGTTTTATCTCTCCTGATCCTTTGCTGTTCCAGGAAGCGGGCCCTGATCTCTTGTGCATGCTCGACTTCTGCCCGGGGCCCCAGTTAGCTCTGTGCCCTTTCCTTCAGATTTCTTAGTAAAACCGAAACGTCTCACTTTATTCTTAGCAAGAGGCTTCTGAATTCTGAGAAAGCAGGTTCAGCTGGGCTGGCCCTGAGCGTGCTTAAAGTGAAACTGACTCAGCTGTAGACACAGGGCAGATGATCAGCTACCTCTGCAGCTTCCTCTAGAGGTGGCCACATTGTACTAAGTCCTGTAGGCACACAGTGAGGGCTAGTCCCTGCCCCAAAGAGCTCACAATCTCATTACCCCATTTTGCACCTGGGAACTGAGGCCTAGAGAAATTATCTGGTTTACTCACAGTGGCACAGCCAGGACTAGCACACAAATCTCCTGAGTTCCAGCCCAGTGCCTTACCCACAACCCCATGGAAATTGCTGGTTCAGCCCCATTGTCCATTGAGCTCAGTATCCTGTCTCTGACCCTGCGTAACACCAGATGCTTCAGAAGAAGGTCCAAGAAACTTCTCATCAGGCAGACGAGGAATAATCTGCATCTCACATTAGGTTTCCTCCTGGTCCCTTTAGTTCGATTGGTTTAGACCCTGAAGCATGAGGTTTAATATCTCTACCAAAGAGTACTTTAGCATTAAATATTCCAACTCATTCGTCTTTCCTCGGCAGCTAACCCAGTTCCATTGGTGAAGCTCCCCTGCCACTGACCTAGAGTACCCAAAGCTGCCCAGTTCCCAGCTACGTGGCGAGAAATGGGGTCTGCATTTGGAGCAGGAGAGATGACCATCCAGTGCTAAAGCCTGGGAATTGCAGTAGACATATCTGTGGCATCAGGCCAAGGACAAAACCATGGAACATCCCCTGGATGGTCCATGGATCAGACGCAGGGCCTGAAACGTGTTTTCTGGCCTCCGATTTCTCCAAGCCCCTGGGCTTGCTTTTGTTTGTTGACTCAGGCCTGGTCTACACCATGAAGTGAGATCAATCTAACTACATCGGCTGTGAAAGATTTCATGCGATGCACTTACACCCTTAAGGTGTAGATGCTGCCAGGTCAACAGCAGAACTCCAGGGAGGTGGGTTAAGTACAGCGAGGGAAGAACCCCTCCTGGCACTGCAGGGACTCTCTACGCTAACGCCTTACCGCAGCATTTCTAGTTTCAGGGACCTCCTTGGAACTCCATGCCACCGTGGGAGGGAAAGGAGGATTCTCGGGAATGCAGGGGCAGTGCGGGAGGAATGCCTTATCCGAGCTAGAACCCAGGTGGTTTGTGTTCCAGTCTGCCTCACAACAGGCAGAAGCCATTCAAGCCTCCCACCAGAGCAGGGGCTGTGCGGCTCATTCAGCCTGGAGCCTCTCCTCTAAGATCACCAGCCAAGGACCCTGTTGTTATGGTCCTTGCCTAGATTTTGTGACCAGGCTGAGCGCCTCTGGCACATTGCACAGATGTTGTCAAACAGCCAGCAGCTGGTACCAACTGACTGTGTGGAACCCATGTCCGAAATGATTCAAATGGTTCCTACTGGCCTTTGAGTCTATGAAAGTAAGTGGGAGTGACCGGGGATTTCTTTTATTGCACCTTGAGGGGCAACTGAAATAGCCACCCTCAGCCAGGCCCACCTCTTGGCTTGGAGCTCAGGTGTGTCCAGCCCTCACCCATTTGCGAAATGGGGCCAGGCGTGCAATGTGGAATCAGGGGGGCAGGCCCCCAGTTGGCATCAATGGGTGTAGCTCCATGGGAGTCAGTGGGGCCAAAACCCCCGTGGGTGTAAATGTTATGGTTCCATGGGAGTCAATAGGGCCAGATGCCCAGCAGGTGTAAACTGGTGCAGCTCCATTGACTTTGAGGGAGCTCTGCCAGTTTATACCCGCTGGAAGGGGCTGTCCTGGGGCATTTTCGAGGGGAATATGTTGTGTAAAATACTGTCTGTTTGGTAAACAAAACGTGACAGCCAGAGGAACTCAACCTGAAATGCTCAAAGTCACCTCTGCTCCCTGGGGAAGGTAGGAAATGACCCTGGTTTAAAAGCAACCCAGGCTGTTCAGTGCACTAATGACACTCAAGAAACAAATTAAAATGGGAGCCATCCACATTCCAGCCCTGGCTGGGATCCAGGCATGAATTCACCCTGATGGAATGCCTCCCACGCTCGCTTCTAGGTCCGTCCTTGAGCAGCCTGGCCCGGACTCTGCACTTGGGGCAGGGATAGGGGTGGAGAGAGAAGGCAGCACTTCCTGCATCAGGCACCATGCAGGGTACATAGGGCACATCCACACAGCCGCTAGGACGCGCGACGCCCAGCTCAGGTAGATGAGCTTTCACTAGCGGTGCTCAAGCCAGCAAAAGGGGCGTAGCTGCGGCAGGCAGCGAACTGCCCAAGGATATGCTTCGGGGGCCAGGAGGGGGTGTTTTCAGGTGGCTGGCTCATGCCATGCTGCTGTTTTTAGGCACTAGCTCATGTCTACCTGAGCTAGGAATCACACCTCCCAGCAGCTGTGTGGAAGTATCCATACTCTTTACTCTGTTCTGTTCCACGGGCCACTGAGAAGCACTGAGTAGCCACAGTGCAGCGTGCTCTGGCCCGGCACCCTGTGCTGAGGGCCTGGGAGCAGGCCTGGTGCAGCGAGAGATCAGCTAGGGAGGCCCCCTGCCTTAAGTGGACTCCAGAGAGCTATTTACACCCACTTCAAGGCAGCTCAATGCAGCCAAGGTGGCACGAAACGTCCTCAGGGCAACTCACGCCAGTTTTACATCAATGTAACTCCAGCAGTCATGCAACCGTGAACCAGTGCAAACTTGTTGGGGGACAGAATGCCCCCTCCCCCCGTCTCTAGCAATGATTCCTCCTTCTTCTTGGAAGGATTCCCTTTGTTGTTGTTGCAAGGCCCTGGGGTCTCTTATTACAGTAGGAGCCAAGGCAATGATCTCATCGGAAAGCAATGGTGTTAACAGATGGGCAGCATTCAAGTGTTTGTTCCCAGGATGGAAAGTTAAAAGAGGCTCCCTTGCGAAGATCCCATACGTCAGCTTTGTCCATAGGACTACGCTTAGGTGTAAAGCCCTGTGGCAGTGCTGAAGAGCATCCATCGCAGCAGCTTTGCCCGAACCCCATTAGTCCTGGTCATGGCTTCCTCTAGCCTTTCTCTTTCTACTGAGACTTCCAAGAAAGGGAGGCTGGTGTGCTGGCCAACGTGCCGGGGATTTCTGGGACACTAGCATCTGCTCACTGGCAAGAGAACAGAGCAAAGGGACTTTCTAAGAACGCGCTTCACAAATGGCAGCTTTGAAGGCAAACAGAATGTCCCGCTTGGAGCCGGCGGGCTGGCAAAGGGACTTGAAAACCAGATGCCAATCCAACAGTCGGGACCACGATGTGAAGTGAGAACATTGCGTGCAACCAGCTGTTGGGGTGGGTTGGCTCATGACTTTATCTGCTCAGCTATCGCTAAAGATCTGTAAATGGGGATCACAGGCCTGCCTCACGGGGTGAGAATACATACTTCGAACATTTTTAATTGTTCAGATACTACAGTAATGGGATAAGTATCTAAAATATCCACAGTAGAAGGATGGAGAGCAAGCACTTAGAAAAAGTACCTTTCCTTTGATGACCACTTCTGAGAAGAAAACTGATGTGAGTTTGTCTAAGGGAAGACTCAAAGTGGAGCACTTTAGAAGAGGAAGTTGAGGCTGCGCATTGCGTTAAGATTCAGGAGATCTGGTTCTGCTACAGACTCAAGCCTGGTGTACCACTACCACTTACTTCTTCGCTTAGGGGTGTGAAAAAAACACCCCCCTGAGCGATGCAAGTTTCAGCACTGTAAAGTGGCAGTGTAGACAGTGCTACTCCCCGCCCTGGGAGCGATTCCCCTCGCGGAGGTGGTTTTATTACAGCGCTGCTCTCCCAGCGGTGGAGCCGCGACTCCACAGCCACGTTCGGCAGCGCTCTGACGTCGGCTGTGTAGACATACCCATGGTCTGTGATCTCAATCACGTCACTTCATCTATGTGCCTTGTCTCCTATCTCTAAAATGGGGATAATATGTCGATACCTGATCAGGAGTCAGGAAACGTTCAGATATTATGGTGATAGATGGGAGCTATTTAATTGAGTCTAACGAAAAGGCGAATATAACCATCTACAAGGACTTGGAGTGGCCTCCCAAGAGAAATAATGGAAAAACTATCGTTTGGGGCAACTGAATAGACTCTAGGAAAGAAACCAGGAAAATGGGGCTGGTGGGGTTCTGGAAATTGCTGGATTAGATCACGTAACAGGTTGTTTCCATCTCAAATTTCTATGAAAGCCCTAGGCTGTCTATTTTTGTCACAGCACTGGCCTGCTACCTGCAGAAGCATGCATGCCAAGAGAGATTTGCACAACGGTTGCACTGCAACACCAAAAAATTTCAGGCATGATTTGCACATTGCTGTTTGCACGGTATTTCAGAAAACCTTCAGCTTGCATCCATTAAAGGAAACGGGCCTAGTCTCATGCCACCGTATGAAGTAAGCTCTTTAGCAAGAATGCAAAAAACCACATTGCTGAGTGTTCAGTGTGTTATACTTTGGTACAGTGTAACTTTGGTATATGGAGCCAAGCTATGGGATTTTAGCTGGGAGCAGCAGTGAATAGCTGGCAAAGACAGTTGATCACTGCAGTCCTCTGTTTATGGCGTCTGTCTGTCACTATAGAAACTACGACATCATGCCCTGAGCATTATAATTGGGAGATTGAAAACTACATTTGTTCGCTTGAGAACTCTCAATGTTTTGCCCCAAACCAGTAGTACAAAAGCACTGCTAGACAAAGGCCCAATGAGAACACTAAATTAACCCTCCATTAGTGCTGAGGTTTCTACTTTTGCAGTGCCATAAAAGTATGTTTCTAGCCACAGCAGGTGGCACGAGCTTGACCTTTAAACATCACTTCTGATTACCATTTTGCTCCTTTCCCCACTTCAATTCTGACCTGAAAGTTGTAGTCAGGGCCCAGCTCCCCAAAAGGTATTCAGACTCCAAACTCCCAAGCCTTAATACCTTTGAGGGCTGGGCCCAGGGATCTAACAACCATTTGTGACAGAAACAAATTCTTTGTAAAGGTACAGCACAATCCCCTCCCTCCTTGCCCTTCAAAGGGTATGAAACATTGTATGTCTGAGCAACAACCGGCATCAGCCTGCGTGTGGCGGAGGCAAGCTGGTAAGCAGAATGACTTGATTTTAAAAGCTCCAAAGACACATTGTGGACAGACCTTTTTGGTATTCCAGCCACATACCAACACCCCATGGTACACAGTAAATCCCTCTGCCAAGGATGTTAAATGCAGAGAAATGTCAGTGGGGTACAGACTGAAAATAATGGTTGCCCCATAGGGATTTGAGGCAGGGCAGGGGGGAAGAGTGGTGAAGTTTTGAAGGCGAGTTTTGAATTATCCCCAAAATGGCAGGCTGCCATTGCAGCAGCAGTTTGAGGACACTGCAGTCACTTTTAATTCTATTAGCATCCTGTGACTATATTCAATAGTCTAGTTTTTGAGTGAGTTTTAAAGCTTCCTGAAGTGGGGGGGAAGGGATTGGACACCCTCCTCTGATGTCCAAATCCCAGAGCCAGTGTTGAAAATCTCAGCCAGTTTCTGATAAAATAAAGTGAGCTGAGATTGGCTAGTGGGCCACAAACCCCATCATGGGCAGGGGAGTAAGGGATTCAAATAGTCCAGGGAATCTTTATTAAAAAGAGAGTAAAAGGGTTGGGAATGGGGGATGAGAGAGAGATGTTCAAGATGATAGAGCAGGCATTCATAACATGTTCCTACTACTGTGTTTTGTTACCAGGAACTACTTTTCATAGTAGGATATATTGCATAAGCAAGCCCCAAACTTCTTTTTAAATGAAATATACAAGAAGCCCTGCTACATCAATCAGCCCCTCCATAGTGTGCATTAGATAGGTCCATATAGAACCACAGGGACCTCAATGAGGCCTCTAGGTACCACAGAAATGCTACTGCTGCATGTCTTCAGCCTTGGGTTTGATGGACGTTCCTGTGTCTTAGTGTTGTGATAACTTAATAGTTAACAGGGCAAGGAGGGTTTCTTAGCTGATCAGTTCAGCTGGTTCCAGGAACTGCGGGATCATTCTCAGAAAGGACAAATGAAGTCACTGACCTTGTTCAAAAATTGGAGGAAACTCTTGTTTAGAACATGAGCCTTTATTAACTAACTGCTTCAGAGAGGGAAAAATAAAGTATGGAGTGTGATTACTGGCGCATTTTCTGCTCTCTGAAAGCCCTTCTTTGAAAGGGAAAGGAAGTTGCCACCCTTTTACCAAAGCCGAGATAGGCTGTGGTGAATAGATAGCCTTCACAATATAGACATGGTTACCAGGAAGCAAGAGAGCTTTGACGCACTTTACACCCACTACCTAGAAAAAGAGCAGCCAAGTAGCGAAGGGGAAATCACTCTACAAATTCCGTATTTGCATATTTCCATAGCACAGCCCCACCTTTGTATGAAGCCACTGGACTATGGGAAGAGGTTGCATAGAGAACATTCCTAAAAGCAGCTTAAAAGGAAGACCTAGCCAAACACTTCCAGACTCATCACCATATACTAAAACTACCACCTTTCTTCCAGGGGCAGAGGCCCAGATTCTCCAAGGTACTGAGGCCCCTAACTTCCATTGGTTCCTATGGAAGTTGGAGCCCAAATACCTTTGAGGATTGGGCCAGCGACTAGCTGCTGCTCTAGAAGGTGGCCATCTGCCTCATTGTTATATGAAAGCTGACAGACTGTTCATTCAAAGTGGGGGTGAGGAAAAGGGAGGCACATGATTATTACACTAAGCATTTTCTAGTTTAATCGTGAGAAGGTTTCATTTTTAACAAGGCTGCCAAGAATTCTGCCTCCCAAGCAAGGGCTGAAGGCATAGAAGCAGCAGGGAGAAGACCCCATCAGTTAGGATCACGACCATCCCATGCTACACACAATACAGCTTTTGCCTTTTCAGACAGGCCTATGAAACAGCTATTTGCCATGGTGTCAAGTACCCTGCCTCCCCATAAGCAATTTGTCATTATCACCAGTATACACAGAGCCAGTCTAAAGCTCTTTGAGAGGGTGAGCAAGCATGATTCTTTTTTCATCACCTTGTTCTTCAACAAACCCGTTTTTGTTCCAAACCAAAATTAAGCTTCTAGTTGCAAACAGAAACATCAAACTGTGAACCAAGTGTAAACCCCTGCACCTCACTCTCCTATAATATCATACAGCTGTTTGCTGGCATTGAAAGGTGCATTTATACTGAAGAACCCCCTGCCCCCTATCACTATACCCTTAAAAGCAGTCCTAACACCCTCAGCTTGCAGTGACAGAGGGCATGACTCTGGGTAGGTCAAAAGCTAGCAGCTCTAGCACATATCCCATTATCAAGAGGAACCTTTGGTAAGAACACATCAGCACGAATTGCTTCTGCAGCAAGATGCATCAGGCCAGTTGCCCTCATGGAGGAGGGAAGCTGCCGTGGAGAGGTACTTGTTTCTACAGAAGCTTGTATGGGACAGTCAATCCTGGGTAGTTGCTTCAAGCAGGAACAATACTTGAATACCAATTGATGTCTTCTTGCCTCAGGCAAGAAAGTAGGCTCTAGGTATAGCTAAAACTGCACTGTTAGTTTACACAGTGGCTGTAATTAATAGTAAACCCTTACTAGGTTATAGAAAGCACGTGTGGTTTAAATACAGATATACTTATATATTTGCATGATTTTAGGAGGGAACAGTCTACAGAAAAGCAGGCAGGCACAATTGCAGAGCAGCTGGAATCTAATACACCCTTGAAAAACTACACTTGTTTGGTGAAGGCTGTTGCACATCTGGGGGCTGGGCAGAGGGAGAAGGAAAAGGAACAAGTATTTCAGTTGTACACATAGTCTGGACTCTGCCTGAATGTCAGGGCAGGGCTGAAGAGACTAACCCACCCCAAGCTTAAACAAAAGCTCTAAAGATTAAAGGCTATTTGTGAAATGTTACTGCAACTGTTGAATTAGCCTCTCCCTTTGTGGTTGAGCCTCTGAGTGCAGCTGTTAGCACTTTTTATGTAGTCCTGTGTGATGTTTAGCTGAACTCTTGTATGTGACTGTTGAAGAGGTAAATTGAGCTGCTCAGTGAAGAAAGATTTCCCCTTCTCCTTTTAAAGATAGTTGTAATCTGCTGAACAATTTGAGATTTAAAGTGTTGGAGAGGAATCTGAGTGTTTCCTTACTAACATAACTTTGGGTCAACTGAACATGATCATGGAGTAAGGGTTCTCACAACTTTTGTACTATGGACAGGATGTTAGGGATTTGTCTTGATACCCCCTCGTTCACAGTTGGAAACTATTGCTAAGACAGCCAGAACAGCTGCTTACAGAGAGTACTAGAAAAGCTATCATGCTCTGTCATCTGTGTGACTTGATGCAACAGCTGGATGCAAGTAGAGATAGCACTATGGTCAGAGGGAGCTCCAAGCCCTGTGCAAGGGCTATGAGCTACCCCAGGCCCATAGAACACTTTGAATGAATATACTGTACATGCCCATACGATAACTGAAGACTTCCACTACCACTGTAGCAGAAGGCTGGAAATTACATGCACATTAGGGAGAAAAGTTCACTAGAGTCATAGCATACACTTGGCCACAGAATACTGTTATGTGGTGCTACTGCCTTAACTTCCAGGCAGAGGAACAGCAGCAAGATTTAATTGTGCAGAAGTGAACAAAAACCACTTTACTGACAAGAGTAGGATGCTCATTTATTATGTAAACAAGCCAGCCTGACACTAGCACCATGTTTAAAGTCTAGGCTTTGTTTTACATTAGCTTCCACTTCAACTCTAATTCAGTCTGAACAAGATTTTATACAGTGAAGACCAATACCTAATTTTGCTGAAAACAAAATTCAACGTGAAACTATTGTGCACCCAAAGAGGGAATCAACTGGCTCATAGTTAAACCAGATTACTCCCCGCAAGTCTGTCCAGAAGTAGCTACTGAAGGATTGAATTATGTCAAATTAATGGATTCATGGTGCTAACTGCAGATTCAATCCAATTTAGTTTTATTTAGTTTCAGAAAATGCTTACATTCAAATTAGCTTAGTTTTGAATCAAGACTAAAAAAATAGGTCAAAATAAAACGTGACTAGGAAATAGCCAACAGTGGCTTCCAGAACACTCACCCACCCATTAAAGAGTCAGGAACAGCCCAAAGATTAAAACAAAATAATAAAAAGAACACTTGTGCTGTTGCCAGCACATGATGGGGAACACAATAATCAGTCACATAGCTGATCTTTGCCAGAAAAGCCTAGCAGTTTTACTAGAGTACATGAGGAAGAGACACTTTGTGGAAGTCAGGTAAAAGAAGCAAAAAATAAAATGTTGTGTGCAATGGGCTGAAGTATAGTATTTCAATAAAGTGATCTGGACTCACTCAAGCCATCTTTCTCAAGAGATCTCTGTAAAAATGTACATATTTTACAGTTTTATAGACATTTACAAAGTTCTCTGTACAGCCTCCCCACCCTCTGGGAAGTTTTTACATACTTACAACTGCACTCCCTTTCTAGCTGCATGTGTTCTTTGGGAGTCATAACAGAGGGGGCAAATAATGGCCTAAGGAGCTCTACTGACAGCCTGTTGAGGTTGATTAGCTACAGTTAAGGTCAGGTTTCTCAGCTTTCAAGATTGACTGTACCCTTTTTACTGCTGATGGAATGTAGGAATATTTCAGCAAAAGTTCCACTCATAGCTGGTATATCTGGTTATACCCAGAATAAACCTTTTTTCACTTTTAACTCAAGACACAAGCTACAAAACTTAGAGACTCAGTGGGTCCACAGGACCCTAGTCCACATTTCCAGTAAGCTATGATCACAACTCAGAGCTAAGGAAATGAAACTCATTCCACGTACAGCCATCACACCAAACTAATAAAAGCCTCTAGGTAGTCCAGAGTAAGAGCCACTGGTGCTTTTGTTGATTTGCAGAACAGGAGCTGTTCCCTTAGGTGACAAGGCTGCACTTGGAAATAATACTCTTAGCATCCTCTCACAGGGCTCTTCAAGGAAGCAGTACTACTTGCTTCATTTTCTGTTCTCGTTAGCAAAAAATCCTCTTGGTACTCTCAGTCAGACTGCACCATACTATCCTTTCTGGGGGGAAGTTACTCAACGAGATTCCCAGATGTTATTCTCTATGTTCCTGCGAAGTACAGTGTCATAGGTATTCTCTCACAGTAGGCAGTGTGCAGTTCAGTAACTCCAGATGCAAAGGAGAGCTAGCCCACCTGGCATTTAGGTCATTTATACCACTCCTGGCTCATCGCATCATATAGGCCAAGCTTGCTCCCAGTCCAGCAAAGCCTGCAAAAGCCACCAGAACATTCCTGATGCTACCTTCTAGATCCTCTACACGGAAGAATTCAACAAATCCCTCCTGGAAAAAAAAAGAAGTCAATTATTAATGTCTAACATTAGCCATTTTAGGGGGGGGGGGGGAGGAAGGGAAGGGAAGAGAGGCACACAATGCAGTTTGCCTTTATGAAGTTCTCATAACAGCAGCATCCCTGCACACCAACTGGGGACTAATTATGACAAACTTGTACCAAATACAGAAACAATTCACTGCATTCCACCTGATTAAGGGAACCTGTCTCATGGGTTGAGTGTGAAATTTGGATCTAACTGCAGAACTCATGGTATGACAGAGCCAGTGAATTCACCTTTGCACCTTCTGTTTCCTATCTTTAATTTGGAGATATGTACATGGGGCTTTCAGATATATGGATGAAAGTGCTCTAAGTACAGATTAACACCATAAAGCACCACATATGTTTACTACACCAATTAAGTGATTCATAATCTGCTTGCACTGCTCCAGCCAGTAGTTTTAACTGGAGTGGTAAATGACCCTGTATACCTTAGGCATGTACAAGCATAGGTGTCACCAAGCGTCAGCCAGAGATAGGTAAACATTGCAGGGACTGAATGTGGCTAACAAAGTTGTCCATCAGTCTATAATCTCTCACTTACCCAGCCTCTTTGGTTAACTAGCCAATCTCGTTTGCCTGTGACAAGCACATCTGTGATGATCCCTGCTAGTGTGTTGATGCAATTCTCCTGGTTTATGCTCTTCAGGTGTTTTGCAACAAAGGCACCAAAAGAGATGAGTGTCACAATTCTACCCCAGTTTGTTACTCCATCACTGAAAACATGGGTTGCAACGGCAGTCACTGACTTCAGATCATCCTCATTCTTGATGTCTAGCTTCCGAAGCATCCCTGAAGTAAAAGATTAGCAGAAAACCACACTGAGACTACAAAAGTAACTCACTAAGTGACCGCAAACACTATACAATAGGTAGTATAAACACCAGCAAAAATATCCTCCTTAGAGGCTAGACAGTATGGTATATCCTTCCTCCCAAGTGGAATAGAGGAAGATGGGAAAGCCATTATCCCCAGGCATTAAGTTTGGAAGTGTTAGTACACAATTATATTAGCATGAGCTATTTTAATTTGTTAAAGCCTTTCTGAGACAGGGACCTAAAATGAAAGTGCTGTGACACTGCACTTAAGCTTTGGGAAAAATCTCTGTATTAGCCAAATCACAGTACCCTCCCTTCTCACTGGATATAGAATGACAGACCACTAAACAACGAAATCAGTTTCTTTTCAGCCTGTCTTTTGGCCACTCCTTGAACAGGCGAGGTGAGTTGGAACAATTATGAAAATGGTCACTTCTTTATCATGTTAGTTTAGTTATTAAAAGGAAGTCCAACCATTCTGGCCCCAGGGCCCTCTTGATGAACAACAAACATCAGACATTTGAAACTACTTCTTGTTGTTGGTTAAAATTTACAGGATTCTCCTCCAATATTAGTTCCCTATCCAGCACCAGGAGTTAAAAGATTAGTCACCCAAAAATACTGTTTATCCCAGCAGTATACTCAAACTCATGAAAGAGGTAATTTATTCAGGTGGCTTAATGCCAACTGTAAAGGCTAATGAATTCCATTCCCCAAGGAACTAAACTCCCAGAAAGTCCTTATCTTCTTTGACTAAGGACAATATAACCCGTGGAAAGTCTATAGTATCTCAAATACTTTAGACTCATTAAATTTTAGAAGTTATTTGAGGTTTCTCTTCAAAAAAGAAAAAAGTTACAGCATTGCTCATAAGTCTCCAGGAGTTTTGAGACTTCATATTATGGCAACTACTGTAAGATGTGACTTACACAAATTTCATGAAAAAGTTTTCAAAGCTTGGCATTTCAATAGAACCTGAAACTCAGGGCTTAATGTAGTATTGAAATTCTCTTTTGTTATTACTAATCAAGTTTGAGACACTAGAAGAGAACTGAAAACAATGTGACCTTCAGAGGTTGCCAGAAACTACAGATGGGAATATTACAAGTCAAGAAGATTCAGGACACCCACCTATGGACATGGACTTTAGCATTCAAGTTTCTGTAGCTATTTTAAGACTATTGTGCAGCATTAAAGGACGAAGCTGGTATAAAATGCTAAAACAGTGCAACAAATCAACGTCTGAATAAATACTTGCTGGTACTTCTGTTTTACTGCAGCCTAGAAGATAAAAGGTCTAATCCATAACTGGCTAACCTTTGGACAAGATTTACAATATATTTGCATGTTTACTCACTTCTTGCACCCTGCTATGGTTAATATGTGACAATCTAGCTTTGCAGAAGTCAAAGGGTTTTCCCCACCCTCTCGATAAACAAGGTTTGGTTTCGTTTTGGAAGAAACGAAGGTTATTCTTTCCAAAGAGCTTTGCAAAGAATGCCTCCAAGTGGTGCCAAGAGCCTTGCAGCCCAGCCTGCTGCATGCAGCTGGAGAGCCCCACTCCCCAGCCTGCTCCTCGGGGCTCGCTCGCCATTCCCCAGATCAGGAGTTTGCAACTGTCTTCCCATCCGCGGGCCTCCTACACCAATGTCGAAGGGAGGTGCAGACCGCTCTGGAAACGCTGCGGGGCACAGGCTGAAAACCCCGGTTCCGGGCCAACGCCAAGCTTGCGATGAGCCTTTAGACACAGGCTGCAGGGGCCCGGAGCCAGGCTGGGAACCACCGCCCGTGATCAGGCCGAAAGCCCCCCGGCCCAGCGTGACTCAACACCCGCTGCCTTCTACAGGCCACCAGCTGGGCCCCCCCCGCCTGCGCTCTCCGGGGGGGGCACCACACGTGTACGGCCCCCCCCGTGCCAAGCGCAACTCCCCTCAGCCGGGATCCAGCCTGAACCCGGCTCCCCAAGGGGCCCGGCCCCTCCCCAGCCGCCATCTTGGAAGGGGCGACCACCCCCGCCCCCGCCGCCCGCCCGGGTGGCCCGGCCCCGCCCCCACCTTGGAAGGCGATCTGGTGCTTCTCAATGACGCCGTCGCCGACCCTCCGCAGCGTCTCCAGCGCCTTCTCCATGGCGGCGGGGCCGGCGCCCCGCGGCCCGCTCAGCAGCCGCTTGAAGAGCTTCTTGCCGCCGGGCCCGCCGAGCTCCGCCGCCTCCCGCAGGTAGCGGCCGATGAGCTCCAGCGAGTCCTGGTACAGCCCGTCCAGGTCGTCGTCGTCCTCCGCGGGCGGGGTGCTGGGCAGGGAGCCGCCGGCGGCGCCCGGCGGGCCCATCCGCTCGGCGTCGGGGTCGCAGCCGTCCAGTTCCTCTTCCGGCCGCCACAGCGGGCCGGGCCGGGGCCCCCCGGCCACCAGAGACGGGGCGGCTGCGGGGGAGCCAATCAGCGCCCGGGCCCCCTCAGAATGGCCGTTGGAACCCCAAGAGGCTCCGCCAATCAGCGCCGCCGGCCGGACGCCCTCCGCCGCAGGGCCGGGGGCGGGAGGGGTCCCCGCGCCGCTGGGGGAGGCCGGCGCCGAGGGGGGCAGCGTCGGGCCGCCCCCGCAGTACAGGTTGAGGCCGATCACCGCGTTCCGCTTCAACGCCAACATGGCGGCGGCTGCTCCGAGGTCGGACAATCGAGGCGGGCGGGCGGGGGCCGCTCGCTATATAGAGAGCGCGAGCGGATGGGGGCGGGCCCCGCGCGCCGAAGGGGAAGTGATGAATGGGCGGCTGGTCGGGGGGCGGGGCCGGATGTGAGTGAAGGGGGTGGGGGGCGGCGGCCTGCAGGGGAGCACGGAGGGGGGGGGGAGGGGGCGATGGAAAAATCCAGGCTCGCTGGCTGTGCGCCTCCTGCCGGCGGGGGGAGCGGCTGTCTGGATGCCTGTGGGACAGGCGGGTATTTTAGAGGGGAGGGGGAGGCAACTATGGGATTTCCAATTGTTCTCTCTGCAGATCCATCAATCCTGAAACTAAAAAAAAGAAAAAAAAAAAAAAAAAAAGGAGGAGGGAGGAGAAACCCAGCTCATAAAATGTTCCACTTGGGGGGGGTGGGAGGGAAAAAAACAGGATTTAGAACCAAAACCAGCACCAAACTGGTAGGTGACGCCTGTGTTCTTGTTAACAGGGTTGTAGGTTTGGTCCCAAACCAGCCCACTTTCCATGTGAGGGTGATGTGTTCGGAGGGAGTGGAAGCAAATCCTGTCCTGTAGTTAAGCAGACTATGAATCTTAATTCAGTTGTGTTCAAGAGTTGCTTGTCTGTATTATTTTAAAATGGAGTCATGGTTAGTTTCAAACATCAAAGGAGCATTTTTCTTAAATTACTTTGGGGGTAATATTTAAAAAAAAAAGTTTTGTAACCCTGTATAATAATGACTTAGGGAATAGAACACATTCCAGTGTACACAAAGAATACAGATTCTTTAATCAAATAAAGAGTATTATAAAAAGCAATCAGCCAAGTCTTTGGCCTATTCAGATGCTGGAATGGTGCAGCTTTGATTTGTTCACAACACACTCTGGGAGGCAGGGGGAGCCAATAATATCAGAAATAGTGACCACAGCTCCATGGAGTTCATTGGAATAATCAGGATTGGGACAGCTCATGGGCAAGAATTCTGTCTTAGTTCCTTTAAAAAAAAACAAAAAAACCCATTAAAAATGACTGAAACTTAAAAAAAAAAGATATGCAAATGGCCTACTTACAGGCCTCGCTTCAAACCATCTGTCAGGGAATTGCAGCCTCCTCTGGGAGGTGACCAGATGTCCCGATTTTATAGGGACAGTCCTGATATTCAGGGCTTTTTCTTATATAGGCGCCTATTAACCCCCACCCTCGTCCTGATTTTTCACATTTGCTATCTTGTCACCCTCTATGTAATGAATCCTGCAAGCTGCTTAACAGCGCACAGCAACATCCTACCCCATTTCAGGACAGGGAGTGAAGGAAAGCATTGTAGCCAATGGAAAATGAAGGAACTATGCAGGATATAAATGTCAGATTAGGAATATGATGGAGACACCAGGGATAACACACTGAGGATATGTCTACATAATAGCCACTACAGCAGCACAGCTACATACTTATGATGTTAATATGTGTATATTGTGGGTAAGAAATATTCAGTAAGCCAGATGTTTTTTGCAAAAAGCAATTTACTAGGTCACAATAGGCCATCAAGGTCTACCAATAGGTTGTGAGCCCAAAAAAGTTGAGAACCACTGCCCTAAGCAAGGGCTCACGATGCAGTATTGCCAAGGTGGACTATACCAAGTAGGAGGAATGAATTGTTTAGAGGTATAATTACAATGAGAGAGGTGGTGAAATTGAGCTAGATCTAACAGATGGTGGAGTAGCATCCCAAGCGATGTGCTGGAAATGTCAGTTACAGCTACACTGGACAAAACACTAGAAAATATGGTGTATGGAATAACATGGCTCTTGTGTGGCTAGATCAGACCAAATACATCTTTTCCAGTTTCTGTGATTTCATGGGAAGGATTATTGTGCAAACCTTATGCTGTTTGCTCTTGTCTACACTGGAACATTTCCCCAAACAATTTCCACCATTGCAACCATCATTATCATTAATTACCTCTATTGCAGTAGGTAATAGGTGCTGTGCTGTGCACAGGACAAAAAGGTGATCCCTGGCCCAAAGAACTGACAGTCTAAGTAATGGTGCATCGCTACTGGTGTGGACTGGACTGTCCTGGATTCTATAGGTATGGCTACACTTGAAATTTCAAAGCGCTGCCGCGGGAGCACTCCCGCGGCAGCGCTTTGAAGTGCGAGTGTGGTCGCGGTGCCAGCGCTGGGAGAGAGCTCTCCCAGCGCTGCACGTACTCCACCTCCCCGTGGGGATTAGCTTGCAGCGCTGGGAGCCGTGCTTCCAGCCCTGGGGCACTGTTTACACTGGCGCTTTGCAGCGCTGTAACTTGCTGCACTCGGGGGTGTTTTTTCACACCCCTGAGCGAGAAAGTTGCAGCGCTGTAAAGTGCCAGTGTAGCCAAGGCCTAAGACTCAGTGGTGCCCCAAATTTTCAGGTGTCCTACCCAGCTGCCTATGCCTAAGGATGGCCCTGCGCGCCCCCATCCACTTGGCGCCCTATGCGACTGCCTAGTTTGTCTAGTGGTTGCACCAGCCCTGCCTCCTTTTCCAAACTGAAAAGTCCCAGTCTTTTTAATCTCTCCTCATATGGAAGCTGTTCCATACCCTTAATCATTTCTGTTGCCCTTCTCTGTACCTTTTCCAAGTCTAATTTTTCTTTTTTGAGATGGGCTGACCACAACTGCACACAGCATTCAAGATGTGGGCATACCATGGATTTATATAGTGGCATATAGTGGATTTATACAGTGATTCCAAGATTTCTTTCTTGAGTGGTAAGAGCTAGTTTAGATCCCATTATTTTGCATATATAATTGGGTTATTTGCCAGTGTGCATTATTCTGCATTTATCAACACTGAATTTCATCTGCCATTTTGTCACCAGTCACCCAGTTTTGTGAGATCCTTCGTAACTCTTTGCGGTCTGCTTTGGATTTAACTATCCTGAGTAATTTGTATCATCTTAAATTTTGCTACCTCTGTTTACCCCTTTTTTCAGATCATTTATGAACATATTGAACAGTACTGGTCCCAGTACAGACCCCTGGTGGACACCACTAGTTACCTCTTTCCATTCTAAAAACTGGCCATTTAATTCTACCCTGTTTCCAGTCTTTTAACCAGTTATTGATCCATGAGAGGACCTTCCCTCTTATCCCATGTCTGCTTACTTTGTTTAAGAATCTTTAGTGAGGGGCCTTGTCAAAGGCTTTCTGAAAATCCAGGTACAGTCCACTGGATCACCTTGTCCACATGTTTGTTGACCCCCTCCAGGAATTCTAATAGATTGATGAGGCATGATTTCTCTTTACAGAAGTTGTGTTGACTCTTCCCCAACAAATCATGTTCATTTATGCGTTTGCTAATTCTGTTCTTTACTATAGTTTCAACCAATTTGCCTGGTACTGAAGTTGGGCTTACCGGCCTGGAATTGCCAGGATCACCTCTGGAGCCTTTTAAAAAAAGTAGTGTCTTATTAGCTCTCCTCCAGTCATTTGGTACAGAAGCTGATTTAAGTGATAGCTTGCATATCACACTTAGGGCTTGTCTACATCACAAAGTTGCTGCGCTGGTGAGGGGGTTACAGCGCTGCAACTTAGGAGGTGTACACATCTGCAGGGCATCACCAGCGCTGCAACTCCCTGTTTGCAGCGCTGGCCGTACTCCCGTTTTGTCTCAGGTGTAGAGGATCCAGCGCTGGTGATCCAGCGCTGGTAATCAAGTGTAGACACTTACCAGCGCTTTTCTTGACCTCCGTGGAATAAGCAGGTATCCCAGCATACCTGAGGAAGCCTCTCTGGTAATCAAGCAGGTCTCCTTCCCCGCGGTTTGCAGGGGGGTTCGGGGAATGCGAGAGCAAACCGCGGGGAAGCAGGTCTCCTTCCCCGGTTTGCTCTCGCGTTCCCCGAACCCCCGTGCAAGCAGGTCTCCTTCCCCGGTTTGCTCTCGCGTTCCCCGAACCCCCGTGCAAGCAGGTCTCCTTCCCCGGTTTGCTCTCGCGTTCCCCGAACCCCCGAGCAAGCAGGTCTCCTTCCCCGCGGTTTGCAGGGGGGTTCGGGGAACGCGAGAGCAAACCGCGGGGAAGGAGACCTGCTTGCTCGGGGGTTCGGGGAACACTGGAGCAAACCAGGGAAGGAGACCTGCTTCCCCGCGGTTTGCTCTCGCGTTCCCCGAACCCCCCTTGAAGCCGCCCAACAGCACTGCAGTGTGGCCACATCTAACACCACTTGCAGCGCTGGTTGCTGTAAGTGTGGCCACTCTGCAGCGCTGGCCCTATACAGCTGTACTAATACAGCTGTAACAACCAGCGCTGCAAAATTGTAGATGTAGACATACCCTTAGTCTTCCTGGGAAGGGGATCTAGTAGTTAAAAGAGAAAGAGCCTCCAGCCTGCCAGACCTATTAGCACAACAGTGAAACTGTTAAAGAGCCATTCAAGGGGTAATGAAGCCATTTAACAGGCATTTGCCAACCCCCAGGTATCTGTCAGTTTCTGAATGTACTGACAAAAACAGTTGTGCATGACTGTAATATTTACTCAGAACACCATCTGCTCAAAAAACTCCCTGAGAAAGCACAGGAACAGATATGTGCAGACACATGCCTAGAACCCCGACCAGGTGTATTCTGTTTGCTACCCAAGATCCATAAACCTGGAAATCCTGGACGCCCCATCATCTCAAGCATTGGTACCTTAACAGCAGGAATGTCTGGCTATGTGGACTCTCTCCTCAGGCCCTATGCTACCAGCACTCCCAGCTATCTTCGAGACACCAGACTTCCTGAGGAAACTACAGTCCATCGGTGATCTTCCAGAAAACACCAACCTGGCCACTATGGATGTGGAAGCCCTCTACACCAATATTCCACACAAAGATGGATTACAAGCCATCAAGAATAGTATCCCCGATAACATCACAGCTAACCTAGTGGCTGAACTTTGTGACTTTGTCCTCACCCACAACTGTTTCACATTTGGGGACAATATATACCTTCAAGTCAGTGGCACTGCTATGGGTACCCGCATGGCCCCACAGTATGCCAACATCTTTATGGCTGGCTTAGAACAACGCTTCCTTAGCTCTCGTTCCCTAACGCCCCTACTCTACTTGCGCTACATTGATGACATCTTCATCATCTGGACTCATGGAAAAGAAGCCCTCGAGGAATTCCACTGTGATTTTAACAATTTCCATCCCACCATCAACCTCAGCCTGGATCAATCCACACAAGCAGTCCATTTCCTAGACACTACTGTGCTAATAAGCGATGGTCACATAAACACCACCCTATACAGGAAACCCACTGACTGCTGTACTTACCTACATGTCTCCAGCTTCCATCCAGGACACACCACACGATCTATTGTCTACAGCCAAGCTCTAAGATACAACCGTATTTGCTCCAATCCCTCAGACAGAGATAAACACCTACAAGATCTCTATCAAGCATTCTTAAAACTACAATACCCACCTGCTGAAGTAAAAAAACAGATTGAGAGAGCCAGAAGAGTACCCAGAAGCCACCTGCTACAGGACAGGACCAACAAAGAAAATAACAGAACGCCACTAGCCATCACCTACAGCCCCCAGCTAAAACCTCTCCAGCGCATCATCAAAGATCAACAACCTATCCTTAAAGATGATCCCTCACTCTCACAGATCCTGGGAGACAGGCCAGTCCTCGCTTATAGACAGCCTCCCAACCTGAAACAAATACTCACCAGCAGCCGCACACCATACAACATAAACACTAACCCAGGAACCTATCCTTGCAACAAAGCCCGATGCCAGCTCTGTCCACATATCAATTCAAGTGACACCATCATAGGACCTAATCACATCAGCCACGCCATCAGGGGTTCATTCACCTGCACATATACCAACGTGATATATGCCATCATGTGCCAGCAATGCCCCTCTGCCATGTACATTGGCCAAACTGGACAGTCTCTTTGCAAAAGAATAAATAGACACAAATCTGACATCAGGAATCATAAAATTAAAAAACCAGTGGGAGACCACTTCAACCTCTCTAACCACTCAGTGACAGACTTGAAGGTGGCAGTTTTGCAACAAAAAAACTTCAAAAAGACTCCAAAGAGAGACTGCTGAACTCGAATTAGTATGCAAATTAGACACAATTAACTCAGGCCTTAACAGAGACTGGGAATGGCTGGGTCATTACACTAATTGAATCTATTTCCCTATGTTAAGTTCTCCTCACACCTTCTATGGGTCATCTTAATTATCACTTCAAAAGTTTTTTTTCCCCTGCTGACGATAGCTCATCTCAATTGATTAGACTCTTCCAGTTGGTATGCATACTTCCATCTTTTCATGTTCTCTGTATGTATAAATATCTCCTGTCTGTGTGTTCCATTCTATGCATCCGAAGAAGTGAGCTGTAGCTCATGAAAGCTCATGCTGAAATAAATTTGTTAGTCTCTAAGGTGCCACAAGTACTCTTGTTCTTTTTGCGGATACAGACTAATACAGCTGCTACTCTGAAACCTACTCAGAACATGTTACTCTACAGGACCTTAGTTTAAAATTTGCTTTAAAAATATTTCATTAGTGAGTTGGTGAAGATTATAAAATCACATCTCTAAAAACTCCTTGCATAGATTTTTGGCTGCACAATCATCTTTACCCTTAAATGTTTGGATCTTCAGACATATGGTTTTTTAAATAAATTCTTCAAAAGACCACCCTTATCTAAAATACACATTTTAATTACTATAGTAAAAAAACTTACTTCCAAAGTATTCCTGTCCTTTCTGTCCATCCATTTCTCCCAGCCTTGCCCCCACCCCTCCTGCCCAGGCTGTGGCCTGGCATCCCCCCCGGGGGCTCCTTCAGGCTGCAGCAGATGCATGCGGGCACCGGCCCCCGTGCAGCCCCCCAGCTCCCCACTCGCGTGCTTGGGCTCTGCGGCTCCCAGGAATGTGAGCCGTTGCTGGGGCACGGGGCCCTGAGCCTGCTGCAGGAGGGGCAGCAGTGGCAGTGGCTCACACTCCCAGGAGCCGCAGAGCCCGAGCATGGTGAGGTGGGAGCCGGGGGAGGCGCATGGGGGCCTTTGCCCACATGCATCTGCTGCAGGAGCCCTCAGGAGGAGGGGTGCTGGGCCGCAGCCTGGGCAGGAGGGGTGGTGGCGCAGCTGCTCCCTGCTAGCGGTCCCGCCGCCCCCTTTGAAGGGCTGCTGCCCCTCTGCGCTGCGCCAGCTCCTCCATGGCTGGGGATCGCCGCCCCGCAAGCGGGTCACTCTGGCTCTCCGGTGCCTCCAGAAGGCAGCTCCTCCCTGTCGAGCTGCTGCAGCGGCCCAAGCCCGGCAAAGCCCGTGAGTGGACTCAGGGTGGGGGCCGCCGGGGTGGGGTGGGGAGGGGAGGGGAGGGGAGGGCTCACAGGAGGGCTGTGCACTCTCCAGGTGAGTTAAGGGTGCAGAGAGGGGGGAACCTGGTCTGGGGAGCAGCCCCTGGGCAGGCTGGCCCCTGGGGTCTATAAAGGCTTATTGGGATTTGCCCCTCAATGAACCGATGGGGGGGGAGGGCGCAAGGTGGAAGTTTCACCTGGGGTGCAAAATATCCTTGCACCGGCCCTGGAGGGGGGATATGATAGAGGTCTATAAAATCATGAATGGTGTGGGGAAAGTGAATAAGGAAGTGTTATTTACTCCTTCACATAACACAAGCTCCAGGCGTCACCCAATGGAATTAATAGGCAGCAGATTTAAAACTAACAAAAGGAAGTACTTCTTCACAGTCAACCAGGGATGTTGTGAAGGCCAAAACTACAACTGGGTTCAAAAAAAGAACTAGGTAGGTTCCTGGAGGATAGGTCCATCAATGGCTAGTAGCCAAGATGGTCAGGGATGCAACTCCATGGTCTGGGTGTCCCTAGCCTCTGACTGCCAGAAAGTGGGAGTGGATGACAACAATGGGGTGTGAAGGGTAAATCTGTCACATCTGTTCATTCCTTCTGAAGCCCCTGACATTGGCCACTGTCCAAGGAAAGGACACTGAACTGGATGGACCATTGGCCTGACCTAGTGTGGCTGTTCTGATGCTCGTATGTTATTCCCCGCCCTGCTACAGTCACTTGGCAGTGGGATATACCCATGGGTGGCAGGTGAACCCCCAATTTGCAGGAGGCTAACCTGCCAGCCCTGCCCTTTCCACCCAAGGCCCCAACCGCTGTATGCCAGACCCCTGAAACCTGCCGCCTGCTAACAGGAGTAGCCCTGAGCACCCCCCAGCCCGCCAAATGCTGGTTCAGGCTAACCCCAGTGCCGGGTTGAGTCGCTTGCCAGAACACTACGTTGAGCCACTCCCTCCTGCCTGAACACCAGGCTGAGTTGCCCCCCACCCTCGTGCCATGCAGAGCCTGTGCCCCCCCTCCCCATCTGAGCCAGCGGTTCCAGTGCTTGGCCAAGCCACCTCACTCCCCTGCCAGACCCCCACTCTGTGTCTCTCCTCACTCCCCCACCCCTGAGGAGCAGCAGGGACCTGGGGGGCAGAAGGTGGAGGCAGGTGGCAGCAGAAGCAGGAAGCCGGGGTGGGGGGGCCTCTGGGAAGGGGCAGGGCCACCACAGTCCTGGGTGGGGAGGGGGCAGCTGCACCAGGGAAGGCTTTTATACCTGCCACCCATGGGTATACCACATAATGAAGCCCACAGATATGAACACCACATCATGGAGACCTACTTGTCCTTGAGTTGCACAGGTAATATGCAGTCCTGTCTATACTAGCTCCTCACCACAGCAATGGTGAGAAATCCACCTTTCTGTCTGGGGTGGGGAATGGGGAAGTGAAATGAAAACAGGCTGTGGGGAGGGGATTTACTCCAGATGATTGTTTCTCCCCCTCATGGTTGTGAGCATTCAGAAAGGCTTTGAAGTGGGCTTTGAACTTAACACTTGAGATGGGGGCATGGGAAGTTGCCATTCACACCTCCACGGTTGTTACTTTGGTTACATCTACACGAGAGACCTTGCTGTGGCACCGCTGTACCTCTGGGAAAGAGTTCTTCCGTCAACAAAATTAAACTACTCCCAACGAGCGGCGGTTGCTGTGGCAGTGGGAGAAGTTCCTAAAAGGCCTTACACATCCCCCAAGCTGCCATTCCCCATGGGGCATTATAAAAGCACCAAGTAAGCAGGAGAGAGGTCCATGTGTGTAAACTAGTGCAGCGTTCAGGGCACAAGCTCGAGCTCTGACCTTGGGCAAGTCACTTAGGACATGTTTACAGGGGAACAGAAATTGAAGTTAAATCCAAGTGTAACTGGACTGGAGCAAACCCCAGGTGTAGACAAAGGAAGCTAGGAGCGACACTGATGTAGTTCATCCCATCTTGAAACCCCACAGTAAACTGCACTGCTACAAATCACAGCTTATTTTATGCCCCAATGCGTCTAGGCAAGGAGATTTGCCCTGATGGATCGTCAACTGCTGGAAATAGGCCATTTTGATTACCACTACAAAAAGTGGGGGGAGGGTTGTTTGTTTTTTCTTCTTCTCTCTCCTGCTGGTAATAGCTTATCTTAACTGATCACTCTCGTTATGGTAACACCCATTGTTTCATGTTCTGTGTGTGTGTGTGTGTGTATATATATATATATATATATATATCTATATATATATATATATCTATATCTATATCTATATCTATATCTTCCTACTGTATTTTCCACTGCATGCATCTGATGAAGTGGGTTTTAGCCCACGAAAGCTTATGCTCAAATACGTTTGTTAGTCTCTAAGGTGCCACAAGGACTCCTGTTCTTTTCACCAGTGTCTGTCATTGAGGTAAATCCCAAGCTAAAAGAGTCCTGAGACTCAGCACACAGGTTCTGGGAGGTGTCCCAATCCAGAGGGAAAAGAAGACTAAACACAGGAATGGAACTGGTTGAAGGAAGTGAAGTTGATGTCTGAAGTGAAGAGGATTCATGGGCCAACAGGGAGGTGAGAAAAGGGGAACCCTGCAACTGGAAGAAGTCTGCCATGGGGCCAGGGAATGGGCTGTGAACGACGTCACTAATAATACTTCCATTTGATAGTCCGAGCACACTTTACAAGGGTGAATATGTATTATTGTCTCCATTTTATGGATGGGAAAACAAGCCCAGAGAGGAGAAGAGACTTGCACAAAGATCAGCAGCAGAGGCAGGAGTAGAACCCAGGCATCCTAATGCCCAGTCCCTTGCTTTCTCTGACCGCTAGACCACACTGCCTCCAGCTACACAGCCATGTGCAATCTGACATGAGTGAAATAATCGTTTTGTTTTTCTCCCTTAAGCAGATGTTAAGATTAAGCTAGGAAAATACATAAGCTAGGAAAATGCTGCTATGCAATAACACGCATTGGCTTTGTGCTTAAGCTTTGAGCCTGGAGGATATGATAGGATGTCTGAGTTCTGAAGAAAACAGCATGTCTCAGATCTGTATCTAACATAGCTCACATTCCTCTGCAAATGGAGGGAGAAATCTCTCACTCACCAAAGGGGTAGTTAATCACTGGTGAAATCAAAGTAGATTAAGCAGTCACAGGCCCTCTTTCTTTGGCCCAAATCACTTCGTTTGCAAGGATGGCCTAATGGGGGAGCACAGTAGGGTTCAAGACAGCACTTCTGTGAACGAGCAAAATCAATAGGAAGCTACCAACTTCCCTTCACCCCTGCGTCTCCACCAGTCTGGAGGGAGAGCCCTTCAAAAGCCCTGACTAGAACCAGTACAGGGTGCAGAGCATCAAATCAGCATCCTGTGGATTGACAGATCATCTTGTTTAGTTTGTCCCTGTCTGCTCACTTCTGGTCTGTATTTATTATTGGTAGTAAGGATTGGCTTCTTGGACGCAGCTGTGTGGCACAGGTGTGCCCTGCTGTTTTGGTTGAATGCAGTATTTTTCACTTCCTGCCCTAAACTCTCGGATGGTGCTGAGGCATGCTCTTAAACAGCTGGCATATTTTAGGGGGTCCGTGATGACTCTTGTCCAATGCTGTAGGAGCAGGATGAATGAAAAGTGCTCTATCAATGCCAGATGTTCTCTGATAGATAGCAGGAGAGGCCAGATAATGGAAGCTAAGCCTTGATAACTGGGGATTTTAGCTATCAGTGGCCAACCACTGCAGTAACTGCAGCCGTGCAAACCTCTGATGTAGACATGCAAAACTGTTTTCATCCACAATTCGCAGTGATACAACTCATTCCTGCTTGATACCAGGAGGCAGTTTGTCATCTGGTGGCTAGTAAAGTGGCTCAGGACTCCAGAGTTGCATTCTATTTCTGACTCTACCACAGGCCTGCTTGTGGTTGGGCAAGTCATTTCGCCTCTTTGTTCTTTTTTTTGTCTCTTTTAGATTCTTCAGGGCAGGGACGGTCTCTATGTATTGCAAAGTGGGGCCCTGATCTCAGTTGGAGCCTTCAGACAGTGCTGTAGTGCACATAAATATCAAAGGAGATCATGGCTCAGCCAGCCTACATTATGGGTTTGCACTGCTGCAGCTAGTTCACTAGCTGTAACTGGGGCAAATCCCCACTTTTGACTTTGAGGCAACTGCCTGGTCAGAAGACTTTGCTTTAGAATGACCCAATGCAAGTGAGCCACATACACACAGGATGTGTCTATGATAGCACTTTCCTGAGCAGGGGCAGATAACACAGGGCTAGTGGGTGGCTCCCCAGCCCTGTCTACCATTGCTACCTTAGCGAAGCTGCAACAGCCCCAAGATCACAGGAAAAAAGAAGGGTTACTGACCCTACAGTAATGGGGGTTCTTTGACATGTGCTGTCCACACAGATCCTTCTCTTGATGTGCAAATCCCCCAGCTGGTCCAGATTGCTTGCCAAAGAAATCCAGTGTCTGGGGGCCACACCTGTACCTTGTGTCCCTTTGTGCCCCAACCTGAGGGCATAAAGAACCCCACTGTCCATCAATTCCTTCTCCAGTATAGAATGTGGTAGGAGCAGGATGCTGTAGTAGGGGGAATAGAGGCAGGCTATAGAATCCATCTCGAATAATTACAGTCATTGTAGGGCAATGGTTTTCAACTTGTGGTCCACAAACCTCTGGGGGTGCAAAGACTGCATTTAAGATTTCCAAAGGGGTCCACACTTCCATTTGAAAATGTTTAGGGGTCTGCAAATGAAAAAAGGTTGAAAACCACTGCTGTAGGATAAGCGTTTTCTTCTTTGAGTGGTTGTCCAAATGGATTCCACTTTTGGTGACTAACAAGCTGCTAATTGCTTGGTGATGAGTATGTGGTGTCCTACCTAAAAAATGCCTGCAAGACCAGCTACCAAAACTGGCATCCAACCTGGAAGGCTCAAGTAAGGAACAAGGCCTTGTAAAGGTGTGACTCGAGCTCCTATACATTTCTGATGCAGCAATATTCCTCAAACAGGCCGCAGAAGCTGCCTGAGCTCTAGAGTGGAGCTACCCTGGTTAACTCATGACACGTCCTTATACAGTTGGAGATGCACTCGGATAACCTCTCTGTGGCTACAGGTTGCTCCTTAATTCTATGAGCAAAGGATATAAATAGTCCAGTCTAAATGATCTGGTCCTATCCCAATGAAAAGGCTTGTCTGCCATTAAGTGAGTGAATTCTAGCTTCCCCCAGGGTTGAGTGAGATTTAAGAAAGAAACCAGGAGGAGAATGGATTGGGTCACACAGAGCTCTGCAGCAACCTGATGTTCCTTCTCTCATTCCTCTTCCTGTCTCTCATGTAATTATGGCTGAACGAACTGGCATACCTGAGGTGGCTTGATCTGTCTCTGTGGGAAGGATGATTTAGCCTGAGAGACCAGAGCTAGTCAGAGAACAATAATTCCATTGTGTGACAAACTTTTGAGGTTTCAATATATGTTTTCATTTCACAATGGACCAAAACCAAATATTTTTACAAGATGGGATTGTGTCCAAATGTCTGTTGGTAACCAAATGCTTAGGTTTTCGAATTGGGTCTCTCTCAGTGAGCATAGAGTTCAGGAATCTTCACATCGAAAATGTCATCAAAACAGATGTCTCTGCAAAATGTCTCAGCTTTGATGGAACTGTGTATTTTGACAAAAAACACAGAGTAGGAAGTGTTTCAACCAACTCCACTAGACACAGCAGAGGAAGTAGGCTTCCTGGAGGAAGGGTAGTCAGCCCAGAGGGTCAAGTTAGGCCAAAGGATACTGTGGTGAGGGCGCTTAGGGAGTATCAGGTGTCTCAGATCCTAGTAAGCACCCCTTCCTGGCCACACATTAGGATTTCTGCGAGAGGAATTCAAGCCTCTATAATCAGGGTTCCTAAGGGTGTTTCAAGCTCCTGGAGCCTGAATGGAGTCCAGTCACTACCACAATCTCAGTCCCTGGGCACACTCTGAGGGCACAGACCTTCTACCTGGAACCCCCGCCCCCGCCCCGCCTCCAGAACTCCATCTCAAAGCTGTGAAAGCTTCTGATTCCCCCAACACACACTTTGTTCAATCCATCAGATTTATACTCTTTATATTTAATCATGTAAAGCACATATCATACAAACCCCAAAAGCATCCTAAACTTAAAGTTCCTCATTGGCTCACTCTTCCCTTGGAAGATAGTTTATGTTCAGGCAGGCAGGGTCCTCCACCCTATTGCCTACGCTGCCCCTGCAGCAGCCTCCATCCGAATCTGGTGCAAGGTGTTTCCCTCTGGAGTTCTACCAAGCCCCTTTATAGAGTCCTGCTAAGGTCACTTGCTTCTTTTGTTCTGCCTTTTGGTCATTTTCCATTCATCCCAACCCCGCCTGGAACAAGAATTGGCTTCTCCCCCCTAGAGCAAACCTGTTATCCCAAGCTCTTTCACTCTGAATAGGCCCTTGAGTGCTGATTGTTCACCATTGCTTCTGGCCTGGCAGAGACATGACACAACTCTGCAAACTCACTGGGGAGTCACATTCATAGAGGCCTTCCATGATGCAGTAATTTCATGATACAATTTCATACTATCATCCAAAATTCAGAAGTGGTCCAGACAGAATCCACAATTCGTCACACAGGCAGGGTGATCCCTATGACAGGGTTGCAGCTACACTGCATACAACACTGTAACGTCAATCATCATGTGATCAACCTAATGCCGTCAGCAGCTGTTGAGTAATCCTCTTGATTACAGGGCAGGTCAATAGGTGGGAAAAGAGCAGGCCAGATGCAACTGAAAGTAAAAACACTGAAATCATTGTGTCATAGAGGACAACATGAAAGTAGCTTTACAACTCTGAGGCAGTGGGATTGCCCCGTCACTGACGACATGTCCCTGACAAATCATTGTGTCCTAGAGGACAACATGAAAGTAGCTTTCCAACTCTGAGGCAGTGGGATTGCCCCGTCACTGACGACATGGCCATCCACCTGTCAGGGACAAGTGCCTCTTTGCCTATATATTAATCATTTCCTTTTCATACTAGCAATAAAACTTCAGGGTTAGTGGCTGTAGGAAATCCTATGCCTGGAATTGTGCTGTACCCTAACATGCAAGAAGCCGTTCTATAGAGCATGTCGCACATGCACAATGCTCCACAGAAGTACAAGAAAGGGAGCATTTGAAGGTGAGAACTGTAAAGGAAATGACTGAGCCTGATTTTCCTCTGACACTGGGTTTTACATCAGTGTAACTGCATTGAAATCAATGGAAAACACAGTAATGGTAACCCCGTCTATGTGTGTGCTTCTTCACCATTACTACCTGCAGTGAAGCCGGACAGCAGGAGATTTGCCTGAGAACACCGGAACCACTCCAACTCCATTGAAATCAATGAAATTACCTCGGATTTACACTAATGCCTGAGAGGAGAATCAGCTCCAATGCCTTGAAGTGAGAGGGGCAGGATTTCTGGATAAAAATACCACAGGCGGAAGAGTGGCCTCTCAGGTGCACAGTTGGAAAATGGGACAGAGAACGAGATCCTTGGAAAGCAGTGACACTGTGTGTAGCGAGTGGGTAGTAAACTCCCTATGGTGGAAGGGAGAAAAATGCATAGCATCTGCAATTGAGCTGCATACACATCCCTTTGGGCCTGATTTTCATATGGATTGAGCACCAGCACACCCCACTGATGTCATCCAGAGTTGCAAGCACTCAGCAGTGCTGAAAGTGAGACCTGTAACCTCACAGACCATCAGAGACAGGATACTGGCCTACACAGTCCTAAGGTCTGGTCTGGTCTGGCACTTCCTAGGTTCTAGACCAGGGGCTGGCAACCTTTCAGACGTGGGGTGCCAAGTCTTAATTTATTCACTCTAATTCAAGGTTTCACGTGCCGGTAATACATTTTAATGTTTTTAGAAGTGTAGTAAGATACACACGCAGCCAACTGTTATCATCATCATCGAACAAGAGCAGCACACCATACCGGTAGCTACTGACAACAAGACTATCTCTTTCTGTAAGTCTATAATATATAACTAAACTATTGTTGTATGTAAAGTAAATAAGGTTTTTAAAATGTTTAAGAAGGTTCATTTAAAATTAAATTAAAATGCAGAGTCCCGCCGGACTGGTGGCCAGAACCCAGGCAGTCTGAGTGCCACTGAAAATCAGCTCATGTGCTGCCTTCGGCACCCGCGCCATAGGTTGCCTACCCCTGTGCTAGATAGCCCCTATTTTGATAGCAGTGATTTGACTGCATTCAGGATACTGCAGCCCAGCTCAAAAAAAAAAAAGATACCAAACTGGCAACATCCTGCCAAGGCGTTGGGAAAGGAAGACCACAGCACCTCCTGCTTTTTCTCAACTGCACTGCAAGCAGAACGTTGCAGGAAAGCAGCATTGGTTCTAGGATCCTGAAGTTGTTGAAGCAACAAGGTTGATAGGTGTCTAATAAAAGTTCCATGGCAGAACCAATTACTTGCATCCAGGCTGGTTAAAGGAAGGCCAAGAGGCAATATGATTTGAAGGACATAAGCAACAAGGAGGAAAAAAGCTATTAAAGTAACGGGATAAAACAGAGCCAGAAAAAATGTAGGCTGGAAACCAAGAGCTGGCTACTGCTGAAGCTATGGAAAAATACAGAGGGGAGCAATGGGAATCATGCTCATTAAGTTCTCCACCTTTAAGCTAGAGTGACAAAGCACTCTGGAATGTTTTGCAGGGAACAATTCTGTGATAGGCTAGAGCAGAGGATGCACTTAATTCTCTTTGAGGTCTTTTAATCTCTGTGTTTCTTATTAGGAGTACATGCTGCTACCATCCACTCTATAGGAGCTTCAAGCTTCATTGTCAGAATGAGTCAGACAAACAACCTGCACCTTGGGAAGATAACCTTGAGCTGTTCTTTGAGCCCCCTAGGCTAGGTGGACAGAGCAAAACGGTGCTTTGGCAGTAAAGCTTATTCCTGCCGCCGAGTGAAACAAGTGATACTAGCCAAAGCATAGTTTTTGGCCAACATCAACAAAAACATGAGCCAACAAAATTCTTGACCAACCTCTTCCCCCTACCCCAGACACAGCTGCATTTCTGTGGGGCCAGATGGACTGCGTCTACAGGTGTCTGGGATGAAAGATACTAGCCAGTGTAAAACTAAATATTTTTTAGTTAAAAATTCATTAAGGAAGCTGCATTGGGTTGGCTCCCCTTTGAAGCCAATTGAATATATAGAACTCTGTTCAGAGGGGGGGGGGGGGTTGTGCCAGTCCAGCTGTGTTGGTCACAAAACAAACCCTTGACTGATACAACTATGCCAGCAAAAGTCTATAACATAGACCTGACCCTAGTCACTTATCTTTTAACCGAGAGACATTGTTCTTCTTGGCCTGGGGGGTGGACCTGTAACGTGAGGGCTCCTCTCCCCCACCCAGGGTAAATGTGAAGTTACACCTACCTTACATAATTTTTCTTGTGCTGATCTAGTTCACCAACCTGTTTACAGTTTACACATGGACAATCTTTATGTAACAAACTAAAGTTTGGCACTGAACCATGCATTCCAGGCAAGTTATTTTTGATTCAGTTGATCAAAGCGTTTCCTTTTACTGGACCAACAAACAAAGTGTCAGGCCTCCCAAGGTCCATTCTTCAGCTCTGAGGACTCTATCCTTGCTGGGTATTGAATTCTTGCCCCTGAAACCAACACAGGTTTAAAAAGGCTTAGGGGCTGCTCAGAGATCACTCAAGCACCACAGGGCAAGACCTAGCACATATTTCCCTTCAAGTGCTGAATCTTGAGTACACATGCAAACATGGGCAAAGCACATACTTGGCATAAGACACAGAACAGTATGTTCCTGCCCCGGGCACAATACAGAAACTTGCCCTCATGGGCTGGCCGGGGAACAGATGAACTTGAGTTTTGAAACATCTAACAAGGATCGAACACATTTTAATAGAAAACTGATCTACAAAAATGTCAAGTCCCCTTTATGGCTGTTTGATGGGTCTTTAATTCAGACGCAGATATTTCAAAGTGGCTATAAAACTGAGATGTGTTTCAGCATGCGATATATATGTATCTTTTCATCCTTGCAAACGGTATCTGTAACCCCCCATAACCCAAGGCTGACCCCAGATGTACAGTACCTTCCCTCTCAACCTGTGTATATTTCATTTCAAGCATTTACTTTAATAAAATTTTTAAATCTGAAACAAAAAAAAATAAATGTGGTGGGAAGACAGGCAGAGTTTTCATTCATTTCTCTTTCTAGCAGGAAAGTTAGGTTAGGCCTAACCTTCTCTCACTGAAATCAATAGGAATTTGGCCAGAATTTTAACAGGGGCAGGATCGGGCCCCATTGTAAGCAACCAGTTAAACACACACACACTGCTAGGCACAGGATCTGTATTAGGCTTTTCTAAGGTGCTTCTTCCCATGGGTGCTAGCATTACTGCATATTCCCTACAAATGAAATGTAAACCCTTAGAGCGAGTCTGGTTTCAATAAGTGATGTCAGTGAAATAAAATGCTGTGATTTAATAATAGGATCTAACTACAAGGAGAAAGACAACAGATATTAAACCTTAAAGCAAATCAGAGCAGTATATTCTAAATGCAGGAGCTTATTTTCCAGTCATAACATCACATTCCATCACCCTTGTATTAAATTGACTTTTCAAAATAAGTTTAAGGTGATCCATATGTCTAGGTTCAGACGCATAGCACTGCTAAACCACTGGGGATGGCTGCCTAGACTAAGCTCTGGGTTAGAAAAGTTTGCATTCCCTAGGATCACAGTTCAAAATCCTGGTGGAAATCAACTCCACGGTCTGCCCTTACACAGCAGATAAAATGAGTTTGTTGTGTTAATAGAAGTCTTTCAAAGGAGACTTTAAATACTGAGTTACCGTTAACCACACACACACTTTTACAGAACCTAGATTTAATCATGGTCGATAGATGTTGCCCCAGAGTTCTTGACCGACATCTCCCCCAACATCATTGCTGGTTATGCCCTCACCCAACACGCAGCTCCATTTCAGGGGGAACCAGATGGACTGTGTCTGTTTTTTGGGGTAATCTGTGTAAAACTAAATACTTTAGTTAAAACATTGGCTGAGGGAACAGCTTTGTGCTGACTTCAGTCAGAACCCAGATGAGTGTTGATTTCCAAATGCTTGATTAGCATCCACCACTTAGCTCACTTGATCTCTATTATTGATTGGCTATTTCCTCCCCCCCCAATCAGTAAAGTGGGTCAGGAGGGGGCACTTTAATCACTTGCACTAATATTTGCCAAAAGAGGACTCTTACCAGAAAAGTTATATTACAGTTATGGAGACTGGAGAGTCTCATTTGCTTTCAGCTCTGCTTTTGTTTTCTGTTTCTATACTCATTTATCTCAAAGTGCTAGACAAACATAGGATGTAGCCTAAAAAGAACACAGGTCAAGAAGGCAGGTGTTGGTGGGATCAACATTACCTCATACCAGATACCCTGGAACTGGAGATTATTCAACTGAGAGGGAAAATATTAGCCAGGACACTGGTGTTATCCTCGTCTCATTCTGTGTCTTCTCCCTAGACTCAAGCTGGAGAAAGGATCTTACGTCCAAAACAAGAGAGGTAACGTAGTAGGCTGCAGGTGGGTGCTCCATTAAGTTCTGCTTTGGAACCATTGACGTCAATGGGAGTCTCCAATCGGTTTTGGATCAGACCCTTGTCCATGGTAGTTACATTCCTACAAGCTCAGTCTTCATATACAAGGAAACACAAGGCTCAGCCCACCTTTTTCTCCATGAACCACTGGAAGGGCCACAAAAGAACGAGTGGAGAAAAACCATCCTCAAAAGCCCCAATAATCTAAAATGAGGCTGTCTGGCCTCCTGACTCAACCCTGGGCCCCACCGATAGCTTGTTCTTGGCCCACTGCAAAAATCTGAACCTTTGGCCAGATATGATGCGGGAACACTGCATGCAGATGGAAGATTTAACCACTGCATGTCTCAAGTGTGATGGAGAGGGGAGACTGAAGATACTGCCTCAGCCTGCTGTGATTTAACTGTAGCATAGGGGCCCCATATTCTACTGTCCCAGTATACTGTGGGAACTTGCACTATGCAAGGCCCCTTCCTTGGGAGGGCCTGCTAAACGACACTTTGCTAGACTAGGCTGCAGTGGGCATACTACCCTTAGAGTCGGCATTAGGCATAAGCAGACTAAGCAATTGTTTAGGGCCCTGAGCAGCACAAGGGGGCCTCCTATTTGCTTATTATTATGTGGTGGTGGTGGAATATTTCTGCTTAGGGCCCCTAAGGGGCTAGCACAATCACTGACCAGCCTCCTTAACTGGAATTGCTATACAGTTATGACCCCGCATCTGTTTCACTGTTCCCTTGGACCTACCCTAGACATAAGAGCTCAACGTGCACAGTTCCTTGGGAAACTGCAGCTTAGCCAAAAAGAATACAGAGCTGTCACGGGGTTTTATTTTTACAGTGATTTGGTACTGAATGTTCCTTCCTTCCCACCCCAAAAGGAACAGGGCACTAAGAAATACCATGGCAAACAAACAAATTTAATAAGGGAAAACGCATCCCCATGGAAAATGCTTTTATACATCAGCTTCTTAAAAATAAACCACTACCAAAGGAGTTTCTTTCAGTGCAGTTAATTGTTACAGCGGAAATAGGAAAATAGTTTTGATGGAGAAAAAAAAAATCACATGATTTTAGAAGTGTTGTAAGTAAGTTTTGCTTAGAGGGAGAGAAGGGGGGAGGGAAGATGTTGGATTTTTTTTTTTTTTAAATCGCTAGAGAAGTAAAATTTCTTCTGCCCTCTGCTGCTCACAAAAAGTAATGCTATAGCTCCCTTTAAAAGCGAGTGGGCTCAATTCTCCATCAGCCTGTACCTTGTACAATCATTTACACCAGTTTAAATCGGAAACATGGTGTTTTGCACCAATGCAAGAGACAAAATCTTCAGGACAAACCTTGCATCCCAGTCATAGAATCATAGATTATCAGGGTTGGAAGGGACCTCAGGAGATCATCTAGTCCAACTCCCTGCTCAAAACAGGACCAATCCCCAAATGGCCCCCTCAAGGACTGAACTCAACCCTGGGTTTGGCAGGCCAATGCTCAAACCCCTGAGCAGTCCTAAAAAACCTGAACGATTTAATCACATTGAGACATTAGTTAATCTAGTTTGCTCTTGTCTAGTTGCATATCCTGCCTGTGCAACAAGATAAATTACGCCAAAGCAAATGAATGCATTTCAAATATTGAAAGTTGCCCACTCCGAGAAGCACGAGTGGCTCTGTGGAGCTACCATTTACACATTTCTGCAATGCCTATTCACTCAAACTGTCACACAGCACCACCCTGTAAATACAGCCACTTTGCTCAACAAGCTTTGGTTGAAATCCTACTAACTGTGGCTTTTTAGAGGAGAACTGAAAGTTTCCTTTGCAGTTAAAAATCAAGGTTTATAATACTTCTGTTAGCTCAGACACTGCTCATCTATCAAAACTTCAACTGGACATAAGCATTATTTGTTTTTTTTCCCAGCCAGTAGAAACAAAAGACTACTCAGCCATTTTACCTAGGGTTTGTACCATGGCATTGAAATACCTTACTTATCCCCCAATAGTATCAACAGATTCAACCTTTAAGATCCCTTCTATACTGTAGTCCTGGAGTAGATAATGGGCGTGAGTGTTGGTTTATTATAATTGTGCCTGATCTAGATGCCACCCTCTGTCCAGGAAACACAATTCCCTATGACTTGCAGCAAGGAACTGTTTGGGATGAAAAGTCAGCTCTTTGCTGGGATCCTGGCATTTGGGTCTAGGAAAGTATCACTCAGCTTGGCCCATGAAGAAAAACAAATCCAAACATGTTAGCTCATCAAACGTGCAAAGGCCCTTTACTGTTTTGCTGTCAGGGCTCCTAGTTCTAATTAACAACAGGAGTACTTGTGGCACCTTAGAGACTAACAAATGTATTTGAGCATAAGCTTTCGTGGGCTACAGCCCACTTCTTCGGATGCATAGAATGGATTCATTCATAGCCCACGAAAGCTTATGCTCAAATAAATTTGTTAGTCTCTAAGGTGCTACAAGTACTCCTGTTCTTTTTGCGGATACAGACTAACACAGCTGCTACTCTGAAACCTGTAATTAATAATAGTTAGCTTCATCGTTTCACAAACAAACAAAAGAAGTTTCCACTTACACAGTTATTTCCCCAGAAGAGGGAATATATAGAAAAAAAATTATAACCATGCTTCAGTTTTTCCCAGAAGTCTGTTTCCACTGAGGAGAAATCATTCCAAGGACAAAATATTTGTATCCTAAAGTTGTATGTAGTGCAACCGTCCAATGAGGATCACTCATTCCATTTCCACATTTAAGGCTGCACACGCCAAACAATGGAGTGGAACTGGAAAGAAGCCACTGTGAAATACACAACTCTCCCTTTTTAGGGTCCATCTTTCCCCACTGGTTTAGTGTTCATGACTGAACAAAAACTGACTTCAGTATGTGTTTGAGACAAGTTTATTTTTTAAAATAATCATCTCTCCTGATATTTCTCACTCAGTATTTTGAAGGTAATTTCTTCCTCTTTTCTATAAAAATACACTTGGTAGTTCCTGAATCCTGGAGGGAGTGGGGTGAATGGTTCGACATGTGAATTCCTCTCTGTTCTCCCTGTGAATCAGATGTCACTGAGATCAACACCATGAAGGTGTAGCCAACAGCTGACCGGTACTCAGTAGTGCAAGAGCAGGGTTTTTTTTGTCTGTTTTGTTTTAAGAAAAAAGCATAGAACAAGAGAAGATAGAGATGAAGATGATGTAAAAAATTATATATATTTTTATATATATGATTCATATCTATTTACAATGTGGCTGGGACAAAGAGCAAGACATTTGAGGCGATTATACAAGAAACCAGTAGCTTTTCCCCCAACCTTCTCAGACTGGAACCTGGAGAAAAGGCATGAGGAGACAGAGACTAAAGAATGAAGTTACACATTTACAAAGAAGGAATTCCCTACTCCCCACCAAACCCTGTCTCCTTTTCACTCTGCTGAAATTGATTTTTTATTGACCAGTCTCTATGAAAAGAAAAAAAATGGTTCCTTACAATCTCAGAAACATGGATGGTGATTTGTATGATACGTCAGGCTTGGCTTTTTACTTCTTTTTTGAAGCATGACTCTTAGAAATACCCTGATTAGCTAGATACAATATCATGTTTTCCATTTAGAATCATCAGCAGCAACACACAGTCAACTGAAACAGACTTTTGTACGAATTACTTTAGGGACTAAAAATGACCAAGTAAGGCATAGCAGAGAATGTATGTAGAGAAAGCTACATCAGTTGTGGAGTTTCAAGTGTTACCTTTCATTGGGTTTTCTTGACCTCGATATGGTATCCTACAGAATGAACTGATTAAACAGATTCCCTCCCCTGTCCCCAAAAAACAAACAAACCCAAATCTTTAAATTCTGGACTTAAAACCGAGATTCATGTTTGCTTTCAGCACAGCAAGCTTCATGCTGAAATCTTAAAATTATCATTCCAGTGAAACACCTTTTAACCCAACACACTAATGCATCGCTGCTAAAATATTCCTCAAGATTATAAACGCAGTTCGATCCTGTGTCCCAGGTGAAATGCTGTATTTTCTATGCCACACAAAGACCGTATTTGACATGCATTATCAGTTGTGATCTTGCATTCCACAGGCTGCATTCACTGAATCATGATTTTCAGGCCTGAAACAGACATAGGCAGGAACAAAAAACAAAACAAAACAAGACCAAGCTACTAATGTGCTATGCCATTAATGTAAGTTTGCTTTTATGCTTCTTTCCACTCCATCCTCCCAGGTTCTCAGTTTAAAAACAAACACAAAAAAAACAAACAAAAAGGCTGGTGATCTACCTTCAAAGAGAATTTTCTCTTCCCCACGCATCCTCATGGGCTCAGAAGGGTCATAATTATTGTCCCATTTGTCTGAACTACAATACAGTAAGCCATGTTTGCTTTACACTCTTCCTAATCCTTTCCAACAGAGCTAACTACTCCGTATTTTCAGCAATTAGTTAAGGTGCTAGCCTGGGACTTAAGACTCATGGAATCTATGAATGAATCTAAGGCCAGAAGGGATGATTGTGATCATCTAGTCTGACCTCCTGTACAAAACATGGGCCATACTTCCCAGAGCAGATCCTTTAGAAAAACATCTACTCTCTATTTAAGAATGGTCAGTGATGGAGAATCCACCATAACCTTTGGTAAATTGTTCCAATGGTTAATTACTCTCACTGTTAAAAATTTACACCTTATTTCCAGTCTGAAACTTGGGAGATACAGGTTCAGTTCCTTGCTCGGCCACTTTGTGACCGTGTGCAAATCACTTCATCTCTCTGCGCCTCGGTTCTCCATTTGTAAAAGTGGGATAAGTGCAGTGCTCACAGGGGTGCTATGAGGATTGTGAGGTGTTCAGATATTACGGTGATCAGGGTCATATGAGTTCCTGAGACAGAGCAATTCAGTCACAGATACAAGTTCTGATTGAAGGTAAGTAGTTTGTTTTAAACGTTGACAATTAAGAACACTGGATTTTCAAAGAGGAAATCAAAGATTAAAAACCTGCTGATTCCAGGAGGTAGAACTGAAGAGAGTCTTCTTTCAAGAGGGCTTACTCTAATTTTGCCAAAGCACATTGGTACCTGTGAGTATGGAATAGTTCCCAATTTGCTCAGCCAAGCAGAATGGCAAATCTTGACACTTCTTTAAAAACATATTTTGTCGAATTATTTTGTTTTCTTGCTAATTTCTTGTTCAAGAGTTCCACTATTCATTTAGCTCAAGCATAACACATACCCATGGGCCACCTGTTTGTTGGTCATCCTAGTCCTGCCCAATTCTTTCTATACCTCTCAGCACCTTGAACCTAGTAGCTGAACAGCAAGAGGCCCCCAGAGTCCCAGGATCTGCACTCCAGTTGTGCAGCCAAGCTGAGAACCAACAGCAGGCCAATCCTCTGGTGCAGTATTCTGCTTTTATAAGCTTCCTTGCTCAGATAGCGAGGTGGCAAAGTTCAAACACTTCTGACATGACTCCTCCGATACCCGAGGGGTTTCTGCTGCACGCAAACTAACGCAGCAAACTGACTTTGTATGGAAAGGATCCACTCAGCTGACTGATCACCAGTTGTAAAAATCTGCACACACACACACCCAGGACTATAAACACATCTCACTTCCTTTCCTTTTGTTTGATTACTGTAAGTATATGAATGATTACATGAATTCCGATCATCCCAGCCCTATAATACAGTGAAGTTCAATCAGTTTGATACACACACACACACAAAAATTAATAATTAAAAAAAAAAAAATCAGAAGTGCAGGTTTACCCTGCCAGCTTGCTGGTTACAAGTGATGACTTTCTCGGTGGAAGATCTTGTGGTGTCGGGATATGGTCTCCTGTCACCAAGTTATTGTCAGGCCCGGTGGTTGGCAACTGCTTGTTCTTCATCTTTGCCTTGGCCATATTGTAGTCACCCGAGTCAAAATACTTTTGCTGAAAGAGGGACAGGATTTCAGGTTACTTTGGCAAAGTCTTAAGAAAACATACTGCCCAAAAACTTGTTGGACTATTGTGAACATATCTAACCTATCTAACCATGAATGTTTTCTTCATTTAAGAAGTAGCTTGGTCAATGTACCGCATTGTGTCACTGAATTTACAGACTCGTTAGATAAGCCTAGCCTGCACTTAGAAGTTCCAGTATAGCCACAGAACTATAGCTACCCCAGCAGAATCCTGCTAGCATAGACAGTTATACTAGCAGCAGAGGGCTTTTGCTGGCACAGTTCATTCAGGTTCGGTGAGCGAAATAAACTATCCCAGCAAAAGCGCTTTTGTGCTGTTAGAACTGTATCTACAGGCGGGTTTTTGCTGGCACAGCTGTGTTGTAAACAAACAAACAAACCCACCCAAGCAAAATAACTCTCACACCCCTATCAGGCAAAGCTATGCCAGCAAGATTTACACAGCCCTGGCCTAAGAACAGACACTAAATCTTCACTTTAAAGAAGCAGTTACAGAAGACTGGAAGCCAGACAAGCAGGCTTCTTCCACACAAGGAAATGCACCTTCCCGTTTTATGCACATACTTTTAAGTAACTTTGTAACACCACCAGTCGCCCCCAACAAATTTTCGGCCTTTCTGTAATACTTATTTGAAAGGATAACCATGATCATTTACTTCCTTTACCAAGGTGTATGGTAAACAAACAATTCACCAAGTACAACTGCAGTTGATAAAACTTTATAACATGGAATCTCAGGATTGGTCTACACTGGTGGAGTGTGGGGGGGGGAGAAACTGATCTAAGTTACCTAACTTCTGCTACATAAATAACGTAGCTGAAGTCGATGTACTTAGATCTACTTACCGCAGTGTCTTCACTGCGGTAAGTTGATGGCTGATGCTCTCCCGTCAACTCCTCCTGCGCCTCTCACCCTGGTGGAGTACCAGGGTCGACAGATGAGCACTCAGCAGTTGATTTATCGCATCTAGACTAGACATGATAAATCAACCCATGCTGGATTGATCACTGCCCCTCGATCCAGCAAGTAATGTAGACAAGCCCTCAGTTGTGTTTACTAAGTTCCTTACAGTGACTTTTAAAGCCCAAACACTTGGCCTACTGTCACATGGCTATAATCATAATGGGGAAAGACCCCAGGACCCTATTTTCATCTACCCTATTCTGGCAGCATAAGAGAGGCCTTAAAGTGGGTATAAATGACATGTCTTCCAGAGCACCATACAAGGGCTTTGGTATAAATGAGAAGGGACTGATTTTGCTGTCCCACTGGTTTGAGTTAGGGCCTGATTCTCCTCTAAATATCAGATTTAAAAACAAAAACCCTTATTGCTTCCATGCCAAGAAATTAAATAACCATTATTGTTGTGCTTGATCTGCAGGCTGTTACCTAAAACATTACCAGAGTAACATCAACAGCAAGAGATAATGCTGGCACACAACAATGTTTTGGCAGGATGAAAGGCTATAAATAAAAGCTATAAAAGGAAAACAATGATGTTAATTCCAGTGAAGCAAAGCAGAGGGAGTGGGCAGAATCCCTGTGGTTCTAAATGGGAAAAAACAGCAAAACAGCTGCATTTTCCCAACTTCTCAGAGGATTTTTATACAATCTGAAGGGGTAACAGGCTCATATACTGTACCAGCCTGCTTTACAATGGCTATGTAAAATATTACAACTATAAACGAGATGCCAGGCTTTGCTTTACTGGTTTTCAGTGGGGGCTTTAACTAATTCCTCAGATAGAGGAGTCACGAGGCCTGATACACCATCGCCTTAAACCCTGGCCAGTCGTACACCAGTACAGAGTGGGTGTAAAATGCTGCCATTCTGAGCTGGTGGCATTTCTACACCCACCTTGCACCAGTCTAAGTGACTGCACAAGGTGCAGGGCAGTGGAAAAAAAATCAAGCCCACAGTTTCTAATTTTGCATCATTATTCTTTAAGAGTTCTACTTCGAACCCACATGTGAGATTTGGAACATCTGATCTGCCAGATCACTGGCTGGTGCAGGACCAGCTCCACAGTGTTAAGGTACATCCCAGGAAGAGGCCCAGATGGCACAGGGAGACCAGTGCACTAGTTTCTAAGTATCAGAGTCCAAATCATGACAGGTCACAAGGTGGAGAACTGGGAAGCCAGTAAAGAATATCCACATAGCAAAACCCACCACACAAAAGACAACCCAACGCAAGAACAGCCTGGGATGGTCTCGATCAGGAGCTTAGGAAACGGGGGAATGTGCCACAGAGACATCTACTATGGTGACTTCAGTGGGCTTTGGATGGGGCCAATCCTAAAGAGCTTTAATCAGGTCCTACAGACCTGGCACAAGCTCGCATTATCAATAACATTCATAAGCACAAAGTCATTCAAGGTACAAGTAAACTCATTCATTCTGGACAGCTACATCAAAATTATGTTTTTTCATACATTTGAATACTTTTCAAGTGGTCATGTCCGACTTATTTCATGCCCGATATATCCCCAGGCCAGCAACGGTAATGAATAGAAACGTATTAGATACAAATGGCATTATAACAAGTTCAGGTCACTGGTCTGGTTTAGTCAATAGATAGGCTGCTTATATTTCTATGTACATACTGAACCCAAATCTCTCATTCAATTACAACTGCATCTGCTCTAACCCCTCAGACAGAGACCAACACCTACAAAATCTCCACCAAGCATTCTCAAAACTACAATACCCGCATGAGGAAATAAGGAAACAGGTCAACGGAGCCAGACGTGTACCCAGAAGCCTCCTACTGCAAGACAAACCCAAGAAAGAAACCAACAGGACTCCACTGGCCATCACATACAGTCCCCAGCTAAAACCTCTCCAACGCATCATCAGGGATCTACAACCCATCCTGGACAACGATCTCACACTTTCACAGGCCTTGGGTGGCAGGCCAGTCCTTGCCCACAGGCAACCTGCCAACCTGAAACATTCTCACCAGCAACTGCACACTGCACCATAGTAACTCTAGCTCAGGAACCAATCCATGCAACAAACCTCGATGCCAACTCTGCCCACATATCTACACCAGCGACACCATCACAGGACCTAACCAGATCAGCCACACCATCACCGGTTCATTCACCTGCACCTCCACCAATGTAATATATGCTATCATATGCCAGCAATGCCCCTCTGCTATGTACATCGGCCAAACTGGACAGTCGCTACGAAAAAGGATAAATGGACACAAATCAGATATTAGGAACGGCAATATACAAAAACCTGTAGGAGAACACTTCAACCTCCCTGGCCACACTATAGCAGACCTTAAGGTGGCCATCCTGCAGCAAAAAAACTTCAGGACCAGACTTCAAAGAGAAACTGCTGAGCTTCAGTTCATCTGCAAATTTGACACCATCAGCTCAGGATTAAACAAAGACTGTGAATGGCTTGCCAATTACAAAACCAGTTTCTCCTCCCTTGGTTTTCACACCTCAACTGCTAGAACAGGGCCTCATCCTCCCTGATTGAACTACCTCATTATCTCTAGCTTGCCTGCATATATACATACCTGCCTCTGGAAATTTCCACTACATGCATCTGACGAAGTGAGTATTCACCCATGAAAGCTCATGCTCCAAAACATCTGTTAGTCTGTAAGGTGCCACAGGATTCTTTGCTGCTTTTACAGATCCAGACTAACATGGCTACCCCTCTGATACTTCCCATTCAATACAGTCTTTACTAACAATATCTAGACTACTTTAAATGCTACTGTCTACATCATACACACTTTTCTTTACACCATCTAGTGATGACGACGTTAGCTTCCAAGACAAGGGTATTTGAGTAGTAAGTACCCCTTTCTGCAGTCTTTTCATTAGGAAGTCTGACCCTCCTGGCTTCTGTCCTAAATTAGGATATTTGGCCTTTAGTTTTGCTTCTTCTGCTCTCTCAGGGACAACTGCTTCCTTCTCCTGCGTATCCTGAAAAACAAGAAACAGATTAAAGCTACTCAATTCTATGAAAGAGGACACCTTTATTTTACCTCAGAAATCTAGTTATACAATGTTTGTCCTGTAACTACAAGCCTAATATTCATCACTAATTGAGGTGTGGCCCCTTAAATGCTTAAACATACTTTGAGAATACTGTAAACTCTATTCTAAACCCATAGGGGGAGTGGCTTTCTCAGAAAGCCTGTGGGAAAGCGGGCAGATAAATAGGCCAGGTGAGAGATCCAGCCATTGATAAGGAGCCAGTGGTAAGTTTGACCCAGACAATGAGGTTCAGCAGGCAGTCATCAGTTTCACATCAACTCCCATCAGTTAAGCATGGCACCATCTGTAACTCTACTAACCTTTCCACATGGCAGAAGCCAATTGGCTGAGCCAATATGGGTAGTGGCTAGAAATTCAACCAAGCTTTTATACTCAAGAGCAAGCAACATGCCAGAAACAGCTCACCAAGTGGGTCGCAGAGATCAAGTTCTGCTGCTTCAACATGGAGTTGTTGTTCACATGTATCCAACGCATCAACATTCCCCAGTGCCATTTCCTAGCATTGCTCAAAGATAGTTGTTTTAAACAACTGAGCTCTGATCACTAAACATCATTAAAAGGACAAGAGGCAAATCAATGTTTTCAATGCATATTTCTTCATGAAGGGAAATTCCATAATGCTGAAGACAGCCCAGGAAGCCAGAAGGTCTCTGTATCCACAAAGCACAGATGGCATCAGATACCCTAAGCCACCCCACCCATGTGTGTGCCTCAGATCTATGCTGAAGAGAACAGTTCCAGAGCAAGATGGTATTTCACCATCAAAGACTCTCTGTCCTATGGACTGTGTTACACAGAAGGTCAGACTTGCAATCCTTTCTGGCCTTAAGATCTAAGAAATGTTGGCCCCTCTGCAGAGATCCCCACCAACCCCTCACGTGTGATTGTTTTTGCAACATGGACACCTGTCCTAAGAACTGGTCTGAGACTCTGCAACTTGTGTCGTACAAACCAAACAATGCTGACTCAAGTCAGTTTCAACCAAGGCCAAATTCAAACTGGCACCTCCAATACCATTATCAATCATCTATGCCATCCGGTATCACAGATGCAGCAAGCTCAGCCCCAGTGGTAGAACGGCACATAATACCATATCTCTGGTTGATCAAGAAGTGGCATTGACTTGTTCTGTGGCAAGTTCCTTCTCATTCCTCTGGACCCAAAGGCTCATAGCCTAAGTACAGAATAGATCAGGCAAGGTAAAAACAGGGTTGAGATTTTCCATGTCCCTGCTGGAATCAAAGACTAAAAAACTTTGCAGAGGGAAAAAAAACCCAACATTTATCTTCAGCTTGGCATGCAGGTGCCAATACAGTCACAAATAGTTGCTAGAACAAGATCACAGAGATGTAAGAAATAGGATTCTGGTCAATGTCAGTGACAGGGCATCACACTAGAGGGACCATGAGTTTGATCCAGCCTAGCTACTCCTGTGTTCCGATTAAATTGAGTCCCTTTTGCTAAAAGGGCAGGACAGAATCCATCCAAATAGATAATCTACATTTGATTTTAGTAAAGAGAACAGGAAAATTTCTGCCTTAATGGTTAGGATTGGGCATGTTATGGTTGGGTTCAAGATACCTTTGCTCAGAAATACATAGATGGAACTCTGCTGAAACAGACGTGAAACTTTCAGATTGGAAAAATTAACAAAAAAAGATAGAAATCAGTATCCTAACCTAGAAAATTAATTGAGACCTGTAAATACCTGATAATGTGGACTAGTTCTGAAGCTGTCACTTAAAAACCATTGTAAATAAGTTGCTGCACAAGAGCTTCAAAATTGATACCATCTGCAACTAAATATTTGTCTCAGCCCAGTGGTAGAGGAGGTCTGAGGGCTGCCTGGGACGTATTACTCACTTCCACCCCTCCAATCACGTGAGGAAAGAGGAATAGAAGGATTGTCACACTTCTGTCCTCCAAGAGAGTGCTTATCAGAGCCTTATTCTTTAAGCAGAGTTTGCTTAAGTGGAGGGGACTGTGTAGACATAAGAGTCCAGCAGAGAGCATGGATGTCAGCAGAACCACAGAATGACGACATTTCTCAGTTATTTCAGAATTTCTAAATACATCTGAGAGCAGACTTAATGGTATAAAAATCCTGAGAATATGAATTACCAAATACAGTAAATTCCATTTCCTAGGGCTCTCCTGCTTATTACACTCGAGGGTCAACAGTAGCTGGCCAGAAACAGAACGGCACAGTCTGTCCTAAGAAATCTTGCTGATGCTGTTATTCTTGATAAGTCATCTGTTGGAAGGCATTTCAGTGGTCACTAAGTTTTTCAAAGATTTAGAACAGAGGCCATTGACCTGTTTAAGATCTGGATTTAGATTATTTTTCTCTACAGAGAGCAGCCTCATGGGCTGGCTCAGCTGTCAGCCCTCTCTGCCTGCTGCATTCACTAGGCAATTCTGGAAACCTCCATTCCTGCTAGTCACTATTGCCACCAATTCCAGAAAAGCAAGATCTTGCACAGTAGGAACTCAGTTCAATTAAGATGGTCTGTGCAGCACATCTGGGATCCTCAGATCTTCTTTGTTGCTGGCCTGCACCAGCCTGTGACATTTGGACCATTAACAGGTAAAACACTGGAAGGAGAGGCAAAATATTTCGAGATGCCACTGCAAATTAATAGATTAGCCAACAGAAAGTGAAGGCAGGTGTGCCCACATCTCAAAATCCACATCATCATAACTGTTCATTGTTCACTGTCTTAGACTGATTGAGCCATAGACAGACACTGAAATCTCTCAGTCTCGGGTCTGGTCCTTCCAGGTAAGGAAAGACGTACAGGACGAAGTTAGTACTGCTGGTACGTCCAATGGTGAATGTGTATTTTTGCAGTTAGAGTCCATGCTGGGTCGAGTGGGAGGTAGACTGGTCCTCGTGTCTGATAGTTGACTAGTGGGTTGGAGACAGTGGGTAGAAACGATGTTTCCTACCTGTGTAAGTACCTTATTCTCCAATCTGTTGAGCATAGTGGGGAAACTGGAATGGAGAGGCTTGGAAGCTAAGAGCTAAGATGTGTGCCTGGCGCAGCACAGACAGGTATACTGGAGGATGCTCTGTGGATGACAGGTGGCAGCTAGTGACTATACGTAGCCCAACCAGAAACATACAAGCTGGTATCTGGTCTATTAAAGGCAGTTGACAACTGCTGAGAAGTTGGCTGTGGAATGTTAGCCACAAGTGTTCTCTGAAATATCTTCAACTATAGTATTTATTCCAATGGTGTTAAGGTTAATAGAGATTTATTGCTCTGGCTGTCTTAACGAAGTTCTCTTTTCTAGGAAGAGGATATAGGTAGACAGATGCCACTCAGCCAACTACAACTCAAAGAGACGCTGCCCATGAAATAAAGTATCAGAAATAAAGGGATCCTTTACTGGCAGAGAATTGAAGAGAGAGGCACAAGTTCCAAAGCGCTGTTTGGTGTCTCAGCAGGAATTCTGGCTCTCTTACCAGACACTCAATCCCACCTCCTCCCCTCAATTATTTATTTCTAAGTCGTATCTCCATACATGGCCATAAAGGCCGTTTCCCTCCCATTACTCAGGCCGTTTCCTGTTATCCTGGGTACACTATCTTTAACTGCTGCTCAGGCATACTACAGTCAATGGCTTTGTGCTTTATTCAACTTATTGGAATAAGATCAGTGGCCAACACCACAGCTGGGAAATTAATACCAGTGAGCATTTTTTGGATAGCAGGGCTATATGTGCAGCACTGCAATGCACCTGAACTAAAAAGACAACAGAACCTTTTCAAAAGCATGATGCCACCGGCCTATCAAGATAGATTAAGCCACCAGGATTCACACAGGGCATGCTTCTGTCCTGCCACTGTATACAAACTGCCACAGAGCTGATCTTTATAGTTCGTCACTGTTCAAAATTAACAGTGACAAACGGCTGCCACTTTTCCCAGAGAACCTGTATCACTGAACACACGTGCCCAGATGGCCAGTAGGTTTTAGCTGTATGACTGTTAGCCTGTATTCTAATAATACTGTAAGATCAGGAAAGCCTATTGTTCTGACAGATCCTTGTTGTCCTGGCATCACCATTAGTTTGGGCAATAACCGGTTTGGCTGAGAGCTGCCAATGTTTTGTATGAGAACACCTGGCCTGTGCTAATCCTGCTCCAGTTCTGAAGGCTGAGATGGCAGCGCTGTGTATAGAAACTGAGACAAAACAGTCTTCAAAGTGTTCTTGCAAACTGTTACCCAGAATGCTCTTCCACTTCATAACTATTAGAGGTGGGGTGAGAGCTCCGAGAAGGAATTTGGATTATGCTCCTACACGAACTTCAGAAACATATTTAGATTTTTTTAAAATTAAGTCCGATGGTGAAGTGGCGTTTAATATTCAGGGTCCCCTGCGGAAGTCATTACGAGAAACTGTGCCTTCTGAGGTCAGGAAGTCACATCCTCTGATGTACCCATTTTAGCATTTCAAGTTAAAGGATGCTTTAGGAGTAAGTATTTCCCTACGTTAAAACCAAGAGTGAAAAGAGTTAATATTTAAAATGAAGGTTTCAGATTGGACAAACCTTCTCTCCAGTCCCAACATATATGATTTCTAGGACAGACGATGCCAAGGCATTTTGGAGGAGACTATTTAAGTCAGGTTTCTCCTTCTCCCTAAAGCTACTGTCTCCTCTCTTTGGTTACCATCCATTAAAGAGAATCAAGAGAAACTAACAATTGGAAAGACAATGCATCTTTGATAAGACAGTCTTTAAATAAAGTGGATAAGTCTGAGTAGCTGCTCACGACACCATGGGCAATGCTCTAAGAAAGTCGATGACTCAGGGGAGCTGCACACCATGCTGCTAAGCTGCCCTAGACAAAAGGCAAAACAAGAATTTTTGTGCAGAAGGGTTATGTGGGATAATTTGATATCATTACTCACTACAGTTCAGTCCCGCAGCGTTAATACAAAACCTCCACTACAGCTTCACCCCCCCCAAAGTAATAATGCCACCTCTTCTCATCTACTGCAGCTTCATTTTCAGGCCACACCCTGAATTTTGCTTTAGCCTAAGGAACTTTATTACTTCAAATAAATCAACAGCTTGTGCACAGAACTACAGAATTGTCCAGAACAAAGCGACTGCTTTAGTGCAAGCCTGAACTGGTATTTTGAGAGAAACATGCCTCCCCCTTAATACCATAGGGAAATTCCCCTACTTACTTTGAAGCAGCCATTATTATATAATCCTAATTTACCGCCACCTCAAGCAAACCTGATCTCACCTCTCATCAAAAATTATTTAGGGAGAAGTCATGAAACTGAGGTGAACTGACATTATTTATACTGACGCCATCAAACCAACTGCTTTTAAAGCAACTCCTGCACGCTTTAGTCTTCTTGTGGCTCTCTCTGGGCTGGGCAGTCAGCTTTCTCCTACCATTGGGGTCTTAACAGGTGGGAGAGGGACACTTATTATAAGCCATTTCATATATATGTTTGCAGAGCTGTAGCTGTATTGGTCCCAGGATATGAGACACACATGGGTAGGTGGGGTAGTATATTTCATTGGACTGCTTCTGTTGGTAGAAGATACAAGCTTTCCATCTACAGAGGGCTCTTCTTCAGATGCCCTGGTGGAGCGGGTGAGCTGAAGAGTTCTGCGTAGCTCAAAACCTTGTACCTTCCACCAACAGACGCTGGCTGGTCCAATAAAAGATATTTCCTCATTCACCTTGTCTCTCTCCTTTCCCATACATGGCTTCATGGAGACCTATAACCTTAGCCCTGGTCTACACTTAAAATTTAGACTGACCCAGCCACATGGCTCAGGGTGTGTGTGAAAACCCCAGTGAGCGCTGTAGGTAAGCCAACCCCAGGTGAAGACACAACTAAGTCAATGGAAGAATTCAATCCCCCCAAGCTCCAACCAACAGCGGAGCCTCCCCATGCTGAGGTCCAAGTCCCAACCCAGCACTCCCAGATCCTCCCTCCACCATCAGCCCCTGCCCTAGTGGAACCACCCCAAGGCTGGATGCAACCCCCGGACCAGGAGCCCCCCAACATCACAGTCTCCCCCCCCTGCCCCGCCCTGTCCCGACCCACGGGGGCGCCCTTGCTCCAGAAGCTTCCACACCCCCAGGAACCCGCCACCCCGCTCTGACCCCATCCTGCCCCGCCTCACAGACCTCCACACCCCCAGTATCCCACAATCCACCGCCCCCAACCCGCCCAGACTCACGCTGCACTTAAGCCCTATCTACCCCACGACCAACCCCCCCCGGAAGTACCACCCCACCAGACCTGTAGCCAATGACCAAACACCGTTACCGAGAGCGACGAGTAGGGCAGCCAATCACAGCACAGCCATGCGCGTACGGGCGGTCCCAGTGGCCAATCGGAGCCCAGCGCGATCCCGCCCAGACTCAGCCCCTCACCTGTTTCTCGTCACCCGTCTGTTCGCACCGGCTGTCGGCGCTGAGCTTCTCCGACATGGTGGGACAGGGAAGGGAAGAGGGACGTGGCTGAGAGAAGGGCCGACGTTCTACTTCCCACGCTCTCCCCGGCTCCTGTCACTTTTACTCTGTAACCAAAATGGCCGCCGCAGCCCCCCTAACGTTTCTGCCTGGTAACTGACAAGCAGAGCATCCAATAAGAAAGCTCCGGAGGCCATGATGATATCATAACCAACCAATCAGAGCCCTCAGGAGGCTTGGTAAGGGAGGGCGGGATACTGAGACGAGACAGATGGGGCAAAGGGCCAATGGAGAGTGAGGCAGGAGCAGAACGGGCAGGGCAAAACTTGGGAATGACGAAAACTTAGCGGGACCAATAGGAGACGGAGAGGAGGCGGGGGTGGGGCGGGGGGTGAGGCGCTCTTGGCTGTGGCGGGGGAAATTTCATTGGGGGATTTATGTGAGCCCCGCCCCCACATCCCCGGGACCCTCCCTCAGTCCACTGGGCCCCGCCCCCCAGGGCCCTCCACTGCGCCCTCGGGACCGGCCCCTCCCACATCCACCCGGGACCCTCCCTCAGTCCACTGGGCCCCGCCCCCCAGGGCCCTCCACTGCGCCCCCGGGACCCTCCACTGCGATCCCGGGACCCGCCCCCCGATTCCGCCGGGACCCTCGACTGCCCCCCGGGACCCGCCCCCCCACATCCACCCGGGACCCTCCACTGCCCCCCGGGACCCGCCCCCCCACATCCACCCGGGACCCTCCCTCAGTCCACTGGACCCCGCCCCCCAGGGCCCTCCACATCCCTCCGGGACCCGCCACTGCCCCCGGGACCCACCCCCACATCCACCCAGGACCCTCCCTCAGTCCACTGGGCCCCGCCCCCCAGGGCCCTCCACATCCCTCCGGGACCCGCCACTGCCCCCCGGGACCCGCCCCCCCCACATCCCTCCGGGACCCTCCACTGCCCCTGGGACCCTCCCTCAGTCCACTGGGCCCCGCTCCCCAGGACCACCACTGCGCCCCCGGAACCCCCCCCCCCCACATCTCTCCGGGACCCTCCACTGCCCCCCAGGACCCGCCCTCATTCCACTAGGACCCCACCCCGCAGGACCCATCCCCCACGTTCCCTTGGGACCTGCCCTCACTCCACTGGGACCCACCACTGCCCCTCCCCAGGACCCCCTGAGACCCACCACTGCCCCCCACATCACCCTGGGACCCACCACCCTGGGATACGCGCTTACATCAGCTCAAAACCCAGCCCCTCCATAGCACCCTGGGACCTACTGGCGCCACCCCCCAGGAACCTCTGGGACCCACCCCCTACATCACCCCAAGACCAACCAGGACCCACTCCATGCATCACCCTGGGACCCGCCTCTGCCTTCCTGGGACCTGCCCCGGGGGCCCTCTGGGACCCACCACTGCCCTCACCCCCAGGAACCTCTTGGGATCTGCCCCCCACATCCCTCCAGGACCTGCCTCTGCCACCCTGGGACCTGCCCTCCAGGACTCTCGGGGACCCACCCCTTCAGAACTGCCCAGCCCCTCATCACCCCAGGGCCTGCTCTCCCACATTAGGTCAGGACCCCACCCCCCCAACACACACACATCACTCTGGATGTCATACGGTTTGTGTCTTCTGTGGTGACTCAACGCTGATTCTTCCTGTCCCTGGGAATTTGGGATGGGTCCAAACTTGGATGAAAATAATGTTTGCAAAGTTAATGTGTAACCCTGTTAATGGCTGTTGTTAACATGGTTCTCATCCCACTTTGGAGTGAGCGTAGCTTGAATATGGTTCTTTAATCCAGACCCTCTTTATGCCCTGGCTTGGGGACAGCTAGAGCCTGAATTTAGGCCCCAAAATGTAGATTTTTGTTTAGGTTAAGGGGAAATTTACACAATATAATATAGCTAGAAATGAGCTCCTCCAGCTGCATTTAGGATCTGAATTTCAAACACACACTACTGAATACTGTGTGCAGATGTGGTCGCCCTAGCTCAAAAAAAGATATATTGGAACTGGAAAAGGTTCAGAAAAGGGCGACAAAAATTATTAGGGGTATGGAATGGCTTCGGTATGAGGAGAGATTAATAAGATTGGGACTTTTCAACTTGGAAAAGAGACGACTAAGGGGGAATATGATAGAGGTCTGTAAAGTCATGACGTGTGGAGAAAGTGAATAAGGACGTGTTATTTACTCTTTCTCATAACACAAGAACTAGGGGTCATCAAATGAAATTAAGAGGCAGCAGGTTTAAAACAAACAAAAGGAAGTATTTTTGCACACAGTGCACAGTCAACCTGTGGAACTCCTTGCCAGAGGATGTTGTGAAGGCCAGGACTATAACAGGGTTCAAAAAAGAACTAGATAAATTCTTGGAGGAGAGGTCCATCAATGGCTATTACCCAGGATGGGCAGGGACAGTGTCCCTAGCCTCTGTTTGCCAGAAGCTAGGAATGGGCGACAAGTAGTGGCTCACTTGATGATCACCTGTTCTGTTCATTCCCTCTGAAGCACCTGGCACTCTCCACTGTCGGAAGACAGGATACTGGGCTAGATGGACTTTTGGTCTGACCCAGTATGGCCGTTCTTATGTTCTTACAAATGTTCAGGGATGTTTGGATTCAGGTTCTTCAGCTAAATGCAGGGATGAAATTGAAGGGAAAAAGTGCTATGCTCCCAAGCTCCACCCTCAGACTAAGCCCTGCCCATTTGAAGTGCCACAGTGAGGTGCCACTCACAATAAATTGTGCAGCCCTTCCTAATATTGGGGTTTTTTTTGTGTGTGCTCTGCAGCACAGTGAGAGGAGTTGATCATCATCCATCAACTTTCCTGCATTCTTTGCAAAACAATGAAGTAGTTCGCAACATTGCTAGTGAAACAATCACCATTAGGTTTCAGAGTTAACAGTCTACTGAGATTAACTGAGGCACGTGACATCTTTCAGAGCGATTGTTTCAGGCTGGCTGCAGGCTCAGGCAGAAAGCACTGCAGGGGTTTACACTTGGTTCACAGTTTGATGTTTCTGTTTGCAACTAGAAGCTTAATTTTGGCTTGGAACAAAAACAGGTTTGTTGAAGAACAAGGTGATGAAAAAAGTAGGCCAAGCCAGCCCACTTTGATCCTCGTTGTCATCCTTGTAAGAAAAGTCAGTGAAAACAAATGTTTAAGACTTTTGCTCTGCAGAGTTACCCTCTCAAACGTGGGCGCCTGGTGCTGACAAGAGGAGGGTTAAACTCAAAGCCTACGAGTGGCAGGTTCATCTTTGTGAGGTGCCAAGCACAACAGGGCTCTGTTCCACAAGTGAGGCTCCAAATGCGCCTAGCTCATTAATGAGAAAAGGAGAATAGCAGCGTATTGGGGTTGCTATTTCCCCCCTAGAGATCGGGCAGCACCTCCGTGGACCCCTTGGGCTCGACTGTCTGCTAATCCTTTCCTGTATTTGGGCCAAGACCAGGGATGGGCGGGGAGGATTCAGGTGGCTTTATGCTGCTTTTGTGCTTCTCCTACTGTGAGGCTGTGCAGCCTTCAGGCTGCTCTAACTTGCGCTCTGCTCCCCATGGACTCTGGAGAACAGCCACAGTGCAGCGGGCCCCAGCCGTGCCCCCAGTCCACCCTCTGTACTGAGGGCTGGGAGCAAGACCAATGCAGAGGCCTTATGCCAGATCCAACCCAGCCAAGGCAATACCCAGGGAGCTGATTCCACCGATTTTAAGACCTATTTATGCTGCTAAAGTGGCATAAACAAGCCTAGTACAATGGACTCAAGGCCTGGGTAGTGAATGGTGCAGCAGAAACAATCACAGTGCTGGCAGTTCTTGGTATTTTTCCTGGAGAGCGGTGCGATGAAGTAAGAATTTTGGTAATACCGTATATTTATGAGTCCTGCACATGCCTCAGTTTCCCGCTGTGCATTGCCAGGCACAGGGTGTAAAGGGTTAAAAAGCAGTTCTTGGGGCACAGCAGGGGACAAGAGGTGATATGTCCTGTCTGGTCTGTGTCATTAAGGACAAGGTGGAAACCAACCCATATCACTGGAGAGACAACGGGAACACCTCCCACCAGGCCCTTCACACCTAGCAACTACCACCTGAGAGGGAGGAAATTCCCCGCCACCTCCCTGCAGGGAAGCAGGGCAAAGACCTCAGCTGGAGAGCAGAGGGGAAAGGTGGCCCTGTGAATACTCCTTGAGAGCATGGAGCCTGGAAGGGGCCCAGTACAAGGCTTCCGCAGGCGTCTGGCTGGGCTGGATTTGCTGCAGCGAGAGAGACTGGGAACGCTAGTTCCAAAGGCCCAGTTTCAGGCCTGGAGGCCACAGGCCTGTTGCGGTAGGTCCTGGGGGCCCGGCCCACTAACAGGGTCACTCCCAAGGGACTGGTTACAGGCTAGGACATGGTACCGGAGTCCCAAGGTCCAGGCTAAGAGATTTAAAAAGCCTTTGGCGTCACTCCTAGGCATGTATTCGGATCACTCCCACAGCAGCATTCTCCGCCTTTCCAAACGCCTCGCGAGTAACATTCAAGCACTCCCTGTTGCCCCTTTTGACGTCCGCTACCCAGATAGCATTGGGCCTCCACCAGCCCCTTTAGCAGAGCTGCGCTGAATGCAAACCAACCATGAGCTCTCTTAGACACTCCTCTGGGCATTTCCGGGGTTCTGCCTCATGCTAGTGGCCTTGAGTGCAGAGTGTGATATTAAACAGCCAACGCAGGAGTGGCATGAACAAATCAGGCCAGGACGACGTGTTTAACCATCCCACTTATACCTGGCACTTGCATTTTATTTTCAGTAATGAGGTTCTTGTCTTTAACCAAGGCTGAGTTGTCCAAAGCACAAAGATCATTTAGCTTGTAAATTCTGGGGGAAGGGACTTTTTGTTCGGCGTCGGCACAGCGCCCAGCTGGCCCTGAGTGGAATTCCAGGGTGTTACCGTAACACACGTAATGTATAACTAGAGAAATCAGAGCTTGGAAATCCCCAGGGCCGGCTTTAGGCCGATTCCCCCTAATCCCCCTGTGCCTAAGATGGCCCTGCGCCCTAAAGAATAACACCTAACTTAGTTGCCTTTTAAATTTTTTTACTCACCTGGCTGCATTCCGGGTCTTCAGTGGCACTTCGGCAGCGGGTCCTTCAGTGCTGCGGAAGACCCGGAGTGAGTAAAGGATCCACTGCCGAAGTGCCTCCGAAGACCCGGACCGCCGCCGGGTATTCAAATCGGGCCCCGCAGTTCCCAAAGCAGGCCTTGAAACCAGGTTAAATCCCAGCTGGTCCTTCCTCTAGGCTCCAGTCCCTTGAACTTCCCCTGGTAATGTGGCTTCCTTAATTCCTCTTCCGCTGCTCGGAAATGCTGCTTCCTGAGGTTCAGCCTAAGTTTCCCTTTGCTGAAGGACTCCAGGCATCTGAAGAAGTGAGTTTTTTACCCACGAAAGCTTATGCCCAAATAAATCCGTTAGTCTTTAAGGTGCCACCGGACTCCTCATTGCCTTTGCTGAAGAGAAGCCACTCTCTGCAAGGCACTTGGCATGACACACTAGGGCCACTAGATGCCACTCTCAACACATTTTGCAGAGACTTTTACAGGCTTGGCTACTGAGGGTTGCACTGCACCAGGGTCAGCAGCACACATCTTTGCCAGGCATTCTGGGCAAGTGCAGCGACCCACGTGGCAGATTCCCCAGTGCAGGAGATTGCTGACTGTGGAGGACAATGCTAGTTCTGCCCTGAGCTTTAAATCCAGGTTTCTGGCCAGCCAAGCAGCAATAAGACCTCTCCCAGAAGACACATGTGCTCTCAAAGTCACCTCCAAGAACAGGGGTGGTGGGAAGATCCAAGCAGAAGGCTTTGAACAGGGAAGCAAGTCAGACTGAGTCTTGGCTGGGTTTCTTTTTCAGCAGCAGCTTTATTGGGCCGGGCCGGGCTGTGGAAAGGGGATTAGCGTTCTCGCCTTGCTATAAGCATGATGCTGCTTCACTCCACAAAGTGCTTCCCCATGGACTTGCCTGAGTGAGTTTCATTCATTCATTAGTGCACTCCATGACTGACACCTCCATCCAATCTGTAGTTACTCAAGGCCTTGTTAGCAACCACAGAGGTGGGCAGAGTCGCTGGTTTCCTGGGGAGAGGCAATCACACCTTTTTCCCTTTGGCCTTAAGCTCCCACACCAACTTCAAAGAGCCCACATGCTGTCATCTCCTCCTCCAGATCTCATCAGGAAATACCTGCTCATACAGCATGAAGAGAATCACTGGAACTCCCTGCTGCAGGAGATCAGGAAGTCAGATATAGTGGCTGGGTGTGAAAAGGGGGTGAACAAAATGTTATGACTGATGCAGGCTACGCTCAGGGAATCGATCCTCACGTTCCAGGGCAAGAGCTGATCATCATGAGGGTCCAGCAGGAATTTCTGCCTCCTGCACAGAATGATGCAATAGGCCAGGTGCATTTTGGGAATCTTTTTTAACCTTCAGCTGGGGCCCAATTCATCATTTATGCTGGCTTTTATACCAATGCAAAGGGGGTACAAAACTCCCAGTCACTTTGCAATGCTGTAATGAATGCACAAGGAATAGAGCAGCAGAAAATTCTGTCATAGCTGTCAACCACCAGCATTAGGAGCAATAGGCATGATCCTTCCTTCGTCTGTGTGCACAGGACCATGCTCTGATGCCTTTTAGAGGTAGCAGGCTTAGCTTAATGGGCCCTCCCTCTAGTAGGTTAAAATTCTAGCTGAGTTAGCCTGTTGTGGTAGCGAAACGTGAATCCTATGCAGCAGGCGGGGTGAGGATTCTCAAAGAAAACTTGAAAAATCCAGGCGCTGCATGGACCTTATGGCCCTTCTTTATCCATGGCCAAGATTCCACCCCCGCAAACCTTATTTTTATGCACAGGACTGTAGAGCTGTTGAAACATTTCACCAGAATTTCCAAATTCCGTATTTCAACTTAAAAAAAATAAAGAAAAAAAGCTGATACATTTTCAAAAATTCTCCCTCCACCTTCATTTTGCAACTGACTCTAAAGCTGGGTCAAGATTTGGACAGAAGTTTGACCAAAAAAATAAAAATGCCCCCCAAATTAATTTTTCCCCAGTCTACCTGACTGCTTCACTTCACCCCAGACATGGCTGCATTTCTGTGGCACTGTACAGAAAGCAAAGCAACTTGGGATTATAACAATAAGGCCCTGAGCCTGCAAACTCACACATGCTTTACTACAGTGAGCAGGCCTGTTGAACTCAACAGTATGCTAATAAGAAGACTTAGCTCTTATGTAGTGCTCTCTTCAGTAGATCTCAAAGCGCTTTACAAAGGAGGTCAGTATCATTATCTTGACTGTACAGATGGGGAAACTGAGGCACAGAGAGGCGCAATGACTTTCCCAAGGTCAGCCAGCAGCCCAGTGAGCAAGCCAGGTACAGTACCCAGGTCTCCTGAGTCCTAAAACAGGGCACTAGCCACTACGACGCACTGCTTCCCTACAGCAGAGTATTGTTAAAGTATCAACATCCCTAGTGTAAATCCAGCTATATCGGCATAAAGGGGCTTTTTACTGGTACAGCCATTCCAGTATAAGCGGTACTGTTATAAGACACTGTTATACTCATGGCGCTGAGTCCACTCTTACGGTAAAACCATTTGTTGCAAATTAGACCCCTTAACTGATAGATTGTACAAAATGTGTGTCCCTAATGGGGGACAGAGCTGTCCCTAGTGACCCGGGGCAGCACGGGGCCAGCAGCCCAGAGCCCCTGGACTTCCAAGAGCTGAACAGATCAAAGCGAGCATCTCTATCCCACTGAGGAGATTTACACTTCAAGCCTCCTTATAAGAAATGGAAAAGGGGGGGGGATATTTTTTGCTGGTTTTAAAATGAAATAGGCAGCTAGTCTTGTTTTCTAAATTATCATGACAAACAAATTTAAGCTTTGTCGTAACGTGCGTTGTTTGCCTGGACTGCTCAAGACCTGAATGCTTGTGTAGGAGGAACTCTTTGAGTTGGCTTCTTAGATCCCTTCCTGCTGTTTCACATCTGATACTCCTTAATGAAACATAGGATCCTTGTCTTATAACAGGCTTCGTCAAAGTGATGCAAGCTACGAAAGTGAGATCTTGGAAGAGTGTGGCCATTTTCATAGTGTGATAAAAATAATCATTAATAATAAATAGTGTGTAATAAGCATGTCTTAAAAACAAATGTTATATTTCCAAGATTACTGCTTTTATAATTTATACTCAGGTAAAGGAGAAAATCCCTGGAAATATTCATTTTTAGGAGGGGTTCACGAGACTTCACATTTTAGTGAAAGGCATTCACAGGTCGTTAAAGTTTGGGAACCACTGCCTTCGTGGAAAAGAGAATCCAGCCTAATTATGAACAGGGACCACTTCAAATGCACTCAGGGGTCAAGGTATTTGTAAAATACATCCCCAAGGGTGGACTCATGACCCCACATGGAAGCAAATCAACCAAGCCTGGAGCTTTTCAATAAAGGACATTTACTTTGTGGGTAACATATCAACACAAACAGGTACAGGCTGAGGTATCCGAGAAAAAACTTTGGTATAAAATGTACATGTCTTTAAAATGTTTACAGGCAAAGAGACTTTGGTTAGTTAGCACAGTCAACAAAGAAGAAACGAAGAAGAAACATTCAAGTGAATATATAGCAATGCACTGCTTTTCACACATGGGCACAGCACGCTACCAACAGGAAAGGAAGGAAAGAGCTGGGCGAGTTTGGCATCACGTATTATTTGTGAGAGGCTCCCAGTGGGGTCATTGCTTGGTTGGGTGTGTTGTGAATCAATGCTGGTCGGCCAAAAAGAGAACAAGGAATTCAATGACAGAATTCGGATTTAGGTTTGGGGACGGTGGCTGTGTGTAGCAGTGGGATGACACAGGGCGCAGTTCTGGACAACGATCAAAAGGAACAGACGCCCCCCAGCAGCAGCTGGGGGGGATCCAGGAGGCTCTTTGGCAGGGCGGCTATGCTCAGGGGGCTAGTCCCATTCCCACCCACCTTAAGGCCCTCTGTACATTACCAGTGTGGCACAAAGAGGCCTGCGTGTAACTGGGAATCAGGCCCACTGTTCTGTATGAATCTGTGCAGCCTGCCGCAGCCAGAAAGTGGCATTGGGGAAATGAAGGAAGGGGCATCACAGCAGTTGTTTGCATTGTGCACAGCTCAGAGCTGCTGCTATATTCTTCCCAGTTCCCCACTGTGAAGAAGAGGCTGGGCTGGGCTGCAATGAATATAAAGGGGATTCTTGACTGAGGTTGCTGGACCCGACCGGACCCTGTGGTTCTCTCTGGCTGGCTTCTGCTAGTTCTGCAGCAGATATGGTGCTAGGGGCTGGCTGACAGAGGCACCTCTCAGAACTGGACTGCAGTAGTGGGTGAGAATCTTACCATACCTGACTCACAAGAGGGCACAAAGAGCTTCCACCGAGGTGCCTCCACAGCCTTTCCCCTTTATCTCCATCCTGCCACCAGCAGTCCTGCGAAGGAGAAACAATTCCCCTGACCAAGACCAAGAGGCTGGGCATAAAGGTAAAATCAGCAGGTCCCGGGATGATGGTATCTATCATCATAAGTTTAGGAATGGATGGGTTCAGAATCTCAGTTTTGTGCCCTGATGGGTGTGGGGGGTGAATTGTCCAGGTCTTTTCTCTGGCTCTTTGATGTTGCCAATTCCAGTGTGAAACTGGAGGTTAAAAGAGGTGCCCTTTAGCCTCCCAAGTGGCAGACAAGGCCACTGCTTAAAAGACACCAGTGCAGAGCGGGCAAGGTTTGTGTCCTTAGGATCATCAGCATTTCCCAGCAATTGGGATTACTGGAGAGAGACTGGGATTTCCAGTGGCGTCTAAGGGAGCTAGCCACTCAACTCGCACTGCCATTCAGTGAGATGCCCCAAAGCTCCTTTGAGAGTCCTAGCCAGAGAGTCAAAGGGCCAGGGGGAAATTGGGGTGCTAAAGAGAGCGGAAACCTGGACCCAAACAGCTCTGATCCTTGGGGATCCCCATCTTGACCTTCCCAGCTTTTGGTGAAGTAGTTCGGGCAGAATAAGGCCCTGCCTGAAACTCAGTCAAAGTCCCTGAGCAGAACCATTTCAAAGTGCTGGATTGTTTTCTACTCCCTTTGATTGTCTGTGTTGGCAGCCAGCTGCTGTCTCACCTGGTTCCACACAGAAGCACCCACAAAGGACTTGTGTAACCCAAGCCAACCGGAGCTCCCTACCCCACCCCAAAGGCCAGACTGTGTATAGAGTTTTAGCAGCCTGCTAGTGTCTCTGAGCCAATGGATCTGGGTCAAATCCTACCACACTGAAGTCACTGGCAAAACTCTCATTGATTTCAAGAATTCACCGCTCATTCTCTAATTCAGGCAGGGGCAACTCAGGCTTTTTTAGATCCAGCAGTTCTGCATTCGCTCGTGACCCACCGAGGGACACCAATACGCTAGGAAGGCTCCTGAGAAATCTCCCAAAGGAACCTGGATTTCATTCAGAGGCAGGGCAGAGGGTTTGGGTCTGTCCCAGGACTTTGGGATGCTGATCTGGACCCAGCTGCCTGAGGTTTGCTTCTTGCTCTGAAGGGAATGTTGAGAGGCTGTCCTCAGGGGAAGTCAGAGAAGCGACTGCAAGAATGGGTTGTGTTCTTGCTCAGCAGCTCTGCTCCCTGTGTGCATTCAAGCTCATAACTGCTGAGCCAAGGGGCAAAGATATGTTTTTAATGCTCCCAATTGCCCTGCAGGCTGTGGGGGACGGAGCCAGGTTCTACCCTGGCTCAGGCCTCATCAATACAGTTATTTCCTAGGTTGCAGTTACAAATCTTCCCCACAGATCTAGGAACCAGAAGAAGCCAGCAAAGATCCTAGGTGCTTGTGCAGCCAGGGAAACATGCGCTGGCTGGAATGACACCCAGGCATGCTATGCAATGGAGACAGCGGAGCCACCCAGAGCAGGATTTTTAGCTGGCAGAGGTTTTGTTACCAGGGATGATTCACAATTCGAAGTGAACCCAGTTTGATTCCCAGAGCCCAGGAGGAGTCTGCAGCACTATGAGGAAATATCTTTGCCCCGAGGACGTTTCTTGCTCAGTTAAAGGTGCGGGGAGGGGGAAACTAGCAGAAAAAATAATCTTTGGATCTTTTTGCACAGCAGCCTTGTAAACCAATCGAGAGCCACAATAAATACAGATCTGGCCCCACCATCCTGCTTTTATGGAGACTCACTCCTTAGCAGAACAGCACTCATCTGTCCCCAGTTTGGCCATGGCTGGAACCTAACCACTGTTACAGGTGTCTCACTAAAGTGCATTATATTGGTAACATCCAGACAGCGGGGGACCATGGAGAATGTCACAGAGTCGTTGTCTCGGTTAGGACAGATGACGCATCTAGGTCACATCACTAGCTCTGCAGGGAGGGAGGCAGCTCCTGGCCCACGCAGTGTGACAGTCCCACACCACAGAGCACGTCAAGAGACAAGCCATGCAAAAAATCTCTCTCTCTAAATATAGCTATCGACACACGCACGCAGGCCCACCGAGGCACCCACATGGAGACTCCTTGCAAAATCTTTGGTATCTTTGGTGCAAGAGACAAAGTGAGGTAGAAATTTGCCGTGGTTTGACAAAACAATAGAGTTGCACAAGACATATGGGGACAAATTCGGGTGAAGAGCGGCTGGGCAGGCAGCAGGATCCGGACACCTGGGCTGTCTCACTCCAGTTTGCAGTGGGGATGGCTTTCAGACAGCAAAGGGGAGATGGAGCCAGCTAAGTCTCAGCCGGGTCTGATGCGTTCATGCAGAATCCAAGGCAGGGTTTTCTAGGTCAGATCCTTCCTTATGTGTAACTGACTCCAGGAGTTGGGGGTGGATTTCCCAGGGCCCAGGTGTAGCAGATGTTATGGGGCAGAGTCAGCTGGGAGAACGAGCATCGCTCCAAAGAAGCAGAGGCTCTGGCCTGTACTATTTATCTGTACGAGTGCGCACTGCGTGGGGAGGGCTGAGGCCTTTTAGCACATCCACGTGGTTATTGATTTGCGACTGTGGTCGTCCCAGCTTGAGATCAGACCCGCTCCATAGGAACGGAAGCCTGGCAGGGTTACTGGAGATCATTCAGGACAGGCTGCCTCTCACTCGCTCCTTTCCACCCAGAAGCTTCAACAGTTTGACAAACCGCTCGGATCTGAGCATCATGGGGCCACCGCAGGTGCGATTTTCAAACCAGTTCACTTACACTGGTGCACCTTCGCATATGGACGCTCTTGCCTGGCTTTAAGCCTGACCTATAGTGGGTTTAGTTTGGCCTGATGTGCCAGCTAAACCAGGTTGAACTGGATAGAATGTGTCCACACAGTGGGTGTGTGTGTGTGTGTATACACAAGCCCTAAATTTCCATCTGCGTACTGTAGAAGCAGGCGGCATGCCTGCCAAGCTAAGATCCTGGGTGCTGGGGTAGCCAAGGGAAATTGGCCTAGGTTGGAACCCCCTCCTGCGGCCATGCCGCCCTGTACAAAACAGGGCTCCCACCCATCAGAGGAACCTTGGCAGCTGATTTGCCATAGTGACATTGGCGCCAGCCCCATCTTACAACAGCACATGTCTGCCACCAACATAGTGACACTGGGTGCAGAACTGTCGCAGGTGAAAGCTTCCCCCAGGTCCTGGGGAGTTTGGGGATGAATGTCAGCGGTGCCAGGATTTCAGTCCAGGCTTCCTGGTTGTAGGGAGGAGGGGCATTGGTTCACGTTTGGGCAAAGCTCAAAGCTAGTCTGTCTTATCCAGATGGGATCAGGCCACCTCTCTCCCGCCCACCCCAGCAGCAATGCAAAGCGAGCATGAGACACCTCCAGCCCCCGCTGTTCTGATCTGGTCATGCACCGTGAGTGCATCAGCACAGGAGTGTTTCACTCTCACTTTGCACGGGCGGAAGTGACAGTAGAATCAGGACTCGTGATTTCAAAGCGCCAAGGCTCAGACCCTCAAAGGCATTTAGGTGTCTAACTCCCCACGGGAAACCAATGGGAGCTGGGTGCCTATATGCCTCTGAGGATCTGGGCTTTAGATCATAGAGTTTAGCAAGCGGTCAGCTGATGCTATTCGGCAGTCAACATGGGACAGGACCACAGGGGGGCTCGGTGCAGAGCACCGGGCTGCCAGCCATCCCCCCTGCAGAAGGGATCTGTCATATTCCTAGGGATTTCCTGTTTAAACTGATATGCCAAAGGCTCCCTGGGAAAATCTCCACAGGCTCCCTGGGAAGAAGCCACACACGAGGTGTGATTTGTAATCCAACTCTCCTCCCAATCCGGCACCAAGAATCCCCACCTCCCACTGATGTTAGCAGGAGCTGCAGCTGTTCAGCACCACGCACTGGGTCCAAGGCTCCATTTGTACAGCACCTTGCGCAGTGCCGACCAGGAGGACGAGGCCACTCGCTCTGAGTGCAGCAGCGAGTTGAATGCACTTTGCACCTGTGCAAACAGCAGCACGAGGTGCTGGGCACGGGGGACTCAGGCTCACACAGAAACAGGCCCACAGTCTGGACACTTAGGCCAGAAGAAGCAGCAGGTTTGTCTACACAGGAAAGTTAATCCAGATTAAGGTAGAGCATGAATTTAAAGCAGAATAGATATCCTGGAGTACCTTACCTGTAGATAAACCCTTAAGTTGCCCAAGATAATTTTGACTGATTGATTTTACTGCCAGTCAGTGACACAGAGGGAGCCAGGCTAGGGAGAATGTCCCATTCACCTTGGGACTTCTGACCCTCCGCCCCAACTAATCATCATATCGGGGGAGGGGGGGGGAAGGAATCTCCAGAGCACCTTTCCTCTCACAACACGTGACAGGCACTGGCTCATGGTACGGCAATTGTAAGGGATCTGACAGGTGGGGAAACTGAGGCACAGGGCAGGGAGGCAATGTGCCCAAAGATCACACACCAAGTCAGTGGCAGAGTCAGGAACAGAACCCAGGGCTTCTGACTCATCAGTTTATGGTGACATTTCTAGAAATCTTGTCAGAACCATGTGTAGAACCCAGGAGTCCTGGCTCCCAGCCAACTACTCTAGCCATTAGATTGCATTGACCCTCCCAGAGTCAAGGACAGAACCCTGGAGTCCTGGCTGCTAGGCTATTGTTTTAACCACTAGACATCACTCCCCTCTCAGAGCCAAGAACCAAATCAAGGAGTCCTGGCTCCCAGCCATAGCTCTCCCCACTTCCCCACACGCCCCCCCCCCAGGGGCACAAATAGGACCCAGGAGTCCTGGCTTTGCTTCTCACCTCTGGGCAGCACCGCCTTCCCCAAAAGGAAACAACCAGGGGCTCAGTCATCAAGGGGAAACAAATGCTTTTTAAAGAGCCACAACCTCTGCCAGGTGCCCAAATCTTCAGCCAGATGCTTCCCCTGCCTCCCAGACAGTTATTAGGGGGCCCAGCTCCCCAGCCAGTGCCAATCAGTGTGGCCCCATTTACCCCAGCTGAGGAGCTTGCCTGTGATTATTTAAACTGAGCTCCCCAGCTGGGGTAAATCAGCGTCACTGCATTGGCGTCAGCGGGGCCAGATCCCCAGCTGGGGTAAATCAGCAAGGCCCCACTCAGTGCAAAAGAGCTGATTCATGTTAGCTGAGGATCTGGGCCAGGTGGGTTCTGTTGAAACAGCTGAAAAAAAAACAAAAAAAACCTCCTCAGGCAGGGGAAGGGGAAAGAAACCACCAGAGAAGAGAAATTAAAAAGACACCCCCCCAGCCCCATCAAACCCCACCCAATTGACACCAGCCTGGCGCGGTGCCCCCTGTCCGGCCCCCTGGCTTCCCCTCAGGCTTTGGTGCAAGTGACGGCGGAGGCGGCGTGGGCCCCCGAGGCTGGGGGGCGTCCCTCCTCCAGCCACTTGTCCAGGCTACGGCGCCGGGCGTTCATGAAGAAGTTACTGACGGTGGAGAGCTCCAGGCCCAGCTGCTGGGCGATGGTGACCTGCAGGTCCTTGGAAGGCCGCTGGTTCTCGTGGAAGATGGCATGAAGCGTGCGGCGCTGGATGTCCGTGAAGACCAGCCGGTGCCGCTTAGGGACGTGGTTTCTGTCGGCTTTGCTTTGCTCTTGCTCTTTCCTTTTGCAGGCTGCGGCAGAGGGAGAGAAGAGGAGACGCGGTCAGAGGGGCGCGGAGCAGCTGCCCAGAGGTGCTGGAGCTGGGCATACGGGTGGGCGGGTTGGGTGGGTTTAGTGCCAGGGAACCAGCCCAGCCAATAACCACACAGACTAGAATCTTCCCGCTACCCCCAGCCCTGACGAGCTTCCCACACGCTGCTTGGAGCCCCCAGCCCCACTCCAGATCCTCAGCCATAAGCTCAACTCGAGGGGGGACCTGCCCTGCTGGATTAGCGCAGGGGCTTGTCCAGCTTCCTAGCTGCTAAGAAACCCAGCAGCAAAGGGCTAACCTGCCCCATGGGAAGTTTCCTCCTGACCCACATTTGGAGTTTGCCCTGAAGGAGGAGGGTGCCTGCCCCAGCAAGGGACACCTGATCCCCTGGCAGGGGATGGGAATTTCATCCAGCCCTGATCCAGGATTCCTTAACCACAAGAGTAGCCTTATGGGCTCATAGGCACTGCTCGTTTGGATCAGAACCAAGGTCCAGCCAGCCTGCTATCCTATCTCCCACAGGGGCCAGTACCAGCTGCTTCAGAAGAAGGGGTCAGAACCTCGCAGTGGCAGATGGAGGACTATATGGGATATAAGTTTGCACTGGTGTAAATGTCTGCATAAGGTGCAGGGCAAAGGAGACTCGCCCTCGGCATTAGGTCATGTCCCAGTCTCCTTCCTTCCTCCCTCCTCCGGGGACAAGTCTCCTTTGCCCTGCACCTTGTACAGTCATTTATACCAGTGCAAACTTATATCACACAAGCCCCCAACGGGGCTCAGGTCCCTGGGCTGCCGGGCGCCGCACGGACACCCAGGGAGAACCAGGCCCTGCCCCGACAACTCATACTCTGTTGCCATAGCCGGGCCTATGAGTTTCCCCTAATTGTCAGCTCAGCTGCACAGAGTGAGCATGAGCTCAGGAGATGTCTGAATGACCCAGAACAACAACCAAGGATGGGCAAGGGGGAAGACGTGAGACAGACAGAGATTGAATTTGTCCAAACAAACAGGTCTCCTGATATAACTCAAGGACTGAGTTCGCCTCATGCCTGCAGAGCCAGAGATGTGTGAAGCCGGACCAGAACTGGCGTGAAACATTAGGCCTAACGGGTGACAAAATACCCCCGGAGACTGGAATCCTGAGGGGATTTGTTATAACAGGGGGCCGAGCAGGCCGACGCCACTTAGGAGCTCAGCTGCTGAAGTCCAGGTAAAACGAACACATCATGGGGCAGAGCGCTGAAGCTTGGCCACCCACCACCCATGCTCTGTGGAGGCCTTCTGGCTTCGGGGTTGCCAACGCGGTATCCTTCACCAGGGCTGAGATCACTCCATGATAAAGAAAACTAGAGACGTCCCAGATAGAGCCCTCGATCCCCTAGGCTAGGCCAGCCCTGCTCATCTGGCCACCTGCGCCACTCTGGTGTGTCTTCTGCTCTTGACACAACCTACGCCGATACCACACGGACACAGCTGGACCCTAAGTAATCACATTGACTTGTGCCAGTCCTAGCTCCCAAGGCTGCTACTCCAGCTAGCTTCGAAAACACAGCCCCCGGTGAGCGCTGCCACAGGGCTTGCCGACCATTTAAAGGGATGTCACCCTCTCCTGCCACACACCACGTAATCGCAGCCTGACGCAGGTTGTAGCAGCCACCCCACCCGCTCCGGGTGAGTAACCTCCGCCCGGCTTCAGGTAGGGTGTCAATAACCGTTCACAGCTAAGGAAACCAATGATGCACAAGAACCGCTACTTCATTTCGCTAGAGCCTCATCCAGCCGCCCGCCCGCCACTAATATTGCATTAGGCACTTCAGGAGTCACGTCTGGGATGATGGATGGGATGGGCCAAGGGAGCCAAGTGATGGAGCAAGAGGCTGGCGTGCGTGTGTGTGTTGGGGTGTGAGATGTTAAATGCTGCTGTATTCAGCCACCAATCCTGGCTGAAAGGCAGGCAGCCCTATTTTAGGAGTCCTCAGTCCAGTGCTTCATGGGCAAGGCTCTTGGATCGATAGGGCCCAGCTAATCATAGAATATCAGGGCTGGAAGGGACCTCAGGAGGTATCTAGTCTAACTCCCTGCTCAAAGCAGGACCAATCCCCAACTAAATCATCCCAGCCAGGGCTTTGTCAAGCCTGACCTTAAAAACCTCTCAGGAAGGAGATTCCACAACCTCCCTAGGGAACCCATTCCAGTGCTACACCACCCTCCCAGTGAAATAAAGACAGGCTGCAACCCATTAAGGCCAGCTAAGCCCTTCCGACTCCGTATCGTACAACCGAGGCCAGGGGATGTCCAGCAAATGTCTGATTGATGCAGAGGGTCACCGGGCAACTGTCCCTTTTATCTGCTGTGCCTCTTCTTTAGCCTAGTATCTGAGCACCTCATGATCATTAATGGCTGTATCCTCCCAATCCCTATGTGAGGCAGGGCAGGGCGATCACCCGCATTGTGCAGATGGGGAAACCAAGGCACAGTGCGGCCAAGTGACTGTAGCAGAGCAGGGAATGGCACAGAGCAGGCCTGTGCCCTAACCACTGGACCAACCTGAAGGTCACTCAACCAAACCTGTTCCAAGACTGGCTCTGGGAGCTGGGCTCAGCCGTCCTTGGACCTGGTTTAGCCGGGACTGAGAGCCCAGTGGCTAGGTCTGCCGGAAGTCTGGGCCTCAGTCAGTCGCTAAAGGATAAAAAGGTGACTTTGTAGTTCCCAGCAGGAGAACTGCAGAGGGAGGCTGCAGCTGGGCTGAAACCAGCTGGCGGGGCGGCTGTGAGAATGAAAAAGACCCATTAGAGACGCAGCTGACAGAATCACCTGACTCCAGGAGCTAGGATTTTAAGCACCAAATGGCATGGGAGCTGGCAATGCTGCCCTGCATGCCAAGCCCATCCTCCCAGTATGCACCTGCTGGTCTAGCCAGTGTAAGTGGGGCTGGTCGAAGGCCCCATGGATTTTCACCTGCTTCCCTTGCTCAGTTTTAACGTTTGTGGAGCTTCAAGACCTCAGGATCTGGCCATGGGTTAATGACTGGTGAGGATCCTAAATCCCCTGTTAGTGTGAAACAGCGGGAGAGGGCTGTCCCATGCAAGCCTGGCCATGGCAACAGCTGGTGTTTGGGTTCTGGGAGCTAGGGGGGTGTCTTCAACACCAGGGTTCTGCCTGAGACAGCCAGCCCTCAACCAGAGCCCTGCACACGCCTCTGTCAGCCCCCTGGCAGTGTACCATGTGAGGTGACACCCCCTGCCCCCCCCCAGCCTGCTGCCTTGTGCAGCCACCAGGCCAGCTGTACAGACACGTCTCTCCCCAAGTGGCACCGCCGTACAGTGATGATCTATGGCTCTGTCTTACAGTTGTGAAACATGAGGGCCCTGCCTTCCCCTCCTCCTCCCCCAGTTCCTTCTGTGCCCCCCCGCTCCCAGCCAGCCCCCCCACCCCACCCCCACTCCCTGCCTGGCTCCTCATCTGGGGCTGCACGCTGATAGAAAATATTGATCAGATCCAAGCAGCGCGTCTGCAAACAACAGCCTACTTCGCGTTAACCCTTGCCGGGCTGGGCTTCAAGCAGCCACGGATGGCATTTGCGGGGGGAAGGATTCTCTCAGCAGCCCTGGGGGAAGTTTGAAAGGAGCATAGTCTCCTTCAGCAGGGGACTGGAAACCTAGCTATGCTGGTTCAGATTAATTCCCTGCTCTGTTGGTTAGAACCCGAATCTCCCACTGGGGTTGCAGCAGGTCCCAGAGTTAAGCAGAACGGGGCAGTTCCCGCTGCTCATGCCTCCTGGAGCTCTTGTTTCAGGCTGGCTGCAAACTTGGACAGGCATCAGTCCCATTTCCAAGCTTTTCTTCCGTCCCGCCTCCTTCAAGCTACAGCGGGCACTGGGGCCCATCGCCCCTCTGGGTGCCTTAATCCAGCCCTGAGGGTGCCTGATTTGAGCCAAAGCAGCTGCCCTAGAGCACGAGGCAGCCGCTACCCTGTCACCATTACTCAAAGTCAAAGAGGCCCCGAAAAGACGAATAGCTATTTTGTGTGTGTGTGTGGCGGGGGGAGGCGGATGTCTCCCGTCTTAGTACCTAAAGACCCCACCCAAGCCACAGTCTGACACAAGATGAGCGCCAGCCACAGAAATTCAGAGGCCGGCTTTGAACACCCTCAAACTTCGACAGGGAGGAGTTTGGATCCATGATGGACAGGGGTGATCCTGGTGACAATCCCTAGTTCTAATGAGCAACACCGGGATGACAGGACTTGTCCACCTGGTCTGGATTGGTCTCCTCCTAGCCAAGCAACCCAGCCTCCCTGCAGTGACCAGCCCCACTGGCTTCAAAAAAAGAGAGGGCCCAGGGGACAAGATTTTGTTTTTGGGACATCTTCCATCAGAAGATCTCAAAGCCTTTTGCAAAGAAACTCTCTCCCCCCCTTCCCCATTTTGTGTCTTGCTCTTGTTAAGAGCCAATCACAACCCCAGTCTCACTCCCCCTCCTTGTTTGCTCCCCCTCTCCCACCAATATATTCCCCACCTGCTCTCATAACAGCCCTGCTGGCAGTGTCACAATGTGCCCATAGCAGGAAATTCACAAGATGGCTGGATTGGCAGAAAATTGAAGGCCTGATTTTTCCCAGGCATTAGGCATCTGCAGCTCCCTCTGGGTCTGGCAGGAGCTGGGGGGAGGCTCCCCGGGACGAGTCACATCTTCTGTCTGTGCCTCAGTTCCCCAGCCACTAAAATGAGTATAATAACCCTTCACTTGTCTGTCTAGACTTCAGGGCAGAGACGTGGCTGGGCAGCGCCTGGCATGACAGGGCCCTGATCTCGATCACTCTGTGTTTGGGCAGCTCCTGATGCAATGGGGCCCCGATCTCGGTTACTCTGTGTCTGGGCAGCTCCTGGCACAACAGGGCCCAGATCTCAGTCAGGGCTTTGAGCTCCTCTCCAGTTTCCTTCAGTTTCACTGACTTTCCCATTTCATGGGTGTGACTGAGAGGGGGATTTTGGCCCTAAGATTCCAGGCTGGAATCCCAAGAAGCCCAAGTGATTTAGGTGCCCAAATGCTACTGGGTCAGCTCCAGCCACCCTACCACTGCAATTGGCCTAAAGGACCAGAGCAGCCTGTTCCCTTGGTGCTGGGGGGATCCGGCCTGTCGTCCCTGCTCTAGTCCTTGTACCCAGGCACTGGGACAGAGGTGCCGGGAGAGGAGCAAGTGACATAATGGTTAGGACCTGTCGATGGCCCAGACAAACGCAGGCAGTGAGGGAGCATGGCTGTGAATCACGCTGCCGAGATAAATAGCCCAGGAGGGGTTGCCATGGCAATGGGGAAGGCCAGACAGATTAGTAGGATCCTCTCCGGACATAGGGGCACGGGGGTCACCGGACCCCACACACCGGGGAGGGCGAGGGGCTGGGAGAGTCAGTGCCCAAGTAAAGAATGAAACCTTTCTCCTTCTCGCCTGGGAAGGTTGGCTGCCCTGCTACTTTCGCAGGCATTTATACCTGTGCCGGGGGCGGAGGCACTGCTCCCCAGTCAGCATTCCCCACTACACACACTTTGGGGCAGGGCAATGGACACCAGGTCCCAAACCATCACCCCCAGGAGGGCCAATTCTGCTCTCTGGAGCAGCCCCCTGCACTCAGTGGGGACTACGGGGACCTGTGGCCGGGTAGACCATGCTCCTACCACATGGCCTCTCTCCCCGTTTTCTTTGCGCCTGCTTCCGCCATTCCCACGCAACCTGCTGTCCTTTAAGGTCACTTCTCCTGCTCTCTGTCTCCCCGCTCCGAAAACCCCTTGGCCAATCCTTTCCCAACTGGATTCAGCCCCCAAGCCTTAAAAGACCCATATCTGGGGGAGGTTCCCCAGCCCTGCAGGAGGACAAACATTGGGAACAGCCAACGGGTCCTTTAAGCATCTCCGCTAGGATAGGAAAGCATACCGAGCTAAAATGTACAAATGTACATTTACATCCATGCATTACAACCATACCAAGCTAAAAACCAGCCCCTGGCCCGCGGAGAAGATATGGCTGAGTCCAAAGGGCCTGATCTCTTTCATAGAACCATAGAATATCAGGGTTGGAAGGGACCTCAGGAGGTCACCTAGTCCAACCCCCTGCTCAAAGCAGGATCAATCCCCAACTAAAACATCCTGGCCAGGTCTTTGTCAAGCAGGGCCTTAAAAACCTCTAAGCATGGAGATTCCACCCGCCAGAGGAAGGCTGGCTGGCCCGAGACTCCGGCAATATGGCCTCCATCATGGCCCTGTGGCTACCAGGCTGCCATGGCCAGGTTGGGTTTTAAGGCCGCTGAGAGGAAGAATCTCTGCTGACGCTGTCTCCCACCTGGGCCCGGTTCTTATTCGCAGCTCATTTCAGAGGAGAGTAAGTACGCCCACTGTCAGGCCGCTCCCAGACCCACCCTGTGCACGAGAAATGACTTCCAGGAACTCGCCTCTGTAGAGAATTTTGCCATTGCTTTGCATAGACGATAAACACAGGCTGGGAGAGGGAAAGGGGGGGATGCAAAAAGAGGGGGCTAATTTTGGCAAATCCAAATCAATGCTTCCCTGACAGAAAAGCCCCCCTGGGGAATCGGGCGCAGGGAATTGTGGGCTATTGACTACTAGCTTGTGACTGTCACTGACTGACTGAAAGGAGGAGAGAGAGAAAAAAAATCGATGGCTTCCCTTAAATAAAGCACCCTGGGGGGGTGGGGGGGTGGAAACCAGTCAGGAATTTGCTCCTCCTCCCTTCCCCAATGGCAGCCTGGATTGAGTCTGAGTCTCTGCAGCATGGATGGAGTCTGGCATCTGCCCTGCTCGCCAGTCTGCGTCCCTGCCACGTCCATCTGGTACCTAGCCCCGCTGAACCAATGGGCCAAGGGATTGCAACAATACTTCGTGCTTTCCCAGCCCCTCACTGTGGGGTGTTAGGAGAGATGGGTAAACGGAGGGGGATGCTACTGCCCGAGGGTGTGCAGAGACTCAGGGCCAGGAATCAAAACCCAAGCATCCTGGATCCCAGGCCCAGACGCTAGATCATGCTCTCCGCAGGAGCTGGAAACAGAAGATGGAGTCCCCCAGCCCACGTCTCCTGCTCTAACCACTAGGCAACACTCCCCTCCCAGAGCAGAGACTAGAACACAGATACCCTGCTCCTTTGCTTTAATGGGGCACTGGGGATTGCCCGGCTGCAGGAGCCACTCCCCGTTCAGTGTGAAGCCACTGGGCCAGAGATCTGCACTGGCTCCCTCTGTGAAATTCTCCCGTTGTGGGCTTCTCCTTGCCCAGCATTCAGAGTTGCTCTGGCTGGGAGCAGCCGCCCCTTTGATGGCGGGCTGGGAAGATTTGACTCATTGCCCCCACCCGCATCCTCAGTGGACATGGAGTCTGTTAATCCCTGCAGCCATGCCCCTCCCCCACTGAAACATAATGTCCCCCCACCCCCGTTAACTGCCTCCAGAGCTGACATGGGCAGAGCCAGCGTTCCCAGAGCTTATTGACCTTCCATCAACAACCCCATGTGAGCAGGCCTCCTCAGGAGACCCTACAATAACAAATCAGCGGGATACAGGAGTCCAGGGGAGCTGATAAGTCCAGGAGCACTCAATGGGGTTCTGTCTCTCCATCTGGCTCCCATCACAGCATCTCACCATCTTTATCCGCCCCATCCCCTGGGAGGCAGGGCAGGACTATTCTCTGCATTGTATGGATGGGGAACTAGGAACAGAGGCCTGGTCTACACTACGCATTTAAACCAATTTTAGCAGTGTTAAACCGATTTAAGGCTGTACCCGTCCACTCAACGAGGCCCCTTATGTCGATATAAAGGGCTCTTTAAACCGGTTTCTGTACTTCTCCCCAAAGAGAGGAGTAGCACCAAAATCGGTATTGCCATGTCGGATTAGGGTTAGCGTGGCTGCAAATCGACAGTATTGGCCTCTGGGCGGTATCCCACAGTGCACCATTGTGACCGCTCTGGACAGCAATCTCAACTCGGCTGCAGTGGCCAGGTAAACAGGAAAAGCCCCGTGAACTTTTGAATTTCATTTCCTGTTTGCCCAGCGTGGAGCTCTGATCAGCCCGGGGGGCGATGCAGTCCCAAATCCAAAAAGAGCTCTAGCATGGACCGTACGGGAGATACAGGATCTGATCTCTGTATGGGGAGACAAATCTGTTCTATCAGAGCTCCGGTACAGAAGACGAAATGCCAAAGCATTTGAAAAAAAATCTCCAGGCTACACAGTGCTGCGTGACAAACGTAACGGGAAGCCAGAGACTCAAACGGATGCTCATGGAGGGAGCGGGTACTGAGGACTCCACCTATCCCACAGTCCCTGCAGTCTCCGAAAAGCATTTGCATTCTTGGCTGAGCTCCCAATGCCTGTAGGTTCAAACACATTGTCCGGCGTGGTTCAGGGAATAGCTCATCAATTTACTCCCTCCCCCCCACGTGAAAGAAAAGGGAAAAAAATCATTTCTTGACTTTTTTAATGTCACCCTATGTGTACTGAATGCTGCTGGTAGACGCGATGCTGTGGCAGTAAAGAGCAGTATCTGCTCCTCTTCCCTCCTCAGTAGCAGATGGTACAATGTGCTTGATAGCTGCTGAATACTCCTGGCTGGCCTGAGGTGAGGTGAGGTGAGGTGAGGTGAGGTGAGGCCGGCCGGGGGGTGGGGGGGCGCCTGGGTAAAAATAGGAATGATTCCTGGTCATTCCCAGTAGATGGTACAGAATGGCTGGTAACTGTCCTCATCATAGCAACTGGGGGCTGAGCTTCAATCAGCCCCCTCCCTTTCATGTGTAAAGAAAAGATTCTGTACTGCCTAGACTATCATAGCAGCTGGAGGCTGCGCTCCTCTCCCCCACACCGCTTAATGTCCTGCCTGGACTATCATAGCAGCTGGAGGCTGCCTCCCCCTCATTTTATCTCACTAACAAGTCACTGTTTCTTATTCCTGCATTCTTTATAACTTCATGACACAAATGAGGGGGACACTGCCACGGTAGCCCAGGAAGGTTGGGGAGGAGGGAAGCAACGGGTGGGGTTGTTGCAGGGGCATCCCCCATGAATGGCATGCAGCTCATCATTTCTGCGGGATCTGACATGGAGCAGCTGTGCTCTCTGATACACTGGTTCTCTAGTACACTTGCCCCATATTCTAGGCAGGACTGACTCTATTTTTAGATATCATAAAGGAGGGATTGACTCAGGGAATCATTCCCATTTTTGCCTTTGAGCCCCCAGCCGACCTCAGCCAGGGGCACCCATGATAGCAGCAGACGGTACAGAAGGACAGATAACCATCATCTCATTGCCAATTTACAATAGCAGCAGACGGTTCAGAATGACTGATAACCATCTCTGCTATCATGCAAAAGCAAATGAATGCTGCTGTGTAGCGCTGCAGTATCGCCTCTGTCAGCGGCATCCAGTACACATACGGTGACAGTGAAAAAAAGCTGAACGGGCTCCATGGCTGCCGTGCTATGGCGTCTGCCAGACCAATCCAGGGAAAAAGGGCGCGAAATGATTGTTTGCCGTTGCTTTCCCAGGGGAAGGAATGAGTGACGACACTTACCCAGAACCACCCACGACAATGATTTTTGCCCCATCTGGCACTGAGATCTCAACCCAGAATTCCAAGGGGCAGGGGAGACTGCGAGAACTATGGGATAGCTACAGAATAGCTACCCACAGTGCAAAGCTCCAGAAATCGACGCTAGCCTCGGACCATGGATGCACACCACCGAATTAATGTGCTTAGTGTGGCCGCATGCACTCGACTTTATACAATCTGTTTTACAAAACCGGTTTATGTAAAATTGGAATAATCCCGCAGTGTAGAGATACCCAGAGAGACTAAAGCCCTGCTCCGCAGAGGTCTGCAGGCTGGTAACTCCCCATTGAAAGCGATGAGAGTTAGGCACGTAAATACCTTTCAGGAGCTAGTCTAGGTGCGTCTACACCAGGGGTTCTCAAACTGGGGGTCGGGACCCCTCAGGGGGTCACAAGGTCATTACATGGGGGGTCACAAGTTGTCAGCCTCCACCCCAGACCACGCTTTACATCCAGCATTTATAACAGTGTTATAAATTAAAAACACTTTTTTATATATTTAAAGGGGGGTCACACTCAGAGGCTTGTTATTGAAAGGGGTCACCAGGACAAAAGTTTGAGAACCCCTGTGTTGTAAAGCTGGCTTCACACTCAGGTTTGAGCCTCAGCCCCCCTATCCATCACTACACAAATCTTGGAAGGGTGTCTGAGCCTGAGACTCCGATCCAAGCCCTGTTATTTTGCAGTGTGGACACAGCTCAAGCCGCAGACCTGAGCTGGAAGTTTGCGCAAGGCAGTGTGGATGCTGTGAGACACGGGTCCAGCAACCGCAAACCCAGGTTTACAACACAGCATGAATGCTTGGAAACACTGAGTCCACAAGCCCGGGGTCCACAGATGCAGGTTCACAAGGCAGGGTAGATATCCCAGGGGTACCCCCCCCCCACAAACCTGGTGTCAGAACCTGAGCAGGAACGGCCACACAGCTATTTTTAGGGCCATTGCAAGTCTGTAAAGCCATGTCCTGAGACTTGTTGCCATGGTTTTTAGGGGATGGGTTTTTTTGCAGTGTAGATGCACCCTTAGGGTAGAGGTCCGGCCCAGGGCTGCAGCCCAGGCTCTGGGACCCTCCCACCACTCTGGCTCCGAGTCTGAACATGAGCACAACAATTAAACACCCCCTGCATCCGAGCCCAAGTCAGCTGGCCCAAGCCAGCTGCGGGTTTTTCACTGCAGCGTAGAGGTACTCTCAGGAAGTTTGTGGCAGAAGGAACTGAGCCCACCTGGGACACCTCCTAAGCCACAAGCTACTGGCTTAACCCCCTGTCCCCCACCAGCCTTCCCCTCTCTTATCTTTGTCTGCACACAGCCAGCATCCTGACTCGACCTGCCCATCAAACCTAGAGCGGCTCTCCTCTGGCTAATTACTTGAAGTCCGGCTTATGGCTCACCCAGCAGAAATTTGCACAGATCCTAAGAGGACAGAGCAGCAGCAGCTGCCACAGCAGGGAAAATTTTCTCCCTGGCAAAGTTCAGCCCAGCCAATTCCTAGCTGTTTGACTTCATTCTCCCAAGTGTCTCCCCCACCCCCTGAGCTTTTACCCCAGCCGTTCGGTCGAGGTTACAGAGCATCTCCTAATTAAAGCAGTAGAGGAGTCAATTGCTCTGTCTCTTAGGAACATGAACGTTTCATTTTAATTTTTGACACTAGACTAGGAAGCGTGGCTAGTGGTTAGAGCAGGAGGCGACTGGGAGACTGGACAACTGGGGTCTATTCTCAGCTCCAGGAAAGGGGTGTGTTTATAATACCACAAATAGCAGCTCCTTTCCAGTAAGACTCTCAAAGTGCCCCACCCACCCACAGGAGGGGCAGTATCTTTTGCCCTGTTTTGGGGATGGGGACAGTGGAGTTCACAGAAAAGAAGCAACTGGCGCACGTGGGAACAGAACTCAGGATTCCCAGTCTCATCCCCCATTCCTGTGTGGGTTTCCCATCTCTGCCACGGACTTCCTGTGTCTCTTCAAGCAAATCCCCTCTCTGTGCCTCAGTTTCCCCATCTGTAAACTGGGGGTGCTGACCCTCCCCTCCTGCAAATGACTTCATTAACCGATGCTAGGAAAGTGCTATGAGACCCTGCAATCACAGGAGCTTGTAGGGCGAAGGATGACAGCTGTTAGACTGTTTGCTCTCTGGGTGAGTTTGACAGCGGCCCAGAAAAGCACAAATCCTAATACCACATTATTCCTTCTGACCGACGTCGGGCAGAATTCAGATTCTCCTCCAGCCCCAAAGGGCTCCAGCAGGGAATATTCCTGCATTTCAAAATAATGCTGAGCGACCACTGGATTTTTTGGTGCAGGGGCCAAACCAAAACCTCCCCCTCTCCCCAAATCCTATTAGTTCTTAACCGAAAACTATTTTTTCCATTGAATCAGAAAACTCAACTTTCATTGGACATTTTGTGTTGCCTTGAAACGAAGATTCCCACCCCCCAATTTTTTATTTCAATTCAGCCGGTTCAGGTATTTTGCCCTCCAAGGGCATCATCATGGTGCTGGATGTTTTTGTCTCTGATCACAGGGGCTGAGAACCAACAACTCGCTGCACCCAGAGCAGCCATCAGAGGGCAACAGCTTTGGGTCACTGACGACCAGGCTGTGGAGCTCAGACCTAGACCCCTGAAGGGGGTTTCACCAGGGCAGGGATGAGATGCATGGGGAGGAGAGATGTGTGGGGCAGGGGAAGCCTGGCCTAAGTGGCACCTGGTTCTGGTTTCCAGGTGGCAGCCAAACCAGAGATCGCTCCAAAGAGCGGGGCTGACAAACTGGGCCCAGTTCTGGTCTCTCCCTGGTTTTACGCGAGCAAATCTCCATGTTTTTTCAGTGGCCTCTGGCTCGGATCCTCAATGGATCAACACCAGCATTATTAGCACAAGAATCGGGACCCCTGTCTCTATCCGCCAGGCTGCTCCCCTTCAAATCAGGAGCCTGGCTCTTATGGGAGCAGGGGCAACTAAGTTGTTTTCCAGTCAGTTCTGTTTAGCCCCCATTGCAGCTACTGCTGCTCGCCCTCCCCGCTGTCGATTCGCAGCCTCCCTCTTCGATTCCCCTGCAGCAGCCAGGCCCGGTGTTTTGTCTGTGGCTCACGTACTGGAGCGGATTCTGCAAAGGGGACGCGCTGCACCTCAATGCGGCGGAGGTGGGGGGAAGCGGGGCTGGTTGGAATGGCCAGCCTGACTCCCCCGGGGCCTGGATTTCTGCACTGAAACGCACAGGCCAAGAGGCTCTGGTGTGGAAGTCGGAGGAGAGTGTGTGGGGAGGTGTCGATGCTCTTCATGACCTGTGCACTCCCAGTGCAACGCGCCCGCAAAGCTGCCACCTCTCTCCATTTCCCAGGGAAGCTGTAACAGCAGAGCATTCATACTATTACAGTTTCGTTACAATTACCTCTTTACCCATGCCATTTTTACTCACCATTCAGAGCTAAGGGATAAGACACCAGACCGGATCTATTCCTTGCCCTGCCATGGGCCAGTCTGAGTGACTTGGGGAGTGGGACATTCACACTTTATGCCTCAGTTTCCCTTCCCCCCCTACACCTTTCATCAGTCTTGTCTAAGCCCTCTGGGGCAGAGACTGCCTCTCACTCTGTGTCCATGCCCAATGGCGTCTCTAAGGCTCTAGTCCAATATGAGTAACAATGGCCTGCTACAGAGCAATGGTCTCAAGTTGCAGTGGGGGAGGTCTAGGTTGGATATTAGGAACAGGGCCGGCTTTAGGAAGTGCAGGGCCCAATTCGAACATTTTTGGCGGGGCCCTGGCAGGGATGACTTAAAAAAAAGAGTGGAAAAAAAAGCTTTTCATTTCTTTCACGTATTATTTACTTTCCATAACTATATAAATAATAAAATTATATATTATGTACATTCCATCATATATACTATTGATTGGTTATTAATGACTGCTGTTTCACATGTGTGGGTCCCAGCTGCTCCCTGCCCCCTTCATTGAAGCAGGTATGCAGGGTTACTGCCCTGGGAACTGCAGGGCACAAGTGGACATGGGGCTGGCTGGAGGCAGGGCAGGGGCTGACTGGAGGTAGGGTCTGGCTGCAGGCAGGGCAAGGGGTGTGGGGCTGGTTGGAGATAGGGGGTGTGTGGGGCGGGCTGGCTTCAGGCAGGGCCGCGGGGGATGCAGCAGGGGTTTGCAGGGCTGGAGACAGAGGACTGTGAGGCTGTGTGGCTTCAGGCAGGGGGGTGCAGGAGGGGTTGGCTGGAGACAGGGCAGGGTGTGCAGGGCTGGTGCGGGCAGCAGTGTGTGTGGGGCTGGCTGGCTTTGGGCAGGGCCACAGGGGTGTGTGGCAGGGGTTGACTGGAGACAATGCAGGGGGGTTGACAGGGACTGGCTGTGGGCACGGGGTGCAGAGCTGGCTGCAGGCAGGGGGAGTGGGGCTGGTGTGGGCAGGGCAGGGGGTGCAGCAGAGGCAGCTGGAGCCCCAGCCCTTTAAATAGCCCCCAAGCTCCCTGATATCCCAGGGCTTTGGGGGCTATTTAAAGGGCCCGGGGCTCCCCAGCTTCTACCCCGCCCTGGACCTTTTAAATAGCCGTGGGAGCCCTGGAGAATGCGTGGGGGTGCCGGGGCTCTGGCGGCTATTTAAAGGACCGGGGTGGCAGATGAGGCAGCTGGAGCCCTGACCCTTTAAATAGCCCCGGGAGCCCCTCACTACCCCAGGGCTCTGGAGGCTATTTAAAGGCCCAGAGCTCCAGCCAGGAGAGTGGGGCCTCGGGGCTTGCAGCGCTCCGGCCAGAGCTCCAGCCGGGAGAGTGGGGCTTGCTTCGCTCCGGCTGAGGCTCCAGCCAGGAGAGCGGGGCCTCGGGGCTTGCCGCGCTCCGGCCAGAGCTCCAGCCGGGAGAGCGGGACTTGCCATGCTCCGGCTGGGGCTCCAGCCGGGGCCGCAGCGCTTGCCGCGCTCCCGCCTGTGCTTCGCTCAAGGGAGCGGGACCACGGAAGACCCCTGAGCAGATTGCAGCTAGGGACCCGGGGTTAGTTTAAAAAAAAAAAAAGTGTCTAAGGCACGGGGCCCTCATAGGCGCGGGGCCCGATTCTTGGGAATCGGGCGAATCAGCCTAAAGCCAGCCCCGATTAGGAAACACTATTTTCCTAGGAGGGTGGTGAAGCACTGGAATGGGTTATGCAAGGAGGTGGTAGAATCTCCACCCTTAGAGGTTTTTAAGGTCAGGCTTGACAAATCCCTGGCTGGGATGATTTAGTGGGAATTGGTCCTGCTTTGAGCAGGGGATTGGACTAGATACCTCCTGAGGTCCCTTCCAACCCCGATCGTCTATGATTATCAGTATTTGACGACCCCCTGCAGCACAAAGTACGGTTTGTTAAGTAGCAGCCTTGGGTGTTTAACCGTGTGGGGTCCTAGGCCCGGGAAGCTAAGCTTTGTGTGTTGATCCCTGCACCCGCACCGAGCCCGGTTAACGTGAATGGGGTTCTGGGGTGGGGGTTTCCTGCACAGAACGGCTTGTGGGACTGACGCCTTGTCAGCACATTTGTAACAGAGCTAGCTCGGTGTTTGTTCCTCGCTACGTCGTATCAGGAGGATTGTTGCTCTCCTGGCCCCCCACACACCCTTCAGCCAGCCGTCCGAGCCCTGCCCCTTGTGAACTCCCTAGCACCAGGCAGGGGCGAACACCACCAAGTCAGGACAATCACGCTTTGTGCCCGTGAAGACGGCCAGGTCACAGAGACTCAGACCTGAACACCTAGAGGAGGAAACACCGGTTGATTGAAAGGCTGCTGGGCCAATCCCAGAGTTTTCCCCCAGCTCTGGAAGGGGTCAAGAGGATATATTAATGTCTGTAAAGCACAGTTAAGGTGAAAAATGGTACAGAACTGCTGTGGGAGGTAACTAGGGTCCTGGGAATCAGGACTCCTGGGTTCCATCCCTAACCTGCTGTCTTGCCCATAGCATTGCTCCGTTCCTCAGTTTCCCCATCTGTAAAACAGGACTAACGATACTCACCTTCCTGGGAGACCCGTAGATGAGACGTGCTACCCACTATTATGCTTTGGTGCATTAAAGTTTTTACTGATTATGAGTTGCCAGCATGTGGCTCCATTTGGCCTGGGTTTGAAGTCTGGAGTGGTATCTGTTTTCACACGGCTAAGGCCATAAGCAATTCGAAATCCAACTCTTACTTATACGGCTATAGCCCTGGTCTGTATTGTTTTTAGACTCAGAGGTCAGATGGGACCTCCTGATCATCCCCTTGACCTCCTGGATAGCCTGGGCCATGAACACTTCCCAGCTGCCCCCACATTCATCCCCATAACCCAGGGGTGGGCAAACTACAGCCCGGGGGATTCATCCGGCCCTTCAGACATTTTAATCAAGCCCTTGAGCTCCTGCCAGCAAGTGGGGTCCGGGTCTTGCCCGGCGCCATGCAGCTCCCACAGCTCCCTTTGGCTGGCAGCCATGGCCAATGGGAGCTGCTGGGGCAGCACCTTTGGATGGGGCAGTGCTCAGCACCTCCGCGTAAGAGCTGGAGGGGGGACATGCCGCTGCTTCTGGGAGCTGCTTGAGGTAAGCGCTGTCCAAAGCCTGCACCCCTGACCCCTTCCCACACCCCAGCCCCCTGTCCCAGCCCTGATCCCCATCCTGTCCTCCGAACCTCTCGGTCCCAGCCTCCTCCTGCACCCCTGACCCCATCCCACACCCCAACCCCCTGTCCCAGCCCTGATCCCCATCCCGCCCTCCGAACCTCTCAGTCCCAGCCTCCTCCTGCACCCCAGAGCGTGCACCCCCAGCTGGAGCCCTCACCCCCATACCTGCACCCTAACCCCCTGCCCCAGCCCAGAGCTCCCTCCCGCACCCTGAACTCCTTATTTCTGGCCGCACCCCTGAGCCCAACCCCCAATTTCGTGAGCATTCATGGCCCACCATACAATTTCCATACCCAGATGTGGCCCTCAGGCCAAAAAGTTTGCCCACCCCTGCCAGAACTAGAGTTAGACGGAAGTATCCCCGCCCTCAGGAGACTAAACGGAGGTGGCACCCAGGGCAGAGAGTTGACTCAGCGAGCTAAACTAGGACATAGGGTCTGGACACCCTTCAAGCCGGAGGCGTGACTCCAGCTTGATACTGATGTTGGCTGCTATCGAGCTTGCACGATAAAAACAGAGCAGAGGGGCTAGAGGCCCCAAGTATTGCCTCCTCCTATCTCAGGCAGGATCATACTGGGGCCGTTAACCCCTCCTGGCCCGTGCCCAGCCAGGCTACGTTCCACTGTTAGTACGCTCCAACCACACCCCAGCTCAAAGGACAGACATAGTCAGAGATGTATTACGGTAGCGTCTACAGTCCCCAGTCAAAACTGGGACCCATTTGCTACGATGAGAGAGAGTGCTTACAAGCTAAAGAGACAAGTCAAAGGGAGGGAGGGGAAACTGAGGCATAGAGGGGGCAGCAACTCGCGCAGGATCAGTGGCAGGATCCCTGACCTCCTGAACCCCGGTTCAGCGCCCTGGCTGGCTGGACCTCAGCCCCCATGTGCTAGGTGCTGCACACAGATAGGAACAAAAAAGACAGTCCGGTCCCAAACCCCAGGTACCAGACGAATCTGAGTTTCTGGAGGCTCAGGCTAGGCAGGATACCTTCCCCTTTGACAGCCTTGTCGCAACTGCATGTTGTTTGTAAATCCAAAGCACATTTATCTAAGGAAGCTGGAGATAAAAGGTCAAACCACACATTAAGGTCGAGTGTGGGCCAACTTTTTATTATGTATTCTTCAGGCGGAGAAGTGGCCTCTAAGTATTACTGTATTTTTCCTAACAACCGCTGTCCCTCTAGGAGCCCTAAGTCAGATCACACTGAGTTTTGGAAAGGGGCTGCTTTAGGCTGAAACAGAGAAAGTCCCGCAAGTTCGTTTGTAACTTCAGCTTAGAAAGGTTTGATCCTGCACCCGTTATAGACAATGGCAAAACCCACATAGACTTTAATAGTGCAGAATTGGACCCGTAAATTAATAAGATCTCAGCTGATGTCCAGTTGTAATTTTCCCACTGTTTCGGGAAAGCTATTAAATTTGTAGGGAGTCAGTATTGCCCACCCCAAGCAATCAAACAACATAAGTTAACGCCCTTTCCCCCCCAAAAATCACGTGATTGGATCAAAAAGCGTGGAATTTTAACTAGAATAAATCCTGGGTTGTTTTTATTTGCTATCTCCTCTTGGACCTTTAAGGGTCACATATGCAAACTTCTCTCAACAACTCCAAAGGTTAAAGAGAATAAATAACAAAAGTAAGTGGCAATGCAAGATTCTTGCATCACCTGACTCCAGGAGCTGAGTCAATAAAATTGCAAAGAGTTGGCAGCACAACAGGTCAAATCCTACAACCTTTGTCCCTGAAAGTAATCGCAGTAGACTCAGCAACGCTACTCTCAGGAGTCCGAGATGCTGGATCTTGCGACAGCTAGTCACCATCGCAGTCAATAGCACAATGCTCACTGACTTCAGCGAGAGCAGGATTGGCCCCTGTGTGTCTGCCACATAGCAGTAAAGAGACTGAGTTTTAAATCAATAGGAATAATCTAAAGAGAGGCGCATTTCAAGTGAAATCAATTTTTTAAAAAAAAACCAACCAACCTTCCGTGCCATCCCAGAGTATGGTAACAGCTGATTGTACTAAAAGTGACACGTGTAAGGCCAAGAATTTTGCAAAAAGGACTAGTGATTTTGCAAGCCCAACCCGAGACATTTTACAGAGGCCTGAGTTCCCACTCTCCGAAAACCAGGTATCAAGACAGGCATCTGACAGCCGGAGACCCTGTTATTGACTATTTGTATTGTGATAGCACCTAGGAGCCCCAGTCAGACCTCAGGAGCCCATGGAGCCAGGTGCTTGTGTCTAAAATCGTTTGTCATATTTTAAAACGTCCTGGGGCCAGATTCGTAAAGCTTTTTAGGCACCTGAACATGCAGGTGGGCACTTTTGAAACTCCCACTAGGCAACGATCTGCATCTTTTGGAAGCTAAATGTATTTAAATCAGAGGTTCTCAAACTCTGGTCCGCGGATAGTTCCCTCTAAGGTGCGCACCTGGGCAGCCGCACACAAGAATGAAGGCCACCCACCTAATTAGTGGAGCCGCGCAGACGTGGCTCCACTGATTAGGTGCCTGGACCCTGGAGGACACACATGTAAGGTGACGTGGTGGCCTTGGGGTGGGGGCATAGGAAGTATGTAGGAGGGGACAGTGGGGTGAGAAGACATGGTGGGCACAATTTGGGACATGCAGGGCTATGGAGGCCAGAGAAAGAGGCGACTTTCCCCAGGTCCAGGGCTGTGGCTACCAGGGAGAGACACCCGCCCCCCTCTTCCCAGCCTCAGCTCTGTGGCTGCTGTGGCAGGGGAGAGACCCCCCTCCTTCTCAGCCCCAGCTCAAGGGCTGCCGCAGCAGGGGAGAGAGGGCACAACCATCGCATTAGAAAGGTAAGACTCCTGATATTAAAATAGGAGTTGTGTGCTTTTAATTGTAGAACAAAAACTGTTAATTATTATTAATTTTTTTATATAGGGCTTTCATCCAAAGCACTTTACAATAGTTGGCTAATGGTACAAACAACATTTGCAAAGATCGTTAAGTGGTCTGCCGAGACCCTCAGCAATTTTCAAATGGTTCACGAAAAAAAGTTTGAGAACCACTGATGTAAATAATCTCCCTCTCTTTTTCTGTATAAATATATGCATGCAGTTAATTTTATGTGGAAGGTGATCTGATGTCATGCTGACAGGCAACAGTATAAAACCCTAAGATAAGATAAATACACATCCCCACACCCCTAATTGACTTTCATCAGGGATGCTCTGCATTTCCCCTTTACTCGGCTTTGGGTAGCAAAAGTAGCTTTCCTAGATAGTTTCATTTTCCGGCTCTCCATGCTGCTGTACTGACACAACACTGGAAAGTTTATATTAAAAAGTGGAGGGGGGAACCAACCTATTTTCCCATTAAGTTTTTGTTTGGTTTTAAAATTTCATAAAAACATTACTATTCCGCCAAGGTGAAGTTCACCCTGCCACAGGGGCGTGGCACAAAACCCGTGCTTCATTTTCATCCTGGGGCCTTAAAGCGCTTTACAGACGTTGATCGGCTTTCACAACCCCTCCGTATGAGTGATCATCTGGAGAGAAGGGGGAAGCAGAAGCCCAGAGAGGTGAAAGGACCCACTCCGGGGACCCCACATGCCAGGGGGAGGGAGAGAACCCAGGAGTCCTGCCCCTACTTTATTACAGGGAGCAGTGCCTGCTGACAAGGGCTGTTTTTCTGGGAAATGCATCACTGCGTGCGGTGCAATCGGATCTGTGCAAAGCTTCCAATTTACGCTGCACGACAGTCTCTGTGCAAAACCCGATACCTCAGCATGGAGGGTCCCATTTCACAAGTCAAGATTCGCCATGGACCCCGGCGAGCCTGGCTTCTCTTGGCAAAAAGTCTCTCCCACCTGGCCAAAATCCCTGATGCTGAATTCCCTCCCCTGCCCCATCGAACTGCAGCTTCCCCCAACCAGAGATTTGGAGTCTAGCCTCCTCCTGAAATAGGGATTGCCTCCATATCCCAATCCTGATCCCCCTGAACGCCTCCCTGCAGCTCGCTTCCCACCAGTAATGGCGCGAGTGCTCCACACGGGATTGATGGGCGCGAGTCCTCTGGTGGCACATGAGCACAGCTGCTGATGGGCAGCAGGCAGATGGACGCAGGTGCTGTTGAATAGGGGTGCAATCCTGCCAGGCTCCATGCCGGGCACCGCTTCAGAGTCAGTAGTAGAGGAAGGTGCCCAGGTCCTTTCTGTCTCCCATGTTCTCTGGGCCAGCTCAGAGCCCAAAGCACAAGGGCTGATCTCATGGGTGGCTCTTACTCAGTGGAAAAACAAGACTGGATTGGGGGGCGGGTCCCTCTCTTTGTTCCGTATTTGTACAGCACTGGGCACCGTGGGGGCCTGGTCCATGACTACGGCTCTGAGGCGCTAGGGTGTAACTAAAAATAGCAACCTAACAAATCACCAGCAGCCAGCCACCTCTGGGGTGGAAACAACCTTCTAGCCTGCAGCATGCTGAACAGTGGCGGAGGGCTCAACTGAACTGGCAGACATGAGGCCATAGCTACGGAACGGGGGCTGAAGGCAGTGACTGAAAAAGGATTTAAGGCTCACAGGAGACAGACACTAGGACATGAGCTCCCAGTGTGATGCTGTGGTGAAAAAGGCTCGTGTCGTGCTTGGCCATAAACACAGGGGAAGTAGTGAGTAGGGATGGGATTTCCCTGCTCTGGGAATACTGCAGCCAGTTCTGGCAACCACCGTTTAGAAAGGATGCTGAACACTTCAAAAAGGGGCAGAGAAGAGCCACAAAAATCAGGGATTTGAGGCCTGGGGAAAATGCCTTATGGGGAGAGACCCAGGGTAAGTCTCCGCTGCAAACCAAACCCCGCAATAGTGATTCTCAGAGCCCAGGTCAACTGATTTGGGCTTGCACTACAGGGCTAGAAATTGTAGCATAGACATTCCTGCTCGGGGTCTGAAACCCCTGTCAAATGTAGTTGGTACTGATTTGGCTGGTGCTTTTTATGTGGCCTGTTGTTAAACTAGGCAAATATCTAGATGAGTTGAGCGCCTCCTGAGAGATCTCTGCTACCCCCAGGGGTATGTGCACCCCTGGCTGAGAACCACTGGTCTCGTGGGAAAATGCATCATGAGAAAAATCCAAGCTCGAAAAAAGGCTCCCATTATTGGCAGTGCGGGTGACTAACCATTGGACCAGACGGCCAAGGCAAGTTGTGCATTCTCCATCGCTTGATATCTTCAGATCACGACTGGCTGCTTGCCTAGAAGAGACGCTAGAGCTCAGCTGTGCTCCGGGATGTCAGACTGGATGATCTAACAGATCCCTTCTGGCCTCAAAATCTGTGAGGGCAACTCCCCTGATCTGGGTGGGCTTTCTCATCCATGCAGGACAGACCTGGGTTTCGCCGGGGCTCAGCCACAGGGCGACAGGCCACGTGGAGCTCAATGTATATCTCCCAGAAGGGTGTGGAGAAGAGCTGACTCTACTGGGGTTCAAACTTGCAAGTCCAGGGAGCATAGGAATTGCAAACCCAGAGGTTTCGGCCCCAAGCCAACCCTTCCAGCTGGCGGGGCGGGAAGCGAAATGCTTCTCTTAGCCCAGCCAAACCAGGGTTGCTAACACAGGGCTGCAGCTAAGTCCCTGGAGCTCACCAGCTCTACCCTAGAGACAGCGCCTGCCTGCATGTAGACCAGGGTCGCCGTCCGCAGGCCAGATCACGCAACACAAGCCCACAACCGACGGTACTGAGAGACATTCGTCACGACTGGGTTAACCCAGGGGCTGGTGTGCAGTGGGGCCTTCTATACCCTTCTCTGCCCCCCACCCCACGTCAACAGCTTCATTCCGGGCTGCCCACCCTTCCACAGCAGAGGACACAATCGAAGACAGCCGCTGCTGCCCAATGTTAAGCAGCCATGAGGCTGCTCCGACAGTTCCGGGGGGCACTGGCTTGCATGGCTCAGGAGTCGGATCCGGACAACACAACCACCCCTCTGCCGTGCTTTGGGCATCACAGGATCTGGCCCTCGGCCTTCACGGCGCTAACCTCAGGGCCTGGGCACTGCGACAAGAAACTCCCGCCAATGGCTTTCTTAGTCGATGCTAGAAATCAGAGGTGAGGAAAAGCCTAGTGCAGCCCCCTACCCCCGCTGTCCCCAGCCCTAGGAATAAACGCGCTTGTGGGGGAAACCAGGGAGTGGAACTGCACCCCAGAGAAGCCCTCTGCTTTCCCACGAGCCCTGGCAGGAATAAACGCAGTCGTCTGTCTTGTGCTGCGATCCAGGCAAAAGCCGGAGGACGGAAAACACAGCGTGTGACTGGGGAGAGAGATGCCTTTGAAAATCACTAAATGCCGGATCTAAAGCTCACGGCAGCCACCGGGGGATTTGATGCTATAGCTCAGTTCCTGAGCTCATTGCTGTTTCCTGTTGCCCAGGCCGGCTCCTTCTCCTGCTAAGAGATGTCAATAAAACCCGGGGGTCAGAGGAGTCCTCAGGGGTCTAAATATCATTACCACCAGCCACAAACACCCCAATTTTGTTTCCCTTTTCCCAGTGGTGCCATAAGCCTCATTAGCGGCTAACGAGCAAAGAGACGCTGTTATCGCAGGGCCCTGCTGTGTCATATGATGGGGCCAAGACCGTTGTCACATGGCATTTAATAGACATACGCACAAAACCACGGCTAACTGGCTCACCGGGATGAAACTCTGAGAGATCGGAACCAGGCCGAGAGCCTGAAACACAGCTAATGCCTTGCATCGCCCCCCACCCCGCCTCCGCCTTTGCTTTTCAAATGCACCAGCCCTGCTGAAGATGATGGGGGAGCCTTGCAAGCATGAAGGAGAAAGGGAAAAAAAAAAGCAGCAGAATCATTCTGAGCAGCCATGCAAACTCCTTGAACTACAGCGATGACATGAAGGGTCACCGGCCACCAAGATTTGGGCCAAGATTCTTCAAAACGAAGGACAAAAAAGATTAGGCTCCTAGATCTGTAGCAAGGGCACGAAATAAGCAGTCTCATTTTTGGAAGCGCTAAACACTCACCAGCTCCCAGTGATAAGGGCTCAGGGGAGTGGGGGAATCAGGCCAATCATTTAGGAGCCTAAATAGGGATTTAGGAGCCTCACTTTGGATAAGGGTCAAATCCTTAACCGACCTCAATTCAGCAAAGTCCCTCCCTACAAAAGGGTATTAGTTTCATTGATTTTAATGGGACTTAAGCATGCGATTATCGTTAAGCGTGTGCTTAAGAGTCTTCTGCTTCAGGACTTAAACCATGCTCTAGACTAGTGGGGGAGAAGCTCCTACACCAGGTTGTCTCATCACTGCAGGGTTTCTTACACCTCCCCCTGAAGTATCTGGTGCTGGCCCCGGTCAGCTACTAGGTTAGATGGACCTGGAGATTGATCCAGCTGGCCTGCCTAACCAGGACTCTGGCGTAAATCAGGATTGTGCCAATGGGAGTCACGCTGGTTTAGACGAGCTGAAATTCTGGCCCGCACTTTAGAAAATCCGGGGGGGGGGGGTTGGTCAATGAAAAAGGCGGTCCCCTCCCATCCTCTCTCTCTGGAGTTTTTCCCCTACAGCTTCCTCACACTAACCCTACAATAACAACATCAGCACAGAAACATCACTCTCTTCACGGTCATGTGGACCCCATCCAAAGCTCATGGAAAGCAGTGGAGACTCCCGTCCGCTTTGGCTGAGGCTTCCATGCCACGGGATAGGGCACACAACCGCTGAGAACGAGGTCTCCATCTTGACCGGGAGGCTGAGATGTTCGATTACACCATGGCAGCACGAGGAGCAGCAATAGGCTACGGGGTGAGGTGACAAAATGGCTTTACCAGCATAAAAGGACAGAAAGCAGGTGGAGAAAAAAAAAGATGGAGCCTCTTGTGCTTATGTTGAAACCACCCCGAAACAATACAGGGGAATGCAGGAGAGAGAAGGCATCCAGAGATTCCTTTGCAACCCACTCACCCCCACCCCCCATAGCGTGGGTGTGTACATTGCAAGTTCTAATCAATAGCTATGATTCGTATTACCAAGCAATAAAGGCTCGGGGTGTAATTATTGATGCAGTGAGGCTTCGTTCAGGCCTTCCAGTTTGCAAAGAGATTAGCAAAGTCACAGAGCTGGTGACCTTGGCTCTCTCTCCGAAATCAAGCGGCAGCGCCATATAGCCCTGTATTGTTCGAGGCTCAGTTCCTGGTCATGCTCATAAAAAATATCTTACCTTCTAACCTTAAAGCTGCCATTCTCTGAAACTCCGGTTCCTGCAGCCAGCGCCACATCCTTTTGAAAGTCTCCCTCCCGGACTTAAGTTTGCTCCAGGGCTTAGGGTTCCTGAGGAGGTCTGACAAGGTGCCTTGAGACCGGCATAACACCCTCTCGGCAAAGATGGCCTGGGGGATGCTGTATCTCTTGAGCTCAGCGATGATCCGCTGGGCCACTTCTTTGGTGTTGATCTCCTCCAGCTGGCTGGAGAGGACGGTGGTTTGGGTGGAGATAGGCTGGTTGGGTCTGGAATTCATGTCCGGCCTGGCATGGCCATAGGGGTGCTGGCCCATGCTGTTGGGGGATCCCATGGTAGAGTTCTGGGAAGGGGAAAGCTCCCTGGAAAAGTGCTGGTCGATCCTGCCAAACATGGCAGGGTGGGCTTCGAAGTTATTGGCCGCTACCATCTTCTCGTTGCCCAAGTGTCCGGCAGAGTGGCCATAGCTATGCATGGGGGTCAGGTTAGGGCTGGGCAGAGACGACAGACTCTGCCCCATGCCAAGATCCTTGTGGTAAGGGCTGTAAAAGTTACCGCCGGAACCCAGACCCCTTTCTTCCCGCATCAAGGTGAAGCTCCCAATCACGTTGCCCACCGGCAAGCACTGGTGGTGATGGTGCTGGTGGTGGAATTTCTCGTGCAGCGGCTGCAGGGGGGTCAAGGTGGTGTAGCTGTTGGTGGCCCCAGTGGGCGAATCCCCACCAAAGCCAAGCCCCGGGTGCAAAGAGGTAGCCAGGTGGTGCTCGGCTCGGTGATACTCACTGCCGTCCAGCACCGAGGCCACCAGAGAAGGTCTGTGGAGAGCAGAATGTAAGGCTCTGCCTTGACTGTGCATGAGCTCCTGGTCCTGGCTGGACATGTCCCCGGCGTTCTCCAAACCCAACTGGACATTCATGGCTGCAGGCTAGTGCATCCTCTCTTTATCTACCGTGCGACTCATTAATCTCTCGTTTCTTGAGTGTAGGGAAGGGCTTGCCAGATTTCAAGGGGGTCTGAGGAAACCTCTCTGCCTTTATCAGTGGGGATGGGAGCACGGGCAAAGCAGGAAGTCCCCTATGTATTCAGCGACCAGATCTTGTCTCCAGTGTGAGAAATCTAACATCCACTGGACTTGGTTGCAGCCCCACGATGACAAGGGCTCATCACTTCTCCCCAGCCCACAGACAAGCCCCCTTCAAACTGATCAGAAACTAGACACATGCTAACCCAATGCTGGATGGATTTGGGGGAAGGAATGGGGGGAGAGGAGGGAGGCTGGAGGATTCCCCCCACCCCCTCCCTTTAAATCCCAATCAAAGTGAGAAAGTTCATGAAGAACCTGGCTTACCTAGTGCAGGCTGCTGCATTTGTTGAGGGGGGGGGGAGGAGGGAAGGATGTAAAAATAAACAACAACAACAATAATAATGAAATGAAAATCAGCAGCAGGGGTTCAGATCCTCCCCCCTTCCGGAGCTTTCAGAAGAGTGGCTCCTGTGTCTGAGAATTTGGAGAGGAAAGGTCTTCTCTGCCCTGATCAGTCAGCCCTTCTAGGATAGCCCAGGAGATCTCCAGCAAAGTGCTTGCAAAGCAGCAGCAGGCTCCAGCAATTAGCTACTGTCTGTGTTTTGGTGGCGGGGGGGGAGGATTCTCTCTCTCTCTCTGTTTTTAATAGGTGCAGCTCAAAATAGTCCCATCTTCTTTGTGTCTGCTACACACTCACACACACTGATCTCTCTCCCTCTCCCTCTCTCCAGAGAATACTGCCCTGCTCCTGCCCATAGCTCCTCTCATCGATTTCAGTAGGAAACACTCCGCTTCCCTGCTTCTCACACGTCACCAAGCCTAAAATCTGACAGATGTGCAATCAGCTACCAACCTGATTTAACCCGGTCGGGCCCGGCTTCGAATTCGGATCACCGAGCGAAAAGGGGCGTGTGGCGGGGCAGGGGGGAATCTAGATTACATTGACTTTGCAGTTTGTTGCAATACTTTGTGGCTCAGGGTTAAAATGTATATTTAATACTCCTCCCCCCTCAAAAAAAATAAATTATATGTATCTTATATCTATCCACCTGAATAAACAAACCATATCGGTCTGGTTATACACCGCTGCCCATCACCGTGGTATCTGAGCGCCTTCCACGTCGAACCAATACTGCAGTTCCTAGTGGATTTCAGGAAATCTCTGTCTCTCCTCTGTATAATACCTGTATTTTTTGTAATGCCTCTCGTTTATGTATGAGATCACAAATAATCTATAAAGTCTGTATGTAAATAAAGATTAATCTATACAAACCCACCCAGAGAATCTGTGTGGACGCCTGGGTTATACATCTATATAAAGCCACTCAACTATATACACGCCTATGTTTTGGTGATTTACCTACCTTATGTAGGCGATCATTAAAAAAATCTGTGTAAATCTAAATAGTACAGAAATTGCAAATGCATGTTCCTATATTTCTGTGATTTCTCTCTCATACAGAATTCTCAAAAATCTGTATAGAATATATACAAATCTAACTATATACATCACACACACACATATTCACCTCTCTGCCTTTCTTATATGTTAGATGAAAAACAAAAGTCTGACTATTGAAGCGATGAGAATGTCATAACCTTTCACACTTGATAAGGGGACACTTAATTAGCAGCAGAGCTGAAAGGTGGTTTAAACTGGACGTATCCGTTTTGAAATCATTCTTGGCCCACCAGTAATGAGCCCAAGGAGCCAATAACGTGAGATTTTTTTTAAAATAACAAGCTTTGTGCTCAATATTAAGAGCTTCTAAATATTCTTAACCCTCTGTTGCTATGTTCTGGAAAATGCAGATGTTGCAACCAAATCCCCTCCTCTCATAAAGTCACAATGATTTCAACTGAAACAATTACAAAAATAGGTACCGGCTGCCCTTGAGCAAAGGAAAAACTCTCCAGTAGTCCCCCGGTATGTAGATTAATTGGGGGGGGGCGCATTTTAGCCCTTTTTGTGAATGGATCTCACACGTAGGGAAATTGAAACAGATTTATCCTGTTGTCTGATCTAAGTGTATTCGAATAGGCATCTTAATAATAAATAAAATACTAATTAATAATAATAATGATGATGATAAGAGGCGAGCAAAGCGGGGTCCGGACTACAAACCCAGGGACCCAGAGAAATCAGTTCGTGGTTGTCAGTTTTCTCAAAGGATCTTAAAAGCTCCAGTTGCCAAGGAGGGTAACTGGGGGGTCTCCGTTATGATCCGTAGCTGCTGTGTTGTTCTCTCCGGCTGGAGCCTTTCTGGTTCCAAGTAACCTGGAGACCTCCAAATATTAAGTTCCCTGGAACATTTCTGACTATTTACCCTCTTTTCCTCGAAGAGACGTCATTAAAGTCAGCAATGCAGTATGCAGCGACCTGCCGAGCCAGCGCCAAAAGAGAGAGATCAACTAGCGAGAGGGATTGGGGAGACTGGGTGTCTAACGAAGAGTGGGGAAGAATTTAGGATTTGGTGGGAGGGGTGGGGTGGACACACTCCACAAATATGTGCGTCCCCTGTCCCGTCCCCCCCCCCAAATCTCACCAGGTGCGCTCTGGGAAACTGGATAATATGCAGGGAGGGGGAGAGGCTTAAGGGCTGCTACTGTCCTAACCCCTGCTGATCGAGGTCAGGAGGAGGGGCTCACAGCCCTGGAGTCAGACTGACTAGATCTCCTGGGTTCCTTTCAGCTAGTAACCTGAACTCAGGCCCGCCTGACTTTCCCAGCTCCCAGGGCAACGCAGACGCTGCCCACACATTACACATTCCAGCCTAGAGCACAACGACCCCCCTCCAAAAAAACCAACAACCCACCAGCTGACCCAGAGAGGCAATGCAGCGCTACCCTCCCCCCAAATATCCTCTCTCCTCTGTGGTTAATGGTTTTCTTGTGATGGGGTGGGAGGAGGCTGCCCCCCCACCCCCAGTTGCACTTTGTGTGTGTCCAGCTGCAAAGCAACCCAGGCCCCGTGGAGGCCAATCGATGCGCAGCTACTGCCAGATTTTCCAGGGAGATCAGTTCGCTTTTAGACAGAGACGGCTTCCTGGCTGGGGTCTGAGCCCGGGGGGAGTTATCCCCCCTTGTTGAGCTGAGAAAGTTTTTGTAGGCTGCCCTCTGGTTGAAGTGACGGCCCCTCGGATACGGCCCTTACAAACCTCGGAGGAGCTGTCCACACCCTAGGTGCTGAAGGGAGCTTGGTGCGGATGAACTGGGGGCCTGGCGGGGGCGGGGAGATATTTACAGCATATCCAAAAATCAAAAAGTCACCGCATAGACCCAAAAGGGCTCGGATGGAAACAGCAACTACAGGGGCTTTTTCTTAAAAAAAAAATCATTTCGCTAAACCAAAGCTTCCAGACAGGAACGCAAAGTATAGTTTTGTTGCGTCTACATTGAAATAAACCGGAGTTAAGAAGCGTGTGTACTCCAGGCAAACACTCACACACAACCGGTGCACCTCTCCGCCTGGAAATGAAAGAACTGAAGGTTTGGGGGAGCTTTTAAAATGATTTGGGGACACAGGCAAGAGAGAGAGAGGGAGAGAGTTTATACTTAGAAATATCTGATCGCCTCGGTTTTAGAAGAAGGTGCTCTCCTATTTATTCGGAGGCAGAAGCAGTTTCGATTTCAGCTTACAAAACTTGTATCAGGGTCATGTTTTATCTCCGACTCCAAAAGCAGAGAAATGCCAGAAAAAAACGCTGCAAGTCATCTCTCAGAAATCCACATTTTGCAGGGGCATCCCTTAGCCCCAGGAATCCCCGCCCCCCAGACAGACTTTCATCTAATGCTAAAATGGCCACAAAAAAGAGGATTTGTTGTGAATGCCAACAGGAGGTTACTAACTTTATTCTGGTCAGAACCGTGCAACAAGAGCCATATCAGATTTTCAGATCTCATGTATTGTAATCATTTGAAATGGCATTTCTTAGTGTAGAACAAGAATGAAACATCCCCCCCCCATAGTCCAACACACTTCGCTATTTAAAAGTCTATCAGTATATTCTTTATTTTTTTTTAAAAAAAAAGTGTAAAACTGGGTAAATCAAACTTTAAATGACTGTGACACTTAAAATAGACTGAAATACCGAGACTGGAAATGTATCGTGCCTCCCAAATGACTTCAAAGATACCAATCAATTGTCTTTAGTGGGGAGACAAATGTTGCCATATCTATATTCCAGCTGAACCTAATTATGAAATTAATATCAGACTCTCTTGTTATCCCAACACCTCCTGTGAAACCGTATATGCCGCCTTCGCGAATACTTAAAGGCACTAGCCTCGTCAGCTGGGTTTTCAGCTCTCCTGAACAGAGTTTAAAATACCATTTAGTTGATTAATTGCTTTTTATTGATCAATTTGCTGTTTGGCAGGAACATTGGCCCTTCCTCTGAATATATTGAAATGCTTTCCCCAGCCCATTAAAAGACACAAAATACTTTGTTTTACTATCTGCTTGGCTCCCCCACTCCCCCGATGTCTAAGCACAAAAGACAGGCTCTCAGTTCCCCTTCACTTCGAGGAAATGAAGTTGCGTTTAATGCAATTTAGCCCCCCTTCAAAATGAAAATTGCATTACAGAAATTTAATATTTCTCCTCTTTAGGGCTTTTCAGAAATAATAACTTTAACATTGTTAATGAAATGCCAGCCAACTTTTCTTCTGTTGTTCGTCACATCTAGCCTCCACAGAGGACGGATGGTGTCAAGAGCTCTAATGTATTTAGGGAATTTATTTCAATTTTTTTTAAAAAAAATAAGCATGTTCAAAGCTAAAACAGTGTGAAAAAAATCATCCTAGAAACAAAAATAGATTTTTAAAGGAATTAAAAGGCACCGTTTCGTGGGCAAATAATCAGCAGCAATACTTTTTAAATGCTCAAAATCACCAGGAGTGTAACAGTTTAGATGCAAAGGCAGAAAGGTGTCAGAACTCGGTATGTCCTTGTTGTAACCATGAGAGTCCGAGATTTGTTCCTTGTAAGTGTGTTTATTGTTTAAAATGCTCAGTGCAAAGGAGAGATGCGTTTTGTTCAGAGGTTTACTACTATGTCCATCCAGATCAGCTGAATGGATGTTTAACCAGGACCACTTCAAATTTTCCAACTGGCATTGAACTAAGAAGATAAAACATCCTGTGATAATTGGATTGTGCCTGTGTGATATCTATATCTAGCTACACACACACACAAACGCACCTATGTGGATGCCCACGCACGTACACGTCAAGTTTCACTCCCCCACAGGGACATTGGAATTATGTCATATGTCAATTTCAAGAGGGGGGGGGAGAATCATTTCACTGTCTATCAAATAACATTCACTTTTCCAAGCTCGTTGAGTTGTTTGTGTTTGCTCATTTTCAGCAATCTTCCAACAAATGCCAACTCTTTGGGAATTATGTCGAAGCCTTTAAAATATACTTTCCCCTTAACATCCCTGCCCCGGTCAATAAACAAATCCAACCTGACCCAATGAAACCACTTGGCAAATTGGGAGTTAATTGATAGGAGGGCTGCGGATTTACACGGAGAAATTTAAAAATCAAAAGTTTATCAACAAAAAACAACAACAAAGTTCTGCAGGATATTGCGAGACAGCCCCCTCAAAATACAAACATTAAATAGCTACCCAGTGAAAGACTCAGAAATTCACTCTCGCCTGGTAAACAAATATTAACATGACTCGATATTTAAAGCAGCCCTGGGGAGGAGGGAAGGTTTTCTGATCCCATTCACACCACACCGTGAGCCCGTTTCAGGAAAGTCAATGTGGCTACATCTGTGTAAACGAGATCAGAATCCGTCCAACCCATTTGGCAGTGAGACGTCAGGGCAGTTACAGGAGATGAAATAAGGAATTAAAGTAGCAGACAAGAACAATCTGAAACACCATCTGATCATCAGTGGCTACTGGTATTATCAGCTGAAAAATGTAAAGTGGTTGTAATTACACATCTATTCTGTGAATCTGATTCAACAGAGATCTGAGAAATGCAATTATATATATATTATGTATAATTACACACATATTGATTATTCAGCTCTTTATAGACTCAAGCTATACAGAATATTCTATGTATAAGGAAGACATAGATACACATTGACTAGTTTAAATAATAAAAATTAAAAATGATTAATGATACTATTTGAGAGGAGAAAAATATTAACTTGGCATAAACAGGCTCTTAAATAAGCCAAGAAGAGATCTATCAGCACAAAGAGGGGAAAGTGACTCCTGGTCATTCAGACCTAATGTAACTATAACACGACACATCCACAAATACAAAATAAATAAATAAAGAGAGAAAATTAGTACAGCTCCTTTCCTCTCCATTTAAAGTCCCTAATAAAAAGCAGAGTGAATTATCTGGAAGTCAGGGAATTTTTTTTACAAATATGATAAGCTGTTAACCTTTAGAGGGCTATAAAAGTGGCTGTAAGTAAAAAAAGGAGAATTTAACTTGATTTAATGTAATCAACATTAGTTAAACTATTCCCTGGACTATTCCCCAATGTAGTTTACCTTACAGATAACGGAAATAGCAGGGAAGGAAATTGAATTACATTCCTATATTTGCCATGCCATGGATCACCTTCCTGACAGCACGGAGGTGAAGCATCTGCCCCAGCTATGAATCATTTTGCATTTACAGTATTTTATGTTTCTTAATAAATACTACGTCTATTAGGTTAAGCTTTAATTTGGACGCTATTACAGAGGAGCCCATGGGTCTTCAGTGCTGTTTAAATCTGATCAATAGAATATTGTAATAAAGTATCCCTTAATGAGCGTGAAATTAACAAGGGCCGAGAGATGACAAAACTTCTGCGTTCATTGGGGAGTTAGCTTCCTGGTTTAACCAAAGATCTTTAGTATTGTCCATACTTTTTATTCAATAATTTGTTGGAAGCCCCCTCGCTCCCACCCACACTTTGCTTTAAAACTGCAAGGAAGAGAGTTAATGGTTTTTAAATCAACTTGGTGCAAACTTTCTCCTCTTTGAAATATCAGGGCTGCATTAAAGGGATCAATAGGGATTTTGCGGTGGTGTCTTCACTAGATCCCTCAGAAAGACTATTTATTTGGCTGCTAAACAGAGATGATGCCTTTTGCTTGTGGAAGAGGGGCGGGAAAAGGGGTTTATGCTTCAGCTGTGAGTTTGAAGGCAGGAGAAGCTAGAGGTTATAGGAGACCTTAGCAAAACCTCGCTTTGGGGTTCTGTGTTCTGTCCATTACTGTCTCGGGCTTGTGTACTGATCAGTCTAGGGAACTGCAGAGAGTACATCTGAGTGAGGAACGGGCTGCTTTTATTCCTTTTCATTTCTAACCGGCTTCCCCCCCCCGCCTCTCCACATTGATTTCCATCCTGTCTATTGATCTGCCACACAATATTGCACCGCACACACTTTTTAAAAAACGCTCGGTCATTTCCATCTTTAAGAGTGGGAGCCAATTCATTGTTTTCTCTAAGCCACTTAAAAACAAACAAAAAACAGGAAACTTTAATGGATCCGTTTGGATCCTTGGTTCCCCGCTCATCCCCTTTCATCTTTTATGCGTAGAGAAGAAATGTATTTTACAATGTAAGGGTTGTTTCTCCTCTCCCACCAATCACTAAAATATCTGATGAAATCACGGGTTTTGTGTTCGCATGAACCTACCAGTTGAATCAGACAAATAAAATAAAATGCAGATTTTGTAAGAACCGCAGAGATTTTATTCGGCGCAAGGCATCAAACATGCTGTCCCTAAATGAGCCACACATTTGTTTGGTTTCGCTTATTGATCATTCTGTGGTTAATTTCTCTAATGTTGCGGATGCATGACAGTTCCCTGGGTTCGGTTGCAGGAAACCAGATAGTCGGCTAAATTAAGATCTCCTTAGATGTTTCCACATTCCACCCTCCCCCAGCAAAAAAAAAATAATTACAGTTTGGTCCATCAAAACGCCGCTCGATCTCTTTTACAGGTGAATGTATAAGAGAGACTGTGCTCAGACCAGGAAAGATTCTGTCGTGATCATAACAATAAAATCTAAGAGCTTCCTTCACCAGTGCGAAATGGCAAAGCTGGCCGAGACAGAACAGGTTGGGATTTTAACTCCAAGATGCTCTGTGTGATATTAACACTGCCGTTCTGTTTCGCGGGAGAGGGGTGTTCATTGCACAGAGGGTCATGCTAAAAGAAACACAAGGGGGGGGGACCCCTGAGATTTTACGGTACAGCTTCCTGCAGGGAAAATACACGTCACCATTAAGTGCAGCCACCGATGCATATTGACCGGTCTGCTCTGTGTGTGTGTGTGGTCAGATGTCCCGATTTTATAGGGACAGTCCTGATATTTGGGGCTTTTTCTTATATAAGTGCCTATTAGCCCCCAACACCTGTCCCGATTTTTCACACTTGCTGTCTGGTCATGTGTGTGTGTGTGTGTGTGTGTGTGCGCGTGTGTAGTTTTTAAAAGGGGGTGTTTTCTATAAGAATCAGATTTCCAACTCCTTGCAGAATAAAGCGCTCAGGAGTTGCACCAATGGTGGGATTTCTTTTACCCCCACCTCCGAAGGGAATTTTTTGAAAAGCCCTTTCCCCACCAAGGTAAGGACGAAACAAGGTGGAATGGAATTAACCTTCCTCTATTCCTTGCCTTTGTCCTATCAAAGTAGCCCGAACCAGGCTTCTAGAGAGCAGCAGGATAAACACACAGGTTAATTGTTGGAGTATGGACTTTACAGCCCAGGGAAACTTGGGCGGGGGGGGGGGGGAGCGGCAGACGCTCGCTCCGTGTGATGTGCAAGCAGTAGAAACACTCTGCTCTCCATCCACACCTTTCACCTTATCCCCAGTCCCTGATTAATCCCCTCCGCCCCGCCCCCCAATTAGCGACCGGAGCCATTCATTTCTAAATACACGCACAGCTACTGCCTACGATCACTGGTGGAATTCAGGCCTGTGCCTGCCTGGCAGCCCCACATCTCCCCCAAAGAAGAAACCACAAGTCCAAGCTGGGTCCTAAAGTTTCCACCGCCTCCCACTTGGCTTTGCTCGAATCAGCTGGGGAAGGGGCGAGAATCTCCATCAAACGTTGAATTTGTGGCGAGGATCCTGCTGCTTCCGTCTGGGACCCGCCCCCTTTCTCCCCCAGTGGTTCATAGGAGCCAGAAAGCTGCAGCTGTCTCCTCGCTACATACTCCTCAGAAATTCCCACGATCTCACCTCCGCTTCTTCGCCTCCCTGTGATTCTTCTCCTAGGGCCACCTGGCTGGGTCTCCTGCTTTCTGATGAAGGGACCCAGGAACTCCTGCTCCTGGGATATTCTGTTTCGGGACTCCTGCCGCTTTTCCTTGCCAGTAAAATAAAATGAATCCACCTTTTGCTTCCAAAGCTTTCCTTGTCTTCTGTGGATCTCTTCCCCCACGCCCGCCGAGTTCCTGGCTAATCAAGATGTTAATGAACAGAGATTCCAATCAATAGATTCAATCAGAAAAGCAGAACTGATCGTACTTTCACTTCCCAAAGCTCCCCCTCCCCCAGCACACACAGCTCCTATCAGCTAATGAAAACAAATAATCATTAGAGGATAATTTGACAATGCAATTTAATTATTCCTAAACCAGATATGAGCATTTCCAGCGGGCGAGCTGGAACTAGAAAGATTTTTCTTTGATAGTATTTTGCGGGGGGAGGGGTTGGTTCTCAGAGCTGAGTTTGAAGGATCTAGTCAGTTTCATAGCACCTTCTTGAAAGCCACAGAGCATGTGGAAAAATCCAGATTTAGTCTTTGCTAGCTCATCCTAACACATTTCCGGATCTATGTGAGTGCATCCTTACAAATGGCGTGTGAAACCCACATAGCATTAAGTTTCTGATTAACCCTATTTGATTTTTTTTTATGAGTTTGATAGGCAGAGTTTACAAGCCTTGTCCCTAGAGGAAGAAGGTCACATGGAAAATGTGGATTTTTCTAATAAAATAATTATGGAATATTGGCTGAGATTAAAAAAAAACAAACACAAGGAGACGAGCAAACCCATGCAGTGATGGTTAGATGAACTACAATGGGAGAACATCAACTCTGGGTTATTATTACAAGTTCCTGCTAAGAAGAAGCCATCCATTCCACCCTGTTAGGATCTGGTGCTTTAAGGGGGTTATGGATGGTTAGTCAGATACACAAGGAAAGTTAAATAAACTCTAGATTGTGAGATCTCTGAGGCAGGGACTATGTGTCACATTTCAATAGTCTCCAGTACAGGGCCACTACAATACAAATGATCAATAAGAATAAATCCTCGTGCGACTTTCTTTATGTTTGTTTCCCCAAGAAAAACTGGATGGAAAAAAATACGTTGGGAGGACGAACTGCTCTTTCATGGGGTACAATAATTGGATAAAGCTCTGGATGAAAAATAAACCCCAGTGAAATGACCATAAACCACATGGGGAGAGAGCTTTTATGCCTTAATAGGGAAGAAAATAAAGAGAATGGGTGTTAATACTAAAGATAAGGTATCAGTTCCTACTTAGGTAGCATTACCTTGTTCATTGGATATCTGCCTGTGCCAAAGGGCCATTTCTTGTATATAACACGCTGGCACATTATTTTCTGGGCTACATCTTTTCTATGAGACATTGCAACCAAGGGCAAAATTACTTCACTGTCCAGTTATAAAACCCAGGAATTAGGGATTTCCAGTGGGAATGACAAGTGGGGCTAGCCTGTTAGAGAAGGCAGTGACCAGTGGATTGAGCACTGACCTGTGAGTCAGGGCAGCTGGGTTTTATTCCTTCCGTGACTCAAGCCATTTTGCCTCTGTTTCCCCTCCCACCATTTGCCTGTCTTCTCGACCTAGTTTGGAGTAAGAACTGTCTCTTACTAGAAATTTGTACAGCACCTGGTGCAAAAGGGTCCTGATCTCAATGGGTGCTTATAAGGGCTACTGGAATACAAGTAAATAGTAATATAAAGCACACACAGCTAGTGGGTGTTACGTCTCTCATCTACCTCATTCTTTTGGGATCTGAGTAGGTTAGATAAATGTCTATTAGGGATGGTCTAGACAATATTTGGTCCTGCCATGAGGGCAGGGGACTGGACTCGATGACCTCTCGAGGTCCCTTCCAGTCCTAGAGTCTATGAATCTATGAATCTATGAACGCTAACAGCAAAGAAGTTCATTCAAAGGGATGTTTGCCAGATACACTAGTCGAGGCCCAACATTCAGGTCAGGGATTTTTTGTTAACTGCCCAGATTAACAACAGAAATAATAATAAAAAGAATAACCCAGCAAAAACTGTTTTGTTTAAATTATTATTTAAAGATGCCTCTGCCTTGCTGGACCCCACAGCTATCTATTTATCCAGTCCCTCTATTTTTTTTCCCCAGCGCAGACCTGTCACAGAAGGAAAGCACCTAGACAGCATTGTGCTAAATGGCCCATTGAAAGTCAATGGGAACTGGGCCATTGACTTCAATGGGCTTTGGAAGCAGCCCCATGAGAACCAGAAAGTGAAACTGACTAGAATTAGGGACTTGAAGTGGACTGAGCAAGAGTCATCATCCCAGCTGAGTGAAATCCAAACAGCGTAGATGGGGAAAAGTCAATGGGAATTTTAAATTTGTTTTAATAATCCAAGGCACTGAAAATAACCTAAGAAAGGATTCCCCGCCTCCCGTTATACAGGTCTGAGGCCTGATTTCTGTTAATTGAGACAGTCAGAGGGAATCCCCAGTGTGAGAACTGATAATCAGGTGGAAGCAACTGCTCAAAGAATGAGAGACTGTCAGGAAAGGGGCTGCAGCCTGGAATAGACCGGACTGTTCTTTTCAAATAGTCTCAAATCACAACCAAGGAGAGGGGAAGTTTGCCAGAAAAAAAAGCATGATGCTACTGGGAAAACCAAAGCTCATTAAGAGTATGTTCAAATGACAACACTGCAAATATATGGGGTCCGATTCATTGCTCTTTCCTCAGACAGGCCCTGATTCAGCAAAGCACTTAAATGTAAGGTATATTATTAACACTACGGGATTACTCCGATTTTACAGAATTTGATTGTTGGAAACAGATTGTATAAAGTCGAGTGCCCACGGCCACACTAAGCACATTAATTCAGCGGTGTGCGTCCATAGTACTGAGGCTAGCGTCAACTTCCAGAGCATTGCACTGTGGGTAGCTAGCCCATAGTTCCCACAGTCTCTCCCACCCATTGGCCTGCGTTTAAAGTTAAGAGCCTGTTTGAAAGCTTTGCTGAATCAGGACTTCATTCCTTACTCCCAGTGATGTTCATGGAAGTTTTGCCTGAATAATAATAATCTCTAGCTCTTATCATCTGTAGACCTCCAAGCGCTTTACAAAGGAAGTGAGTCTCATGATCCACATTTTACAGCTGAGGAAACTGAGGCACAGAAGGGGGTGAGAGAGAAATGATTTCACTGCAGTCACCCAGCAGCAGAGGTCTCCAGAGCACTAGGCCAATGTTCAATGCACTAGAACTCACAGTAAGACTCAACTTCAGGATTTAAGATGAACTCTAACAATCAGAGACCGGGATGAGACTTTCACCGGGCAGGAGGTATAGATTGTCTCACATCTGCCTGCTATCGGGTTCTGCCACCGTCCTCTGACACATTGCTGTCAGCAACAGGACACTGGCCTAGATGGATGCTGGCCCTGATCTAATCTAGTCTCTACTGGTATGCCCAGATTGCAGCCAGGGACTCTCACTAGCAGTGTGGATGTTGTCACTTGGGCACCAGCTCAGAGTGTCAAGCCCACCAAAGTCCACTGCTGCTGGGAATATGGCGCTGTGGGACAGCTGATAGAGGCCTGCTAGGGGGGCTGGTGCTTGTCTCGCTACAGGAGCTGCAATGTCCACTCTGCTGTTTTTCACGCACTAGCTAGAGCTGAGCTAGCACAAGTTTGTGTGCCTGGGCTGGGAGGCTTGGGGTATGTCCACACTGCACACTGAGCCTCAGGACTGAGCCAACCCCCCACTTCCATCCACACACAAAATCGGTCTGAGGTAGGTCGGCAACGACTCAGAACCCACTTTGTAAGACCCTGCTAGGAGGTGGTAGGGAAGGGGTCAGAGCCCAAGTCCTGCTGAGATTTGGGTTCAAGCCCTGTCAAGGTGCAGTGTGGACGCAGGGCAAGCCACAGACCTGAGTCAGAAGGTCTGGTTAGTGCAGTGTGAACACAGAGGCACAGCTGTGAGACCCAGGTCCAGCAATTGTAATCCAGGTTTACAATGCAGTGTGGATGCTCACACACGGACTAGGAAACACCAAGTCCACAAGCCTGGGTCCTGCAACCCGGGGATTACTGTGCAGTGTATCATGGTGCCTGACCAGTAGCTGACTGGCAATCCAGTCTGGAACAGGAAATGAAGAACCCAACCCTTTCCCCAGTTGAAACTGCCTTGGGAATTTAGCAAGGAAGGCGGTAAGTCCCCAAGTGGCATTTAGTCAGAACGTGGGGCGTGTGTCTGGAAAGCACCCTAGGGTTCTTTAACGACCATCAGCGGCTGGAAGGTGGTCCCTCCGACAGCCCAGCAAGCCACACCAAGGCCTTGTCTACACCTAAAATGTAGTTTGATCTATGTACATTGCTCAGAGCTGTGAAAAAACATCACGCCCTGTGTGGTACAGTCAGGTAGAGCTGTACCACTGTAGACACAGCTAGGTTGACAGAAGAACTCTTCCATTGACCTTCCTGCTGCCACTTGAGGGGGTGGAAGTGCTAAAGTGACCGGGAAAAAACCCTTATGTTGCTGTAGTATGTGTCTATGCTACAGTGGTGCTTTTAGCACAGAGATACACCAAGACATTAAATCAGTAGTGACTTAGGAAGCAGACATCAGCCATGTTTCTTAGAGGTCTCCCATCCAAACAGTGTTCCAGGTGAACACTGCATATCTTCAGAGCGCTGGCAGAGTAACAGCACAAGACTGGAAAATTTAGCTCTGTCTGGGCTCAACTGGCATGAAGTTTGAGAAAGAACTAGCTAAGTGATGGATACATATATGCACACTGGTGCCAGCCCTTGCCGTTTTGAGTGTCATGCAATAAGGTGCATCACTTAAAGTCCTAGTTCCTGCAGCCTCTCTCTCTCTCACACACACACGAAACCTAGAGGCTCAAATAGAAACAACCCAACTTAATACCCCCACAAACTTTTTTAACATTTGGAGTTACTTATTCTGTATCTATTTATCTCTAGCAGCATCTGCTTTCAACCTGAGTGTCAGGGTCCCTCAGCCCCACCACTGGAGATCCCTGGTTCCCAGGGTTTACACCCTGGCTGGAAATGAATTGCGCTGAGTCAATGCTTTGCATTGAAGAGCTCCAGCTCAGGATGGAATTACGCATGAGTGGGGCATAACACTTAGCGTTTAAACAGCCCTCCTCCTCCATAGCAGCTCACAGCACTCAAGTATCACGAAGCTCCTTTTTATGCATGGGCAACTGATGGCCAGGGACCTGCTTCACATCATGCAGTAAGTTGGTGGCAAATTTGGGAAATAGAACCCTGGTGTCCTGAGACCCAGCTCGGACCTCTGCCTTACTGGGGAAACACGCGCTCTCTGTTGGGGGTGGATTTAGAATGCATCCAGGTGAATGGGGCACTTTTGGACACACATCGCAGGCCATAATCCAATTTTGAAGCCTGGAGCAGGAAGGGATGCAAAGCAGCCGGGGTTTTGGAGGCACCTAACCACAGCTCCCATCTCTCCCCCAAGCTAGAGCCAATGCTCTGAGAGCTGACTCTCTTGGTCTCTTATTAATCCCTAACGTAGACTGGTGCCGTTGGGTGCTATGGAGGATTAATTGAGAGCCCAGCATCTAGCTGAATTGCTTCATTAGCAGCACTGGGAGCCCAGGCTGGGCTAGGAACAGGGTTGGGGATATGCCCCCACCACTGCCTCCACCTCCCTCCTGCCCTCTTAGGGGCAGTATCCGCCCTTGGCTCTGATGGCAGGCCAGTCTGACCCCCCTTACCCCTTCATACCACCTCACGGAGCCCAGAGAGCCCTCCTCCCTCACCCCCTCCCCGACCCCCAGCTCTATTGACCTCTGCCCTCCCAGCTGCCTGCCCAACACACTAGCCCCCATCTTCGATGCTGCGGTCTCCTAGCAACCGTATCTGACCCAGCGTCTCCAAGAAGTGGCCTATTGATTGTGTAGATAATAAATGGATAGCAGCGATGCGCCATCCCCAATCCATTTTTACTCTTCCTTGTGGTTACTTGATAGATTCTTGCTCTGAACCTTGGCTGGAGGGATAAGTGGGTTAACTCTTTAGGAACCAGGCCTTCCGGAGGGCTCCCTGGCTTCTGTCAGGTCGCCCGCTCCCTCCGACGGTGTCTTTTCACCTTGTTCGCCATGCTGCCAGGCCCAGATGCTCCTCCGTGCAAACCAGCATAGCTCGATCGGCTCCAGTTCTGTTGTTTCTGGGGTTTGCAGGCAACTCGTGTATGTTTATTCAGGGAGATGGGGAGATCTTTGGACCATCAACCCCCTCTCCTCCTTTGCGTGCTCTCTCTTTCATAAATTCCTAGATTCTAAGGCCCAGCAATCCTTTAGTCACATACCGCGGGCCGGCCCGGAGACCTTCCCTGAAATAATTCATGTTCAGACCAAGACGCATCTTTCGGAAAAACAGCCAACCTTGCTTTAAAGATTCCCACCACGAGCCTGAGGAAGTGGCGCCACAGGTTAATTTCCCTGGCTGTTAAGAATTTCCGCTGTATTTCTAGCCCGAATTTGTCTCGCTTGGTCACGAGAACACAGAAGAGAGTGCCTAGCCGACGCATACCAGGAATGCATGAGGCAGATCAGAATCCCCATGACACTGGAGGGCAAAGGGGGAGACTCTGGATTTATACAGGGGTTGCTCAGAGCAGAACCCTGCTGTCTGAGGGGAGACATAAGCAGAAGGGGGTCAAGTTACTCGGTGGCCGAGGCCCACATTTTCGAAAGGTCTCAGCACTCAAAATTGGGGGCAGCTTGTCAGAAGAGCCACGCTCCCAGCGAGCCAGCAGAGGTTCAGAAAAGCTCTCACGTTGGGTGGCTTAACTCCTTTGAAAATCTGGCCTGCTGGAGGCTGAGCATACAGGGAAATCTGACCATTATTTAGCTGCCTAAAGGGAGCAGAGCTGGAAACACTGGTCCTAAAAGTGCAGTTGACAGACTTTAAAGCCAGAAGAGGCCATTACATCCGTGTAATCTGACCCATTGCATCGCACCAGCTGGAGAGCGTCACTGATAATTTCCACCTCAAGCCCATCACTTCGGGTTGAACTAAAATGGATCTTTAAGAGAAGCAGCTAGTCTTGAGTTAAAGTCTGCAGGGGATGGAGGACCTGCCCTGACCTTAGGTAAGTTGTTCCTACGGCCTGTTACTGTCCATGTTAAAATTCGGTACCTTAGTTCTCATGTGAGTACATTTAACTTCAATTTCCAACCTTGGAAGCTCATTGGGCCTTGGCCAGCTAGATTACAGAGCCATCTAGGGTGAGGAAGCCCATCCCCGGCTATGGAACTTGAAAGGTTGGTCTATTGAACCAGGCAAAAAGTAAGAGCCAGGGTGTTTTACTGGTCCTCCCTGGAATCAGTCTGGCTCATATTTCCAGATTGTCCTGAATAGGTAAACTCAGAGCAGTACAAAACCTGTCCACTTTTCACTTCAAGATCATTTCAAAATTCATTGATTTGATCAAAGATGAGACTTGCAGGTTACACTTAAAAACAACAACAAAAAACAACCCTACCTTACTTAGGAGCTCAAGGTCAAATGTTCAAAAGCACCTAAGTGATTTAGGAGATTCACTCTCATTTTCAAAAACCACTTAGGACCAGAATGTTGCAGGTATTAGGGGACTTAGGCACCAATTTGCATCTTAAGAGGATTTTTTTAAAAGTGCCTAAGCAAGTTAGATGCCTAGATCACTGCGATATGTTCCCCAGCACATGGCCCCCACCTGGTCCCCGGCGCACGGTTACTCTCTTCTTGTCTATCCACAAAGCTAGGCCTAGCCCTTACTCAATGCTGCTCTCTGACACAGACTTGAATGGCTTGGAGATCGACCTACCATCACTGCTGAACTCAGGGCAGTCAAGAGAACGTTCCATCCCCCTAGGTAGGCAGGGGTGTGGGCCTCTTCACCTCTGTCAGCTCTTCCACCCCCGTTGGCTGGTAGAGAATGGAAATATTAATCAGAGCCTGGGTGTATCCAGCCGCTAGGGCTGTCAGCCCCTCACTCTGCTGTCTACGTGATACCCCACACTCTCTGCCTCCATGATGTTTGATTCCACCTAGCACCACCAAGCTTGCGGACATTTTTAAAAAGCAGCAGCAGCACCAGGAGCCGGTTGTTGGGTTCCTGCAGTGAGCTGGTCAGAACAGGCCACGGGCAGAGGGCAAACAAACCGCTGCCTTTCCGATGAGTATTATTCTGTGTATTGTAGTAATGCCTATGGGCCCCAGCTGAGATCAGGGGCTTATTGCATCAAACGCTGCACAGAGAGTGAGAGACAGTCGCTGCCCCAAAGAGCTCACGGGCTGAATAAACAAAAGGTTGGAGGGGAAACTGAGGCACGGAGTAGGGGCGTGACTTGCCATGGTCACACAGCAGTTCAGTGGCAAAGCCGGGAAAAGAATGTAGGTGTCCTGATTTCCAGTGCCTCACCTACTGGACCATGGTACCTGTCAATAAAACACAGGCCAAGGTCCTCACCCACCTGAGATCACTACACATCCCAGGAGGCTGGAAATAACCCTAGAGACAAGCTGGGGTACTGCCCATTTGCTCCGCCACCTCTGGGCCTGCTGGCTAGAGCCAGGGGCTGAGAACACTCCACCAGAGAAGCTGTTTGCAGGGGATTTCCCTGCAGCAAGTGCCAGGAATCAGGCAAGACGAAAACCTAATGGGGTGAAATTTCCAGATTTAGGTCCCAATCTGGCAAACTGCTCTGTGTCAGCAGATCCCCTGCTGCCCCTTGGAAGATTAAAGCTGGGGTCTTCAAAGGAGGTTCGGGGAACAACAGGAAACTTGAGCATCTTGCTCCTTTAGGTTTCTGTCCCTGAAGCAGTAACATGTGCAACAAATCCATGGTATTCACCCACGAAAGCTCATGCTCCAATACGTCTGTTAGTCTATAAGGTGCCACAAGACTCTTTGCTGCTTTAACAAATCCAAAGGCACTTAATCAAATTTTAGCACCTAAAGCCCATAGGATGGCTCATGGGCTTCAAGGAGGTACGTGCTTAAGTGCCTTGCTGAATCGGGACCAAAGTGGAACGCTTAACGTGGCCTGAGCGATGGAGTTTGTAGCTCTGCCTCGTTAATACACGTGCACGCGTGCACACACACACACACACACACACACACACACACACACACACACACACACACACACACACACACACACACACACACACACACACACACTGCAGAGTTTGAAACAGCAGGTAAAAAGGGTTAAGCTCCAGGCATTTTAAAAACCAGTGAATCTCGGGAACCACTTAGTCAAATGATCCCAAATTTTTCTCATTTACTCTACCCCAACCCTTGATGTGGCAAACAAATTTTCAAGGCAATTTGCCCATCCATGTGACTTTTACAGCAAGTTGGAAAAAAAATCAGCTCTTGAAAAGAAACTGCTACAACCTTAAATATGTGCTAACGCCATAGCTCAGTTCATACGTTCACTCTGCACACACAGTTGTACCTTCACAGTCACCACATATATGCAGATATACAAACACACACACAGTCTTGATCTTATACACACAATGTCACAGATCCACATATCATGTACACACACGTATGATTTCACACACACACTACATACACATGTATGATCTCTCAAACACATACATATAATTTCACACACTCACTACATATATACACACATATGATCTCTCAAACACACACACATATGATTTCACACACACTAACTAAATACACACACGTATGAGCTCACACATACACACACACACGCGGTCACAGACCCACATACCATATACATGATTTCACACACACTCATTACATATACATACACACGATCTCTCTCTCACACACACACACACGTATGATCTCTCACACACACACACAATCTCTCTCACACACACACACACACACACGTATGATCTCTCACACACACAATCTCTCTCACACACACACAAGTATGATCTCTCTCACACATTCTGCAAATATAAACGCATGTACAAACAACTGTTTCCTGGCGACATCACTGAAACACACACACACACACACACACAAAGGCTCCAAGCCAGAACTGTCACCCAGGTCTCTACGGCGCAGCTCGCACCTGATGAAAGGGGCGGCTGCGCTGCTGGCGAGATCCTTTACGGACCTGCTGTTAAGCACTTAAGCGCTGGCCTGGGTCGCTGATGGAGCTCACCGGGCCAGCCATCGCGGGCAGCAGGGAAGAGCACATCATTAGGAGCGAATCGGCAGAGTTCAGTTCAGTAACGCTGCTATCAAGGTTAAAGAGAGGGCCCCGGTTAGCTGGGCTAATGGCCACTCTGGCTCCAAGCGCTGCGCAGAGCCCGCTTTGGAGGGCTTCCGATAAAAGGCACAGAGATGACACAGATCCGCCTCTGAGGGCACTTCAGAAACACTCCAGCCTTCGCCTGAGGGAGATGGACAGGCGAGGAAGAAACAGGAGCAGCACAAGGAGTTTTCACTCAGGAATTGAGGCCCTCTCTGCTGAAGTGCTTTTTGCAGACAACAGCAGCCAGGCCTGCCTGCCTCTCTCTCCATCTCAAAGCTGTCTCTCTTTGCTCCCAGTTTAGGGCGTGATCCTCCCAGCCTCCACCAACTCCCATTGAGACCCCCCCCCCCCTTGCAGGACACGTCGGGACGAAGGCCAGACCACTGTGATCACCTCATCTGTCCCCCCTGCATGGCCCAGGCCAGAGACCTGCCTCTAGATAATTCCCGGAGCAGATCTTCTAGAAAAACATCCAATCTTGATTTTAAAATGGTCACTGATGGAGAATCCACCGCGACCCTTAGTAAGTTGTTCCAATGGTTAGGTCCCCTTGTTGTTAAAAAGTTACTCCTTATTTGCTTATTTGTCCAGCTTCAACTTCCATGTCATTGGTTCATGTTAGATCTTTCTCTGCTGTATCAAAAAGCCCATTATAAAATATTTGTTCCCCACGTGGATACTTATAGACTGTGATCAAATCATCCCTTTACCTTCTCTTTGTTAAACTAAATAGAGTTAGCTCCTTGCGTCTGTCACTATAAAGCAGATTTTCTAGTCCTTTAAATCATTCTCGTGACTCTTCTTTGACCCCTCCCCAATTTATCACCCTCCTTCTTGAATTGTGGGCACTGGAACTGGATGCAGGATCCCAGCAGCTGTTGCACCAGTGTCCAATACAGAAGTAAAATAACCTCTCTGCTCCTACTCAAGATTCCCTGTTTACACATCCCAGGACTGCATTAGTCCTTTGGCCACAGAGTTGCAATGGGAGCCCATGTTCAGCTGATTATCCACCACAACACCCTAATCTTTTTGAGAGTCACTGCTTCCCGGGAGAGAGTCCCCCATCGTGTAAGCATGGCTGCATTCTTTGTTCCTCGATGTAAACATTTACATTTAGCAATACTCAAATGTATGTTTGCTTGTACACAGCTCACCAAGAGATCCAAATCGCTCTGTATCAGGGAGCTGTTCTCTTCATTATTTCTCTTCACTCGCCCAATTTTTCATCTGCAAACTTCAGCAGTGATGATTTCGTGTTTTCTTCCAGGCCATTAATCAAAATGTTAAAAGCATAGGGTCAAGAACTGATCCCTGTGGGACCCCTCTCAAATTGCACTCAGTCAATAATGATTCCCTGTTTACAATTTCATACTGAGACCTATCAGTTAGCCAGCTTTTAATTCATTTAATGTGTGCCATGTTCATTTGATATCATTCAAATTTTTTAATCAAAATGTCATGTAGTACAAGTCAAACGTCTAAGTCTATGACATGAACATTATTACCTTCATCACTCAAACTTGTAATCTCACCAAAAAATTGGCATTAATTATATTACCCTCATTATTAATCAAGTTCCATCTCAGCAGCTCCATTATCTTGCCCTGGAACAATATCACCCTGACAGATCTACAATTATCCGAGTCATCCTGTTTACCCTTTTTAAATATTGGCACATCATTAGCTTTCTTCCAGGTTTCTGGAAATTTCCCCATGTCCCAAGACTTATTGAAAATCAACATTAACAGTCCAGCAAGCCCCTCAGCCAGCTCTTTTTAAACTCTTGGATGCAAATTATCCAGACTTGCTGATTTCAAAATGTATAACTTTAGTAGCTGCTGTTTAACATCCTGCTGAGATTCTAGTGAAACAACAATGGGAACCCTCCCAAGACATTCCCTTGCTGTTGCTACTCCACACCTGGGAACGTGGGGGCATCGGGGCGGAGGGATTAGAACTCAGATTTTCCTGCTCCCAAAGCCCAAGCCCTGAAGCTACAGAAGAGTCTTTGTGAGCAGGAGAGGGCCAATGACACATAGTGGAAGATCTCCAATTTCCTCCAACAGACGGCAGTGGTGCAACCGCACGTCTAGCTAGTAAAAATTCATTACAAAACTCAACCTTCTCTAGGAACTTTTCAGCCAAGGATCTCGATGCACTTTGCATCTTTAAGAAACAAAGACAAGCACTGTTAATCCTCTTTTGTGGCCGGGAAGAAGCTATGGAGTGGAAAAGCGACTTGACAAAGGTCACACAGCAAAGTCAGGAATGGAAGAATCCAGGAGTCCTGGCCTTAACCAGTAGAGAACATGCTCTCCCAGAGCCAGGAGTAGAACCCAGGCATCCTGCCTCCCAGTCTCCTCCGAGTGCTTGACATTATCCTTCTCTAAAGCAGCTATTGAAAAGAATACCAGGCCCCAGCTGATTTGTCCAACCCAAACGGCAGACAGGCGCCCGCAGCGACGATCGCTGTAGTGCTGGGCGTTTAAACCCACCAGTGGCTGCAGATCATGGCTGTGTTTACAAGCCGAACAGCTGGACAAAAGGGTCTTGATGAGAGCATCTAAACAAAAGCAGCCTCGAATGAGACAGGTCAGCTCTCCCGTCACCCAGCTTCCCCTTCCTACCTCAGAGCCAACGCGGCTGCCTCAGAGGCCCAAGACTGTGAACTGTGCATGCATCCTCCTTGTATCCCTGACAGTCCCTCTGATGGAGGCCTCACCAGTGGGCACAACCCCCTGCTAATCAGGCAGAACTAAGGGTGATAACACAACACACAAACACCAGGTGGGGTTGTGCCATTGCTGCTGCTGAACGGGGACTAGGCCCCTTTAAAGAGCCCCTCGACGTGCTAGCCCTGGTATCGATTTGCAGCCAGGCCGGTGACCTCTGTCAAACCACAGGGGTTAAAGGTCAGCAATCCCTTCTGCTCCCCTCCAGGCCAAAGGGGGAGGCTGCCTGGTCTTGTGTGGATGAGACGGGGAAACCCGTAGAGGAAAATGGGGAGGGAGACTTGAGGGTGTGTGGGGGGAATAGGACTACAGGGAGGACAATGAAAACACACACACCCCTTAGAGATGCTCTCCTAGAGTAGAGACATCATGGCATGCGCTTGCCCATCGTTATTTGTGGGGGTCGGGGGAGGTCAGCGCTGACGGGGAGGTTACTCCCAATCCTACCAGCAGAGGGAACCAACGGAGACGCCCCCCAATACATGCTAGCGAGGGACGCCGAGGTTTTTCAAGCACTCGGCACCGCAACGTGGGACTTCCTGAAGTCCTCCGTTCCCAGAGCATCCCTGGGCATCTGGCCCCGGCTCTGAGGGTTGGAAATCTGGTCCGGAGGGATATCAGATGCGCTTAGGCCAGGCTGGTCTGAATAAGAAGAGTGCATCGTCATGTTTGGTATAATTCCTGGCCCTGTGGCAAAACTCCCATGGGCTACGATGGAGCCAGGATATCGCTGCCAGGCTTGCCTGTGTCACCCAGTCACCATTTCCCATAGGCTGTCTCTGCGCAGATTATTATTCTGGGGTGTATTGTGGTAGCACCTTGTCCCCGCACCCAAGATTAGAGTGCCACTGGGCCAGGCGCTGCACAGACGCAGAGATATTCCCGGCCCTGAAGACGTTGTGGTCCAAATAGACAAGACAGCAACTTGTGCGCCCGGAACCACTCATTGCCACAAAACCAGGTCTGTTCTCAGGACTGCAGGCTGGGAATCTGCCGTTGTATTTAACTGCATCACAACAGAGGGGAGGGTGGGCTCATGGGGGCGAAGACTCCTATTCACTAAGCAAGTAGTAAGGGAGGGGCGGAACATGGCTCCAACCCATAATACTCTGAGTAATACTCTCAGACCACTTTTCTACACCACCACTTTGCCTCTTCTAGCCAAGCATCCCAATGGGCTAAGCTTCAACGGTCCGCTGCCCAGGTGGTACAATATCATTGTTGCCCTGCTATAGATGGGGAACTCGGGGGGCACAGAGAGTGGAAGGGACCTACCCAGGTCACCCAGGGAGCTGGGAATAGATCCCAGGAATCTTGCTCACCTAGTCCCTCTCTCCTCTGCATTTCTGAGGAGCTTTAGGGGGATCTGTCAACTTCAGGAGGAATTCTCTGGCTTGTGCAGGGCCAGATTTCCAATTGGCATCGTATTCTCAGTATTTACCTCTCTAAAAGTGTGTGCATCATGAAGGTCATCTGTAGGCGGGGTGGGGGGCTGAAGATGCTGTGCATAGGGGCGCGGAAGGTGCAAATCCGGCCCCGGATGCACATCAGACTACTGTCTTTAGATGCCAGTAAGAGCTAGAGTCTCCAAAATGAGATCAGTGCCCTATTGTGCTAGGACTGCACAGACGCAAAGTGAGTGAGAGAGAGAGAGAGAGAGAGAGAGAGAGTGTTCCTACGCTGAGGGGTTCACAATCTATAGCGTGGGAAGGGAAACTCAGGCACAGAGAGGGACATGACTTGCCCAAAGTCATCTAACAGGCTGGTGGCAGAGAGGGGAACAGAACCCAAGTCTCCTGGCACCTATTCCAGTGCTTTAGTCACTAGACTGCACTTCCTTTCTATTTCAGGTTCACACAGTGCTGTTTTTTAAAGGTCCTGGGAGAGGGACAGCTACTAGCCAGTCCTTCTGGCTCCTCCGGACCTGTCCGCTTCCACACTGATGTTCTTTAGACATCAGGTCTACGGGTCATATTAACTGAACAAGGGGGCTCACGAACCGGCGCTCAGGTCCGACCCAGAGCCGCCGTTCGTTGCTAAATGAGCAGGGGGGAGGTGGCAAGGGGTAAATAAGCAGCATCAATATTTCCTTCCAATCCCTCTGCTGAAAGGGGAGGACAGAGAAGAATTCAGGAATGCTCAGTCCCTCCTAGACAAGAGGGAGGGATGGAGGCTGAGTGGTGGAAGACAGAGCAGACGGGCACCTATATGGTGCTAACTCACATATCGTTCTTGGCTTAAATGAATGACCTTCCATCCCACCTCGAGGGGTCAGGACTCCGGAGCCATCCTTGTGTGATGGCAAAAATGGAGGTCACTTTCAGAGCTCCCATTCCCCTGGAGGAGTCAAGCCGTGTTGCAGACGGGCTGTAGCAGCCATGTGGTTTGCTAAGCGCCAGTCCTTTCCATCCGCTAAGATCTGCACTGGAAGGTGACAAAGATGAAACACAACGCGTTTAACGGCTTGACTTCTCCACCGGACTCTGCCAGGGATGCGCGGCGTTTCCAGCAAACTCATTGCAAACTCTCCAGAGAAAGTCAAGCGTAAGAGTGTGACGCGGGAGCCGGCACGCCCCTTTGTGGCTGGGTGAGGCATAGCAGGCTTTGCTCCTGGGGCATTCCCAGCTAACAGCTGCACCGACCTTGCAGTCGTCTGCTTCTTGCATCTTGGATCGCACGAGGTCTCAGCTCCTCCAGGGTCATCTAGTAAACAATCGTCCGTCGACCTCACATTGGGCCCGTGGTCTGACTCCAGACTCCTTTAGCCCCGATACCAATAGGGGATTCAATATTCCTGACCACTTGGCAGGAGGTTTCCACCTTCCTCAGTGGCCGGTAGGGGAACCCAGGCCCTCCCTCTCCTCTGGGTTCCGCTCCAGGGTCCCTGGCTCTGCAGACCCCCTGCTGCTTCCCTTGACCACTTCAGGTCTTGCCCTGCCGGGAGCGCCTTCCCAGCCATGGTGTGCTGTCAGTCTCTGCAAGGCATGCCTGGCCAGCTGAGCATTGTCCAACTGGTAGCCCACAAGCCAGATCCAGCTCGCAGGACCATTCCATCTGGCCTCCCACACAGGGGTCACTGAGTAGAACAGAACAGCCTCCTCCGCACAGCGTTGGACTGCCTGAGGCGTGCAGGTGACTTGTTACGTGCCTCCTCACACCGTCATGGTGCCGCTTCCCAAGCTTGCCGTGCCTCAGTTTCCTTCTCTCGATGGCTCTGCCCTGCTCACTCTCCCCCAGCAGGTTCTGCTGCAGGAGTTCGCACCACTCCCCGGACAGGGCAGTCGCTGACCCAGCAGGACCCTTCCTTCTCCCTGAAAGCCCAGCTGCCTCCCTTGGGCTGCCTCTTGCTCGCAGCTTTCTCTCCCCATCGGAGCCTGGTTCCGCCTTTTCACAACCCTCCCTCCAGGCACCACACCTACTTCAGATATAGCAGGGCAGGGCTTATTGAGCTCTCAGGCTCTCATGAACGGCTTCCGGCCCATCATGGGCTTGTACTGGCCTTCATGCAACCACCCTCCCTAGGCAGGATGGCATGAAACCTGGGAAAAGGGAGCCTACAGTAGCCATGGGCCTTCTACCCTGGGGTCAGCTGTAGCATCACAACAGGGGAATTGCCATCCCCAATCGGTTCTATGGTCCAGCCAGTCCAGATTCTGCCTCCGACAGTGGCTGGCGCTGGGTGTAATGGAAAATGGTGGAGTGACCTGCCTGTGGGAGAAGTTTCTGCCTTAATCTCAGACTTAATCAAGACGGGGGCATTAAACTCCCCCCAGAAATGTAAAATGGGCTCAAAGTCAACACTTCTTTCTAGGCTCTTCCCCGGCCTGTGAAACCAGGATCACAATCCTTCTTTGCTCCCTCCCTGAGTCTGCCGGGTCTATTTAGACTGGGAGCTCTCTGGGGCAGGGACCGTCTCTCGTGGCCTCTGTGCAGAGCCTGGCTCGATGGGGCCCCGAGCGCGGCCAGGGACATGACCCTCACACACATGATAAGAATCAGGTCTCTGAAACCAAGGTGATGCCAGCGACTGCTTGGTCGGTGAGCCCAGGCCTCTCCGCTGTGCTGGGGGATGGTGGTAAAGAACCGACCCAGAGTGAAACGAGCAACTCAGTTCACGTCGCCCAAGGGGGTTTCAAGACTCCTTTGTGCATGAACACCGCAGTCTATAGGGCCAGAGAGTCCAAAGTTAGGGCACTGGTGAGCATGGGTGACACGATCCCCTCTGTGCCCGACGTGCAGAGGAGCTGAGTTTATTACAGCCACAGCTAGGAAGCGTTAGCTCGAGCTGTAGCAGCTGATGCATTCAGTTCTGGAGGGCCCCAGCGTGTTGGCCACTGTGTGTGCATGTGGGAGAGAGAAATTGGTGGCTGGGAGATCTCATGGGATACTAGATCTTCACAAGGCTGGGCATCCACATAAGGGCCTGCGCTTCCCCCAGAGTTCAGCATGTTGAGGGTTTGGATTGTCGGGGCGTCTGGTCCTAATTATTAATTTGTATTATCATAGCCCCCCCGATCCTCAGTCACAAACCAGGACCCCCTGGAGCTAGGTGCAGCACAAACACAGAACAAAAGATGGCTTCTGCCCCACAGAGCTTACGGTCCAACATCTACTGGGTACTGGTCACTGCTGAGAATCTGACTGCTGCTCAGATGCCTGAATGGGAATGGAGCTGTTTGGCAAAATCCGGTCCTGAGCATGGGTGCCGAGCCTTTGAAAAATCTGATCTGAAGCACTTTGGAAAAATCTGGTCCATACTGTGCAAAAGCCGCTGCAAAAGCCACGAGCAACCAAAGCATCAAGGACATTTCCTGTTCCCCCCCCATGTGCATGCTACACAGACGTCAAGCCAGACCGAGCACCTGCTCAGTACATCCCAGTAGGGATATGGGACTGGACGATCTAACAGGGCGTTTCCCAGCTCTGGCTCCTGTGGTTTAGATGCATCGTTGCAGGTAACAGCTGTGTAATAACTTCCAGCATTTGACTCTGCACTCCTATATTGTGCCTCTTTAACTCCTTGCCCCTGCACGTGCCCGCTGTCGCAGCCCCGCGTTTCACATTGCAAATCTCTCAGCAGCTTCCAGAGCAGCCATTTAAAAAGTCACCTGCCAGAAAAAAAATATTTCCTTTTTGCCACAAAAATGTGGAAATTCTCCTCAAAATGACCATGCGGTGGATGGGTCAGATTCTAACATATGTGAGGCATTGCACTGAAATAGGAGCGTTATAGCATAGGGAAAGGTCCAGTTTCCCAGCGGAAGCTCCAATGGGCCCAGCGATATTTGACTCATAGTGCTCAAGAAACTTGGGTTTTACAGCTGCAAAGATGAGGAAAAAATAGTGCTGAGAGCCACTTGAAAAAAATAAATCTCTAACCGCCGTTCTGCAAAAATCCATGGCAAATCCATGGTGGCAAATTAAAAATTTTATCAGGGTGGACTCAAGATTGTAATGGTCTGTTTACATGCAGTATATTATTCAGTCACTAGATGGCTCCATGTGCTGCGTAGAGTGTAGTTCCTGGTAAACAAAGGAAACGAGCTAGAACGCAAGCTGGGTAGAAACCTGAATTTTTATGTATTTTGTGTGTGCATGCACCTGTCCTTTGTAGGTCTTTTCTTTAATAAGCGCCTCCTGTTTAGGAATCTATGTATCACAACACAGCTGATGTGAATGAAACACCTGTGACTTTGCCACTCGTGAATAAAGCATATATCACAGGCCCCAGGAGATGAAACCTGTATGCTCATCCATCCCATTGTGTTTCTTCTGCCTACTCTGTCTCTCTCCGTCACCTGCCTGCGCTTCATTAGAAACACGGAGCCCTGATAACCAACAAATGTTTCTTAAAGATTGGCTGATTTCCCCCCCCCTTCCTCTCCTGCCCACATGTTTCCATGGTTACTCCTGATGTATTGGGCTATTGATCAGACAAGCCAACATATTCTGTCCACTCAGGGTTCTGCTGTGCTGGCACATTCTTCTTTCTAACCATAGGCCTAAATCAATATCAGACCCTGTTTATTCTGGATGACTATTCTTCCCCCACTGGCACCCTCCCCACTGCTGCTTTTCTCCTGCACTGGCTACACCAAAGGTAAAGTTCAAGTGACTATCTGGATCCCAGCTGCCTTGTCTTATTGCTTGTATGGGAAATCTGCATTGTCTAGAAGCCATTGTGCAAGGGGGGAGGGTGATAAAGACCAGGATGTGTTATGACATAATTGTGTCGAACCTCAGTACCAATAGGATGGGAGCGGTTCCATAGCAGAGGCGAGGAATAAAAAAGGAACAACACGTCCACGTGTTAGAACCACACAAACGCTGCGTATGCAGAGATCACTTTGCCCACTGCAGGGATGCGGCCACCCCTGGCGTGGAACTTCACAGTGGACAGCAACGTGAAACAGGGAGCATTTGCCCAGCCCTGAAATGCAGCCACCTCTGGGATGAAATGCAGCAGCTGCTGTACAGGGCACAGCAATGCCACACGGGAAAGTTCACCCCGCCCTGAAATGCAGCCACCTCTGGGATGGAAAACAACAGGTGCTTCACAACCACACAGCAAGGACTGTTTAAGCAGAACACCACAGGCAATTGATACAGCAGGGTGAATTAGGGGATGCAGAATGTAATGAACCCCCTACCCCTCAACTAGGCTCAAATCTCCTTTCCTATGAGGCAATCAGCACAAGCAATTCAGTTTCCTCTGACTGAGGACGCTTCCAGCTGCACAGAGCCCCCTTGCACCATGCAGGGTAATAGATCCAGGTGCCATCTCAGAGCAAAGAGCCCCCTCTACCGAAACCACCAACACAGCTCCCTGCAGCACATGGGCCCAGCAGCTGGCCTGGCCCTGATGAAGCTGTTTTCATGTGGGAAATCTGAATGTCAAACCTCAGGGTGCTCTCCTTTGAGTACAGTGGTCCTTACTCCCCCGCCCCCATCAGACTGCTCCCCCTCCCCGAAGCACCCTGCTTGCTCTCCAAAATAACTCACTCACCATATTGCTAGGAGTCCAGGTCCTTGCTGCCTGCTAGCCTGGCTGATGATGGGACAATGACATGCAGATGACTGAGCCAGAGAACAATATTGCTTGGCAGGATATAAACAGGATATTCCCAAGTAGAAGCAGCCTTTTCATCTCAGCTCACAGAAGCCCACACCTAGCACAGCCCCCCCCCCCACACACACACCCCGCTGCCAAATTAAAATAGCTCCTGTGTGTGACCCAGAGAAACAAATGTCATTAATTTCCCCTACCCCTCTTCTTCCTACGGATCAATGCAGCCCCAATTAATACTCGTTGTGGGAGATTCACCCATCTGGCGTGTGCACACACACACACACACACACACAAGCTAGCCCATGCAGTGCCAGGGTAGAAGCAAGCCGACTTCGGTTATGTTGCATGTGCTGGGGGAAAGCAACGCCCAGGCAGCGCCCCCGGATGCAGTGCAGCTGCTAACTTAATATCAGGGGCTAATACCTCGCTCTTCTACATCATCTGTTTTTCATCGGGAGATCTCAAAAAGCATTACAAACCGGGGCAGCAGCATTATCCCCATTTCACAGATGGGAAAACTGAGGCACAGGAAGGGGAAGTGATTTGCCCAAGATCACCCAGCAGACCACTGGCAGAGCCAGGAATAGAAGTCAGGTCTGCTGAGTCCAAGCCAATACTTTATCCCCTGGGCTGCGCTGCCTCTAGGGTGACCAGACAGCAAGTGTGAAAAATTGGGATGGGGTGGGGGTGGGGGGTAATAGGAGCCTATATAAGAAAAGGACCCAAAAATTGGGACTGTCCCTATAAAATCAGGACATCTGGTTACCCTAGCCACCTCCCAGACAGCCAACTCTGGCAGCCATACAGCAGAAAAACCTTTGCGCCTCACAGACTTTAAAATGGACGCCGATTACTTCCTTGCGCAGTCACTACACAAAAGTGGGACCTCGCACTAGTGGCATGAGCTACATTGCTCAGCATGCTGCAGCCAGGCACTTCTCCTCTCCTCCTCCCAGGGAGCTGATTGGGGCCCAATCCTGGTCTCCCTCCCCTCCCCGGGGGCCTGATCCTGCCCCATCAGAAGCCCCAGAACAGCCCTTCCCTTTGTAATGAATTAGAGCTGCTCCACACTTTTCAGGATCAGGTCTGGTCTATCTAAGGTACTTCTGGGGCCCCCTGTCACACATGTGACCACTCCATTACACCCCCTTCTGATGTAACATGGCACTGCAGTCACTCCCTGCCTCAGTTTCCTCCCCCCTCAGCCAAGCACCTAAATAAACATAACCATTTCCAGGGCAACAAGCATCCAGACAAACAGCAGGCTCTTCTGTCCCTCTGGGGATACTCTTCACCCCCTGGGTTACCTTTAATCTTTCCCTGCTCTGTAACAGAGCACTGACCCCTCCGGCTGCTTTCCTTGGAGTCTCTCTCACAGGGCCCTGCAGCCCCTAGCTCAGGCTCTCACAGACACCCCGGCTGTTCCCTCCAGCTGGCTGACTCGGCCCCTTTATAAGGCCCAGGTGTTCCTCAGGCTGCCATCTGACCCCATTAGTCCCACCCCCGCAGGCTGGGAGGCTGCTAATTATGGCTAATTGAACAGGCTCAAGCCGCCCACTGACACTCCCGTGACTACGAGATCTCAGTGCTAGATACTTCAGTTCCTAATTTCCACCAAACTCAATGGGCGCCAGGCTCCTAAACCCCTTTGAGGGTCTGGGCCTGCCCGAGCAGCTCACAGCCTGGAATGTCTCTGGGCCCGCTGTTCGAAGGCACCTCTTTAGAACTGAACCTCGAGAGCAGGGAGGCAGAAAAAGCCATGGCTCATTTGAAATTAAATCCTAGTGACTTTGCTGGGGGAGGGGGCGTCCATTTTTGGGAATCCAAGTTCAGGCGCCTTAAAAAGGGGCTTGATTTGCAGAGGGCAGCTGGAAATCAGAGCCCGAGTTGGGCTCCCCACCTCTATAAAAAGCAAGTTCACTCTAAATCACTTGGGAAACATTTGGGCCCAAAAATCTTCATTTAAATGATCCCTCTGCTCCCATCATCCCCAAAACTATAAATGGGACCGATTGCCAAAGGATTATTTTCCTTTGTTCCAGATCTCTCTCTCTCTCTCTCTCCCCCCGAAATCCATCCAGCAAGTTGTAGCAGCTGAGAAGTTAGGAGCCATCTAGCAACCACTCTTAATTCCTGTCTTCCCAGTTGCCATGGCTGCAAAGCAATTCCTGTTGTATTGACGTCCTCATCGATTCGTGCTTTGGTGCAGTGCCTGCCTGGACATGCAGCTCGGGCCATTGTTCTTCAGTCTTGACAGACACCAATCAATACCAGGCTGGATTTTCAGCCTTCCCCCAGCATGGGTAATGGGAGATGCTTTGCTTTGGGGCTTCTCACATTTTCTGTTCCTTACATAATTTCTCCTCTCTATTTTTCTTCACCTTCTCCTGTTTTCTTTCTTTTCCTCACCATCTGCCGACATCTGCCAGAGCCAGAGGATAGCTGGCATAGGTGAGTGGAAAGCTATGAATTCTACCCTGCCCTGCCCAGAAGATCTGAAAATAAAGGTTCCCTAAAGAGAAGAGGGGGGATGTTTAACCTTATGGCTACTGGTTCTTGATGCACAATCCGGTAGCAGCCTTTTGGCTGCGCCAGTGTCTGGTCCACATGTCCGGAGCAGCACTGGAAGGCATATATTGCCCCAATTCCCTCAGCACTGAAATAGTTCAAAAATTATGGCCTGATTGCAGCCGTGACCTACCTGAGGGACACAGATCAATGAAGCATTGTCCAAAGCAGCTGATTTTATTTTACAAGTTAAAAAAAAAACACCATAAAACAAAAAGGACCAGATGTTCATGAAGCACCTTTTGTGCGACAGAGCCCAGCTAGGAAAAATGGCCGTGGAGGGGAGGCCCTGGGCTAAGAGACAGGAAACCAGGGGTCGGTTCCTTGTTCTGCTACAGAGCTTGTGCGTAAGCCTGGGTGAGTCACTTCATCTCTCTGGTTTTCAGTTTCCCATCAGTAAAATGATGATAAAATCTGTGTTATCTTGTGAGCTCTCTGGGGCAGAGACCGGCTCTGTGCAGCACCTGGTCTTGTTTGGCCCCAATCTCAGTTATTCTGCACATGTGCAGCACCCGGCACCATGTCTCAGTTACTCTGTGTCCGTGCAGCGCTTGGCATGATGGAGCCCTGATCTTGGCTGGCGTGACAGATCCTCAGCAGCTGGAAGGCAGTGTAAATGATCTACTCCAGCTGGGAATCTAGTACTCAGTGTGTCATGCCCTCTTGTGATCATTTGTTTGGACTTTTGCTATTACGGCTTTTGTTTTAAAACTGAGCCAACGTAGTCCTGATTCAAACCATCATGGCAGGGAAAACAGGGGTGCTTTTTCTTTAGTTTATGGATTTTTGCAGCCTCGACCCCCCTCCCCCCCACCACTGTCACTGAGTCCTTCCTCCCTTCACAGTATGGGGGTCAAACTGGGCTGTTTCTTAGCAGGTCAGCAAGCCAGGACTGGTCCCCTGAGGAGATTTGCCTTTTGCACCTGAATTTCAGCTTCAATTCTTAAAAAAAATGTATATATATTTCCAGTCCTCCTGATTCCAAAGGAAATCCTTCTCATTGTGACTGCCAGAGTCTGCAGAGAGCCTGAAGCAAAAGCTTCAAGGCCAGTGAACAGCCTTATTCAGCTCATGGGGTGGGTAAACTCTGCCGTGCTATGGTGACAATTGCTTTGTTTATACTAGTAACTATTTCACTGCCAATCAAAGCATGCACTGAAGAGGAGGAAAGATCTTATTAAGAAGCTCTCCACAACCTACTGGGAGCGGGGACTCAGGACAAAGGAGCGCATGGTTTTGGGGCGGAGTATCACTGTTCTCCCCCAGTTTGAGCTCTGGAGAGCGGGGAAGGGTTGTACCTCCCCCGAGCTTGGTTTCAATAGTTGCTTTGCCTGACCCCGTTGCAAAGCCGCCTCCTCACGCTCAGTGTGTGTAACGACACCGGTCACTGCTATAGCACTTTCCAGGTGAGGCACTCAGAGCACTTTACCAACTTTTAGCCTTTCCCCGCCCAGCATCCCCGGGATATGTCTGTATAATCAGCCCCCACTTTACAGGTGCAGAAACTGAAGAACAGAGAAGAGGAGTGACTTCCTCTGGGTCACACAGAGAATGGAACCCAGAAGTCCTGACTCCCAGTCTACTGCTCTAACCACTAGACCACATTTCCTTCCCACACCTGAGTCCTGACAGCCAGCTCCACTGCTCCAACCACTAACCCCCACACGCCTCCCAGAGCTGGGAAAAGAACCCAGGAGTTCTGATTCTTAGCCGCCTCAAACCGCCCCCCCCCGATCTAACCACTAGACCACATTCCTCTCCTACAGCAGGGATGCAAAACCCTGACTCGCCAGCCCCACTGTTCTAATTACCCTTCCATACCTAAAATTAAACTCCAGCATGCTGACTCCCAGGCCCGGTCCATAACCATTTGGCCATACTCCTGCCACATACTAACGCATCTGGGGAAGGGCCGAGTCCTGGAAAGAGACGCTCATCTGTATTTCAGCTGGATACTGCCTGTCTCTGGAGGAGGAAACAGCTGGTTCTTGTGCTGCTGGGCACCGTAGGGTACAGCAGGCAGTGAGTCCTCCTCTGACCAAGGCCTCTGAAGAGGGAGGGAGCCCAGGCCCAGCGGGCAGCAGAGCGAAGCTCACGCCCACATGGGACTCCGCTACCATAATAAGGGATGCTGTCATTTGTCTGGTCTGATCTTGGAAGACGTACTCAGCTTCCTCCCTGCTCCTGATACTGACGCAGGTGGCTGCACCGGCTCGCCTGGCTGACGGAAGCTGTCAGCCCTCGTGCTACTAATCAAAGCAGAAGGGCCCAGGCTGGAGCAGCATGAGCTGAAATCACCACCCACTAGCCTTTTAACTTGGGACTAAGTTGCAATTAGAGCTTCCTCCTGCAATTGGGGGTGAGTGGCATGTGCAGCTGGAAACAGGACAGGGAGGGAATTTGTTCATGGCTTGTATTCATCCGCTTTGCTGGGAGCTGTGATTCCAGCTCTGCCACTGATTGTCTGGCCTTGGGCATGTCACTTCACCTAGCCATGTCTTTCTGTGAAATGGGGATGATACTTATCCACCTTAGAAGGAGGGGTTATTACATGTATTATGGTAGCATCTCTAGGCCCCACCTGAGATCAGGACCCCACTGTGGGTACCTTAATATTACTAATAATGCACATGTCAAAATGGTGTCCTGATCTCAGCTGGGGACTTTAGGTGCCGCCGTAATACTACTAACAATGCACATGCACTTAGAGCCCCCCCAGATGAGATCAGAGCCCCATTATGGCACGTGCATTATTAGTAGTATTACAGTAGCATCTCGCAGCCCCGCTGAGCTGCATGGGAGATGGTGCTTATGGAAGACAGGCAGTGTGGTCTACTGGGTTGGGCACTGGATTAGGACCCAGGAGACCTGGCTTCTATTCCCTTCCCTTCTCTGCTAGGAGACCTTAGGCAAGTCACTGCCTCTCTCTGTGCCTCAGTTTCCCCTCCAGTCTATTGAGACAGAGCTTTTTAGGGCAGGGACTGTCTCTCACCTGTGTCTGTACAGCACCAGGCACACTGGGCCCTGATCTCAGTTTGGGTCCCCCAGGTGCTACCCTACAATGCATCACAGTCAACTGATGGATAATTCTGACTACTGGAGAAGTCTGAGACTCTTGATAGCTGAGGGCAGACAGGAAAAATTAAGGTGAAATAAGCTGAACAGACCCTTCGCTGACGCACCAGCCCCAACAGAGACAGAAGCCAGCTGCTGTACAGACAGATCAGGTACGTCTACACAGCCCCCTAGCCTGGGCTGACAGACTGGGTCTTGTGGCTCTCAAACCAGTTGTGTACACAGCACTTTGAAGTCACAGCTCAGGCTGGAGCTCAAGCTGTGAAACCCCCCGTCCCCTCAGGCTGCAGAGCCCAATCTGCACTTTCTGCATAGCTAATTTTAGCATGAGCTGCAGCCAAGGGAAGTGACTTGACCAAGGCCACCCAGTAGGTCAGGGGCAAAGCCTGGAATAGACTCCAGGTCTCCTAATTCCTAATCCAGGGCCCTATCCACTAGGCCACTCTGCCTCCCCACAGGAGGAGCAGGAGACACCAGGGGCTTCTGCAATGCATTATGGGGGGGATGCTCCCTACCTGAGATTCCACTGCTTGCTAAGGAATCCAAGCTGAGAGAGATAGAAACCAGTTGATTGCCTGAAGAAGCCCCTCACCCTGAGAGCCAGGAACCCCTACACGCCACTACAGGGGATGGGAACCCAACCGCATTTCCAGCCCTGGAAATAACCCTAGTAATGCTGATAACCAAACATTAACCAGCCATATTCTTCCCCTTTCAGTATTTTGTTGGGAAGGTTTTTAGGCTACAGGTATCATCTTCAGGTGAAGACTTTCCTTTCCTGCCAGCAGAGCCCCTGGTCGTGCATACAGTGCCAGAGCTCCTGGTCTGGCAACAGCGCCAGTGGCTTTCCTCTGATTCTCAGCAGCAGCAGATGGCTCAAAACAAGACAAAAAAAATGCACCTATAGTTAAATCACTCCCCTGAAGAAGAGCACAAGCAACAAAGAGCACTCTCCCCATCCATCTTCCCCTGTGTGATTCAGTCTCTGGGCTAGATCCTGTTCATTTACATTGGTGTCAATGTGGAGTAACTGCAGTGGGGTCAGCTCCAGATTTGCACGGACAGATTTGCCCCCTGCACTAAGGTGTGCAGAGATGAAACCTCAGTCTTGTGGCCCCTGAGTTTGCCCTCCTCACACAGGTGTCCCAGGATGTAAAAGGACATTAAGGGTCGGCTGGAGTAAAGCAGCCTAGCTCTATTGGTGTCTGAGAGAGCAAGATCCCCAGCTGGTATAAATCAGTGCAGTTACAATGCCATCTAGGAAACGCTGTGGATTTACAATAGCCACCACCTGAGGACCTGCCTCTTCATGCCAAACCCAGCCTCTCCTCCTTATTTTGCATCCTTGAAATATTTCAGTCCCCCGAAAGGCAGCCAAACTCTACAGTCTGTTGTGGGTGAGAGCCCTGTTTTCTGTCCCAAGCTGGAAGGAGCATGCAATTAGCGAGTGGAAATAGGTCAGCTGTGAAGTGTTTAGGCCATTCATCATCACTGGGATGACAGCTGACTGGAGTAGCCAGAGCAGGGCAGGCCGTAGACTGAAACTCAGGCAATTGACTGGCTCCTGTCACTTGTCAAGGCCTAAACCCAACTACTCTCAGCCTGTCTTCTATTCACACTGCGAGGTAAACCCCGTCCTATGGAGCCACTCCCAAGTGTAAGCGCAAGAAGCAGCAGGCCCCAGGACGGGAAAATTCCGAGTCAGGTTAGTTTATAGTTCAAGAGAGAGGTGGAAAAAGCCAGTTTCTGGCCCAGGCACCTGTGACAGGGGATCGTGCTCCCGTTTCTGATTCTAGGGCCAGATTTTCTTCTTGCTAATGCCAGGGAAACTCAAAAAGAACAGAAGTACTTGTGGCACCTTAGAGACTAACAAATTTATTTCAGCGTGAGCTTTCGTGGGCTACAGTGGAATTCAAGTTCACTGGGTCACCCCCGCTGGAGTGAACTGGCCCCAGCGCTATTGGAGTCAATGGGCCAGATCCCTAAGCTGGTGTAAATCAGCATAGCACCACTGGAGTCCAGTCACTGCTTTACACCACCGTAGCTTGGATCAGACTCTGCCCTGGCTAGGTCTAGGGGGAAAATGAACACGATTTTAAAAATCATCATAATAATAATCAAATCCCATGATCGTATCCACTGCTCCTGTCAGTAACAACCAGGTATGTTATTCAAGATGTGCATTAAAAATCTGGAATGCCAATTTAATAGCAGGATTCACAGAGATTTCCCCCTTCCTCTAGTCTGTGCATAATGTCACAGATTTTTAATGGCTGTCTTGAGCAGACCTAAGTGTTAACAGGGACATTACAAGAATTAACATGGCTCAGGGCACTTCCAGTCCTTGAAAGCGAGAGGTTACCAGTGTAGTACTGCAGCTTTCAACTCCCCTCCGTCCCTACTAGCTTGTCACCAACATATTATGTGGCAGGAGAGGACAACGATATAAGGCTCTGGACTGAGACCGGACAAATTCATTGCACAATAAGTCACTGATTATAGCTGCAGACGCAACTAGCTGAGTCTGGATCTGCTGTGCTGTCATCTGAGCCTGAGACTAGGATCAGGATGCCTGGGTTCTAAGGTACTTATCTGACCCTCCTCGCCTCAGCCTCTGAGAACCTCAGTGTCTTTGATATATTTATCCTCACAACAGCCCCGTCAGGCAGAGCAAGGCTATTATGCCCAAAGTACAGATGGGGAAACTGAGGCACGGGGCGACAGCGTGATTTACGCATGTTCACACAGGGAGCCCGTGATAGAGCAAGGAACCGAAGTGGGGTCTCCCCAGCCCAAGCCGAGCACCCTAACCGCAGCTTCTCGTGTCTTTGTCACAACCGAGATTTTTTTCCAGAACCGCACACAAGTGATGGCTATTTCTGTCGCTCCAGCAAGCAGCTCCTTCATACAGGTCTCACCCCAGAGGTGGCAAACGAGCAGGCAGTCTGGCCTTCACTGCAGTCACATGCATTGGTGTCATTAGACTCTAACCCCTGCGTCCTCATTGCCACGTAATTCACTTTCCCCATCTGTAGCCCCAGGCATGTGATGCTGATTCACAAGTGCCTTGAGATCTATAGGTGAATGAGGCCTAGGCCAATATTAAAACTTGGGTGCCTGGAGCCAGATCTCTCCATAAACAGCCCACCGCTCCCACTGACAAAACGGACACCTCTGATCACCCTCATTAGGTGCCTCATTTTATGTGAATATTTTCCCAGACCTCCAGCAATTAGACCCAAACACTCATTCAACTTTGTCTCTGCTCAGTTCTCTCCCCACCAAACTGCCCCCTGGATCAATGGGTCTTGGAGCAAAAATGTCTCCTTCTGGCCTGGATTTGAAAGGCCATTAGCGACCTCGAGTGGCAGGCTGAAAGGTAGCAGCATGCCAGCCCTGTCTCTGCAGGCCGTTCGTTCTGCTCAGGCCTTGAGCGTCTGGGAATAAATCGTAATTTAAAAAACACAGGCACAAAGTCTCAGCTGCCATATGTCCACCAAGCAGCGCTGTCAGCCATGGAGCGGAACCCGCTGACAGCCGCTGAGGAGCTGATCAGGGGGTTTTGTGGCAATGAGGCGCTGTTACTAAGTATTGAGTCAATATCAAGTGCCGAGAATTAAGCCCCCAAAGGCATATTTAAGCTCCTAAATTCAGGCGACGTAGTTGTAGACACCCAAGCTGGACAACCTGGGCCTAAACTCCTAAAAGAGGGAGCACAACTTACTGAGCTGGGTCTCGAGAGACAGGAGATCTAGTCCCACCTCTGCCACCAACCTGCTGGATGACCTTGGGCAAGTCATATCCCCCCTTTTGCTGCCTCAGTTTCCCCACCTGTAACATGGAGATGATGATACTGACCTCCTTTGGGAAAGCTAACCCAAATTAATGAAAGGGGTGAATTTGAAGTGGACTAGTTAAATTGCTGTGTGTGACTACCCTCAATCCGAATTAAAGTGGCCTTAGTTCGGTTTAGCTTCATCCACTTCCAAAGTGAATTAAATGAAACCAAATTCTGGCCGCTTTAATTCCGAACAACAGTGTCCACATAGGGATTTTATGTGATTTAAACTAATCCAAATTCACACCTTTAATTAATTCGGATTAATTTTCCTGGATGGTTGTGTGTAGACAACCCCCTAACTACTGTACCTGGGTACGCGGCTGCTCTGACAGGGTTCTGACAGCTCCAGCAATGGAAGACAGCAAGACCCTTTAGAGGGCTCCCAAACTGTTTAAAGGGATATTACCCAATTTTTCAATACCACAAACGCTATTTTACATGGGGGGGGCAGGAAATGAGACACGGGGCTGAACATCCACCGTTCCTACTACAGTCAATGGGATTTGTGGGTGGCCAAGGTCAGCCCATAAACCACTAGCCCAGATCATCAGCATGAGGACTCAGATTCTGAGGTCAGAGGGGAATCTGATCATCCAGTCAGACCTCCTGTAGAACAGGTTGGAATCACTGGGTAGAACTGTCTGGCATCAGGTGCCTTTTTGGGGCAGAGACCATCATTTTGTTCTGTGTCTGTACAGCACCTTGCACCCTGGTGCACGGCTGATGCTCCTAGGTGCTCTGATAATACGAAAATAATAAATACTATTTGGTGCATTGCTGCTGTTCCTCCTTCCGGTGACATCCTAGCCCAGCACCAAACACAGATAAAGCACAGGCAGCACACCTTGCCTCTGTAGCAAGCTTAACCTGAAGAGAAGACCAGTTCATTCTCCACGGCCCATCCTTGACCTCTCCACTAAGACTAGTTTGAAACCTATCTGGGTGTATCAGCAGCAGAATGTCAGGAACCAGGCTGAGACCCAGCAAACTCATTGCACAACATGCTACCAAACATCACCATCACCAGAGCAAGCCCCTGCTCTGTGAAAAGCGTGAAGGCCAACAGCTAGCACGACACCAAAATGTAAATGGTTTTTATTATTCAAGAGCAGTTTAATCCACAGCAGCTAAACGCTACATCGGAATTACCCCTACGAGTTCCTGGTGCTGCAAAGAAATTTGTTCATAGTCACGAAATAAAAGTGGAACAACAAAGAAGGGGTCGGGGAGAAGCATTAAACTTTGTTTTTTCCCCATAGAATGAGAGTCACTATTACTCCTTCAGAGTGAATCTACTACATACGGAATGATACAATATTGCGGCTGTGTGGGGATAGGGGTCACCCAGAACAGTCCCCAGCCAGATAGGGGTGCCCAGAAGCACCCCAGAAAGCAAGAAGGTGTGGATGTAGATGTTAAACTGAAATCAAGCCTCCTTTACAGTAGAGCAGAATCGGGAACCTACCGTTGCAATGAACCTACAGTTACTGCGTTTCGTAGATGAACGCTCAGCCAAGAGGAAAAGGTTATTTCGGGATGAGGTGACTTTAAAACGCAAGCCAATCAGACCCACTTTGTGCCTAATCTATATTCACAGGTTTAGGGATTGGGATTTTTAAAGTCCCCAGAGTTAGTGTAAAAGTTCGGTCACCCCTGAAAATTTCACCTTCAGGCCCAGAACCTGCAATCAGCTCTTTGGGGGCAGGGCCCAGTTCTTCATTCCGTGTTTATACAGCCCCTAGCACATGGGGTCCTGATCCATGCCTGCAGCCCTTACCTAGGCATGATCACAGTACAATTAACGATCCCTACCTCTTATCTAGCACTTTTCACCCTAGATCTCACAGCACTTTACAGGTGGGGAAACTAAGGCACAGCATGTGACTCGCTCAAGGTCACCCAGCAGGCCAGTAGCAGAGTGAAGAATAGAACCCCGGTTGCCCAACTCCCAATTTGGTGCTTCACCCACGAGGCCACAGACTTCAAGAGGCACAAAGCTCCATCCATATGGATCCGACTGCAGGTTGGGGGCCTTTGCAACTACACGTTTTGATGAAGGCAGCCTGGACTCGACAGTCCTTCCCCTGCATTGGCCGTCCCCTCACCAGCTGAAGAGACACCCCACAGCCTAAACAGTAAGTTGTTTCAGATCCTTCCTCCTCCTAGTGTAAACTGGGGTTGTTTTACGATCTCTCTGCTGTTCTGCAAAAATTTCTGTCTCTGCTGCGCAAGAGTCCCACATGGGAAAAACAAGGGCCCCGCTCCTGCAATTGGACCTATGGGGATGGATCTGGGTCGAGCCACATGAGCTCCCTACAGGATCAGGGCCTGATGGGATGTTTTTCTAACAGAAATCTGCTCTGGGAATTATTTCGGGGCCGTTCTGTGGCCTGTGCTATGCAGAAAGTCAGACTAGAGATCCCAGCGGTGCATTCTGGCTTTAGAACCTATGAATCTACCCCAGGAGAGAAACGGAGCAAGGGATCCAATTGCTGAGAGTAAAACGAACTGGAAACCTGCCCTTCCTGCAACGGCTTTCACAATAGTGATGCTGTCTCTTTTGGGGGCGGGGGGCTATTTCCCAAGGAGGTAGAGTAAGGCGGGTGGGCAGGGGGGAAGTTTATTTTCCTCTGGGGAGGAGAGACACCATTTGGCGACTGATTCCCCAGCCTCCTGCACTTTAGATGGCGGATTAAACACAGCAAAAGCGAGTGCGGCTCACACAACAGCCCCGAGAATCAGAGCAGCAAACACAGACCTCTCCCCCCCCCCCGATCCTCCCTTTCCCAGGGGTGTGAAGAAAGGATCACCGTCACCAAAGATCAAGTCAGTTTCCTCTAGGACTATTTACATTGTTGGCACCTGGCACGGGGCCCAGGAGGAAGACAAGCCAGGAAATTGCCCTTCTTGCATAAGGAGCGAATTCCCTCTCCCAGGGCTGGCGGGGGCCCTGTAAGGTACCTTTCACAGTGTTAGAGTCACGCTGGATTTTTGCTTCTTTATGATGGCTCAGTGGAGGAATCTTTATCTAGGATCAGCGAGAGAAGGTGCGCAGCTGTCTCCTCTGCTACTTGTTTTATTACCTTTGCGATATCACCCGCATCAGGTCTGGCCTTTCCAGGGGCGTACCATGGGAATGATCACTGCAGCTGGGAAGGAAACACTTCCCCCATCATGTGAAAAAGATCATATCCAAAAATCCCACTCGCCCTCCCCCGCCCCATCCCAAACTGGGACAAAGAGAGAGTCAAAACATCTTAAAAAGTGTTTGCATACTCTGAAAAACATTTTGGTTGGGGTCAAAGGGTTTCATTTCCATTTTGACCAATTTAAACTTTTTTTCCCAAAAATTAGAATCAGCCTGCATTTCAAAATGGAAATTGGGGAGAAAAAAAAGATGATTATTTTTGTTCTGAAAATGCCAAAACATTTAGAAATCGCTGCTATGCCCCCACCAAATCTTTTCGAGTTGGAAAGGTTCCCAGGGTGAAAAAGTTGGTTGCGACAAAATTGGCATTTAAAAAAAAAAATAAATAAAAAGCAGTGTGGAAAAGTTTCTGACCCAGCGGCAATGCTCACACCTTCTTTGGAGAGTGTTCGTGTTGTTAACATCTCGGCGCAGTTTTTGTTAGATTTTGGTGTTAAACTGGTGTCAGCAAAAGCCAGAGTGTTTGAAAGAGATGGCCTAAAGTAAATCTTTCTGCTTGCAATTCTTCAGTCTCTTACCATGTCATAATCAGTCACTCTCTATCTGACCTTCATCACCACAGCAAAAACTTTTAAAAGAATTATTTTAATAGGATGCATTCAGGCTTTCTTCATCCATCACTAAACAGCCAAAAAGGACACAATCCCAACTCCCTCCAACTTTGCAGATCACCTTTAACTGCAGGGGCACATCCCCTCGTTGGTGTGCAGTTATCCTAAGGAATTACACCCGGATCCCCTGGGGTCACTATAAATCCAGAGGAAGATGCTCAGGTTCGCAGGGGTGTGGCTGCACGGAAAAACGCCTGGGGGTAAAATACTAAGCAGAGTTTAGGAGGCTATTTCAAAAGGAGAAACAAAAATATATACATGTGGATTATGCATGTGCTCTGCAGGTCTATGACCGAGCTCATGGTATGGGAGCACAGAACTGAATCTATCCTCTGAATCAGTGGTCCCCAACTTTTTCACCTGACGATCCACGGAGGACCATGGCAGCGGATGAGCATCCGCCGAAATTCCACCAACAAGCAGCAACGTCAGCAGACGTCGCCACCGACATGCCGCTGACAAATTGTGTCATCCAGAGGCGTCGCTGCTGAAACACTGCCGAAAATTGGGGGCATTTCAGCGGCGATGCCTCTGGATGACACAGCTTGTTGGTGGCATTTCGGCGGATGCTCATCCGCTGGCCAGTACGCGGGCGCACTTAGACGCCCCGGTGGGCACCATGGCACCTGCGGGCACCGCGTTGGGGACCCTGCTCTATATAAAGTGAGCTGTGGTCAATCAGGGATATAATTAGCACCTTAAGAGGACAATTACAGGCAGCCATTCTACAGAAGTTTCCGTCCAAGATAGCATAAGCCATACCCACCCAGCGTAGTGTTCTCTCTTCCCCGCTAACGGTGGACAGGCCACATACAGAGTTGACGAGCCTGCTACATCGCTGGCTAATAGGGCAGGGGCTTCTAGCTCTGGGTAGGAGGCTCCTGGTTTTAGACACAGAGGTTCCATTCCTGCTGCTGCCAGTCCACCCAGGGGTGTGGTTACAATAGCAAAGCACTTCACTGACAACAGATGCAGCCTCACAGCTCCCCGACAGGGCCGGTACAGTGAGTATTATCATCTCTATATTAGAGGGGAGCGTCACAGATTCTAAGGACACAAGGAACCACTATGATCATCTAGTCTGACCTCCTGTACAACACAGGTCAGAGAACTGCCCCAAAGTCATTCCTGGAGCAGAGCCCTTGAAAAAACATCCAACTTTGATTTAAAAAATGGTCAGCGATGGAGAACCCGCCCCAACCCTCAGAAAATTGTTCCGATGGCTCATTCTTCCCACCTTACTGCCAGTCAGAATCTGTGTGGCTTCAACCTCCCTTGAACACAATCTAACGGCTGGAAGAGCCCTTTGTTAAATATTTGTTCCCTATGTAGCTGCTGAGGGAGTGTAATCAAGTCACCTCTTCCTTCCTCTTTGCTAAGATGACTAGACTGAGCTCTGGAGTCTGTCACGATGAGGCAGGTTTTCTAACCCTTTAATCATTCTCGTGGCTCTTCTCTGAACCCTTTCGAATTCATCCACTTCCTTCTTGAACTGTGCCCATCAGAACTAGACTCCTCAGTCCAGCAGCCATCACACCAGTGCCAAATGCAGAAGTAAAATAACCTCTGCTCCTACTCAAGAAAACTGAATTCATGGAGGTTAAGTAGCAACTTACCAAAGTCGCAGACAGGGTTAGAACCTAGGTGTCTGAACTCCCCGGTCCTGCTCTCTAGTCTAACCACTAGACCACATAGCTAGTGTCACCCAAAATCATGACCCATGTCCTCCTCTCCCCAGTCCACATGTCAAAGTTTCTACTAATAGCAAGCTCAGGATACCTGATCCTGTCTGTGCTTTCCCCATTCCGACTTCACTCTAGTGAATTCGCCCAGCAGAATCTCCTTGTGGGATGGAACGCTGATAGCCCACCACTAATGCAGAAACGCTCTTTGCCTTTCCGAGTCCGAAGTTCGACTCATCACATGCTTTGATGCAAACTTCATCCCCCAGGGGCACAGGCTCTGCTTTCGGTTATGCCCGTGTAAATCCAAGGGGCCAGATTCTTAGCTGGCATCAACCACTGCTGATGTCAGTGGAGTTACACTATGCTGAGTTGCCCCAGCTGAGAATCTGACCCATTGACACCAGTGGAGACACTCCACACGTAACAGAGCAAACCAAGTCCTGGAGTCTCATACAAGTCAGCTTCACACTGTGCACCCTGCCACGTATCCCCGCAAGGGACCACAGGTTCCAATTAGTGTTATGTCATGCATGTAGGTCAGGTGCAGTTCTCCTCCCCTACCCCCCTGTGCTGTTCACCTCAAAAGCCTGGCTTAGCTGGGGACATTCTGGCTTGGCGCAGCATGCAATGGGCTGGTAGGATACTGTCCACTCCATTAGCAGAGAACCCCTCCGTGTAAGAGGCTGATTCCTGCACGAGTGTCCTTTCGACACGCCAGTGGCATCCCACTCTGAAAACTCAGACGTCACTGGAAACTCAGCTACAAGAGTAAACACAGATGCAACAGCAGGGGATGGCAGCATAGGATGATGGGGAAGTAAGATACAGGCTAAGCAGAACACCGGTGCCTAGAAATCCTGCTGCAATTATTTATTAGCTCTGGGGATGTTCGAAGGAGTCCGGCACCCAATTCCCATTGAAATTCCCAGTGCCTTGGATGACTTTGAAAGCTCCAGTCTAGATTTCTAAAATCTACCTCTCTACAGAGAAAATGTAGATCCTTCTCTTGGGCACAGCGGCTTCACACGGCCACCTAGAATTCACGCAAGGCCATTAAAAGCTACTTATGTTCTTAAAAAAAAAGTCATCTCCCGCTTTTAGACTAGCTGCATTTTGTGCCTTTTCCAGATCCACTGCAAAGACTGAGTCAATTACACTCACTGTTAAGGGCGGCTGAAAACTTTCCAACCATGCACCATGGCCAATTGGCCAAAGCACTTCTGATCACGCACAACTTCCCCTCACCAAGGGACGAGACCGCAGTGCATCATGGGAGATGTAGTCCAACTAGGGAGCCTGTAGAAGGGCACATGAGGTGACTGAACTACAACTCCCATGAGACACCAGACAGTTTAATTTTTGATTGTTTTGCTGGCAAGTTAAAAAAAAATCCATGGAAAATGAGTTTTGTTTTGATTTTCCCTAAGCAGCTTTACCAGCAGTACAGGCTCCCTTCCACAGGGCGGTCTCTGAAAGCCTGACCTGAGAGCTCAGTCTTGGTCATTTTCACTCACAAGTGCAGACCCCGCACGGGCGCTATTCACACGAGTGAGGGCTGCAGGAGTGGGCTAGTCGTGTTTACCTTTAAATGGCTCACGCACCCTATTGGCCCACTTCTCCGCTGCCCTGCCACGTGCACCAGTGTAACATTGGTGCAGAAAGACCATGCATGACGCAGGGCAGCGAGAACTGGGCTCTGTGCACAGATCATTTCTGGGTCTTTTCCAACACGGCTCAGCCAGTCAAGGACTCTCCCTCCCGCATTGCACTGAAAGGTCACAGCAGGTTGGTAGCCAGTTGCCCCATTCACCACAAGCTTTGCCGCAGGGTGACTGTACCGATCTCAGAGGAGTTCTGCCAGGAGTTACACAGCCGTGGATCGGGCCCTCCCTGTCCCAGCAGAAACTGAATGGGAAAGGTTCTGAAGAAGTTGCCCAGGCTGCTAAAGGGGCAGCTACATCCCCGTGATTTCAGAGGCCGTGATACCGATCTCTCGGACTCCGGCACGTGCCAGGAGCTGCACCCCTGCAGTCAGCGGAATAACACCAGCGCGAGTGCCAGACCAGCCTGATTCTCGGTGACACCCAGGCCCTTTCACAGTCCTCTGACAGGCACCCCAACAATGGGGAACACTCCCCCACCTGGCTACAATGGAGCTGGCATCAGGGCTCTGCAATGTTCTTGCCCCCTACGCTGGAGACCAGGAGCATGTCCAGAGTACCCTGCGTAACAGCTATTCTTCGCTTCCCAGGGCCCACTGGTCACCATGGGGAGCAGAGTATAATTTAGAGCAGTCTGGAGGCTGCTCTACCTTACACTGTAGTGGAGGCCAGGGAAGCCTCAGAACACAGGGAGCGCAAAGATGGCTTCAAGCCACCCAGTTCGTCAGTCCCCCAGGTGCAGGAATGGAGCAGGCCCCGTCAACTCAAGCTAACCCCCCCCACCCCATAAAAATCAATGGAGAGTAAAGAAGAGCAGAATACATCCCGAAGGCAATTTCACGTCTCCGTTCTCCAAAAGGTGATGTGAAATGAGAGAGCCAACTGAGCCGCGAGCCAACCCCCCCCCACCGGAGACAAAGACCTTCATTTAGCTGAGTATTTACAAGAAGAGGACACACAACATCCAGTCGCTCACTCTACCAGCGCAACAATCTCCAGCCAAGAGAGATAGGTTGGGGCAACGGTGGACATCAGTCAAACCCAGGTGCCACGTAGAACAGAGTTTGCGCTGGCCTGGCCCAGGGCAGCTCCCCAAGCAAAGGTCCCGTGCTATATCCAACGGGCAAGGCGGTCTGGATTTAGGCTTTGTTAAAGACCGCCAGGACAGCCCAGATCATCTCCGTGGCGCTGGCTTTGGTGACCTCCACGTCGGGGTCCAAGTCCAAGAGGTCCTTTGACCTGTTCATGGCCGTGTCATACTTGTCGTCCGCCAGCGGGGTGAAGACGTTCTCCAGAACGTCCGAGGAGTGGGCCAACACCAGCAAGGCCAAGGTCCTCCTGTCCATGCGGTGCGGGTCATTCACCCACCGGTCCAGGACGCTCTCCTGCAGCTTCTTGAGCAGGCGCTGCTTCTCGGTGGTGTTGGTGACCGGGTGGGTAGTCATGTCGAAGAGCAGGAAGTTCTGCTTCTCCGTGGTCAGGATGCCCTTCTCCACCAGATTCTTGGCGATGCGCTCCCGCACGTTGCGCAGCTGGTACTGCAGCTTGAAGGGGTTCCAGGTCTCGCCTGCGGGACGGGGAGCCGAGGTTTGCTTTTTAGTGGCAAAAATCAAGGCAATAGTGGGCATCCCCCCACCCTGCCCTGTGCCACGACATCCCAGGGAGAGCTCTGATACTGCACCTCAGCCACCCCTGCAATGCTATTCCAGTCCTGGGACCCTCCACACCGCTCTGCCTATGTACCTCAATCCTCTTCCCGTCTTGCACCCCTGCCCAGTTCCCCCAGGACACCTTCAATCTGACCCATAAGCCCAGACACAACACGTGCCTGCTGATAGTGGGGGGGTGGGGTGGGAGGGGAGAGCACCCTGGAACAGCACCAGTCATGCCCACCCCCAGGCAACCTCCCCCATCCCGGAAAGCAGCAGCCCCACCTTGCAGCTCCTAGTGTTCCTCCTGCCTCTCCCTCTCTCTCTGCCTGGCGCAGCTCGCTGGCTCAGCTGCCCCACAGGGAGGGAAGGGCCTGGCTCCACCAGGTGATCGAGCAATCTGGGGGGGCCACGTGACCCTGCACCCCCACGCGCACACACATCGCCTCCACCTAAGCCCCTTTGCTATTCCAGTACCAGGCTCCACACAGTTGAGCTGATGATCCTCAGACCGATCCATAACCCACTCACTAATGCACTAGCTGGAGTCCTGCGAGGGCAAATCTGTCTGCCCGGGCTGGGAGGCTCAGCCCAGATGTAGTGTCTGTAGACTAACCCTTAAAGACTTAAGAGCACATGTACACTACAGCCACAGCGTAGACGCTACCTAACTTCTGTCCATGTCATTAATCTGTCTGCCCGAGGGGCTGGGATCCTTCCGTCAACCAGGGTGACTTAACTACAGTGCTCCGGGCACAACGGTGCCTGCAGCTCAGAGCCACGGAGCTCGATCGAGCTAATTTTTATGTGTGGCCCAGGCCTAGGTGAGGTTGAGTATTTCGGAAGCGGATCCACCCGGAAAAAAAAAAAAATCACAAACGTTGCTCCGTCCAGGCCAGAGATGAGCACGAACCCACCCATGCAACCTGCCAGCCTGGATTCCAGCCCAATCAGGGACGAGATCAGCCCCGAGCAAGATAAGTCTGAATGTGCCATGAGGCACTGCCCCATGCGAGGTGGAGCACAGGGCCTCTCCAGCACTCTGCACTGCCCTGACCAGTTTAGTCCTTAGGCTGGGGTGGGAAAACTTTTTGGCCTGAGGGCCACATCAGGGAACAGAAATAGTATGGCGGGCCATGAATGCTCACAAAATTGGGGTTGGGGTGTGGTGAGGGCTCCGGTTGGGGGTGCAAGCTCTGGGGTGGGGATGAGGAGTTTGGGGTGTAGGAGGGTGCTCTAGGCTGGGACCAAAGGGTTCAGAGGGTGGGAGGGGAATCAGGGCTGGGGCAGGGGGTTGGGGCACAGAAAGAGGTGCAGGCTCCAGCTCGGGCTGTGGGGTGGGGGGATGAAGGGTTTGGGGTGCAGGAGGGTGCTCCGGGCTGGGATTGAGGGGTTGAGAGGGCAGGGAGGGGGTAATCAGGGCTAGGGCAGGGGGTTGGGGCACGGAGAAAGGCTCAGGGGTACAGGCTCCAGGCAGCACCTACCTCAAGCAGCTCCCAGAAGCAGTGGCATGTCCCTTCTCGGGCTCCTAAGCGGAAGCGTGGCCAGGCGGCCATGTGCGCTGCCCTGTCCACAGGCACCGCCCCTTCAACTCCTATTGGCTGCGGTTCCTGGCCAATGGGAGCAGCGGGGGCGGCACTTGGGGTGAGGACAGTGTGCAGAGTAGAGCCCCCTGGCTGCCCCTATGCGTAGGAGCTGGAGTTGGGGGGGGACATACCACTGCTTCTGGGAGCTGCATGGAGCAGCCCCTGACCCTGCTCCCCGGCTGGCGTGCCGGAGCGGGGCAAGCCCCAGACCCCACTTTACAGCAGGAGCTCGAGGGCCAGATTAAAATGGCTGGTGGGCCAGATCTGGCCCATAGTTTGCCCGCCCCTGCCTTAGGTGATCAAACAAGAACAAGCATCAAGTGGCTCATGGAAGAGCAGGCCACCAGGAAGCAGAGGAGGCTCTGTTCAAGGCCAGGTCGTCGTACCTGTGAGCAGCTCTATCCACGACTGGACTGTCTCTGCAGGCTCTGTGGCTTTGATGTGCTTGAGGGTCTCGTCTAGTAGGACGTCACCGGTTGGGGTGTCTGACTTTAAGAGCACCTAGGAGGACAAAGACAGACACACAGCTCGAGGATGGATCCCGGACTGGTTGCCGTCCCTCTATCCAAGAGACGACGTGGCTTGATCCTGTTTTGGCAGGGAGCTTTGAAATTGGTTCCAACAGGAGAAGCCCAGGACGCATCTTTGCCCAAGATCAGTAAGACGCTATGGCACCTGTGACCCACTGTGCTGCACGGGGTACATGCCCCATGCTGGGCCCAATCCACAGAGGATATGACACTGCTACAGCCCATGTGACGCTACAAGGGATTCTCAAAGCCCACTGAACAACGAGGCATTGTCCAGTGCATAACGCACAGGACGGGGCATCAGGACACCTGGGTTCTATTCTTGGCTCTGTAATGTCCTTGTACGGATTCAGTTAAATCACGTGCAATTCTGAACACAGGCATAGGCTCAAAGCCAGCAGACGTCAGAGTGACGCCAGAATAATGGAGTTACAGCCGTGAGAGTGAAAGGAACATCAGGCCTATACGCCGAAAGGAAGGCTGGCCCAATGGTTAGAGAACCTGTCTCTGCAAAGCTAGTACAGTTCCCTGCTGTGACATTCTACACCTTGGGGGAGCGCTCTGTAAACCCCATATCCCTCAGGTGTATATAATTGATCGTGCATGTAAAGCAGGCCATGTAAGGTATCAGGGGAAAGGTTATGATCTGGTGAAAGTCACTGTTCTATCTAAATATGTATGTCATTAGTGCATATGAAGTTACGAGATTGTGTTGTATGGTTGTCAGTAAGACGGGCTGTAAGTTGGGGAATCGGCCAGATATTAGCTCCCCAGAGACAACAGCAAGGAAAGTAACCAACAGCCGGGTGAGTGTCAAACAACCATCAACAACCATTGTCCAGCAAGGGAGCTACAACACAATGACTCCCCTGCATGCGACCACGCCAGGGGAATTGCTCAACTTTTCCTGGGGACTCAGCAATGGCCCCCCGGCTATGCCTCGACTTGTATTGTCCAATCACATGGGACTGAGGGTATAAAACAGAACACAGGGGCCCCATGCTGGGCCTCTCTCATCCCCCACCTAAGCTGCAAGCAACAAGGACACTCAGAAGACTCCAAAGGAGGAGACTGGCCCAGATTTAAGGGAAAAACCTGTATATTAAGGACTGTGCAGAGAGACAGAGAGAGAGAGAGAGGTGTGTGTGCGTGCGTGCGTGTGCGTGCGGACTTTCTGTCTATCACTTAAAAATCTATCCTTTGTAGTCAATAAATTTGTTTAACTGTTATCTTTGCCAGGCTGTTTGCCTGAAGTGTTTGCTAAGGGTGTTTGCTCAGGTTGACAAAGGCTGGGGTATATCCACTTTCCAGTGATGAAGTGGTGAACCATTTAATAAATTACGGCATATTCCTCAGGTACAAAGCTGGGAGGTTTGGCTGGTGCCTTTTTCTGTGTGATTCATGCACGGTTCTGGGAGCATTCATGCAATCTAGCTGGGTGGGGGGCTCCACAGGCTGTTGTGCTGAGTGATCACAGCGCCTGGAGGGGTTTGCTGCTTGTCACTAGCAAGGCATTGTGAGAGACAGCCCAGGCTGGAAAGTTAAGGGGGCACAATGGTCCCATAGTCCCAGGCTGCACCTCGGGGATCTCATCACAGCTGCTTTACCACAGACTCCTTGGTCCAGTCACCTAGCCTCTCTGTGCCTCAGTTTCCCCATCTCTGTACTAGGGATGACAGCCCTGACTCACCTCCCAGAGGCACCTGAGGATTAAATGCATTAATAACCGAGTGCTCAGGTGTTACGGCACCAGAGGCCACAGAAGTGCCTGAGACATTCATCTGGATGTAAGCTGCCATTGTTCATGCAAACCATCATTATTCCAGAGGCATGAGAAGGAGACAGATGCCTCCCCACCCACTCCAGACAACCACAGACCTGGCTCACTCCCCACATCTGACCCTGACCGCCTACCTTGTGGTCTCCTCGTCCTGGCCTCTCTGTCGCTTTCTTACTCCAAGCCCGCAGACCGGACGTGGGGCCCGATCCCTGCAGCGCCCCTCCCCCCCATTGTAAATCTAGAGTCACTCCATCGCTTTCCGTTGAGCGACTTCGGATTTACCCCTGCGGCGCTGACCAGAACCAGTGTAAACGGGCCTGATTCTCCATTGTGTAGAACGCTCACAGGTCGGGATGGAGTCGTTCTGTAACCAGGTCACACCGGGCTACCTGACTGCAGGGCAGCAGGGAATCAGGCCCCATGGGTCTGAAAAGGTAGCCTCGGGGGAGTTCCCTTCCCCCTAAGGGCCTTGTCCTCCTTGTTGGCCCAACAGGCCCAGAGACCGACCCCTGGGGCAGGTTACCTTTCTGTCCAGAAGCCTCTTCTTCCTCATGGTGAGCGGCTCCAGCTGGATGCGTCCGCGCAGGGCCAGCTCGATGAGAATACCGCCACGCAGGCCCGAGGAGATGCAGTCGTTCCAGAAGGACGTATAGCCCTGGGGGGGAGGAACGCCACCAGCATTAGAGACAGAGGAACCCTCGCAGGACTGAGTCGTCAAAAGGTCACTACAGCTCCTTGGTAGCCCACCACCCCTCCGAGGACTGAAGGCAGCTCAAGGCGCTTCACTTCTAACAGCTAGGGACCACCCAGCCCCTCTCTAGCACTTTCCATAAGTAGACCTCAGAGCCCTTTAACACAGGGGTCAGGATCACCCCCCCATTTTACAGATGGGGAAACCAAGGCACAAAGCTGGGAAACGACCTGCTCACAGGTCACCCAGCAGGCCAGAGGCAGAGCCAGTCCAGCTACGGAGTCTCCACTGGCAAAGGCCTGCCCTTTGGAGCAGTAGGGGCCATGTTCTAACCCCGCTTCCCCTATAGCATCAGACCCACTGCAACATTCCCCAGGTTGTGCAGCTTCGAGAGCCCTCAGGAGCGCGCGGAGTCGAGAGGAAAAAGACAGAAGAGCCATAGAAGAACCAGCGGTTCTGAAACACCAGGGCCCCTCTCTCAGAAAAAGCCCATTGGCCTCACATGGGCAATTGCCTGAAAGCGGCTTTTTTCGTATGATGGCTCCAGAGCAACACTAGGCACCTCCCCAAAATGGACAACGGGGCCTGATTTTCAGAGATGCCGAGCACCTGCAAATCCAAGCTTATTCACGTCCCTGAGCAACGTCACTTACACTGACGTAAGCTGTAGTGTGTACATAGCCTAGCAAAGGGCAGATCTGCTCAGTGAGACTTGACCAGTACAGTGTTAAAGGGTTGGGCCAGCACCTGTAGTTAGCCTCACGGAGCCGATCCTTCCAATATCAAACACTGAGCAGCATATCACATGCCCTTCGCCAGCTGGCTCGGGTTACAGGAGAACCTACTTCCTGCTTAGCAGAGAACGTGCCCACTGCAATGCAGGTTTCTACAAGCACGTCCAGGTGTTTGGTGTTCGCAGAGCGGACAGGAAGTTTGCGCCAGCCCCGGCCCCCGAAACTTAGCCTAGGAGTTGAGTAAGAGTTTTGAAAACTAATCTGACTGTAGCCCACGCTGGCCTGCCAAACCAGCTGAGAGCAGAGCCCTGCAGCAGTGCTGGACTAGGACTCAGGACTGCCGGGTTCTATTCCCACTCCGCCACTGAGCTATTAGATGACCTTGGGCAAGTCACTTTGCCTCTGTTCCCGTTCCCACCTAGTCTATACATATCAAGGATGGTTTCATACTATGCATACAGGTCCTTGATCTCAGGGGAGCTACTGTAACATAAATAAGAAGTTTCACACTTCTGCAATTCTGGGACTAGTCAACATTTGAGAGAGGGGTTGGTGAGCAAACACCCCACCATGGAAAATATTTGAGAGACAGATGTTAAGGTCTGCATAGGCTCTGGATGTGACCCTATAGAGAATTTTATTCTTCATAATAGGGGTTTATTTGATTTTTTTCCCCACTACAGAGCACAGGTCTCAATGCAGTTCTATAGGTTTGAAAGAGTTCACACCCACAGGAAATTCTACAGGACCTTTTCCCATAAGGGACATTGCTTTCAGCATGGCAGGGGAAGGGGGGAGAAGACAAGAGAGAGACTGAGTATCTGACTGTAATGGTATCATTGCTTGGTCCCGTTTGCCTGCCCGCTGCCAATTCTTCCCCATCAGCATTAAACCCACGGGGAAGCAAGCCAGAAACACACCATGCACCCTTTTTACAATGAACCAGAACTGGGTCAGCGGCTGGCACGAGAACTAACCAAAGGGCAATAACCGTTTTCCATCAAACCAGCTTTCCCAGAGCTTACGAGATTTCTGAATAATGAGGCCGCTCAGTTAAACATTAAAGCCCTGACAGCTTCAGACATGCAACTGAACAATTAGCAGTAATCAGAAATTGCTTGTAAGCCCTGTCGTAAGAGCGCTCCTGGCTGTCCGCAGCTTTATCTTTAAGCCCAAGGTGTACATCTTTGACTAGACTTCTATTAAGGTCTAGATAACAGCACTCTCCCCAGTGTCCTGTCCAGAATGCACTCTGGCTAATTACATTCTGCTTGCTTAAATCCACCAAGTCAATTTCCAGCTAGCGATGGTATTACTTGCTCGCTTGGGATGGGAACCTCTGAAATTGTTGGGTAGCGTGGCTGTGTGCTGTTAAACAGCTGCCGCCTTCCACCCTAGAATTGGCTGCATTTCAAATCACGGGAGGGGAAGCGCTCAACGGCCAGATCCTCCGCTCAAGTAAATTGATGCAGCTCTGTTGAAGTCAGTGGAGTCACACTGATTTGCACCAGCTGAGGATCTGGTTCTGTGTATCGGTTTGTAGTCTCACACTCAGTTTTCTAATGCACTCCATTACTAACCTTTCATACATTATAGCTATGAGAGACAGTCACTCAGATTACGTGAAATTCACCCTTCTTAGCACCAGGTTCCATACACCCGCCAGAGCCCTACCCAGGGCCTGTAAGTGAAGCAAAGGCCTCCACACCAGGGCACATTTCAACCATTAAGCCTAGCTCAAGGGGTGTTGAATAACGCCCCATCCCCCCTATTTAATAGCAAATGGCCTGATCCTGAGAAGCGTCAAACATCTGCCACTCATCCTATCTTCAGCATCATAATTAGAGTAGGACCTAGAGTTGCCACCCAGATCATGGCCCTATTGCGGAAGAGTCCTTGCCTGGAACAGCTCAAAAGGGGGCAGGAAGAGGCACAGAGGGACCTTGCCTCCCTGCTCCCAGTCCAGTGTTCTACCCACTAGACGACACCATTACACCAAATCACTCCGGATCAGATCCAGACTGAAGAGTTCAGTGTCAGCTGAGCAGAGGAGTATGGGGAATGCAATATACCATACTGACACTATAACACAGGCACAGGGAAAAGGCCCATGAACAAGACATCCTGAACGCTTATCTTTTGGAAGGCAAGCGACTAAGGATTTGGACGCTGCTCGCAGAAGTCACCAAGGGAGAAGCATTTTCTTTCAGTATCTCTAGCTGAGCACAATGAGGGGAAATCAAATATTTTAAAACCAGCCAGATCACTGTTTGCTGGGAGACCCATGCAAACCCCACAAAGTGTGTCAGCTGCAGTCCCCACAAAGGCCCTGATCCTGCAGATGGATTCATAGGTTCAAAGGCCAGAAGGCACCGCTGTGATCTCTAGTCTGAGCTCCTGCACGGCACAGGCCAGAGAACTGCCCCAAAATAATCCCCAGAGCAGAGCTTTTGGAAAAAACATCCAACCTCGATTTAAAAATTGGCAGATATTTGCGTGCGCACTTCACTTGCGTCAATGAGCCTGATCCTAACCACGGATGTCAACAGGAGCTTTGCTATAGACTTCAACAGAGATTGCACCAGTCCATAAAGCTAAACAAGCACATAAAAGTATTTGCAGAAACGGGGGCAAGGCCTGCAACAGCATCTAACCAGCTTTCAGGCCTCTGAGCTCCAAAAAGGATCATTAGGGAAAGATGAATAAGCTCTGCAGATGCCCAGTTTTGAGGATTAGAAATGGAATAATAATTCTTACAAGTCTACAGATTTTTTTTAAAATGCAATATTCGGCAGCCTATAAAGGGTTAATCCATAACTCCAAACATCTATTTATATAGCAAGCTTTGACGCACACACTGGGTGTTTAGCAGGGCAGAACAATAACACGATACAATAAAAAGCTAACCTTTATTCATTTCCTTGTGGCAAGTGATCAAGCAATGCAGGAATCAAGAATTCAGAGGATCTGCTGGGTGCTTTCTACAAAAGAAACTCTCCTTTTAACCATTTTTTTTTGCTCTCCAGAAAAAGAGTTTTAAGTTCACCCTTTCTTTTTAAAGCAGGATGTGTGCAACCTTTGGAATTCTGTCCAGACTTGGTTTCAGATTATAAATGCCAGACTGATTGCCTACCCTCAGCTGGATTGATCTACGACAAAGAGATATAGTGAAGCTGGAAGAAAATGAAATGGCATCATTGGGCTTCCAGACAGAAAACAGACAACATTTTGTTTCTCCTACCACCCCTCCACCTCTTTTTGGTCAAAACTTTCCCCTAAACTTTAGGGTGCATCTTTATCGTACATCAGTGACTCCATATGAAGTCAGAGCAGTTTACAGGCAGAGAGAAGGTTGTTCTTCCTGCTGGCACATCAGAGTCAACTGGGATCTGAGAGTCAAGCTGGGTTCTTTCACTCCGGCCAAAGTGGACCCTCTATACTCTAGCCTAGCATGAGACACACACAAGATATGGTTCAGAAGTATCCTGTGTGCTGAATACACCTCAAAACAAGGGCTGTCCAGAAAACAAGAATTCCATTTCAGGAAATATTTTGTGGTTTTGACATTTGTTTCCATTCTGATGAGGAATAAAACCAAGATCTTGCTAATTTGGCTTTTTGTGGTTTTTTGGGGGGAGGAGGGAGGAGAAGAAAGAACAGAGAGAGAGAGAGAGAGAGAGAGAGAGAGAGAAATGACAACAGAATAGCCAACTGCCTAGTGATTATGGCACCCACTTAGGATATGGGACACCCAGGTTCAAGTCCCTAGTCCAAATCAGGCAGAGCAGGAATTGAAACCTGCGTCTTCCACATCCCCAGTGTGTCCCCCAACCTCCACACTACTGGCCATTCTAGTTTCGGTTTTCACAAATGGGCATTTTGTGATGAAAACCATTTTGCTGAAAAGTTCCCGATGGGCTCATCTCGGAGCATTTTAACCAAAAGCGGGAAATTTTTATTCTCCACGTTGTACGAATAGGGAAACTGAGGCACACAGCGGGGAAGTGACTTGTCCAATGCCACACAACAAGTTAGTGGCAGAGCAGGATATAGAAAACTGGTGTCATAGAATCACAGAATTCGAAGAGGACTCAGAAGGTCATCTAGTCCCCTGCACTTAAGGCAGGGACAAGTATTATCTAGAATCACCATCCTTGACAGGTGTTTGTCCAACCTGCTCTTAAAAATTCCCCATGATGGACATTCCACCACCTCCCTAGGCAATTTATTCCAGTGCTTAACCACCCTGACAGTTAGGAAGTTTTTCCTTATATCCAACCTAAACTTGTGACTCTTAGTTGGGTGCCACGGCCGCTGGAGCACTGGATTTCTGCCTTTTCTTTGAGAATGAGGAAAAGAATATCGAGGAGCAACATACAAAACACAGAATGTCAGGTTTCTGCTCTGTGGGTCCCCTTTTCATCACATTACAGAAAACTGCTCGCACGAGCTTATCAACATCGGAGCTACAATACACCCCATCCCACTGGCAACTGGGTTCCAGGAATATTTGTAGGGTGGGGTGAATGTGAGAAAAAAGTTTGAGAACCACCGGTACCAGCCAATTTAAAAACAGGATGGAGGAAGAATGTCAAAGCAAGATGGGGCCATATCCAACCCCCTCGCCACACACACACCAGGCATTGTTAGCTCCCTAGACTTGGCATTTTTCCGATTCATCTTCCAGCCATTTGATAAAACATTAACTCAAGAGACAATGCCACATCCCTACAGAACAGTAGTGTTGCAAGAACCAGTTTGAACCAGCCATTAATTAGGAAAGAACGGCTACATTTTTCAGCCCTGACATCAGAGGAGAGGATAACAGAGTTTCTTAGGGCTGGTCTACATTATAAAATGAGCTCAACCCAGCAACGGGCTCGGGGCTGTGAAAAACCCACACCCTTGAGCGATGCAGCGAAGACAGCTTAGGCCCCCATGGAAGAAGAATTCTGTTCACCAAGCTACGCCTCTTGGGGAGATGGATTAACTACAGCCGTGGGAAAAACCCTCCTGTCGCTGGAGCGTCTACACTGAAGCGCTGCTGCTGTAGCACCGAGTGCAGACAAAGGTTCAGGTCCGCTCTACGTCAGTTGGGGATGTGAAAAATCCTGTGCTCCGTAGCCATGCCAACCTAACCCCGAGTGTAGACGTAGCTAGGCTGACAGGAGACTGCCTCTGTGGATGTAGCTACTGTCTTCCGTGTGTGCACGATCCTAAATGGACAGAAAACTACTTCTGCCGGTGCAGGGTGCATCTACCCACAAGGTTGATGCCAGCATAGCCACGGCAATGAAGCTATGCCGGTACAACAGTCTCCGTAGCGTGGACAAACTCACAGCAGGAACGTGCGGCTGTAATCTCTGCAAACAGAACAGCACATCCCTTCCTGGGCAGTAATCACCGTATTCCTCCCTCGAGGCCACCCTGAGCAGCCTCAGAGATAAAAGGCCAACCTTCTCTTCAGAGAGAAATCATCATTTCGCACACCGATCGCCTAGGGAAAATCCTCCACAGCTGCCTCTCCGTGGCCAATGCCAAATCATTGCCTACATGGGCTAACGAGCCAAGGGACACAGGCAGTGAGCATCTAGGGGTTAGAGCAGAAGTACCAGGAGTCTCAGGACTCACGAATTTTAGTCCCAGCTCAGAGAAGTGGGGTCACGTGGTAAGAGCAAGGAATAGACAGTCAGGACTCTATTTGCAAGCTCTGCGACCGTAAGTTGTGTAACCGCTCCGTGCCTCAGTTTCCCCATCTATTAACCCCCCTCTCAATCTCTCTCTCGCAGGGGCAGCTGTGAGGCTTAATTACATGGCTGCACTAGAGGGCCGATGGGACACTTCAGCTAAAGCATAAGGGAGAGAAACACGACAGGAATTCTTTGCATTGGTTGATATTTTGCTTCCAGTTGCAAATCAAGATGTTGGCTGATCTCTATAGAGCTCTAACTAGTCTAGAAGCTGATTCTCTAAGAGACCCACCCCCAGATAACCAATTGCAGCTGCTGGAGGGTATTATTATTATTATTACTATTTATTTGCATTATCCTAGCATTTTAGGAGCCCCAGTCATGGCCCAAGAACCCCTGGTGCTAAGCGCTGAACAAAAAGTCAATCCTTGCCCCAAAGAGTTTGGAATTTAAGTCTAAGACAAGAGACAATGTTAGGGGTTGCTTCTCCCATCAGTCTCTAGAAGAGGGTGTCACAGAGCACTTTCATCAAGGCAGGCTCAGCTGTGAAGTTCGCTTCTACTGTTGGCTCATCCGAGCCTGGAACTTGCCACTTCCAGAGCACAGCGTGTGAGTCATAACCCCTCCACTGCAAACACAGATTTTCTCCAAGCATCAGGGACCTGCGCTTTGACATCAGCAGGCGCCCAATTCTATCTTCGCCGTCACCACACAGTTCCAAAGGGCCTACTCCTGCAGCTCATGCAAAAAAGTATTGCAACAAATCTGTGGGCCCCCTACACCTCCATCACATTAGCTTCTGACCTTCTGTCTCTACCCACTGCCATTGCAGAGACCTCTGTCTGCTTTCTCTATGTGCCTGGGTCCTACAATAGTCCAAAGGACACATGGTTGAAAGCAGAAGTTCTCAACCCTGGGGGGAGGGAGAAATCAAACTTTCTAGGAGGACGTCGTGACCTGGCGCCTGGGGTCAGGAATACAATGCCATTCAGGTTTGGCCTGGCCGCCCCTCCAGCATCCCAGATGGAGGGGCGGCTGGGCTGAATCTGAACAAGTGGCATTGCGACCTGATGCCTGGGATCACAATGCCCAGGAACACTCAACAGTGCTGAAAGAGATTCTGCCCGGCAAGCGTTGGGGGTGTTAAGGTATGTGCTTTGACAACATTTCCCAGCCTAGGCACAGTTAGACAGCAGGGTCCAAAGACTGATTTATTTAACGTAGAATCCCCAGGTCCACCTAAATTACACTGGACAGTCTCATTTTGTAAGGGGGAGGGGAAAGGAGAAAGAGCGATCCAAGTTAAAAAAAAAGGGAGGAGGGGGGTTGCGAGTTCATGATTGAAAAACGGTTCAGAACCTTGGTTTAAAGCAACCTACATCAGGCTGAAGCTAAAAGGTTTGGCACCAAAAGAGTTAAAGGGAATGAAAGGTCACTGCACTGCTCCAATTACATTTGCACTAGAGCGGCTCTCAAATATTTGCTCTCCGAGGTTATCCCCAGCATCCGGCTTAGTCCCCTGCTTGCCTAGGACATCCTACTTAAATTAGCAACCCCGAGATTTTACTGGTGCTTTTGAACCAGAGGCACTGCTACCGTTTGATCGAGCAGCGCCTTACACCAGCACGGCCGGTCACGTACGCAACACAGGCAGGAGGCCCATGTCAGCAAGCCACGTGTAACCGGGATATTGCCAAACCAAGCCCTGCAGAGGCACTGGCTGCTGCTGAAGTTACTGGGAACTGCGGGTGCTCAGCACCTCTGAAGATCGTCTCCCTTGTTTTACAGGGGCTCAGTTTGGAGGACCCAGGAGGCAGTATGACCTCGTGGACAGAGGACTGGAGTAGGACTCAGGAGACCTGGATTTTGTTCCTAGCTCTGCCACATCACCTCTCCTCTCTGTGCCTCAGTTTCCCCATCCATAAAATGGGGAGAATGAGCCTGACCTGGGGATGAGAAGCACTATGGAAGAGCTAGGGGTTATTATTATTTCAGTGCTGAAGGTAATGCATTACACCCAACAAACTCTGAAAATATACTCTCTTCAGGCTAGGAGAGGTGAGGACGCTAGCCTGGAATTCAGGAGACCTGGTTTCAATTTCCTGCTCTGCCACACACTCCCTGTGTGACTCCGGTCAAGTCCCTTAGCCACTCTGTACCTCAGTTTCCCCCACTGTACAATGAGGATAACAGCCCTGCCCTGCCTCGCAGGGGGTGTGTGATGATAAATACATTAAAAACCATGAGGTGCTCAGATAGTATGGCAGTGGGGCCAGATGAGTACCTGAGACATCAAGTAGAATTGATCCAAGGGAGCAGACAACTCAGAGTAACAGAGTTAGCAACCATTCACTTCTAGGTCAGCAGCTTACTCTGGGGAGCATCAAATGGCAAAACTTTTACCAGCTGCTAAGCAGGAACCGAGCTGGCTGTGTCTCAGTCCAGTCCCCGGTTGCCCAGTTGTCCATGTCACATAAAGCCATCTCACAACTGGCCATCTCCGCAGAGGGGCCAAGAACCGACTCCCCAACAGATCAGGCTCAAGACACACGGGCAGGGAAGCTGGTTGTCCACGTTGCACTTACCCTTCTAAGAGAAGGACTGTGAAATCAGCACCTTTCACCTCTTGGGGGAACCAATAATACAGGAGCCGAAAGGCCTCAGCGACGGCAGGCTGAAGACAGACGCACCAGTCCAGCAGAACAACCCGCCTGAAATGCAGCCACAACTAGCCACGTGAGAGCAGAGAGACACGTGTCCAGCAGAGGAATCCATGGCTGTTTTACTTAGGGAATGAGAAAACTATGGAAGACAATGCAGGCACAAGGACAAATGGGAATGAAGGAGTGGCTGCATTGCACCGGTGCTGTGTGTTGAAAAGGCCAGATCATTCCAGATTATGCAAGAACGAAATCTCCGAGCAGGGAACAGGACAGTTGGCAAGCAAACAAGGTCTGTCCCACCTAGAATGGGAAGAGGCTCGGGGCTTGCCCTTCTACACGCACTGACGGCCTGGTATCTGCACAGAACTTGGACCCATCTGGAGAGTAAATGTAGAAGGTTTGTAACCATTAGGAGGAGGTGGTTCTGGAATAGCCACCCAGAAGGAGCGGAGGGGGGTGGGGGAAAACACAAACAACCTAGCTAGTTCGAAGGCAGAGCTTAGGGTGAGCAGATGGCCCGATTTTATCGGGACTGTCCCGATATTTACTTGTTTGTCTCACCTCCTGACCGATGTTGGTCGGGATGTGAATTGTCCTGATATTTTGCACTCCAGCGCACAGGAAGAGGGGGCTCAAGCCCCCCACTGCCCTAACCCCACCCTCTCCCTCCCCGGCTGGATCCCTCCCCAAATTCCCGCCCTGGCCCTGCCCCTCACTGCCCCATTGGATCCCACCCCAAATCCCCGCCCTGGCCCCGCCTCTTCCCCAAGCACGCCGCATTCCTCCTCCTCATCCCTCCTTCCCAGGCTTGTGCTAACCAGCTGTATGGCAGCGCAAGCACTGGAGGGAGGGGGGAGAAGCAGGACGCGGCAGCCAGCTCAGGGGAGGAGGAGGCACCACAGAGGCAAGCTGGTGTGGGGGTGTGGAGCTGCTAGTGGGTGCTTAGCCCCCATCAATTTTTCCTATGCTCCAGCGGCTCTGCTTTTGTTTTTGTTTTTTCCTCTGCCGCCAGCTCTTGGGGGTTTTTTTTTTGGGCTCCACTGGCACCCCTCTCCGCCGGCACCCCCCCACTCTCATCTGGTCACCCTCACGGAGCTTGACAGGTTTACGAGTGGGAACACAGGATGTGGCTGCCTGTGACAGAAGGGATGACAATGACCAGGAAGTCCCTTCCAGTCCTGTGTCTCAAATTGAGCAAAGATGCGTGCATCTCCCTCAGCAGTGATTTTATAATGAGTCTCACGTAGCTGGTGCTTTTTTCCAGCTTCCTTTCAAGTAATAGGGAAAAAAATATTTTCCAGCCCTTGGGGCTGCAGAGAGATGCCTGAAAACATGCCTGCTAAAGGCTACACAGGAAGATTTTTAAGACGCTCTTGATTTTGGGTGGGCCTGACTCATGATTTTTGCACACTTAGGGCCGGCAACATTGCACATACTCAACCTTGCCCGCACGAGCAATCCCACTGATTTCAAATGCAAATTTAGGCACAAGTACAGGATCTTGGCCTTGGAGTCTAAGCCCCACGGGGCGGGGACTGATCTAACTAGAATTCTGTGCAGAATCAAGCACAACGGGGACCTGATTTTGACTGGCAGAGCTGGATACGGAACCCAGGAGTCCTGACCCCCAGTCTCTTGCCCTACCCCCTGTGCAAACCGAGAGTCAACCACCGTCGCTGGTTTGAACAATCTCAGACATCTAGTTACCATGTTAGCAGCCACAAACACAGACAGCCCTTCTCAGGAGCATTGCAGCCAGAGGTGCCAAGGCGTTCCTTTCAAAGACACTGCACCGCCCCATTCCATAGCAAGAAGCCGCTCCCGGCTGCGCTGAACAAAAAGAGTACAGTCTAATTATTTTAAATGGCACCTGACTGCAGGCAGACAGAAGAGATCTGTTGCTTCAGTGAGATGAACTAATAGCAACTACTAAAGTACTGAATGCCTTGTGCTATAATCACTACGGATCCAGATTAAGGAGTGCACAAGGGTCACCCTGACCAGTAGATCTCACAGCAGAGAGGAAGCTGTCTAGCAGCTGGCTTTCATCGTCATGATTTCGTTATATTTAAGGCCCTACTTAAATCGCGGGATGATTGTCAAATAATTGTGGCTGAGTTGTGGACAAGACATGGGAAAAAAAAAAATCAGGGAAAAGTAATAATGGACCTTTATTAATTGAGGAAATTTGGATAAGCCAGAGAAGCCCTATTTATTTCAGAAAAATTTGCTGGGACAATATAAACTCTCAAGTATTATGTTATGCCTGCTAACCAGACATTTTGCTGCAGCTATATTACAGTAATTAATGCGCGGGGCTGACAGGCTGAGCCCCAGCCACTATACATGGCGTTCTACTGTACTAAGGGGGGAAAAAAGTGTGTCGCAAACCTCAAAATGTGTGCAAAATCGTGGGACTTTGCAAAGTAAGCTAATTAAAATCAAAACTGCTCTGCAAATCTCATACTGCAGGATCTGCAATATTGCAAGTTAAGTAGGACCTTGGTTATATTACAGTAGCATCTAGAGGCCTCATTCATAGATTCTAGGACTGGAAGGGACCTCGAGAGGTCATTGAGTCCGGTTCCCTGCCTCATGGCAAGACCAAATACTGTCTAGACCATCCCATTGCACGGGCTCTGTACAGTCACACAGTGAGAGACAGTCCCTGCCCCAGAAAAGCTTATAATCTAACAATATTTAATCATTTGTATGTGATAGCACTTAGAGTCCAGAGCCCGGTGTACAAGACAGGCAAAGGGTGGGAGAAAATGCTGTTGCCCCTATTTTACAGATGGGAAACTGCAGCACAGAGAGATTAAGTGATTTACCCAAGGTCACACAGGGAATCTGTGGCAGAGCCGGAGCTCCCGAGTCCCAGCCCAGTGGCTTAACCCCAAGACCAAATTTCCTTTCTGACTTTGCTCTGGTATTGCAAAGATTACAGACAAAATGATGGACGGAAACTTTCAGGAAGACAGAGCTACCCAATTCCACACAAACAAACAATACCCCTCCCCCCCACAGTTTCAAAGGTGGTGTTGGGTTTTTTTCTTCACTTATGCGCTAAAAATACACCACCAACAACCTCTGACCACGGTTGCTGTGCGCTGCTAAAGGGACTTTTCGATCAGATAATGGAAATATTTATTTCCTGCAGTTATATGGACATTTTAATCCTCCTGCAGGGCCAGAACTTGCAACCTTTTCTCCCATCAGGGTCAGGCCTTGTTAGTGTCCTATATTTAAAGGGGTCTTTCCTGTTACATGAAAATAGCCCCCCAGCCCAAGAAAATCCTGTACTGTGCAGATTTGCACATTTTCACCTGTGACATAGATTCGATTTTGCTTCTGTCACAACTGACGCGTGTGTCTGTTCTTTATAAGTACTATGGAGTGTTCAACAGCTGCTGGGATCCTGCTTGGCATAGATACAAGGCGTTATAATGCAGGTGGAAAGAAGAACTCCCGTGCACTGGGGCAATGAATTCACTTTTCAGAGACCATTAGGGGAAGCCAAGAATTCTGGGTCCAATTTCCTATTGCCCACGGGCCCCTTTGTACAAACGAGACTGGAACAGAGGGCCCGCAAAGCCAGTATTAACAAACAACCATGGTGCTGGTAGCCGCTGCACCTGGCATGGAGCCAGACGTGCCTCTGAAGCAGTCCAGAGTACAAGGCGGGTTGCTCTGCTGTAGGGTGTGGGCGGACCAGAGACGGAGGGGGCCTGGCTAGGGTGGACTGGTAGGTTGGCAAATCCATGTGCCATTTAGGGCAGCCCTAGCCTTCACCAAGGCTGCACGGGCCCCTTAATAGGTGAGGTGTAAATGGCCTCTCCTCCGCCCGTGCGCAGGCATGAATCCGCCCCCTGTACTGGGAGCACGGCCCAGCCCCACTCCTCCCAAAAGGCTCACAGCTTTCTTGCCTATGGACCCTGTCACAAGGGCCTTGTGCAAAAAAGGCCGAGAGGCACTTTGCTTCTTTATGCCACACCACATTTACTTCCTAAACATAGCACCGATTCAACAGACTCAGGCAGGAAGCAGGCAAAGAACCAATCACAAAAGCAAAATGCCACAAAATCCTCCCACTGCCAGGCAGTACAGCAGCAGCAGCAGACCTGCCCCGTGGAAGATCATCCATCCAGCCTCTGGGGCAGGAGGGAAAAGCTGGGGATCCACCAGCCTCATCACCATACCCCCTGGCATCGTGCCTTGTTGTGGCGCTGGGCTTGATGCCACTCAGAGGGTGCTTATGCACAGAGGAACTGCAATGGTTCTGCTGCAGGAGGGGCCTTTGGATCCACAAAGGGGGCAGGTATTGCCCCCTACAGCACTTTCCCACAAGCAAAGCCAGGTGCAGTTGCTTCCGTCAATGGCACTGCCCATGTAACAACAACGCTGGCAACCAAAGATCTGTTACCTCCTTATCCTTCAGTCCCAGGAGCAGCACCTCCTCCATGAGGGTCAGGCGGATATCTTTGGAGTCACCAGACTCCTCCTCGTCCAGGTTTCTGTCTTTCGAGTCATCGTCCTCACCCTCCAGCCTCTTGTCGGCGTTCTTGCCCATATCAGCACGCCGCCCTCTGTGAATGAGTGTCGTCATCCTCTCCCACAACTAGGAGCTAGCCAGGTTAACCAAAGGAAGTATTGATGGGTGCACCAGTTCCAGAAAGGATGTCTTAAAGGCACTACATTACAGGGAACCGAAGGCAAATATTCTTAGTCCAACACTGCTGGGCAGCATTTACAACACAGGTGTGGCTACACTGCACCGGTGCTGTGTGTTGCAAAGGCCAGATCATTCCAGATTATGCAGGAACAAAGTCTCCGGGCAGGGAACAGGACATTTGGCAAGCAGACAAGGTCTGTCCCACCTAGAATGGGAACAGGTTGGGAGCTCGCCCTTCTACATCCACTGATGGCCTGGTATCTGCACAGAACTTGGACCCATCTGGAGACATAGGTTTTCATCCTTCCTAGCCTCATGGAGCCATGCTGTTGTGGCTTCGCTGCTTATGGCTTTCGCTGGAGTCACCCACTTCTTTAGGGAAGGGATAAATTTAATGAGTAATCCCTGCAGGAGAGGGAGAAATGGAGGTACACCAGAGGGGCTGCTCACCCTGGCCTAATCCTGCAAATACCCCCAAACTCCAGCTCTCACCTCTACAGGTTCTAGGGCCAGGAGGGAACATGCTCACTCACTCCCTCCCCCACCCACCTCTATTTCACATAAAAGGGGTTTTGCTTCCCGTGGCTGATGGGATTGTATGGCCTAGTTTCTTAGGCAAGTTAGGGTAGGAAGGAGCTATAGAAAACGAACTGGGTTTCTAAGAGGCAAAGGAGGAGATGTTCCCAGCAGACCCTGTCCATGCTTGGGAGGGTCTAGGGAAGAGATACAGGCACACACACACTCACCCATACTTCCCACTGCCTCTGCCAGGAAAACTTAAATTCCAGCAGGAATAAAAAATAATTTAAGAGGGGGAAAATCCTCCCCGCTGAAATTTACAAATTAAACGAGACAACTGTGAAATTTACAAGTGGATTCCCATTTATTTAAAGTTAGTGCCTAAGAATTTAACCCTTGTTGGAGATTTTCTCCAGCCTTACCTGTGACTCTGATCTCCTCTTCTGCAAGGCCTCGTCCACCCTCCCTTCCCCTCTGCTTTGCCTGGTATTAAACTTCTGAGCCCAGAGAAAATAGAAACTTTACTTCCTGGTTGAGCTGGAGCAAGGGGGAGGAAACACATCAGCTTCCGTATCCCTGGGTAACCTATCCTGGTGTTTGTTAATGCCCAACTCAGAGGCTGTCCCTCCAATAGGGATTGCAAAGGGGTGGGTCCCTGCTGGTACAGACAAGCTTGTAGGGTGGCACTGCTTTGTTTCTTTTTCTTTGTCGACAGCTGAAGAAACCAATAAGAAGATGGGGGGATGGTGGTAGCTTGTTCAGCCCCCCAACGCCACCGACCAATGGCAGATGCAGAAATCATCACCTTGAAGACTGGAGTCATAAAGGTGTATTGTTGTGAAGCTTGGTAGGATTGTGTTGTATTGTGTGTACGGCACCTGTGCTATGTTACCTGGCATTGTGTGTGGTGAAATGGTGCAGTATTGCCTCGTATTCTGTACTGTGCAACAGAAGAATTTTGCATGGTATCTGATGTGCAGCAGCTTTGCCTGTTGTTCAGCCATGCGACGTTATAGGGTGCAAGTTATGCAGCACTGAATTGTTATCACATAGTTTACCCAGCCATGCAGTGTAGCATTGTGCTGGACAATACAGATACCAGCGAGGCAGTCATGCATTATTTTGTAACATTATTTTGTGCTATGGTATTGCATCATGTCATGTCAGCCATGTAGGGTGACCAGACAGCAAGTGAAAAAATCGGGATGGGGTGGGCAGCAATAGGCGCCTATATAAGAAAAATCCCCCAAAATCGAGACTGTCCCTATAAAATCGGGACATGTGGTCACCGTACAGCCATGCAATATTGCACAGTATCTCATGCCAGCATCTGCTAGGCAGCTGTGTAGTACTGTATCATAGTGCATGCTGTGCAATATTTAAGCATATTGTATATTGAACGAGATGTAGTATGTCATGTGGACAGCAGAAGGAGAGACAGAAAGGAGAGTCTTGGCTGTAAAAAATATTTGGGAGATAAATCTTGTTAAAGCTGTCTACAAAATTAGGCCCTGTCCGTGGGCTTTCAGGGTTGAGTTCAGCTTTACCTCTGAGTCCGTGACCTGGGGGGTTGGGGGGGGGAGAGCTGCACAGTTGTTATGCTTATAAGAAGCACATGGTATTGGCTATGTTTGGGCTAACACAGGGGCCTGTGTTCCCCAGTGCCATGCTGGAGCCTCCACATTTATTTGACAAATAAAATGTGCAGAATTTTAAAAAATTGTGCACAGAATTTTTAATTTTTCAGCACTGAATGCCCTCAGGAGTAAGTAGCGAACATCCGACTGCTCTGGGATTCAACAGGTCATCAACACTATAGGAAATGGAACCAGTATCCACACACCTTTGCAACGTGTCAGGAGCCTGTTTGTTACATTTCAGAATTAAACAGAACAGATCTAAAGGATCGGGTTTGTTACTGTCAATGTATTTTATAATCAAACAGTTTTAGAGGTGTCTGTTCTGTACCTTAGGAGGAATTATGGTCAGCTCTTCCAGCTAACTTTATTCCCCTGTTCAAAGTTACTTAGGTTAATTAGTTTCCGGTATTGCAGGGGGATTAATTTGATACTTGCTGTGAAGTTTGAACTCTTTGTTCCTCCTGAGGATTATGGCTGGGAATCTTTTCCCATTCCCTCTAAAGGAGCCTTGGAAAGTCTGAATTTCCTGATGTGAGCTCCAGATTTTGGCTGCCCCCATAGGGCTGTGTTAAGGTGGCAAATAATACAGAAAGCTTCCACATTTCTATGTATTACCCAGTTGTAGTGCCGGAGGACAGGGACTAGTGAACCAGCAGCAGTGAATGGTCCAGAAGAGGTGTGTCTGGCAGGGATGGGAGTGCTGCCATCCGTAACTTCTGCACGGTGGACACCACTGAGAGGCTGGGTGGAGAAGACAGCATAGAATACACCCAGTGGCAACCAGGATCATGTGCAGGCTTTTCACAGACAATGCCTCCAGCCGTCACCTGCACAGATGAACCTGTCTCTCTTTATCCGGCCCACAAATGGCATGCAAAATGGCGTTTTGCATTTAGGAACCTTCCTAATTCAACCCTATGCAAGGAACTCTATTGCAGCTCCTGATATATTATGAATAGAATGTGTTCAGCTTAGATTTGTGCTTTAATACTAGGGCATAAATAGTACCTGCTAAGCCTTGCTTGTTTCAGCCAGAGTAATCTGTATGCACAGATGAAGATGGGTAAGCAGGGGTTCTCCTTTAAAACTGCAGCATAGGTCTGACCTCCAGAATGGACAGCAGAATTCCTGAGGTGTGACAGGTAAAGTCTGAACCAGGAAGTATTACACAGGGGGAAATGGGAGAATAGGAAAAGAGACAGGGTGCACTTGTTTGGTTTTGTTTTTTTCAGAATGCAAATAATTGTAGGAATCATACTGCATCAGTCCACATTATTATGCAAAATCTATAAAACAATATTTTTACTAATGTTCTCCGTTAAATTGTTCTCAAATACATTCAGATCCTGTGATTTTCCCTCTTAAAATAAAACAAACAGAACTATGTAGAGAGGCAATTTTTCTTCAACAGTACATATTTTATTTGGTCTGTAAAACCGGCAGACTCTAAAACAAGCAAGACACATCAAGTGAAAGTCCTCAGCCTTTATGAACTTTTTGTTAAAAAAGTCAATCATCTACTCAAATCAAATGTATGGGTCATTATATGTAACAAAGAGTCACAAATTATTAAACAACATTGTTTTAATTAGGAAATAGTATAAGAAGATATTCTTAGTTTAAAAGTTAAAATTCAAGGACAGGAATGTTTAGCTATTCAGATCTAATCCAAATACAGCAGTAGTTGTTACCTGTATTTATAAAGAGCATTATTCCAGTGGATTTAAAGTTATAAAGAGCAAACCAAATGTATTTTTTGAAAAAACATGCAATGGCACTGTTTCTAACAACTGCAATTAATCATTTCACATACATAAAAGCTGAGCTGTCTATATTTCAGATATTTAGTTATAGCCTGTTATAACTGGTACTACTGTAGTTGGCATAGCTGCCTAGCACACACAATATGATAACACTTAGCTGTTATATATATCTGGCATCAGAGCTGCATATGGATTCCTACATTTCAGTTCAAAATTAGGAACTAAAGACGTGAATGCTGTTTTTTCTTTTTTTAAGCTTGGGTGAAGTACCAATGGGAGAAATGAACACAATCAGGCCACCGGAAGTTTGCTTCTTAGAGATAATAAAAAAAGAGAAGCTATAGTATTATTATAGAATGACTACACAATTTTCTTAACCAAATTTCCTGACATAATTCTACCAAAACTCAAAATTCCAGTTAAGATTTTAGTTTTCGTGTTCAGTCCATAAGGCATGTTCTGAACAAAAAATTCTTAAACTTCTGAGTATGGTCCAGGAAAAGACACCAGTGGAAACTTTGCATTGTTTCACTTCCAAGAGTATACACTGTACACTAATAGGATTTCAGCAAAATCTCTAAAGAAAAGGTGTTACTGAAGGCTTCGCTAAAAATCTTCTTGCTTAAAAAGTTTTTCTCAGATCAGATGAATAGTTATGCCCTCTCTATCCTTCTAGACTGGAATACAACCCCCTTTAAAAAATAACTTTCAATTTGCAAGAATTGGGGCCTCTTGACAGAATTTTTCCTGTGTATACATTCTATGTTTGACTGCATATACAAACAAAAAAAGAACGTTAAATTATCTCTAATATTAACAATATTCATATTAAACAAAATGAAAGCTATATTGAGAAGAATTCTATAAACAAACAGCAGGGAGGTGATATCTAAAACCGCTCCTTTGGTTCACTAAATTTTCTCCTTTTCGGCAGTGCATCTTGACTAGAGGAGAGTTCGTACTGATGAACCTACCAAGAGAAAATACAGACTGCTTTTCAGTTCCCTGCTTTTCATAAACCGTGGCTCTTTCAGTTGTGTTAGGTATCTTAACATGGAAAAAGAACTTCATAACAAGAATCAACTATATGAAACGCAAAGCGGTGCAAAGAATATCCAATCCTTACAATGACATTTGTGCTCACAATTGTAAAGCTTGAGATAATATTTTGATAATAATCAGTTAAAATACAGGAACTTTCTCATGCACTATTGAAAGGAGGTTAAAAATTATTTATGATCTAAGGGCAAAGGCTCCTTTGTGACGCTGCTTCAAATGCAAGTAAAATTTTCCCAGAAGTTCCACTTTAACATCTAAAGCTAATGTTAAGTAGGTAGTGCATGTCATCAACCTGTCAAGACGCAGGGTTTGATTCTGATTACACTTACATTAGTTTTCACTCATTTAGCTCCACTGACGTAAATAAACCAGAAGTAACTCCACTGAAGTATAAAATAAGACCAGAATTTGGCCCTCACTCTTTACTTAACTTGTTGTGTTCTTTCTTATCTAAAGTCAGAGCTGGCTCCAGGCCCCAGCGCGCCAAGCGCGTGCTTGGAGCAGCATGCCGCGGGGGGCGCTCTGCTGGTTGCTGGGAGGACGGCAAGCGGCTCCGGTGGACCTCCCGCAGGCGTGCCTGTGGAGGGTCCGCTGGTCCCACGGCTCTGGTGGAGCATCCGCAGGCACGCCTGCGGGAGGTCCACTGGAGCTGAGGGACCGGCGAGCGACAGAGCGCCCCCCGCGCCGTGCCGCCATGCTTGGGGCAGCGAAACGGCTAGAGCCGGCCTTGTGTAAAGTAATTATGTTTGTATATCTTTAACTTTAAATAGTAACAATAATGAAAGGTTTATTTTCACAGACAAATACAGAAGTAGTAACTACGTACTTATTTCCATTTATTATTCTGCATACCCAAAAACAAAAATACTGAATGAGGTTTTGGGGTGGGATTAAAGAATGCTCATTTAAAACTGGTATAGTGATGAACAGCATCTTGAAAAAATCACCAGGCCTTTTTGCTTTATATTATGTATTTTATTTTCTATTTAGAGATATTCAATGCTTGTCACGATTATGTACAAAATATACAACAAATCCTTTTGCTTTCTGCATGCAATTTTAAAACTTACAAGTTTTTCAGACTCAGACCAATTTCTCTTCTTGGTTTCTCTAGAACACTTAGCTACTAAACGATTTTTGCAATGTTCCTGAGCCTGATTTTCACCAACCTTTACAGAAAGAAATTAACTATTAGTGTTAGAAGACGACACAGACAGCTATAAAGCAGCACACTGTGGATGCTATTGCTGTTCCCTAACCTGTGTTAAAAATTAATGAAGAGCTTTTCAGACATGGGACAAGGAAGGCATGATTTTCCTCTCTCAACTGTAAATGATTAAGGCTATTTCTTTATCTACTGAGACTGACAGCATTTGTCCCAGAACTTTTATGAGGAAAAGTAATCCATATACAAGAGCTATACAGCGGACCAAGGGTGAAGTGGCCATGCAGGCATATGTATGTACCTCTTGTCCACTGTGGAAAGCGTTTCTATACCAGCCCCATAAGGCCCGAGCAAAAGGCTGCAAGGGACTCTGGCCAGTAAAGGGGCCAAAGAATCCATGTTTACATGCATCAAGTGTCCCCCTAAACCTTACAAACTGGTGCAGGGGGCTAAGGATACTATTTCAGCCCATAGGCTCATAGCCACTGAGAGAGGAAGGGCACACGGACCACAGAGCAGGCCTGTACTGCCCCTGGGCTGAGGCTGGCTTGAGGTTTTCACCCCCAAAACTCCTCCTGTTCCATTTCTGTAAAGCCCAAATACTCAGGCGCCATATAGGTAGAGTAGACTTTTAAGAAGTTTAGCTACCACACATAAGCATGAATAAGCAAGCACTAATGGATTTTTCAAGACATGTACAAATCACACATCTGTGATTAGAATTCTGGCCCAGTATTTTATAAGAGATATGAAACAATACACTGGATTAAGTTCTCGTCTACCATAGGTCCACTGCAGTACATAGAATTAGGCTGGCAGAGAACACAAATAAATCCTCATGAATCCCTCTGAAATTATACAATTAAAAACCAAACACGGAAATAATTTTTAGAAATAGGCATTAACTTTTTGCCATTAGGAATACAAAAGTGTTGTTCATATTCCTAACATAAGAGCTAAATAAACCCAAACAAACTCTGAAGTGAATCCTGGTCCCAAAGAAGTCAATGGGACCAGAATTTCAATCCTGGACTGTAAATTGTATTTAAGCACGTAATTTCATTCTGTATTTGGAATAGAGAGTTTTTTGTTTTTGTTTTTTTTTTAAAGGATACTAACTGTGTTGATCTGAAATATTTTTCCACTTCTTGTCCTGCCCTCTGACACATCAAGTTCAGATGTCTTAATTGCTAACTGATCAACCTAAAATGGAAAATTAGCATTATTTCAAAATAAGAATTCTTTTAGGATTAAGAGGCAAATTAGGACACAAAGGGCTCAATCCTGCAAGATGCCAACTGCCTGTTTGCCCCAATCCATCACAGTACTTAAGCACAAGTAGTCCTATTGAAAGCATGTGCGTAAGTAAGTACCAGTGCCTGAATCAGTGCAATTGTTTTCAGTTATAGTCAGTCACTGGCTATTACCAAGGGGTCAATTTGCATTTGAGCCTCAAGGATCTGTAATAGAAGTAACTCCTGTTCTGTTTACATGTTACTACTCTCAGGGCTGGTCTACACTAGGGGAGAGGATCGATCTAAGATACGCAACTTCAGCTACGTGAATAGCATAGCTGAAGTCGAAGTATCTTAGATCGAGTTACCTACCGTCCTCAGGGCACAGGATCAACGTCCGCGGCTCCCCTTGTCAACTCTGCTACCGCCGTTCGCGTTGGTGGAGTTCCGGAGTCGACAGGAGCGCGTTTGGGGATCGATATACCGCGTCTAGATGAGACGCGATATATCGATCCCCGAGAAATCGATTGCTACCCGCCAATACGGCTAGTAGTGAAGACATACCCTCAGTGTTGTTTTCAGAGAGTACAATAAGAATGGTCATTATACCAATACCCAGATTTACCTTAGGCTTCCATCAACATCTAAAAGCAGAGATTTCTACTGAAGCTAAATGACTATTATGGATGTCACATAATTTTATTAAATTAAAGCCAAATAAAACAGAAATTTTGCCAGATGGTTCTAAGTGGTTGTTGATGGGAGTTCCCAGCCTGGAGGTTCCTTTTGGAAGTGTTTCCTTGAGTCCATCTCCTAGTATAAAGAGTTGGAGGGTGTTATATTGATAGTAGACTATCACTTGATTTGTATATATTTTATAATTAAAATATATTATACCATCTTTGGAATGTTGCCAGGCTGGACCTTTTGCTTAACAGGAGAGACTTGAAATCAATCACAAATACTTTCATATTTAAAGATCTGACTACTGCAATTCTTTACTTGCAAATGCAACCAGTAAATAGGTTTGTCTGTGTTAAAAAAAAAAAAAAAGACATTTCTAGAGGGAAGAGTCTTTATTAATGATGCATTATGATGATGGAACTCCATTTCTTTTCTGCTCATATCGCCCAGTCTGTCAGAAATGTTAAAACTGAAGAAACAGCTGTTTGCTATTGCTTTTAATTGATTTTTCACAATTTTGAATATTTGAGTCATTTTATTGTTAAACATCTTGTTCAGGACAAAATATACATGCATTTTATTGTTAATAATTATAGTTATAGCATACAATAACTTTATGTATAGAATCCCTTGTACATTAATTAATTGCTCAAGAGGCCTCAACATTCAAAATGTTAGTTTGAATAATAAAGAAATTTCACAAACCCTTAGGAAAAAGTATTTTAAGAGTAAGACTGGAAGAGCATATACCTAGCTTTTATACCTGAGAATTAGAAACGGGTTTATTCTGGCTTTCTTCAGACCTCATAAGTTCATTTTCTTCACAAGTTAAATTTAATTCTGTGAAAGATTTGTTAAAACATGTTCTAATATTAAATTAACAGCATTTTTACATTTTCGTTTTCAGACATCAGGGTGATATACATCTAATAAATGTGGCAGCCAGACAGACAGGATAGCCAGACACTTGGAAAAGGCTCTATTCTCCCATCTGTGCATGGAAGTAACTATTAACATTAGTGGGAATTCCTGTGCCTTGTCTTTAGCTCACTGGGCCTCATTCTCATTTACATGAAAGCCCCTTTACACTGACAGTAAAGGGGCATTAGTATAAATGAGAATCAGGCCCACTATATCCTGTTACTGCAAACAGGAAAGTAAAGAGACATTTATTTCTATGTAACACCGATTTATATAAAATGCCCTTAGAATCTGTGGGCTTGATTCTGCAGACTTGTAAGTAGTCCTTACTAACTGTCCCAAAGAATTCACTCACATTAATAAGGACTAACTGAGAGATTACGCATTACAGATCAGGCCCTGGGTCTTGTTGCAGTCATACTGTTGAAGACTCATGACGAGAGCTGACAAATTTCTGCTGAACTGATTTTATGATTAAAATAATAGGAGTACTTGTGGCACCTTAGAGACTAACAAATTTATTTCAGCATAAGCTTTCGTGGGCTACAGCTCATTTCTTCGGATGCATAGAATGGAACATACAGACAGAAGATATTTATACATACAGAGAACATGAAAAGGTGGAAGTACGCATACCAACTGTAAGAGTCCAATCAATTGAGATGAGCTATCAGCAGGAGAAAAAAAAACTTTGATGTGGTAATCGAGATGACCCATAGAAGGTGTGAGGAGAACTTAACATAGATATATGCCATCATGTGCCAGCAATGCCCCTCTGCCATGTACATTGGTCAAACCGGACAGTCTCTATGCAAAAGAATAAATGGACACAAATCTGACATCAGGAACCATAACATTCAAAAACCAGTGGGAGAACACTTCAACCTCTCTAACCACTCAGTGACAGACTTTAAGGTGGCAATTTTGCAACAAAAAAACTTCAAAAACAGACTCCAGAAAGAGATTGTTGAACTTGAATTAATATGCAAATTAGATACAATTAATTTAGGTTTAAACAGAGACTGGGAATGGTTGGGTCATTACACTAATTTAATCTATTTCCCTGTGTTAAGTTCTCCTCACACCTATGGCTCATCTCGATTATCACTTCAAAGGTTTGTTTTTTTTCTCCTGCTGATGATAGCTCATCTCAATTGATTGGACTCTTACAGTTGGTATGCGTACTTCCACCTTTTCATGTTCTCTGTATGTATAAATATCTCCTGTCTGTGTGTTCCATTCTATGCATCCAAAGAAGTGAGCTGTAGCCCATGAAAGCTTACGCTGAAATAAATGTTAGTCTCTAAGGTGCCACAAGTACTCCTATTCTTTTTGCAGATACAGACTAACACGGCTGCTACTCTGAAACCTATGATTAAAATGTTAGAGCTAAACCCTGCTCCTATCAACTGAAATGGAAGCACGATTTGGCCCTTATGCTATGTGCCAAGAATTCTGCACCACAAATTTGCAATAACAGGTAGTTGTCTGTTTTACTTCTGTAATGTTTCAGGGGAAAAAGTATGTTTTTTAGATAAAATCTCAAGTGATGTAGTACTTTTCTATTTTAAATATTAAACCTATTTTAACTGATAAGATATAAATAGAGCCCAGCAAAAATTCAGAACAGAAAAAATGAAAAGTGCATTTGACAACAGCATGCAAAAGCTTTGTAACATAAACCAGTGACATAAAAGAAAGGCATAGCAAATATATTACTAGTATTGTTGTGGGTTGAGCTAAACCTTGTTATAATCAGGGCATAACCACCAACAATAGCAGTAGCACCCAAAACACTGGCAAATGGAAAAAAATTGAGTAGAAGCTGAATCACATGGCCTAAGGAGTTTCAAATGTAAGGACTCAGGTTTTGATTGGTGGAACTCTTTTTCCTCGAGAGAGACAGACACCCAAAAGTAGCAAGAAAGCCAAGCAGACAGTACAGAAGTGCTGGTAATGTGGCCCTAAGAGAAAGCTATGAGAAAAATCTTTTGGCGCAGAGTGCTGGCTGGAAAGGCAAGTTTTGAATAGAAAGCAAAGGAATTTCTCCTGCTGTTTAATTCCTACTGAGTTCAGGGAAACAGGACTTTATGTATAATGTTTGTAAATAAACGAGATTATATCAAGAAAATCTGGGGCTCTATAATCAATTTCTTCTAATGGAAACAACATATAGGGCTCTGAACTTTGGCTATCCTGTGGATCAAAAGGGATAACAGTGTGTGTAAACTGAGTGTAGTACTATATGTTACATAGCCTACTTCTCATTTCAGCAACATAGGAATCAGGTGGCAAGAGCTGAGCTGTCCTGAACTGTATACTTATTACCTCCAACTTTTACAGATGTATTTGCATTTTTCTGAACTTCCATTTTATTATCTGCCACAAAATCTTCCTATATAAAAAAAGAAAAAGAAAGAAGATACTTTAAAATTTTATATTGTATTCTCAATGGAATAAAAATAATCATATAAAAACATTAAACTGAACTAATTAGATTTTGCCCTAAACTGCTAGGATGACGACCCGGGTCTTCAATCATGGCATTGTGTAATTATTAACACAAAACCTTAGCTTAGTGATCAGGACACCCACTATCCACCCAAAATCCTAAAATGTGTAAATAGGAAGTTAAGGAACATTTTCTTATATTCCCTGCCACTTTTATATTACCTATAAAACTGCCAATAACACACTCCATGAGATAGTCACTTTCATCTCCAACTGATACCAAAAACCAATCTGTACTCAGCTTAAAACTTTAACGGCAACCTCTTACACTCAAGTATCAACAGTTGCGCACATGTGACTGTCATATATTCCATGCCTGTGGGAAGTTAATCTGCCCTGGTTTTTGCCAAGATTGTGTCAAATAAAAACTTCGCTGCAACTTTAAATATGGCACGACTATTTTCCCACAAAAAATAGTTTAGTCTGTGCTCAGAATTACAAATAATAATTCCTCACATTTAGGACCCAATCTTGCAAATGGTTATGCATGCAAGTAACATTATTAATGTGACTAGTCTATTAAGTTCACTTATGTTAATCATATGTTTAAGTGTTTGCAGGATGAATGCCCTGTATAGCAAGGAAATCCAAAGTTAGACACTTAATCTGCCACCTACTACTACGATGCTACACAAATTTACCAATGCTAGTAACACTATATATCAGTTTAGGATATAAAATGAAGAATAACTGTTCAATTAAAATAACTGGGGAGATGAATTAGACATAATATAACTGAGCTGGAATTTATCCAGGACACCATGACTATCATGTACTCCCTTCCATTTTATGAAACATTGCATGGGATTTCATACTAAAGATACTGCAGCCCATCAGCACCATCATGTCGCACTAGTTCAATGTAGATCTCTGTTACGAAAATAAAAATGAACTGATTGCTCCAGTTTGAGCAGTAAAATTAAGAAGAGAAAAGATCTAAATGACTATATGTAATTTTATTTGAATTTTTTACCTGAATTTTTTATTAAAACTTTGCAGTAGTGGACAATATAAATGGTTACTGACCCTTTTCAAGAGAGTTCAAATTGTAAACATTTTGAATATAAATAGCATGTAGCAATGTCTGAGCCCTTACATTTATTTGCTGGTCCTGTTCTTCTGGATCATCTTTGTCCAGTCTGATTAACTGCGTAGGCACCTTACAGTCTCCTTGCTTTAGCATGTTTTTATCAAGATTTTCCATTCGTTCTCTCTCAGTTGTCACTTTAACTTTCAGCATATGAAAAGGGGTTGGCACCTCGCCCACATTTAGGTAAATAGGCTCCCCCTCAAATATCATTGTGTCACAATCACCCTCTTTAAAACCAGGAGGCTGGTAATCAGGTGGTGTAACTGCGGAAAATAATTCACAAAATATGCTGTTATATGATGAAGTGTGTTCTTACTCTTGGGAAAAAAAAGTTTTATACGTATCTGAATGAAACAGATTTTTTTCCTTTGAACAAACAGTATTACTCCAGCAAAGAATCCTGTGGCACCTTATGGATTAACAGACATTTTGGAGCATGAGCTTTCGTGGGTGAATACCCACTTCGTCGGATGCATGACGACGAAGTGGGTATTCACCCACGAAAGCTCATGCTCCAAAACGTCTGTTAGTCTATAAGGTGCCACAGGATTCTTTGCTGCTTTTACAGATCCAGACTAACACGGCTACCCCTCTGATACAGTGTTACTCCAAACCACAGTCTTTTTATTTATTTTTGTTCCATTTTTTATATTCCATATTCAGTTTGTACTAAAAAAACCTATTTTTCTACACAATAGAAAAAAATCTGATTAGAACATTTAATATACACAAAAAGATAACCTTGAAAAAACAATGACTGATATAAAACTCTGATTTTTTTTAAAAAAATTAAGTTATAAAAGCCATTTAAGTAGTATACAAAACTAGGTCTAACGTTCCCATCAAGAGTTTGGTCCTTGTTTAAACCTTTGAAATACACTCCTGCGTTTTCCTTAATAAAAATGCATCATGTTCAGAATGCTTCTGAAAATTGCATGCAGTCAAATTTCTCACTGTTTTAATTCCAAATGAACATACCGAGTTGCAGCTTTTAAATATCTAAGGTGAAATCTTGACACCACTAAAGTCATTGGCAAATCTCCCAATGATTTCAATATGGCCAGGATTTTACCCCAAGAACTCTGAAAACTCAGGACTATGCAGAGGTAAACACACATGAGAAAGCTAATATCTGTTTAGCTTTAACATTCATAAAAATTATGTAAAATGCTGTTTCAATCATTTAAAAGTATTTATTTATACACTAGATAAATCAAGATAATGTGGAAACAGTACCTTCATCATAATAAAAAAGCTTCATAGTCAAGCAGATATCATTAGGTAATGGGCCCAGATTCTGCATCAGAACATAAATCTTACGAATGAGGAGGATACTTGCTTTCTTGGTGTCTGTACATGTAATGTTGGAATCATTTCCTTTATTCTTACTAGGGATGAACAAAGTATTCAGCTCTTTTATGGGAAAAAATTGTTTCTAAATGTTATAAATATACCGTTACTTATAAATTACTATAAATATTTCAGGCAAGTGACTATCACACTATTAGCTATGTAAATCCTCGTAAAGTAAATTAGACTTGTGCATTCTCAGCACATTTTAGGATCAAGTCCTAAATCAGGGGCTTCAACTAGTTATGAAGACAACTACTGTACTTAATTAGAGAGAAAAAGCAGGTGAAAGAATATCTTTTATTGGACCAACTTCTGTTGGAGAGACAAGCTTTTGAGCCACACAGAGCTCTTCTTCAGTTCGGGAAAAGGTACTCTGAATCAGTGTCACAGCAAAATGCAAGGTGGAACAAATTGCTGACCATGAGTAGTTAGCACATATTCTAAGAGACCAAAGTGGAGTGACCTGTTAACACCTCTACAGTCATAGGACAAAAATGGTGATGTTAGCGCGTTACAGACTGTTGTAATAAGCCATAAATCCAGTGTGTCTGTTCAGTCCATGATTTTCAGCAGAGTTATGAATTTAAGCTCCCAGGCTCATCTTTTGAAACAGTTTTGCAGGTTTCCTTTGAGGATTAGGACAGATAGGTCAGAAAGCACTTATTTAAACACAAATCTCCCAGTGCTCTCTCCCCAGGACACAAGCTGCTCACTCATTTAACATATTTGGTCCCTGGTCCTCCAAAGACTTCACCTATGCTCAACTTTACGAACTATGAGTAGTCCCATTCAAATCATTAGCACTATTCACAGTGCATAAAGTTAAGTACCATATGTGTGTACATATCTGCAGGAATGGAATCTTGAAACATACCAGTTTCTCTCTCTCTAATATTGCAGGGTAAGAGTTTTTCAAATAATGTGTATAGTACAGTATGAGTGTAATTGTAGCCATGTCAGTCCCAGGTTATGAGACTGATAAGGTGGGTGAGGTAATATCTTTTATTGGACCAACTTCTGTGGATTAAAGAGACATCAAGCCACAGAGAGCTCTGGAGAAACCTGGACATTACTACATAACACCTGGACTTCATCAGTTTACCAAGACCACCCCTCACTGGAGCTGAATTAGCTATACTCTCCAAGGGACTGAACTTCTGCCCCACCATAGCACCTGATACAATACTAACATGTGGAGAACGAGAAGAATTCTTCCACCGTCGTCTCAAAGAATTATTTCACAACAGTGATGACACCAGTCACAATTACCATGTCCCCTCTGACAATCAATCATATGACTAGACACGATACAGCAGATGAAATCACCCTCTTGATCATTAAATTGATTGCTTTAGGAAAAAAATTGACTATGAAATCTTTAACATCACATCCACCACAATCTCTCCACAGCCAAGAGGAAAACTATAGAGTCCCTGAAATCTAACAACCAGATACTGATCAAGCCAGCAGACAAAGCCCCCCCCCACCATCATAGTCCTCAACCATGATGAATACCTTAACGAGGCCAGCCGACAACTCTCCAACACCATCTACTATGAAGAAATTAGAGAGGACCTTACACTACAATTTACCCAGAAACTTTAAGGATATCATCGAATCAAATGAGAAACTCATCCCCCACAAACCCAGTCCAGGGACCGTCTGCATGCTTCCCAAGATACACACACAAGGGACTTCAGGCAGACGATATCAGGACCCATAGAAACCATCCTCAAACTGGGAACAGCCATGGGTACTAGGATGGCTTCTCAAAATTCCAGCTTCTTCACGGGCCAGCCTGAAGAATTATTTCTGGACAGATGCACCACAAAACCAATGATATACCAATGATATATGGATCAATCATATTTTCATCCTCTGGTTAGATGGCTTAAACTCCACCACAACTCCAGAAACCACCACCCATCCATTAAATCAGGGGCGGGCAAACTTTTTTGCCTGAGGGCCGCATCGGGTTTCGTAAGTTGTATGGAGAGCTGGTTAGGGGAGGAGGTTGTGGCCCAGCCCCCACCTCCTATCTGCCCCCCGCCACTGGGACTCCTGCCCCATCCAACCTCCCGTTCCCTGTCCACTCATTCTATACCTGACTAGGGCTGTCAAAAGATTGAAAAAATTAATCGCGATTAATCACGTGATTAATGACACTGTTAAACAACAGAATACAATTCATTTAAAGATTTTTGGTTTTTTCTACATTTTCAAATATTTGATTTCAATTACAAGAGAATATAGTGTACAGTGCTCACTTAATATTTATTTTTGATTACAAGTATTTACACCGTAAGAAAACAAAAGAAATAGTATTTTGCAATTCACCTAATACAAGTAGTGCAATCTCTTGAACTTACAAATGTAAAATTATGTACAAAATAAACTGCATTCAACAATAAAACAATGTAAAATTTTAGAGTCTGCAAGTCCATTCAGTCCTACCTCTTGGTAAGCCAACTGCTCAGACAAAGAAGTTTGTTTACATTTGCAAGAGTTAATGCTGCCCGTTTCTTGTTTATAATGTCACCTGAAAGTGAGAACAGGCATTCTCATGGCACTGTCATAGCTGGCATCACAAGATATTTATGTGCCAGATGTTCTAAAGATTCATATGTCCCTTCATGCTTCAACCACCATTCCAGGGCACACGCGTCCATGCTGATGACGGGTTCTACTCAATAACAATCCAAAGAAGTGTAGACCAACGCATGTTTATTTTTATTATCTGAGTCAGATGCCACAAGCAAAAGGTTGATTTCTTTTTTTGGTGGCTCGGGTTCTGTAGGTTCTATCTCAGAGTGTTGCTCTTTTAAAACTTCTGAAAGCATGCTCTACACCTGTCCTGATCAGATTTTGGAAGGCACTTGAGATTGTTAAATCTTAGGTCGAGTGTTGTCGCTATCTTTAGATATCACATTGGTACCTTCTTTGCGTTTTGTCAAATCGGCAGTCAAAGTGTTCTTAAAATGAACCACATGTGCTGGGTCATCATCCAAGACTGCTATAACATGAAATATATGGCACTGGTGAGGCCACATCTGGAGTACTGTGTTTAGTTTTCGGCCCCCCACTACAGAAAGGATGTGGACAAATTGGAGAGTCCAGCCAAGGGCAACAAAAATGATTAGGGGGCTGAAGCACATGACTTATGAGAGGCTGAGGGAACTGAACTTATTTAGTCTTCAGAAGAGAAGAGTGAGGGGGGATTTGATAGCAGCCTTCAGCTACCTAAAGTGGGGGTTCCAAAGAGGATGGCGCTCGGGTGTTCTCAGTGGTGGCAGATGACAGAACAAGGAGCAATGGTCTCAAATTGCAGTGGGGGAGGTTTAGGTTGGATATTAGGAAAAACTTTTCCACTAGAGGTTTTTAAGGCCTGGTTTGACAAAGCCCTGGCTGGGATGATTTAGTTGGGGTTGGTCCTGCTTTGAGCGGGGAGCTGGACTAGATGACCTCCTCAGATCTCTTCCAGCCCCAGTCTTCTGTGATTCTAATAAGAGGGCAGCATTATCTCCTATAAATGTAAACAAACTTATTTGTCTTAGTGATTGGCTGAACGAGGAGGAGGACTGAGTGGACCCGTAGGCTCTGACGTTTTACATTGTTTTGTTTTTGTACACTTATTGATTTCAGTTACAACACAGAATATATACATGAAAATGTAGAAAAACATCCAAAACATTTATTAAATTTAAATTGGTATTCTATTGTTTAACAGTGTGATTAAAACTGCAATTAATTGTGATTAATTTTTTTAAAATCTCAATTAATTTTTGGAGTTAACTGCAATTGACAGCCCTACTTTCTACGTTTTTAATTATTTGTCTTAATATATGCAAATTCCTAAATCTAGATAGCACTTTTTAAAAAGTACTAACCCCAAACCATCTCTGTGTGTGCACACTTGTGCAGGGGAAACCAGAAAGGGAAGACAGAGGGCACTGTGAAATCTGTACATTAACTAGAGTACTAAGTAATATATCCTGCTAAAATGATAATGTACCTTCAAGATTGGTACAGCTGGAAAGTATGTTTCCTTACTGAACTTCATCTTAAGAGTCAGCTTCCAAAATCAAACAAAAGATAAGAAATTACACCAACATGTTAGCTCAACCTATTATAGAAAGATATTGTTAATTGCATAGCAGAGAGAAACCAGGAAGACAATACCTGGTGAAATCCATTACCGGCCCATTGTTGGTGTATTTGAATTTGAACTGATAACATTCTGTAACTGTCTAAACACAAAACACAGTAATTATGGATCTAACACATACAGTATTATTTGTTAAGAAGTGAAATACAATATTTTTTCCTATTTTCGGAAATATACTAGCCTTGCATGCTTTTTAAACTGATGTCTACATGTCAAGACAAAGTTATAATCCCTCATTACAATGACATTTCCATGGATTATAGCAGTGGTTCTCAATCTATTTATCATTGTGGGCCACAGTCAGAGGTGAAAGTAAGCTGGTATGAGCTAGTACCGAGGAGGACCTGTAAGAAAAGGAAACTGACTGAGGGAGGTAAGAATAGTTTAAACTCAGCTGTTCCCTGATGGTTCAGCCCCCAGGGCTAGGTTTCTGGCCTCCTTGTTAATTTCACTCACAGTAGCTGGGGGGAGGGGGCCAAGGGGAGGGTGTGTTTGACCATGGCAAGGGCATTGCCTGTCTGCCCCCAGGGATGAGGGGATTTCTCCTAGTAATATACACAACAAATACAAGCATTTGGCTGCACAGCTTAAATCCTGAGCTAATAAAAGCAGGTGGAAGGGGAAAACTCACTGTCACATTGGTTCTTGTCTCCTCCCTCCCCCTCCTCCAGCCAGGCTGCAGACAAGGCTCTGAATTCCTCCCCATTCCCCCCAGCAGGGGGTTTCTTCTAGGCTCTAGCTTGCAGTAGACTGGCTGAGATGCCTGCTATTGCTGCCTGCAAAAGAACAGTTTAAACTCAGCCGTTCCCTGTGCAGTTCAGTGCCCAGAGTTAGGAGCCATTTCTGGCATCCTTGTTAATTTCACTCCCAGTTGTTGTTGGGTGTGTGTGACCATGGCAAGGGCAGTTCTTTTCTGCCCCCAGGATGAGGGGATCTCCTAAACACAATCAAAATCAGGAACCATTTCCAAGTTCAAATCTATCCCATTCCCTCCCCAGCAAAGGATCATGGTTGTGATGGCCAAACTGCTTGTAGATCCTCTTTGAAATGTTACTGTTTAAAAAAAAAAAACAACAACAAAAAAACATGAAGAACATGGTGGAAAGATGTGTCATGATGATTAGGGTTTATTTTGGGCAAAGCAATTTTGCTAAAGCAACTAAAGCTTTACAGGGAAAGCAAATAGCCCCCATAGACAAAACTACAAAGGGATTGGAGGGGAAAACAATATTCGGAGAAATTATTGAGCCTCCTTTGAAAGAAATAATAGTTTTCATTCCAATCCACCCTCTTTCTATATTGATTTAAACACCTGAAATGTCCTTAGGACAGCAGGTGCAATCTCAGACCTCTGTTTTGTCCTGCCTGCAGAGTGCAGAGGCTGAAACTGATAAAACTTTCTTTAAATATCTTGTATATTTCATGAAGGCTATTCCAGTTGTTCTTCATTCACCCCTGACTTTCCCTTCCTCTTCTCCTCCCCCCCCCCCGGCTCCCGGCTCCCTTGCTGTGGTTTTTGCCTTGGTTACTTACTCCTTGGCACACCCAGCCCAGTGGCACCTGCTGGCCCTCTGCAGGCAGCAGCCCACAGGGGCCGGTTGCTGAGGTCACTGCTGGTCGGTGGCAGGCTGCAGCTGCATTGTTTGTGACACATTCACACACATACACACAGTATGTATGTGTATGTATGAATGTGTGTGTCACAAACAATGCAGCTGCAGCCTGCCGCCGACCCCAGCAACCGGCCCCTACTACTGTATTTTAGTAGTATTGGAGATCCCCTCATCCAGGGGGCAGAAAAGAACTTCCCCTGCCATGGTCACACACAGCTTACCCGTGCCCCCTCCCCCCAACAACTGGGAGTGAAATTAACAAAGATGCCAGAAACCATTCTTAACCCTGGGGGCTGAACCATCAGGGAACTGAGGGCTTGGCTACACTGGAGAGTAGCAGCGCTGGTGGTGGGTTTACAGCGCTGCAACTTAGTAACTGTCCACACCTGCAAGGCACATACAGCGCTGCAACTCCCTGGCTGCAGCACTGGCTGTACACCTGGTCTGCTTGGGGTGTAATGATTGCAGCACTGGTGATGCAGCGCTGCTCATCAAGTGTGGCCACCAAAAGCGCTGTTATTGGCCTCCAGGGTATTAGGAGGTATCCCAGAATGCCTGCTCACAACAAACGGGAAGAATGGCTGAACTCCGAGCTCCTCCGAGCTGCTTATCTAAAAACAAACACAGCTCCTGTTTGCTCGAGGAAGTGAGGGGAGGCAGGCAGGGGAATTGCTTTGGAAGGTTCACAGCTGTTTGCTTGAAGAGAGAAGTCACACAGCAGAGGGGGAGCGGGGAGTCCGTGTTGAGCAGCTGCTTATGTGGTCTGAAGGCTATTTAGGAGTGCATAATTTGCATTTAGTGAATAAGAGAGGGTGGGGGAAGGGCTCAAGACTTTTAAATTGATTGCAGTTTGGTGATGTGTATGTTCCAGTCCTTAGAACTTGCAAGGCAGGGAGCTGACAGATCCAAAAATCCACTCTCTCCCCTACGTTCCCCCTCACCCCCCTTTTTTGAAAAGCACGTTGCAGCCACTTGAACGCTGGGATAGCTGCCCACAATGCACCACTCCCAACAGCGCTGCAAATGCTGCAAATGTGGCCACAGTGCAGCGCTGGTAGCTGTCAGCGTGGCCACACTGCAGCGCTTTCCCTACACAGCTGTACGAAGACAGCTGTAACTCCCAGCGCTGTACAACTGTAAGTGTAGCCATACCCTCAGTTTAAACTGTTCTTATGCAGAAGGCAGTCTCCCTGCTACAAGCCAGAGGGAAGTCTCTGCAGCAGCTGCTGAGTGCCAGGCAGGGAGAAAGCACAGAGCCTAGCATCGGCAGCCTGGCTGGAGGAGGAGAAGGGAAGACACAGAAAAATGTGACAGTGAGTTTTCACTTTTTCAGGCTTATTCCAATAGTAAAGTTTTATTACAGACAGTACTGGTAGTAGTAATAGTAGATTTATTTTCTCTATCTATGTCATGCAATGGGAGGGATCCATGAAGTACAGAGGAGAAGTGGGTGGGTTGCTTGTGATTGGACCATATGGGTAAGAAATGTAATTACTTTCACCCCTGCCCAAACCCCAAAGCTCCCAGCCGCCTCTGCAGCTGGTAGCTCTGGGATTAATTTAAAGGGCCTGGCTCCTACCTTCAGCCGAATCCCTGAGCCCTTTAAATCCTGATTTAAAAGCCTCAGGATTTAAAGGCCCCACCTCTTCTGATAGAGGCCACGCCTCTTCCAGTTGAGGCCCCTCCCCCTCCGCAGGACTCTGGAGTACCAGTAAGTCCATTAAGTTACTTTCACCCCTGGCTGCAGTGTTACCTGGGCTGCAGATTGAGAACCACAGCGCCCCCCTCCCTCCAACAGATCCCTATACCCAACACCCCAGCTGCCTACAGACCCCTCCACAGAGTGAGACCAGCAGCAGAGACCACAGGGCAGACCCTACCCCTTGACCCCACCACACGGCAGCCCGGAGCCCAGACCCTACTGGGCAGCAGGACAGCTCCAAGTCTGGATCCCGCCAGGAGGGGCCAGGCAGCTCTGAAACCTGGACTCCACCATGCAGGGCAGAGCAGCTAGGCCCCCCAGGCAGGGGGCCAGAACCCCAAGGCTCAGCCAGGCAGCCTTGGCCCTGAACCCCACAGCGCCAGATGATGGGGCAGCCTGCACCCCCGACACCACAGGCCAAGTGGCCTTTAGCACACAGCTGTGGCCCAGCTTTGTGCTAACAGGGCCACATGCAGCACACAGGTTGAAAACCACTGGATTATAGCTTTCTAATGTCATAATGATTCATTCTGACTTTTTTTATGCACGGCTTATTTATACAATTGTTGTTGCCATCAAATAAAATCAATGTCAGTAGTCTCTTCCAGCCGCCATATATTATAAGAAAAAAAAAAAACACGGTCCAAAAATGTCATATACACCATACAGAGCTAGAGTGACACCTAGTGGCTCATAAAATTATGTTTGGCTTGAAAGAATTCATGGAATTTACTATACAGAATTAGAAAGAAACTCCTCTTATAAGCAGTTCATTACATAATTTGTTCCCCATGAGATTTTTGCACTTTCCTTTGAAGTGTCTGGTGCTGGTTACTGTCAGAGACAAGATACTGAACTAAATATCAGCTATGGCAATTCTTGTGTTACGATATAACTTATTTAGAGAAATAATAGTGTGAATTTGGACCAAATGTGAAATATTCTATATGCCTGTATATGCAAATTTCAACGTGAATATTACTATCAGCAGTCAACCTTAAATATTATATTAAATTTACCTGAGGGTCTTCTGCATGAGCGTAAACCTATATTTTAAAAATAAATAATATAAATATGAGAATAAATAAATACAGTGAATATAAATACACTTATTTTGAAAGCTGTGTAAATATTTTAAAGATACTTACTGCTAGGACAACCATTCTTAGCTGTTTAAAATGTAATTAAGGAAAGAAAAACAATAAATTAAATGTAACCTATAAAATAATCCTGCATACCAATTTATAGTACAGATTCAAAAAAACAAAACAACAAGTGGAAATTAGGGCCCTGGTTTAGGAAAGCATGTTTACATCCATCTCTATGTAACAAAGGGTATACGCATGTGCTTAACTTTAAGCAAACACCGTTGACTTCAGTGCTTTGCTGAATCAGGGCATCAGAAATTTTTCCAAAGTCATATCTCAGGCATCTAGTGCCAAATCCTCAGATGGTATAAACAGGGCAGAAGTCTTTACATCAAGACTTATGGGCCACACTCTGTGAGATGCTGACTACCTGGAATTGCCATTAATTTTCACATCTGGCTAAACAGCAGTTATTTTGTAAACAGTAGCCCCAAAACCACAAGAGGCAGCTATTAGCAGTATACAAATGCATAATGTTACAGTATATTAAAATATAACAAAATTATGCTGGAAGACTTACATATTTTTTCTGCAAAGCATCATAGCATCCTAACATCCTGTAAAAATAAAATAATATTATTACTAATTACCATTTTGATTTGTGTCTGATTACATAAAAATTCCTACAAAAACAAAACAAAAACAAAGAAATCATGTCAATCCAACCTGGTAGCTTTCTCTGACAGGGTAACAAGCCTTGTGGATGGAGGGAAGCAGCGGATGTGGTATATCTTGACCTTCTCATAAACTAGGGAAATGCAACCTAGATGGAGGTACTATAAGGTGGGTGCAAAATTGGTTGGAAAACTGTTCCCAGAGAGTAGTTATCAGTGGTTCAGTGTCAGGCTGGAAGGCCATAATGAGTGGGGTCCCACAGGGATCAGTTTGGGTCCAGTTCTGTTCAATATCTTCATCAATTATTTAGATAATGGCATACAGAGTATACTTATAAAGTTTGTGGATGATACCAAGCTGGGAGGAGTTGCAAGTGCTTTGGAGGATAGGATTAAAAATCAAAATGATCTGGACAACTGGAGAAATGGTCTGAAGTAAATAGGATGAAATTCAATAAGAACAAATGAAAAGTACTCCATTTAGAAGGAACAAACAGTTGCACACATACAAAATGGGAAATGACTGCCTCGGAAGGAATAATGCAGAAAGGGATCTGGGGGTCATAATGGATTACAAGCTAAATATGAGTCAACAGTGTAACACTGTTGCAAAAAAAGCAAACATCACTCTGGGATATATTAGCAGGAGTGCTGTAAGCAAGACACAAGAAGTAATTCTTCTGCTCTACTCTGATTAGGCCTCAACTGGAGTACTGTGTCCAATTCTGGGCACCACATTTCAGGAAGGATGTGGGTAAATTGGAGAGAGTCCAGAGAAGAGCAACAAAAATGATTAAAGGTCTAGAAAACATGAACTAGGAGGGAAGATTGAAAAAAAATTGGGTTTGTTTAGTCTGGAAAAGAGAAGACTGAGAGGGGACATGATTACAGTTTTCAAGTATGTAAAAAACAAGTTGTTACAAGAAAGAGGAAGAAAAATTGTTTTTCTTAACCTCTGAGGATAGGACATGAAACAATGGGCTTAAATTGCAGCAAGGGGGTTTAGGTTGGACATTAGGAAAAACTTCCTAACTGGAAGGGTGGTTAAACACTGGAATAAATTGCCTTGGGAGGTTGTGGAATCTCCATCATTGGACATTTTAAAGAGCAGGTTAGACAAACACCTGTCAGGAATGGTCTAGATAATTAGTCCTGCCATGAGTGCAGGGGACTGGACTACATGACCCCTAGCGGTCTCTTCCAGTTCTATGATTCTATGAAAATGATATTCTTGTGTTTATACTTCTTAATTTTATACAATTTTATATAATGAAATACAGAAGTAATAAACAATGCTTATTCCATTAGTTTTGTCTTTTTATTTGTATTAACAGACAAAATTAACTATAATGTTTGCAACATCCAAAAACATACCTGGCTCTTTACAGAACAAGTACAAATTTAATTAAATTGTATGCCTGCCATTATCAAACACTAACATGTTTTCATAAATCAGCTGACGAGTTTAACTATTTCACTTAAGTCTATGCATCTTTTAAGCACAAAAACCAATATAATTTTTAGTCTTGGTATGTTTATTTAAAAACTTTAATTGCATTTTACGTAAAAAATATGCAAAAGAGATACCAAAATATATAGCCAAGAACTCATCAATAATTTACCATAACCCAATAGAACATTAGAAGAAGAGAATAAGAACCAGTCTTACACAGTATATACAAGATACTTACTAATACATATTCAGCTACAGATTTTTAAACACTAAACTCTTATTTTTTGTCAAGCTTGAGAACATAATCCTCAAGTTTAAAAGTTACAGAAATACAGTAGGTGTAATGTTAATGAAAATATTGCGTCCCAACCTCGACCACTAAAGAATGAGGGCACTTTGGGCTGTCATTTATAAGAGTGAAAAGTGAGTATAAAGCACTACTGTTCTGATTCGGTAGCATTTTACATCCACACTGTACTGGAGAAAATGACTACAACACAGAGCAACAAAGAATCAGGTCCTGAGAGAACCGTGAGAACAGGCAACAGTGGATATAGGGACACACATTCTTGGCATGAAAATAATTTTTGCAACAATTTGTTTTACCCCAGTTCAGCAGGATGCTTCAGGATGTGCATAACTTAAAATGTGAGTCATCCCATTGGCTTCAAAAAGACTACTCACATGTGATGATCATAATGGTCCCTTCTGAACTTAAAGTCTATGAGTCTATGTTTCAGGTCACAAATATGCTTAAATACCTTGCTTATATGAGTCCCAAGATTGTAAATCTTTCCATAAAACCAAATGTGAAAGTTAAACTCATCACATGGTACTGAAATGTATAAATTCTGATTTTTCAATGTGCAAAGTCTGTATACCAAAACAGTAAATACTAAGCATTAAATACATCAAATGACCAGTACACACTAACAGTGAGTGAACAATTTTTCTTTTACTAGAGAGCTAATTTTCAGACTTGACATGTTATAATAATGTTATGAATGCTACAGAATCAACATACCATTTCACCAACTGAGTGGATCCAGGACAGTTTTTGTCTTCCCTCAAAATCTTGACACAGAGGTCTGAAACAAACGAATAAATTTTAGTTAGAAAAGTACAGCTACAATACTAAATTACAAATTACTAAATTACAACACTAAAGTACAGATACAACACTAAATTAAATTAGCTCAAATAAACTCTCTAAAATTCTTTGTCACGAGAACAGAAAAATATTTTATATCAAAGGAATCTCAGAAACAGCATGTTACCATCTAGATATCTTGTTCCATAGGCACATTCTGGAAAAATTCCTCTTAGGTAAGTAATGCAGGATACTGCTACTGCTAGGAGCCTCTTCACCAATATCAAAGACTGCTGTTCAGTACATATTTTATTAGGAAATATTACTGCACTCTAAAATTAAAAGAGAGAGAGGAATAATCTCGAGTATACAGGGGAGTTTATTTTCATTCTTTTGCCTTTCAAATACTGAAAACAAATAAAATGCCTCATCTTACTAGCCAAATGTACATAGGTCTACCAATTTTATTTTAATGTTAAAGGAACTAACGGAGCATTTTTCAACAAATAATCTCCATCCTTCTCTTGTTCACTTCCCTTGTTGAACATCATCACTATCACGTTATGATAGCCTCCAGTCATGTAAAGAGAAACACTAACTTTTTGCACTGTAAATAATTCTACTGACTTGAATGTGAAGATTCACTGTGCATAAAGCAGTATCAGGACCTTATTGTTTAACTGAACCCTGTGATCTTTTACAACTGTGCATAGTTCAATGAGACTACTTAGGGCAATAAGGACTACTCCTGAGTAACATCTTCTATTTATAAAGGAACAAATTATGAATTTGAAATACTCAAGTGTAATTAGCTGCAGGGATAATTTTGGGCAATAAAATAGTCCTAAAAGTAATTAGTTTGTACACCTGACTACTGCAATCAAGTGTGCCAAAAATACACTGAAATAAATGGAACCATACCATAGAATTTCTTTGCATCTGGGCAGTTGCCATATTGTCAATCTTTTCCTATCTGTTAATAAAATTGGGATGTTAGCATGGTTAGTTTGCACTCTGATAAAATATACACATGTAGATCCTGTCCATTCAGTTTTCAGAACACTGGCCCAGATCTACCAAGGTATTTAGGCTCCTAGGATCTATGGAAACCAATGCAAGTCAGAAGCCTAAATGCAAACCTTTACTCACATGAACAATTTTTATTCATGTACGTAATCCCATTGATTTAAGTGTGACTACCTATGTGAATGAGGATCACTCATGGGAGTAAAGATCTACAGTCTTTAGCCTGGTTTACAGTACACACTTCTGTTGATACAACTACGTCAGCCAGGGATGCAATGAATGCAGGCAGAATTCCCTAGTGTAGATGCAGCTATACTGACAAAACGCACTTTTCCTAATATAACTTGTTTTGCTCAGGTGAAATGATTTTACTAATGGTACAAAACACAGCTGTGCCAGTATAACTGCATCCACGCCAGGTGCTGTCTACACTACAAAATTAGATCAACTCAGCTACATCACTCTGGAGTTTGAAACATCCACACCTGAACAACATAATTAAGCCAATCTAGGTCTCTGTGTAGACAGTAGTAGGTTGATAGAAGAATTCTTCAGTGGACCCAGCTATTGTTTCTCAGAGGGGCACATTACCTATGCCAACAGGAGAACCCCATCCATCAGCATAAGAAGCATCTATGCCAGTGTTTCTCAACCCATATCTTGCTTGCAGCCCGATCAGCACAAAGCTGTGGACCATGGGACATCCTCAGGGCCACACAGGTAGCATATAGTGTGGATGCAACCCATATAACATACAGACAGCTGCATATACGGCCCACAACGATAAACAAGTTGAGAACCACTGATCTGCGCTGTAATGTTTTAAGTGTGGCCCAGCCCTATTATTGCTTCTCCAGCATAGTAAGCCAGTAACCAGGCTCCTAGTGTAGTTGTGGCCTTAGGTCTGGTCTACTCTTAAAAATTAATCGTCCTAGCTACGTCGCTGAGGCCCGGGAAACTTTCCACACCCAAAGCGTTCTAGTTAGATCAACAGAACCATCCGTGCCCAGCCCCCGGCAGGTTGGCAGAATTCTTCCAGGCACCTGGTCACCGCCCCTCAGGGAGGTAGATTACCCACACCGATACGGAGAGCCCATTCCCAACACAGGGCACGGCCACACTACGGTGCTACCCGTGACTGTGCCGCTCTAGGGCGGACGTGCCCTACAACCTGGGAGTCTGCTTTAAAGGGCTCCTTTGGCATCAGGCGCTGCCCTAGACAAAATGGAGGGGGGGCTGCAGCTGGGCAAGGGAAAGAGACTCACTGGGCAAAGGCAGTACAGCTGCCCTCCCCCCACCCCAGCTGGGGTGAAGCAGGAGGGGGGGAGCCTGAAAACCGGGGACTTGGGGCCAGTGGGGAAACTGAGACTCATGGGTGCGCGGGGGGGTGGGGCCGAGGAAACAGGGGTCGCAACTCATTGGAAGAGGGGGCTAATCCTAGCGCCTCATGGGGCGCAACCCACCGCCCCCCCGCGCCTTGCCCGGCCCGGCCCGCCTTAGCGAGAGCTGGCAGCCGCCGCCGCCGCCGCCACCTGGGCCCGCCCGCGCCGCGCGCGCGCGCATCAACGGCCCCCCCGCCCCGCTCCTTTGTCCGCGCGCCGACCGCTTTCCCGCCCTTTCCTCTCGCGCTGTTGAGGCGCGCGCGCCTTCCCTGGAGCGGGGGCCGTGTGCAGCGTAACCGCCTTTCTCCCCTCTCTTTCCTTGCTCCCATCAGGGGGCCGTGTGCAAAGGGCTTTCCCGCCTTACAGCCCAACTGACGTTAGCGCCGTTGAGCCCTCCACGAAGCGTCGCGTGCCTGCCACAGCCTCTCCCGAGGCTTCCTTCTCACCCCGCCCTGGGGCTAGCGTGCAAGGCTGCTGCCTGTCCCTGTGGTACCCTGGTTCCCCCACCTCTGCCTTGTGTGGGGCCACGTGCAAAGGCTGTTAGCATCTCCTCACTGCTCCAGTCACTATGAAGGCCTGGTCTACACTGAACAATTAGATTGCCCGAGCTGCATGGCGCCCGGCAGTGAAAAATGTTGCACCCTGTGCTTTGTTGTAAGGTTGCCCTAACCCTCTGGTGCAGCCAGATTAAGCACAGTGGTGGGAGAAGCCCTTCCATGTTGGAAGTGCCTGCGCTGTGGTGCACTCAGAGCCAAAGGCTCTTCATTCTTCTCCCACTATTGCCTCCATCTGCCCTGTCACGCCACATGCAATGGCTCTTCCTCGTGCCCTATTGCCTCCCACCCAGCGGCATTTGCAAACACTCCTGCCTCCTCGCTACTCATTGCCTCCTGCACCGCTCCCAGGGCCATGTCCAAAGACTCCACACCTTTCACCTTCCCGCTGTTAGCCTAGACGTCACAGGGGCTCGCCTGGGGAAGGAAAATGGAGGTTGCAGTTCGTTGGAAGAGTGGGAATCTGAGCCACTCATGGGGACTTGTGTAAAGCACAGAGCCATTTGAAACACCCACACTTGTGTAACAGTGTTAAGAGTTGTATTCTGCAATAGTTACAGACTGTAGGAGGACAGGATCATAAAACCATTAGCTCATATTGGATAGTCCATCTAATAGAGGGGAATAGAGCGTATACACGATACAAATATAACCTAATATATACGGCAATTTCTGAGGGAAAGTATTAAGAGAGAAATATAGTCTTTGTTACTTTTTCATCATTCTTCATTTCTTATGCCAGAAATAGAATTGGGTTTTTTTAAACTATTTTTGTTAACTGTATTTTGAAAAGATGTATTGTGCAATATTTAAAAACATCGAAGTTAAAAATTAAACTAGCCAAATATCAAGCTGTATCTTTCAGGTTTTGCTTTTATTTAATAAAAAAGGACAAAATTATCAAACATTTCAGCTAATAAGCACGATAATTAAGTGTCCTGGTGCTATCTACAAAATACTGTACTGACACATTCTAAAGCTTCTGTGGGAAGTAATGCATGCAAAATCTTACAATCAGCAAGTTTTGAGAAAACATCTGATTGTCATTTAACAATACATAATTTAAAATTAATAAAAACTGCATACTGAAAGATTATATTGGCTATTATCCCAGTACAATTATTGAGAAATTAGCATACTAAGACATTAATTACCAAGAAACCCAGGAAGCAGGACAAGGGCAGTAGAACAGCTAACATAGGTTCTGAATTATCATGAATGCAGCTTTCTGTAATACATTATAACATGAGTATTGCCAACCCCAAGCATTCAAAAATTATGAGTCCTGACCCTCCACCCCCAAAATCACGAGAGTGATTTAATAATCATTAAATTAAAAATACATTTAGGGTGCTTTTTATTTGCCTTCTGGTCTTTGAGCATGTATGGTTCACTTGGATCACATTTTCAACCTTTTATCCACAACCATCAGCACTAGAAACACATTTTAAAAAATAAAAAAAAGGCTGAGATTCTCACATAATCACAAAAATCCAAGATCTTTGAGAAAAAACACCAACTATTGTGATTCGTTGGATAAAATTTTGAGATGATTTACTGTCAGTAAATCTCGCATTTAACATTGACTTTGGTGCCATAGTACATAGTATCATTAGGATTGCCAACCCTCCAGGATTGTAATGGAGTCTGCAGGAATTAAAGATTATGTCATGTGGCGAAATCTCCAGGAATTCATCCAACCCTACTAATCATACATGTTCAACTGTTTTCAGGTGTGTTTTGAGGTTCTTAAAAACCTGAGCATTAAAAAAGGGCATTTTTGGCAAATTAAAAAGCAACAGTTTCACCTGCAAAACCATTGAGAAACTTGATTATAGAAAGCTTCTCAAACTTTCTGAACAACCTAGGTAGTTATATGGCCTCCATCATTACAAGAATTAGCATCTATTCATAGAGTGGACCATAACATAAAGACAGCGCCAGCTCCAGGCCCCAGCGCGCCAAGCGCATGCTTGGGGCGCATGCCGTGAGGAGCGCTCTGCCGGTTCCCAGGAGGGTGGCAGGCGGCTCTGGTGGACCTCCCTCAGGCATGCCTGCGGAGGGTCTGCTGGTCCCGCGGCTCCGGTGGACCTCCGGGACCGGCAAGCGGCAGAGCGTCCCCCGCGGCATGCCGCCGTACTTGGGGCGGCAAAATGGCTAGAGCCGGCCCTGCATAAAGAGATTGTTTTGAGGACACATCTCCTTAAATTTGTGAACACATGCACCACCTCCGCTCCTGTTTGTGACACTAATAGCAATTGCCCACATAGGAAAGTAATATTAGATGCTTTCCTAATAGGTTTTTAACTTCCTTTAATGAAACAAGGAGAACCAATATCATGTGACTAGTTGGTTGAAGTAGTTGGTGTAGATGATTTTTTTTACGCTGCTCCAGGCTGGTTAGGGAACATGGAAGCAATATGCCAAGAGGGCTAGCACTCATGAAGTTTTATAGCAAGCAGTGATTCTTACAGTAGTTTTTTTTGTTCTTGCATTTAACAGATTGTTTGGGGTCCATCAAATTTGTATGATTCAAGACAGGACTTATTGAAGACTACAGTTTTTTGGGGAACTCAGAACAAAATTAATTTTAAAGTATGTTTGACTCTTCATTTCTGCCAGCCAGGATTAAGTCTATTTTTCACATCACTGGGTAGCTGGCAAATGAAGCTATTCCACAAAGGTTGCCTCTGTTTTTTGCCATCCGGATATAACCGTGATCACCCCATCTGGTTCCCCAGCTGCAGAAGAGAAACAAACAATATATTTGTTTTTATATATAATATATATAATGTTAAATCTTAATGCAGGTTCCTTTTCAGTTGTGGCTAAATGGGAGATAGAGATGCAGAGCACTTTTACAGCTCAGAGTTTGAATGTTTTATAAAAGGATAGGTCGCCATGAAAAACAAGATTTTAAATTAAGCATAAGCCTTAGCAAAAAAAAAAAAAAAAGTGTGCTCCTAGAGCTCAGAATGCAGCACTTCTCTGAAACCATTGCACACTGGAAGTGCATTATAAATAATAAGAAATACAAATAGCCATACCCAGAATTCCACTTTGCAGGCAGGGATGTATCAATAAACACACAACTGTTATCTTTGTCAGAACACAGATACCCTGTTAAAGCTCAATAGTTGGGTAATTGTAATAAGCTCAAATCAAAGAAAGGCTAAAAATGGGGAAAAGACTTCCACAAACTTCTTGAAAAGAGAGTACTGGGCATGCCCATGAGTTTCGTATTTATTATCTATTTGTTTTGCATTTGAGAATTTTGGAGGATTAATCTCATATTTTACTTCAGATACACACAATGTATTTATTTCCTCTTTGCAGGCCACTAGTCCAATTAGAGATCAAATTATTACACATTGGAAATCATTTAAAAACACAATGTCAGAGTTCAGGGCCAAAATCTAGGTCTATAGTAAATCATATGAATAGATGTTTTTGTAATTGAAAAAAGTTCAGTGAAATTGCAGGTTCAAATGAATGTGTACGCTTGTCTTCTGGAATGAACTATTCCTCTCTGTTTTTGAAACTCAAAGTCTTTAACCTTGTGCAGGACCATGAGAATCAGTAAGCAAAATTGGCTAGAAAAAGAAAATTGAATTAACTAAACTAGTTTGTGTCCAGCTGCCTGTCATGTGCAAAACCTAAACAGAATTAATAGTGAAAAGTAAATTAGAATTTTAAAATATACTTTCATATTTAATAATCAGAGATATAGTTAACAGAACAGTTAAATACTTTTAAAACATATTTTATTTATTTTGATGCTGTCCTTGTAAAGTATTAAACCAGTTCTTTATGATGAAATTATATTTTAAAGAATTTTTAGGAAAGGTATTTTAATTAAAGAAAACTCATCCTTACCTGTTTTTGACAAGCCAATATGGCACACCTTTGTCCACACAATATCCCACAACAAGAACGGCGTGGTTTATATGTGAAGAACTGCATTTTGAGTCATAGTACACACCTGAAAATATTTTATTTATTTATTTATGAAACAGCAGTGCCCAGAAGCCTCAGTCAGGAGCACTGTGCTCCTGTGATAGGCACTGTATTAAGACAAAGTCTCTATCCCAAAGAGGTTACAGTCTAAAGCCCCAATTCTGCAATGAGTTCCACACAAATACAAAGGTATGCCCATGTGCAGCTCATTGCAGGACTGTGGCCTAATTTAAGACAAGAGCTAATGAGTGAGTATATAACTGTAGGACAGAAGTGGGGAGGGAGGACAAGGGTGACAATACAAAAAAACCTATGGTTGCATAGGTTAACTATATATACCACTTACGGTTTCTAAATCATTTAAAAGAGAGAGCGATAAAAATGATATAACAGAATAAAGATATAATTGGCAAATCTGCATTTGATTTTGAAACCATTTTCCTAAAACAGATAGGTCAATGAGTTGTTGTTTTGGAAACCTGAACCTCTCAGGTACAGGATATACTGTTTTGCCAGCGCTGTAAATGGAGGTAGCCTCATCGCTTACTCTAATCAAAAACAATTTGGGAATCTGACCCTGTAACCCTTTCTTATGTGAAGTTGATGGATCTACTTCTAAATCAGCTTTGCAGGACCAGATGTTAAGATAAATTTTTTTAAGTTCCCAAGCTTCTCACTTTTGGAGCACACACAGCAAGATGATCGGTTTCCTTCCATCTTTTCCTAAAGTCAGAGAGCCTCTAGTATATTAGCAGAATTATTTCTAAATAGGATGTTTCTCTACCCCCAATAATTTAATAGAGTCATAGATTCCAATGCCAGAAGGAATCATTGTGATTTTCTAGTCTGACTTCTTGTATAACACAGGCTGTAGAACTTCTTAAGAATAATTCCTAGGGCATATCTTTAAAAAAAAAAAAATTCAAATCTTGATTTAAAAATGGTCCATGATGGAGAATCCACCATGACCCTTGGTAAGTTGTTTCAATGGTTAATTACACTCACTTAAAAATGCATGTCTTCTTTCCAGTTTGAATCTGTCTAGCTTCATTTTCTAGCCATTGAATCTTGTTATACCTTTTTCGCCTAGTTTGAATAGCCCATTACTAAATGTTTGTTCCCCATGTAGATATTTACCGAATGTAATCAACTCATCCCTTACATTTTCCAGGGCTGCTCTTCGACCCTGAATCAGCAAACCACTTACTAGAATGTACTTTACTTTAGGCATGTGAGCAGTGTGACGGAGTGACATGTACAAACTTTATTGAATTAAGTTAAACCCTACTGAATTATTGTATTAAAAAGGCAAATATGTATGCACTCTTGTGGGATTGTATGGAACTTCAAAATGCTTTTTGGAACACTACCTGTAAAGTGAATTTCCTAGACAGTACTTGAGAGGAGGGAAATGCAAATTATCCCCTCCTGAGCTTGCCTATTGAAGCCACACTCTGGGGTGAGACCAGTTACCTACTCTTGGAAACTCCAGATGAAGGACACTGCACCTTATAAAAAGTGGACCAAACACATTGTGAGCGCGCTTGTTCTGAGCTGAAGCTGTGATGAACTTGTAACCAGAAGGAATTCCCTTAGGTCAGAATCTGAATGACGGCTTCTGCCAGAATCTATGTTAGGGTTGTTGGGATGAATTCTGGTGAGCTTTATTAAGATACATGTAGGTTCTTTTATTGTTTTTATATGGGTACATCTTCACTACCCGCCGTATCGGTGGGTAGCAATCGATTGCTCGGGGATCAACATATCGCGTCTCATCTAGACGCGATATATCGATCCCCAACGCGCTTATATCGATTCTGTAACTCCATCAACCCGAACGGAGTTGCGGAATCGACAGGGGGAGCCGCGGATATTGATCCCGCGCCGTGAGGACGGTGAGTAATTCGATCTTAGATACTTCGACTTCAGCTACGTTATTCACGTAGCTGAAGTTGCGTATCTAAGATCGATTTTCCCCCGTAGTGTAGACCAGCCCTATGTTTTCTTGTAATGCTTTTTATTGCAAGAATAAAATAGGAAGAACTGTGTGGCACTTATAACTTTTGACAATCACTCTGTTATCAGTCTCTGAAGAGAAAGCAAGCAGGTGTGATTGGGGAGCCTATTTCTTCTGGGAATAATAAAGTGAAGGCAGGGAACTGTGCATCCTGGAAATAACTCAGTAAGAAGGGAGAGAGACGTGTCTGCACCCAAGAGAGGCAATGGCTGGGGAGCTGGAAGCCTGAGAACGATGCCCTTGTTGTACCATTGAGGAAAAATATAGGTGGAGTTGCCCTGAATTGTGACAATTAGTTCTGTTGATTTCAGTGGAGCTACTCACAGGCTTGAAGTCAGGTTTGTGTTTTGTTGATTCACGGCCTTTGTCTCTAATTTTGTTAAGAACTATTCAGGTCTCAGAAGATACAGGGAAAGAGAAAACTGCTTACCACTATGGTAATGTTGGAAGGATCTCAAACTTGCATCTATAGCAATAGATATTGGTCCCACTGAAGCCACTGTTCTTTCAAGATAAGTTTCACTTCCTTTAGGTATTTTTTTATAGCTGACACAGGTGGCAGCCCGTCCAGAAGTTTTATAACGGCAATGATTGTCCTGTAGAAGATGGCAGACAGAGATATAAGGGCACAATAAGTATGGCAAGTAAGTTAGTGCTAAGTTTTATCATCTTAATTAATTAACAGAATCCTGTAACAGTCCAGAGGTATATAACATACTGGTTTATTCAGGTCTGTTTATGTGTTTTAGTTCCTTTCCAGTAACTTAGCTCTTCCCAGAAAATAGAACTTACTCTTTCACTGTACAAGGTGAGTGAGGTAATAATATCCTTAATTGGACCAACTTCTGTTGGTGAAAGAAACAAACTTTTGAGCCTCACAGAGCTCTTCTCCAGGTCTGGGAAAGGTAATTAGAGTGTCACAGCTAAATACACAGTGAAAGAGATTGTTACGGATAGGGAATTAACACATGAAGTTGAAGTGGGCAATTAACAATTTATTGTGGGACCAACAAAGCTACAACAACACTGCAAACAACTTGTTCACTGTACACACATGTACTAGCGTGACACATTCCATCCAATAAATGCCAGTACAGTATACCTTATATGTATTAGCTAATATATTACAGTATTATCGACTGTGTGGTATGCTGATATATGAAATGGCACAATTATTTTCAGGGCCCCATGTACAGCAAGATGGGTATAAATTCTGATTCAGTGGCATGGTTTCCTACTTTCTGTGATACTTAACTCTGAAAATGTTGCCACAAAGACAGCTAAAAGTCAAAATGTGGGGTTTGATTCAATTTAATTAAATGAACAATGTCAACTTCAAAACAATCACTCTTCTGTCTGAATTGTTTTAAACCTATTGTTACAGAAGGTAACACCTACAATTACTATAATTGAAAAAGATTGCAGGAAAAAAGATTTTTTTCTATTTTGCTTTGCACATTTGTCAGCCCTTTATGTATAATCTGTTTTACAGTTTCCCCTGTATAGTCAGTTACTCCTGTTGTTTGTGTGAATCTTTCACAGAGCAACAAGACTGAGAAAAGCATTTTTAAAAAATAGGAAAATGGTTGCAAAACCACAAAAATTGGTAGGTGGCCTCCTGCAACTAGCTTATCTGATCTTATCTTATTAAACTGAATAGAATTCAGGTAAATGGTGCTCCTTTAAATATGAAAATATACTATACAATAGTACAATATCCCTGGTGGTTTGTTAAATACTAAATTCAATCTTACTGATTTTCCAGTGCTTTGCACCAAGCTTGTTTCTGCTCTCACATGAGTTTTAAACAAGAGTAAACTTTCCTGACTTCAGTGAATTTACTGTTTATTTACACCAGGGCAACATAGAGCAGTATCAGGCCTGTCTTCTGTAGTCATCTATACTGTGCAAAGTCAGTATTAAGTTGGCATAAAATTCTACCAGATCAAAAGCACATCATTGTACACCGAGTTTGCACTGACTTTGAACAGTTGCAAATGACTACACAAGGTGCAAAGCAGTGGAAAATGAGGTTCAATTTATTTGGCTCCCCCACTGCATTTTCAGTTTTCAGTGTGCAACAGTGTTTTTTTTTTTTTAATTAAGAACACATAACTGCACGGCAGAAGTTGTCAATAGGAAGCTGGAGGTGTTGGCAGCTGGCTAGTGAACATCTTGGGTCTTTGGACACTCCAAAAGTTGTGGGAGGCAGTTGAAGATTGTGAGAAAAGCGTATTAGCTACATATGTTTGCTGAAATAATCAACAGTGAAATAGTTAATATTTATTTAAATTGCTATAATTATGGATGGAGTGGTTCACACTTCTCTGAGAGCTGTTCTTTCAAGCACTCTGCTGACTCGGGAAGACAATATGGTATTAGGATTACACTTGGATCCCATCTGGAAGGTTTTCATAAACATATAGGATTTGAGTTAAAATATGCAGCAATCAAGAAGAAAAAAACCCAAAATCTATTAAAATGTTAATATAACCATAGTATAAAGTAGAGATTTGAGTCCTCCCCCGATTTGTCTTTTAGATAAAACACTTTATGGTAAAATATATACTTTTCCAACGTTTTTCCTCCCCAAAGAAACACCTCTGGACCAGGTGATACTCACCCGACCTTCATATGGGTACGACGTTTCTGAGTCAATGCCATGGTTGTTTATAACATATCTGAAGGCACTAGTCATAAAGCCTCCATGGCAACCATGGTTGCCATATTTCCAGGAGCAGTCTACTAGGTTCTGGGGACTAAGTGACACCAAACGCCCTGTTTTCTTCTTCAGTTGTCCTTCCAAGGCCCCCACGGCACTGAAAGCCCAACAAGAACCACAAGATCCCTGTGGCACATTGCAAGGTTGAACAGCAACAGAAAGGAGAGATGTTATGGCAGGTGTCATTAATGGCTTAATTATACATTTAAGATAGCAACACTGGTGTAAAGCCACTGGCATTATTCCTGACTTACAGCAGCACAAGTGAGAGAAGAGTGAGGGACACAATGCAGTTGTGAGACAGGTATCTTTAACTATCCGAGAAGTAAATATAGCTAGCCTATCTGCAATTCTTGGAGACATATAGCTTCCATAAAATGAGTTTGATAACAATTTTTGCTAACCCAACCCATGAAGCTGTATGAATTGGATACATTAAGTAGTGGAACGATAAGTCTTAATTGAAAATAGGTTATGCAGTCAGTCTTTCACTGACAGTTAAAATCCAATGACAGTTAAAATCTGTGCAATGGCTATTGAGTGTCTTATGTGAATTGGGCGAGATTCCCCGGGTTCTTCTGCAGCACAAAGTGGCCTTAAACCAGCCAGAGATTTTCAACCAAGAATTCTCCTTGTGTAGGAGGAATGTCGGCTGATGCAGAGCTGGTGGAGGTGGTATAGCTGCCTTCCCAACCCCATGAAAGGCGGCAAGAGGCAGCGTAGTGGAGCTGAACTCCGGTATGGCTGATGATCCTATGCTAGCATAAAGGGTCTATTCCTTTAGTGCCATCCTTTACACAGCAACATAAATTAGAGTAGGATCTGGCAGTCCTGATTCAAGATAGCACAACTATCTCCCTGCAGTCACCACTCTTCATTACATTCAAGCACTGTTCAGGTGTAGTGCAAATCAATGCCATTGAGTTTAGTGTCCGTGGTCCAGTTCCTAGCTGATAGGTATCCACGTCACAAAAAACACTTCCATGTTTGATACTAAGATCAACCATCCCCTCTCCTTTCAGATCAGGGCTGATGCATGTTGGTAGGAGGTTAGTGGGGGAGAAGCTTGCATTGCCACTGCCTATGCTGTACTCTGCCTTCTCTGTATAAGAGCAAAGAATTTGATTCTCTGCTTTTGTTAATGACGCTTTTCACCTACATTAATGCTAAAGTTGTTTTAAAAATAAATTAAATTGAATGAACAATAAAGGAAGAGGCATATTTTCTGCATAAAATAAATTACATGTTGACATGGATAATGCAGATATATAGATATTTGCATAGAATGTCGTTTACAAACATTGTATTGGTGTGACCATGCAGTTCTTCCTCAGCAATGTGAAGAAGGGGATGGGAGATTTGCACTATTCTGCAAGTATGTGGCTTGCAGTATTCATTCTCCACCTACTGTAATTTCCACCTCTGAGTTCACACCTGGTTCTTTACATTGGTGACATAACCGCTCTTCCTCCAATCTATGCAGTCTGGGGCCTGATCCTGAATACTTTCTTGAGGCCAATCAGCTGTGAGGTTATCCATTTCTGAGTCGGATACCCTGAGCCCTGTCATTGTAGCCGTTACTTCCTCAGATGTCTGTTAAAATAAAAATTAAAAAAGAAATAGAGTATATTAAATCAGTAACTGCTCATACTGCTGTTAACTTTGTAGCAGTTGGCAAATACATGGCAGAAAATGTCTAAGGTTTAAACTGCAGATTTACTATAAAAAGTGGCTGTGTAAAATGGCACCTTCTTATTCAATGCGGCTTGATCCAAAGCCCACTCCTTTAATAATTCTCTGCTCCTTTTACTTGAGGATCTCAAAGCACAGTGCAAATGAATGTAAGTATTATCCTCATTTTACAGATTTCTAAGACTGCACAGCTATTCACTGGCAGGACTGTTAACAGAATCTAGATCTCTTGATTCCCAATCCAGTGTCCTAGCCTTTGAACTATGTTAACTACTCTCTGCTCCCATGCACCTCCTCAGGATCATATTACTTTTGATCATTTACTTTTAAAAGTAATTGGAATACAGGTAACTAGTTAGTGTAATTAATTACACTAGCAATCCTGACCAAGGTGAGGGAAAAGTCTTTTTACAATAATTATCACTTCTTTTTAAAAAGGAGCTTGAAACAATAATGCCTAGATTAAAATGTCACTATATAATTTTAAAACAAAGTAGCATGAGGAAATTTACCATGTCTGCAAAGCCATTCATGGCCATTGTGTATGAATGCTTTCCCATTGACTCTTCCAGGTTATGAACTGTAACTATTTTCAGGGTTTTTTCCCAGATCAAGCGCCTAGAAAGCTCTTCCTCCTGAAATAATGAAAGAAATGAGAACATTTTTGGTCACAAAAATTGGGTTAATAAAAATTAAATATTTTTTGGCAGGATAAGGTTGTTTTTGTGATTTTTTTCCAATGGGAAATTTCCCAATGAAACTACATTTTTTGTTTCATTTTAAATTGAAATTTAATTTTGTTTTTCTTCTAAAATTTTCACTTTCTTTTCTTTTTTCCCTTTTTGCCGTAATAAGATGAATAATATATAGTTTGGGGGGGAAGAAAACTCCCAAATTTTCATTTTTTTTTCTTTTTCCCTTTTCTACTTTAACTTTTTAAACATCTTCCATTTTGCAAGAGATACATAATGGCAAAAGGAAAAATGAAATATGCCACTCTAGCTTTTCCAAAGTTGGAGGAGTTTTGCCAAGTTACAGAGTAGAGAAAGGAAAAAATGAAAGAGTAAAAAGTGGAAAGAAAAAAGATGTCTTTCATTATAAAACAAAAATAAAAAACCAGTGAGAGAAAAGGGAAAAAACTAAAATCAGACGTTTAAAAAATTTAACTAATTTTTAGTATTTTAAAACCACAACAAATATCTCAAAATGAATCTGAAACAATGAACATTTTTTGTTTCAAAATTTTCAAGTGACAAATTGAAAAATTTCAAATGAATAATTTTTAATAAAAAATCTTCATGAGGCAAAACATGGTTTTTCAACCAGTTCTCATTAAATTATCGAGCATGGACAATGTAATTACAATTTTAAAATATTGAGGAGCACTCTGCTTCTTTCTGGTAAATTCCGTGGGTCAGAGATATACACCAGATTGAGAGTGAGCAAAATTATTCTTTTCCTTTCAGGAATTTGAGGAAATCCCCAGATCAAAACATAATAGCTTTGGATGAAAAATATTAAGAATGTTTCTCTCCACTTGTGGTATAGTCCAAGAATGTAAATTAACTTATTAGAAACACAAACTCTTGAGCTGCACTTTGTAGGCACATTGAAGCAACCTTCAGCTGGAAGTGTAAGTGACCCTTACCACAGTGCAGATCTCACTAATAAATAGTTGTGGAGCTGCTCATGATAATATTTAATCCAGATATACCATGATGTTGAACATTTCAGTCTCCAGAACTCTATTCAGTTCTTCTGTTTGTCTTCGCCACTAAATTATTAACCAGTAAAAAGAATCAACCAGGTAGTAGTGGGTATGGTTCTGCCTATGAATATTTAGTGCAATACACCATAAAAATAAATATTTAGAATGCAAAGATAATTACCTCACTGCTGTACTGCTTTTGGTAGATTGTCTTCCAGCGTTCCCAGTCTGAATCAAGGGTAGGATCCTTGCCTATGCTGGCAACAGATGCTGCTACCATAAGCAGTAAAACACTGCCCAGTGTCAGCATCTTAAACTGCAAAAGATGTAAAAGGGATGTTATATAACACAATGTATTAATTCCTTCCCATCACAGTCCAGGATCTTTGAAGAGCTCAGGGGAATGGCACAGGCACACAGCAGGTGCGGGGATCTCAACCGCGATACGCTGACTGTGCCTCAGGTAGGGCTGTAGCCAGACTAAGGTTGGCTGTCCACTTCCTCCCATTGGAGTGTACCTAGAGTAGCGGGTCTTGTCTGCCTCCTCTGAATAGGTGGCCCACGACAGTCCTGGCAGGTCCGTGGCAGTAGTAAATTCCCTGGAAGGCAGGGCGTCACTGGGCTTAACAGCAGGGTCGGTGGCCAGGAGCGAACTGAGTCCGTCTGCCTCCTCTGGTGTCTCAGCTCCAACTGAGCAGGAGGGAGGCCACACCGTCTCACTACACAAATATTTTCATCAATATTTGAAATATTCCTCCAAATAGTCACAAATAATATTACCATAAATACTGGGCAGTTAAGTTTGCCCAGTATTTATGAATCTGCTTTCCAATCATTTCCCACTTTTAGTCCTAGATCTTTAAAAGAGAAGAGCAGCTATCATACTCACCACTGGACCCCCTTATTGGTTGAGACCAAGAACAGAATAAGCCATAGAAATTTAACCTCCCGCTTATCCCATGAGGTGCTTCCTCTGGGATAGCGTGGAGTCCCATTTAACAAGGCAATATGAAAGAAACTCATTGAGCCATTTTATCTATTTTGTTATGGACAGGTGATGTCACTTCTGTTTTTGGGACTGTTGACCGTGCACCCTTCACTGTATTAAATGTATGAGGGGGCAGAAATAGAGAAAAACAGAGAAAGAAAGATAAGTCAATACACGTAGCATATATGCAATTTACCTGTTAAATTGCTGTGATCCTGAGACAGTACTCCTTCTTTGAACTTAAGGAACAGGCTGAGGACCACAGAGCACAGATGAGGCTTACCAAGTCTGGATGTAGCAAAGGTTCCTGGGTGCTTTATAAAGTCAGGGATCCAGCAGTCAACTGGAGAAATTCCCTATGCAGAGGTTTCATTTAAAAAAAATGCTTTCTATCATGAGAATAGACCATTTCTTGCTCAAGACTTGTTTTGTAATGATTAAGCAGGCACAAAACTCAAGCAGAAGGGAACAAAAGCAGAACTCTGGAACTGAAAGCAAATATCTTGTTGCATCTTTTGCATACAACATAGGTGAAAGCACTAGTCAGATGGTATAACTTGCTTCCATAAAAAGGTTTTGTAACATTTGGCTAGCTTGACGCATGCAGTTATATGAATGGGACATATTCTCAGTCTATATAATTGAAAGATAAACCTAAAAACAAAGTTTCCAAGAGGACTGACTGCTTAATGGAAATGGAATATGAAGCCCTTCAACTCTCAGTGACCGTTCAAATTCAGCCCATGGCGAAATCGTTACTTTGCAATGGCTATTCAGTGTTCAATGTGAATTGAGTTTGGCGGTTTCCATGTATTTCCTAATGGACCTGTGTCCACATCACAAAACTTGGTGAAAATTTGGAACTTTCCTGGCAGCCTCAAGAAGCCAAAGCTATAATGTGCCATGGGGACTGAACTCAACCTCTCGCATCAGGATTGAGGCACTTTGCTTGGGGCCGCAGTGAGAGATGCTTACAATGCCACTGCTTTGTCTCTCTCACCAACAGAAGTTGGTCCAATAAAAGATACTACCTCACCCACTTTGTCTCTCTAATTCTATACTTCAGTTTTTCTGCACTAAACAAGAACTTCACCCTCCAAGTTGTGCATCTGACACTTTTCAACTACGTTATCACTAGATTTGCTGAAAAACACATTAAATAAAAGAATTCTTGGTGAAGAGGCATTTTTAAATGAAATCAGCTAATCTATATTTTGAGGTGATTAATGCAGATAAGATGATAATTTCATAGATTTCCATTTGCAAGTTTTTTACTGGAGTGGGTAGACGATCCTTAATGCAAGGACAGGGGTAGGAGATTTGCATAGCTCAGTAAACATGGTCATTTCAGTTTTTATGTTCCACCTGCTTTAATTTCCAACTTTGCATTCACAGCATGTATTTTACTTTGGTTACATAACCTTTCCTCTTTTGTTCCAGGCTGGGTACTGAATAGTTTCTTCAGATCAATGGACTAAGGTTATTCATTTCTGAGTCAGAGATCTTGAGCCTGATGATCATAGAAGCTACTTCCTCCAAAGTCTACTTAAAAAAGAAAAAGAAAAAAAGAGAAGAGAATACAGAAAAAAATTACCAGTAATTACCAGTGTGTGAGGGCACCATGAGTCAATGGATCTGCTTTCTGTCAGTATCCAGAGTTAGATGTGCTGATTTTAGTGACAAAATGAAAGTGCTTTATGCTCCTATTGGTCCTGAAGATCAAACACAGCTAAGTGAGCCGGATTCTGTTTTGGTTTGTATCAACAGAACTGTTAACTAAGTTCCAGTCACAGGAACTAAGTTACGTCTGTGCAATTCCATTAGAGACATGGAGTCAGACTGGGGGAGCTGGGGCATAACTTTAAGACAATGAGGTTGCAGAGGTGTGGGTAAGGGCAGAGTTTGGTGAGCAAGTTCTTTATTCCTGGTGATGATGCAATCAAGAAGTACCCAGCTTGAATTTCAGATCCCAAGTCCAGTGTGCAGTGGCAGCTAGGGAAAAAAAAATCTGTTTATTTGTAAACTGATCAGATTTGCTCTGTAGTTAACATGGAGAGGCACAATGCCATTTTTACCGTGACTTATCAACCACACTTCAAGCCCTTAATCCTGCAACCAAGGTTGTGATGTTCCACTGCAAGTCTGAATGGAGGCTATGCATGGGCACAAAGAGTAACCCTGTACTCCCAGAGGCCAGGTGTACACCACAGACCTACATTGGTATTACTACATTGCTCAGGGTGTGAAAAATCCATCCTCCTGAGCAACATAGTTATACCAACCTTAACCTCCCCAAGCAGACAGCACTATGTCAGTGGGAGAGCTTCTCCAGTCAACATAGCTACCGCCTCTTACAAAGGTGGATTAACTATGCTTAAGCACTATAGCAGTGCACTGATGCAGCATTTTTAGCATAGACCTGCCCTTACTCTGAAGAGCGCAACCTTGAATGAGATTTTAGGCCCTTTTTCGTGGTTACATTAAGGCTCACTTACATTGCTCTGGCAGCCTAAAGTGCCTTAAAGTGGGTACAAATGTAATTTATACCTACAGTGAACCCTCTTTCAGCTGCCAAAGTGGTGCAAAAGGAGCTTAGCAAAAGTGAGAATTAGACCCGTGGTCTTTTGTTGTCTGATCATAAAAGAAAATGCTCTTGACAAACAGGAGAAATGGTTTGAACTAAATAGGATGAAATTCAAAAAGGACAAATGCAAAGTGCTATACTTAGGAAGGAATAATCAATTGCACAAATAAAAATGGAAAATGACTGCATAGGAAGGAGTTCTGCAGAAAAGGATTTGGGTGTTATAGTGGATCACAAACTAAATATGAGTCAACAATGTAACACTCTTGCAAAAAAAGCAAGCATCATTCTGGGATGTATTAGCAGCAGTGTTGTAAGCAAAAGGACAAAAAGTAATTATGTTATACTAATTATATTAGACCAGTAAAAACCAGCAGGATATTATTAAAGGGGACAAGGCAAAGATGCCACATTTATTATGATGATAATTTGATTTATGACTAATAACTAATATCTTAATTCTTATACACACACATTATACCTAATACCTATACACACATACACACACATTCTCACACACACACACATTCTCGCACATCTATCAGATGTTCTGCAGCTGCTGCATAGTTACCAGTCCTGAAGATAGCTTAAGTTCATAGCTTGATTTTGTAGCTTGGGTTCGTAGCTTGTGGCGGTTAACTGGCCAGGAAAGCCAGGCACAAGGACAAGCTGGATCTCTGTTGGGCAGGCACTGATGTCCTTCCATGTTGGCAGCAGAATGTTACCCAGAGTCTCTCATCTCACCCTTCTTTTTTTATAGGCTTTTAGGCCATGTCTACATCTAAAATTTTGCAGCGCTGGTTGTTACAGCTGTATTAGTACAGCTGTATAGGGCCAGCGCTGCAGAGTGGCCACACTTACAGCAACCAGCGCTGCAAGTGGTGTTAGATGTGGCCACACTGCAGCGCTGTTGGGCGGCTTCAAGGGAGGTTCGGGGAACGCGAGAGCAAACCGCGGTGAAGCTGGTCTCCTTTCCCGGTTTGCTCTCTCGTTCCCCGAACCCCCGAACAAGCAGGTCTCCTTCCCTGCGGTTTGCTGGGTGGTTCGGGGAACGCGAGAGCAAACCAGGAAAGGAGACCAGCTTCGCCGCGGTTTGCTCTCGCGTTCCCCGAGCAAGCAGGTCTCCTTCCCTGCGGTTTGCAGGGTGGTTCCGGGAAACGCGAGAGCAAACCACGGCGAAGCTGGTCTCCTTTCCCGGTTTGCTCTCGCGTTCCCGGAACCACCCAGCAAACCTCAGGGAAGGAGACCTGCTTGCTCGGGGTTCGGGGAATGCGAGAGCAAACCGCGGCGAAGCTGGTCTCCTTTCCCGGTTTGCTCTCGCGTTCCCGGAACCACCCAGCAAACCTCAGGGAAGGAGACCTGCTTGCTCGGGGTTCGGGGAACGCGAGAGCAAACCGCGGCGAAGCTGGTCTCCTTTCCCGGTTTGCTCTCGCGTTCCCGGAACCACCCAGCAAACCTCAGGGAAGGAGACCTGCTTGCTCGGGGTTCGGGGAACGCGAGAGCAAACCGGGGAAGGAGACCAGCTTGATTACCAGAGGCTTCCTCAGGTATGCTGGAATACCTGCTTATTCCACGGAGGTCAAGAAAAGCGCTGGTAAGTGTCTATATTTGATTACCAGCGCTGGATCACCAGCGCTGGATCCTCTACACCCGAGACAAAACGGGAGTACGGCCAGCGCTGCAAACAGGGAGTTGCAGCGCTGGTGGTGCCCTGCAGATGTGTACACCTCCTAAGTTGCAGCGCTGTAACTCCCTCACCAGCGCTGCAACTTTCTGATGCAGACAAGCCCCTAGTTTGGATTCAAAGTCTATAGGTCTTGCTGTGTCACGCTGCCTCTGGGTTTAGATTGATCACCCATCAATTGCAGGCGTGACTTTCAGCCTTGAACCTGGCTTTGATCTTCCTTCTGTTGTTCTGTTGTCCTTTTCTTTTTAGGGTGGATGCTTCTTACTTTGTTTAGGGCTGTTGTCTAGGTCTTCAGCCTTTGGTATTTGAACTTTATCTCATCAGGACAGGCTGGGGCTGGAGGTTGATTCCGTCATCCACACATACCTCATTCACACATCTAAACTAAACTAATTCACACATCTAAACTAAACTAATAAGATTACAGCAGGGTTTACAAAAATGAAGGTTGGAGGAAGCTTTTACAAAATGGAGTGAGTGTTTTAAAATGGGGTTTGAATTACAATATGGAACAGAAGTTACAGTGTAGGCAAGTGTAGTGAATGGTGAACAGAAGTTACATTAATAAAGTGAACAATTAAAAACAAGTATCAGAGGGGTAGCCGTGTTAGTCTGGATCTGTAAAAGCAGCAAAGAATCCTGTGGCACCTTATAGACTAACAGACGTTTTGGAGCATGAGCTTTCGTGGGTGAATACCCACTTCCTCAGATGCATCTGAGGAAGTGGGTATTCACCCACGAAAGCTCATGCTCCAAAACGTCTGTTAGTCTATAAGGTGCCACAGGATTCTTTGCTGCAATTAAAAACAATTTCATTTATCAGTTCTACAATTCTTCCTTTCTACTCAGCACTAAACCCTCAACTGAAGGATTGTACGCAGTTCTAGGCCCCAGACTTTGGGAAAGATGTGAGCAAATTGGGGAAAGTCGAGCAACAAAAATGATTAAAGATCTAGAAAACATGACCTATGAGGAAAGATTGGAAAAACTGGGTATGTTTAGTTGAGAGAAGACCCACAGCAAGGCCATCAATGGCCTGAGTTGTCTGACTCAGGCTCATGGGGCTTGGGCTGCGGGGCTATAAAATTGCAGTGTAGACATTCAGACTCAGGCTGGAACCCGGGCTCGGAGACTCAGTGCAGTGTGTCTTTTATCACAGTGTAGACATACCCTTTGGCACTGCTTCAGCTCTTGCTCACAACTCTGCTAGCACAAGAAGGTGAAGGTGCAGACACTATTATCCACGTCTGCCTGCTCCGCTGACTTTATCACTGATTTAGGGCTACTACATTTTCCTATCTGTCCTGCAGGATAAACTAATCCCATTGTGACGATGCCTTAATGTGATTTCACCGAACGTTGCAACGTTTTCACTCCCCAGTTGCACTGATGGGTTGGTGGGAGTGTTACGTTGTAATGGAGAGTTGCATTTTGGCACATACTAATCCCATTGTGATGATGCCTTCATGTTGCAGCATTTTCACTTTCACAATGGAGGGTTACGTTTTGGCACCTCAGTACCCTGTATGGAAATCACACAAGCCAGTGGGTGGCTGCTGTCTTATGACATAACATCACATCATGATGCCAAAAGGACACTAGTGACTCAAACTGCCTGCGAATGACAGGGCATCATAAGGACCCATGAAAAATAGGGCCAAACCATTGGATAATTATGAAAATTCAGCACGTATGACTTTCAGATCGGCCCCAACTTTCCAAAACTGTATTCTTATCATCCCTACTGTTGTTTCATTGTCAGACAAGAGGAAAGAAGTTCTGTTATTCCATATAATTTTGGTGTAGGCTACAGTAAATTTAACTAGAAGAGAGCATGATTATTAAATTTTCAGTTCTCATCCCATTAAGTTATTTCTAAGCATATTGTTTCCTTCGGATTTAGCAACGATCAAAACAAAACAATGCTCTGCCCAAACTTGCATTCTGCTTATTACTTTCCAGTCATTGCCCCACTACTATCTGACTTTGGCTTACCTCACCTGGTACTGTATCGGATAGACTGCCAAAGTAGGCGTCAGGATCTTTGGGTTCTATTCCCACCTCTGACAGTAGCCTGCTGGGTGAGCCTGGACAAGTCACTTCCCTGTTCTGTGCCTCAGTTCCCCCAGCTATAAAACAGGGTTAATGATACTGACCTTTTCAAAGTGCTTTGAGATCTACTGACGAAAAGCAATAAATAAGAGCTCGGGGTTATTAGCATTCCCCAATTACTTTACTCAGAAAAGGCCTAGTAGGCATGAGTCCACTTACCTACCAACTTCAGTAATAAGTCATAATACCCAGTACAATAGTAATAATTCGTAGTATACTAATAATGCAGAGTATTTATATAGTGCCATCCATCCAAATACTTCGAAGCCCTTTACAAAATTGAGTCGATAGCATTGTCATCATTTTAGATATGAGGAAACTATGAAGGAAGGCTGAAAGAATTGGGTTTGCTTAGTTCGGAAAAGAGAAGACTGAGAGGGGACATGATAGCAGTTTTCAGGTATCTAAAAGGGTGTCATAAGGAGGTGGGAGAAAACTTGTTCATCTTAGCCTCTAAGGATAGAACAAGAAGCAATGGGCTTAAACTGCAGCAAGGGAGGTTTAGGTTGGACATTAGGAAAAAGTTCCTAACTGTCAGGGTGGTTAAACACTGGAATAAACTGCCTAGGGAGGTTGTGGAATCTCCATCTCTGGAGATATTTAAGAGTAGGTTAGATAAATGTCCATCAGGGATGGTCTAGACAGTATTTGGTCCTGCCATGAGGGCAGGGGACTGGACTCGATGACCTCTCGAGGTCCCTTCCAGTCCTAGAGTCTATGAATCTATGAAACTGAGGCACAGAGCGTAACCAATTTATCGAAAGTCAGTACAGGCAGGCCTTTTTCTCACTGACGTTAAAGCCATTATAATTATTTCAAAAGCATAAAAAAGACGCGCGGCTCAGCGCCCGAGTCCGAATGTCTACTACGCTATTTCTAACCCCACAGCACAAAGCCCTGCAAGCCTGACTCAGCTGACCTGGGCTCTGAGACTTGCCGCCGTGGGTTTGTTTGGGTTTTTGTTTCCTGTGTAGGTGGACCCTGAGATCCACAGATGAAAGGTTCTATAGCAGTGCAAAGGCTAATCAGGCCAGATCTTCAGCTGCTATAAATCAGCATAGCTCATATTATGAATAACCCTTGGAACACAGACTGCACAGCAATGAAATGCTTGCAAGGATGAATATATGTGCCTGCTGCAGCCTTTAAAGGGTTACATATCAGCTTCCTACATTTTTGTGCCTGCTTATTCACCAGAAAACAGTGACCAAGGAAGTTGCGGAGTTCAGAGAAATAACTCATGCTCTTATGGTAAAGGACTGAAGAAATGAAAAGGAAACTTCTGCATTGGGAATTTCACCAGCTGGATTCCTGACTTGATAGAGCACCCGGGTTACCCTTGCTACATCCAGACACTGTACGCCCAGCATGTGCTCTGTACGCCTGCTGTCCTCAGCCTTAGGTAAAGGAAAGAAGTTTCTTGTAGTGCAGCGATAGACAGTTGTGTCTGGGGATTACAACATTGGAAAAGACAATTTTCATCCAGGCTGCTTGGAAATGTGTTTCATCTGATTTTGTCTGCTTCTCTCATTCTCCCTCTACCTGATTTTGCTGAATGCAGTGCATGTGGAAGGTGCACAAGTCACTGGATAGGCCAGGTTGCTAGTGTTTGCTTTGCAGCCTTTGAGTTAAAAAAATCTACACACGTGGACAGGGCAGACACATGTTGATCCATGGACACGGCCCTTGCCAACATGTAGCTGCACCAAGGGAGTGAAGTGTCTTTCCCATCATAGGCATCGACTCTGTAGGTGCTTTGGGGCTCAAGCATCTGTAGAAAAAAATAGTAGGTGCTCAGCACCCACCAGCCACAGCTGTTTGGCAGCGCTCCCGATGAGCTGTTCCAGGGCACCTCCGATTGGCTGTTTGGTGGCCAGAGACGGCTCTGGGCACCAGCAAAGCAAGCAGGTCCTTGGGGCAGCACATTTGCAGGGGCGACAGCCAGCAGGGATCCAACCTGAGAACTGAGAACCAACAGGGGGTCCTGGGAGCTGTAGTTCCTTGGTTAGCTCCCTGCTTGCAGAGCCAGCCCTGGAGCAGGGAAAGAACTACATTTCCCAGCATTCCCTTGGCCACTATCAACAGGAAAGGGAGGAGGAGGGAGTATGGTAGCTGAAACCTCATGCTGCAGATTGCTGTGAATGGAGAACTCACTGCTAGAGTGGGGTGGCTCTGTGAATGCGGAGCAAGTGTGCCGAAGGAGTAGAAGGCTTTGGCCCAGATATCCCCTTCAGAAGACATCCCCAGACTGCATTAGGGACACTGGTGTGACCTCACCTGGCAGCCTCCAAAGAAGGAATTGGGTGGACTAAATGGGCAGTGCCCCTCTCTATCTGAAGTCTAGCAAGGGAGATATGTGGATCCACTAGGATTTAAAATGAAAAGTAAGGGAGGGGAGGCTCTACTGGACCTGGGCAGCTTTACCTACAGTACCAAGTACACAGGAGGATTTCCGCTTCTGAGCCTTGGAAGCAGAAATTGACTTTTCCTTTCCAGATTTAGCTAATATTCATAAAGGGAATCTAGCACCTGCCTTCCAGATTTGAAGGCCTCAAAATTCAGGAGTGCTCAAGCTCAATTTGGTCAGCTGCTACTTCATTTCTCCCAAATCAAATATACTGATCCACTGTAATTTGCTGTAGAAAAAGTAGGATAAAATTGAGCAAGAAATGCTTCCCAATGGTTTTTAGGACTGGAATTGCTATTTTCAACAGTCATCGCCTTTTTTGTTTGTTTGTTTGTTTGTTTAAAAGGAAGACAGTGATATTGCATTGGCAAATTCCCCATAGAAACAAAGACTGGAACAAAAGAATAATAAAGGTACCTCAACTTTACCTCATTTATGGAGGACAGTCTTATAATACACATCCAGATATCCTCCAATCACACAAGCTGAAAATTGTTCCACTTTACTGCAGTTCTGTAACAATATGGGAACCAATCCTGTCTGTTTTCTGTGCACATCCAAAATTCCTGCTGAATGACCCGCCCTGGTAGCAAGTTACCAGTGACCCAGGGCTGGGGTGGAAGGAGGGTGCAGATGTGTGTGGGGGGGGATAGAGTCCGGGGCTGGGGTGGCAGGGGGCGCGGGTGCAGGGGGAGAACCCAGGGCTCAGACAGCAGGGGGGTGCAGGTTGGGGGGAGGGAGAACCCAGGGCTGGGGCACCAAGGAAGGTTCGGGGGGGAGCCCAGGGCTGGGGTGGAGGCAGCCAAAATTTTTTTGCTTGGGGCGGCAAAAAACCTAGAGCCAGCACTGGTGGTGGCTGGGGGAGGGTGGAGAGCAGCGAGCATGCAGGGGCCTTGAGGGGTTGGAGCTGGGGGGTGGGAAGAGGCGGAGCAAAGGTGGGGCCTCAGGGCCAGGCCGGAATGCGGGCGGGGCTTTAGGGCAGAGTGTGTGTGAAGCACCCCTGGAGAAAATTAAAAGTCAGCGCCTATGTTTCACACTCGACACAGCCTTCGTTCCAACCCAATCTGAGACACCAACAATGCCGATGAGCGCCATGTTCAAAGCAGTGTAGACAGAAAGCAATTAAGGCTCACAACATCCTGGGGAGGCTTGTGGAAAGCCAACTAAAAATACCCTCCTCCTTGGTGAGGCCTGCTGCAATAAGATCTAATTTCTGAGGCTTCTCTCTGATCCACCAGATAGATCGGTTGGGGGGATTTTCCCCTTAGAGACTATACAACATTCTTACACAAAGCAACTAGATTAAAACATGCCTAAGGTTGGCATCTTGTGTAGGGCTAGGGTAGAATCCCTTTAAATAGACCAGCGAGCGCCGCTCGAGGGGTCGCAAACTATTTAAAGGCTTGCACAGCCGTTGGTATTTTAACAGGCCACATTTCCAGTTCTCAAGAGACCATTTTGGAGTACAAAGATCTGTATTTGTGGCTGGAAATGCTGCAGTGGTTCTCTTGTTCTCATTATGCACATACACCCTTGGTCACTGAAATATGCACTCCAGGTATGGAAGGAGAAAGAACCAAGAATTAGTATTAAGAAAAATAAAACATTAATTATCTTCTGATTTTTACATGAACTTCCAGGGTTCCTGGGGCTCTAGACTGGTGCCTTTGGAGGTAGAAGTCTTCAGAGACCAGCAATGAAAGAAGTAAAATAAAATATCTGTGGTAGGCCTGATTCTCCATTGCCTGCCCTTTCTGTGGCCATTTACAAAACCTCAAAGTGGGCAGAAAGTGCTACCAGAACATTGCTCCTGCAGGGTTTTTCATCCACTTTGTACTGGTGCAAATGACTGCACAATCACAGAATCCTCCCTTTGCCCCTCAGATCAGAAAGGACGCTGATGCAGCTATAGCGGGATCATCCCTCTCAGGCCCCCAGTCCTGGTCTCTCTCCCCACAATTCTCCCTGTGCTGTGGCCACAGCACCCACTAAAAGGGCCAGGGGCTGCCATATGCTGGGCTGTGTGCCAGCCCCCTCACTTCCCAGCTCAGTCATCAGCTGGGCTGGTGTCCATCCAGGGCTCGACTTTCCTCAAGTGACAGACTGATCCTCATTTGCACTGAGGGCCCTGTACACTGCTGTACCCCATGCAAGGAGGCCATAGTGCAGACGGGAGCCAGGCCCATACTGTGACTGGGTCCATCCTCCAGAGGACTGCGTGTGTGCGAGTGAGATCCCAGCAACCTGCCAGCAAAACCATGAGATGGCAGCTCTGAGGGCCCCTTCAGCACCTTGGCCAGAGGGCCATCAGGAATCCCTGCTGCAACAACATGCTGGTGACTACTGTACGCGCCTCGCTGGCGCCTCTTTCCAGGGGGTGGCATTCCTCCCCGGAGGACCCGTGCTCTCAGCGGGTGGGCATAGCCCACCCCACCATTCAATAGTTGATGGAACAGAAGCTTAAAATCTATGAGCACAGCCCCTACTCTCCCAGGCTTCCCCCTTGCTCGACCCACCTCCCCATTCCATCTACCCCATTTATTTCCTCTGCTTTATTCCTGCCTTCCAGCCCCCCTTCCACCTATCCCCTTCACCTCTTCACTCTGGAAGGCAAAGGAGAGAGGGAACTGGTGAGATGGAGAAGTGGGGGGGATCCCATCATGGGTAGTGGGAGCTAGGGCACCCCATCTTTTTTGAGGGCTTAGGTGGGATGTGAGTAGAGTTGACAACTTGGTAATATTTAAAAACTGGACACTCCAGCAGGAGTGCCAGAACCTCCCCACCCCGCCCATTCCCCTGAGGCCTCGCCCCATCCACTCGTCTTCCCCCCTTCCCCTGTCGCTCGCTGCTTTTCCCCTTACATCCCCCACCACCTGGGTCAGGAGGGACTTGCCTGTGGAGCTGGGGCTAGGAGCTGCAGCCGTCCAACATAGGTAGGAGGTGGCCCCATCTGAGTAGACGCTGGTGGAGGTGATGACCTGGCGCCTCCCCACCTCTCTCACCCACAGTAACCGGACTTTGAGTGTCCAGTCAGTAGATCTGACTGGACACTGTCTGGTTCCATTTCCAACCAGACTTTCCAGTCGAAAACTGGACATGTGATCACCCTAGAGTGGTGTCTAGACCTTGTGCTGACCCTCTGCACAGGGTGAATTTCACCCTAAAAGTTCAAGTAACAAACAGTACAGAGTCAGACATTGCCTAGCAAGGGGGGCTGCCCAAGATCCATCAATCACTCACCTGGCGCTCCCTCCAAACGAGGGGAAGCAGTGACACAAGACAGCCTCATCGAACCACCCAAGTAAAACAGCAAATTTAGCCAGGGCAAGAAATGCTTTGGTGGTAGTTGCAAATCTTATGAAATTTCACCATGAGGAGATGTTGCTCAGTTGTTCCAAATTAATCCATTGGTGGGGTTCTTTGTGGGTTTTTAGGGTTAGGGTTCTTTGCAATTGACATATTATATTTTGCTAAAACCAGCCACAAAGGTAAAGAAATAACTGGGGACAAGCTCCCCAAATGGTTACATTTTCACAAAGATGTGATTTCTCACTCCTGTCCCACCGGTGATCGTTTTTCCACCTTGCCCTACAACACACTGATGGATCCTACATTTTTCCCAGCTTCCCTTTGATTAACTAAAGCCCTGACCTTCTAACCTGATTAATTCAAGTGGACCCCTATGCCTATATGGAGCCCTGTTGGGGCTTTGCAGAGATTCGGGGCTCCACCCTCATGAATCAGATTTTGAAGCATCAGGGCCTGAGAGTTTGTTTCCTCTGTAATCAGGGTGGCTTTGAATTTCTGTTGCTCGCTAAGTTTCCCACACCTTGCCCTGCTGAACAGGCTGAGCCTAAACTTTTCAAACAATTGAATATATTATTTTCCTTTTGGAAGAGGATGTGTAATTTCTATTACATGCATTGTTTACAAATGAGATTAGATCCGGATTTTCATAACCTCACTGCTGAATTGGAGAGACGAGAATCCATTTCATGTGCTGTAGAGATGCGTGACCTCACTCTGAAACTGTATCCTGCAAGGATTCGGTCAATAGGTGTCTGCAAATCATATTCCGAATTAGGGCAAAGTAGGTCAGATTCAGAATCAGGGCTCCCCACGGCCTGTGGAGTAGAGCAGGGCAGCAGATGTGATTCCCAGTGCTGAGCTGGCATTTGCAGCTGGGGATGTGGATTCCAGGTTCCAGGTGGATTCCTGCATTCTTGCTCATGCAATCGCTCGTCCCATACCTGCAGCTAGATTTACAGCCTTTGGGCCTGACTCCCTGCTACTGTGCATCATGTGCAGTCATGTATACCTCTGCTGAAAACTGCTGCTATTCTGATTCAGCAACATTATACACCTACTTTGCACAGGTGTAAATGGCTGTGCAGTGGAAGAGAGAATCAGGCCTTTCATCTCTGCACTGTGTCCTTGGTCCAAGCGCTGCAGGTGGCAAAGGCTGACCTCACTTTGTCGGTCACAATTTATAGCAGCAGCAGCACTCCATGGCTGAGCTTCTCCGTGGCACAAGGTGATCTCAGGTAATTTCTGACTGCTGGCGTAAGCAACGTGGTTGATGATGTCTTTGCATAAGACTTATGGGAGCAGCATTGCAAGATACCAACCCAATTTTGTGTAGCCTTGGAAAACACATTCTCCCCTCCAAGGAATGTCTATAGTTTGCTTGTTCTCCCCCAGTTGCTAATGATTGCTATGTAACCTGTATCATGGAAAATCGATAAAATGTGGCTAGAATGTGTTGCTCCATCAACTTCACCTTTCCACCTCTGACATAGCTTCGGCAACTCTATCGCATGGACTAGCTTTATCTGTGTGACACAGCCTTCACTCCAACACATTTTGAGACAGCAGCAGTGACAATGCTTAGCACTGAAACAGTGCTTCACATGCACAAAGCAATGCATAGACATTAATCAATTACAAACACCCCTGTGGGATAGGGAGAGTGAGCTAAAAGTGCCCAAATTCTGGACCAGACCAATCATGATCATTCATCATTTCAGCTGCTTGTCTCAGATCCGTCAGATGGATCTGATGAGAGGATTTTGCCATTAGAGCCCATACATTGTTCTCAAACAGAGCAGTTAGATTACAACAAGGCTAAGATAAGCAGTTTGAGAGACCACATCTCCAGAGTGCATTCTGAAGTAGAGCATCCCTTTATATTTGTGGATAAGAACCGTAGCTGGCAATCCCACAGTGGTTTCCTTTGTTCCTGGACATTCGAATGTACCCTTTGTCACCAAAGTGTTCACCCCAGCTGTTGGAAGGAGAAAAAACACAGAATTAAACATTAAGAGGCATTTATAGGCAGGGTTCCCCTCCCCCATTTTCTCATGTGTTTCAAGCTGTTTAACAAAGTGCAGTTCAATTCACACTAGTACAGATACATACATGCACAGCTCTACACAGCTTACTCATGCCACATGCATATCCCAGGAGCACATTAGTCTATAGATAAATACGGCTCAGATGGATTTTCCTTTTACCTGTTTTTCACAAGCCAAAAGTCCTTCCCATCCAGAGCGCCATAGCCAATAACTAGAACCCCATGATTCACATCATCAGTGCAACGTGGATCATCGTAGACTCCTGGAAGGAAAGAACGTGCGATCACAAGGGAGTGAACAGGGACTTCTCTGCTCAGCAAAGTTGTTGTGAGCAACAGCACCCACATGGTACCAACATGCCTCTAACCTGGTCCCCTGTAAGGGGGGTAATAATAACAACAATCCCTCACTCTTTTCATCAGTAGATCACAAAGCGGGTCAGTCTCATTATCTCCACTGTGCAGATGGTGAAACAGAGGCACAGAGCAGGCAGTTAGTTACCCTTGGAATAGAACCCAGCTCTCCACTCAGCTGTTTGGAGGTACCACAGATCAGCTATTCGGCAGCTAGGGGAAGCGCTTGGGGAGGGCAGAGAACAGTGAGAGGGGCGGGGACAAACAGCAAAACGTGCTTTCAGTTGCCCGTGGCTTTTGTTTTATAATTACTGTAATTTATTGAGGGATCAAAAGATTCCAGGAAATAAGAAAACAAAAGCCAGGTCTCCATGGGAAGAGCGCGATGTGTGCGTCTCCTCAGTAACATGCTGCCGAACAAATAGAAACTTCCTCCACATTCCCCTTTAAATATAAAGAGACAGTCCACAGAAAGCAAAGGCATCACTGCTTCAAACTACATACAGCACCAGGCGCAAGGTGTTCTAGCTTAGAGAATGTACCTGATCTGTACAGGAAAAACGAAGGCTGTTTTGCATCTATGGCAACAGACACAGGTCCGATATTGGCGACGGCATCCTTCAGGGCTGCTTCATTGGCATATGGGAGCTCAATGAACTTGGAACAGGTGGCGGCTCGCGTGGCAGGTTTATAGTGACACGTTCCATTCTGGCAGTGGCAAATAGAAAATTAGACTAAAGCCTAAAAAAACCCGCTGGTTTGTTTCAAACCAAAATTCCATTTTTTCAGGGTATTTTTCCTGAAACGAAAAATTAAACAATTTTTCATTTTGTTCAAATGAAACATTTCAAATTGACCTTTCATTTCTGAATGAGCTCTCAAAATGGTTACTTTTGACTTTTCCGTGAGGAAAAAATCAGTGGGGTTTTTGGCCAAAAATGTTTGCCAAATTTAGGTCAAATTCACAAATAGTTTTGGTGCACTGAAAAGAGCATTTTTAGCCAATTTAATGTTTGTCAAATATTTTTTTCCCAGCTCTAATTGAGATGCGCCAGTGTTAATATCTCTCCTTTCCCATCACTCAAGTAAGAAGAAATAGGAGGAGTCAGCCATCAATGAGAGCAATGAAAATTTGCAGGACATATTTCATCTATGGATTTATAAGCCTCCATGCCTCTATGATAGAAGGAGGTATCATTAGCTGGGTTTCACAGAGAAGACTGAGGAAAAACAGAGCTAAGATTACAACCCAAGTGACCTGAGTACAAGTCCTCTGCTCTAGCCACTAGGTTCCACTCTCCACGCAACATTAGGATTACACGCCAGGAATCCTGACTCCAAGGTCTACTGCTTTAACCACTAAAGAACACTGCCTGCAGACCTCTTCTCTTGTTCTTTGTGCTGATACAAATAGCACAGGAAGACCCAGTAAAACAAGCCACAAAGAACAGAATGCTACACATTTGCAAGACAAGATGCCAGCAACAGACTAAGAAAAGGACTATGGAATCTGTGTTTTTGGGGATTTCTACACTGCATTGCAAACCTGGGTTTGTGAGATCTGGGCTTTTGGACTCAGTGTTTCCAAGCCCACTCTTCAGCATCCACACTGCACTGTAAACCTGGGTTTACAATTGCTGGGCCCAGATCTCACAGCTGTGCTAATGTGTCCATACTGCCCTGCACAGATCTTCTGACTCAGGTCTGCAGCTTTTGCTGCACCCACTCTGCAAAATGACAAGATGTGGACTCAACTCAGCAGGACTCTGACTCGGACTCCGACCCACCACCCAGATCATAGGACCTGGGGCCTGAGCGCTTGCTGACCTGAGTCAGGCTGATGTGTGTGTGGATGGAAGGGGAGCCTGGGCTCAAATCGGAGTCAGAACCCGGGCTTAGTATGCAGTGTAGACAGACTGTCTATGTGTCTTAAACCTGGATACCAACCTGAGCGGTGTATGGATAGGCGGAGTCCGAATCAATGCCGTCATTATCGATGATGTACTGGAAGGCTTGGGTCATAAGTCCGCCGCTGCAGCCATGGTTCCCGTACATAATGGAACAGTCGACTAGGTTCTGTGCGCTGAGAGATACCAGGTTTCCAGTTTTCAGTTTCACCTGGGCTTCTAGGGCACCGACAGCACTGAAAGCCCAGCAGGCCCCACAGGCCAGCTAAAAAAAAACAGAGAGATGCGTTCAGCCAGTGCTGTGATGGGCACCCATGTCAAGAGGGGAACAGATTGAGCTTCCCACCTGATTTTTCACATCCGTAACACATCCCTTGTCCCTCCAGTCCATGGAGTCAGGCACTTTGCTGCCAGGGCGAGGCCTGTAGGTAGAATTCCGGTCAGGTCGGTGGGGAATTTTCACTCCAGTTAACAAAGCAGCCACTTCTTCACTGGTCTAGTTAAAAGAACACACACACCTCTTCAGACTGACATCCCCTTCGATGTACAGACTAGCCGCGAACACTGGGGACATTCAGATACAAACTCTGTGGTTCAGGTTCAACTCTTGTTCGTTGATACAGTGTTTTCCTTGATGCAGTGAAAAATATGAGCATGCCTGAATGCTGGGGATCAGCCGGGCTGACACAATAGCACATGCTGTAGCTTTGTTTGCTGGGAACTCTGGATTCTGTGATTCTTCACATGCTAATCCTCCTCCCCCAGGACATTGCTGGGGATAGAACCCAGGACTAGCACTGTTAAAAAGTTTTCAAACAAAACCCTTTTTTTTTTTTTGGCTTAAAAAATGCCTATTGGGTCAACTGAAACATTGCATGAACTCACCTTGAATTTGAAAAATTGTTTCAGCCAGGAAAAAAAAATTCAAAATTATTCAAAATGTTTGGGTTCAAAATGACTTTTCAGTTCAAATTTTACTTCCATTTCATTTATTTTTTTTTAAAAAAAGGTAAAATAATCTAGAAAACTAAATGTGTTGTCTGACTCTAAATGAATTGTTTTAATCTTTTTTTCATTTCACCACTGCTATTTCGGATCCACCTGGAACTAACTTTTGATTGATTGATTTTTTTGGCCACCAACCCAAAAAAATCTATTCTTCACATAGCTCTACCCAGGAGCACCAGCATTGCCAAGTTTCTTCATTTTATTGAAAGTGTCACAATATCTGGTGTTTTCCTTAAAGCACCAGTGTGGAGGGGAGGCGGTTGTGAGATTGCACAAGAATTTCAGCTTTTTTTTTTAAGTTTCCATCTCTCATATAGCTGTGGAGAATTGCAGGAAAACCTCTCTCTTAAAAGCGCAAAACCCAGAGGCAAATAAAAAGAACCCCCAGACTTAGACATTCTTCAAATCCCAGGATTTTTCAGCCCCCCATAATTTTAGGGGCCTGACTCCTAAATTCTGAATGCTTGGTGCTGGCAGTAACAGGATCTCAGGCACAAGCCCCTGCAATTTCAATTAAAGGAGCAACTTCTTTCACCAGCAACAGCCTAGCAGACAGGTTGTGTGTTATTCCACACATGACATTTCTCATGGGGGTAAGGGCGGGTGGCAGACAGAGTAAGGTAGAGAAGCAGGAACCTGCGGGAATGGGATTCCCACCCTTTTGACCTCACATGCACTGTATGTGCAAGGTCACACTGCTTGGAGGATGCCATTTGATACAGAAACACGCTGGGAGGAGTGGGTCACTCCAGCAGCGGGCTGATTACCTGCACTTAAAAAATTAAGGACTACCCCCCCGATGGCAGATTTCCCATACACACCCCTGACCCAAGCAAGTAGAACAAAGATTTGCTCAGCTTCCTCGGGAACAGCGACGGGGGCAGGTTACTGCTGGAGGACGCACAGGGGCACTGTGGTTTGTGGGCCTGCCTCTGCATGGCTCATACTGACCCTGGATTGGCTGGAGCTTATTCTGCCCCTGATTCAGTTACATTCTCTAGCCACAGCACCCCCAGAGGAGCAAAGATAATTCCCATGTAACCCCTTTGGGGTTTAGAGAGCATTAGATCTTTTTCCCAGGAGGGAGGGAGAGAGTGAGAAGAAAGGAGGGAAACTCCAGGGGGGCAGCACTGGAGCTCCAGGGAGAGAGGCAGTCGGCAGGCCCTGGAAAAGTGAAGCAGGGAGAACCTGCCTGAGAAGGACAGGCCCGACCGAGGACAGCCCAGGACAGGAGCCAGGAGGAACCACCGGTGCCAGGGAAGGACAGGCCGGAGCTGGACCCAGTGTCACTGCTGCCCAGAGCTGCGTGGGGCTGTGAGTACTGGGGCTTGTGACTCTGCATGGGGAACAAAGAGGGGGGCTTGCTAGATAGTTCAGTGGGGAGGTGGGCGCTCTGTGTGGCTTTGCAGAGAGCGGCGGAAGAGGGCACCGGAGGGGTTTGTCGGGGGAAAAGTTCACTGGCGCCAAAGACGACCGGGAGCACCAAAGACTCAGCACTGGACTGGAACTTTGCTCAGGCCTCCTGAACAACGTGTGCAGACACACTGCTCAGTGTCTGCCCTTCCAGACTGTGCTACCACTGAGCCCGTGGGGCCTTAGTTTGAATGCAGCCCTGTTTTACCCTCCGCTATATTTCCCCTTGTTATTTTTCTCCTCTCATCCCTCTGTAAATAAATATTTCCCTTGTTATGTCCATTGTCCTTTTCCTGTGGGTGTGTGTGTTCACTCTGGGGGGTTTGGAACAGGTGCCCCTGGGGTCGAAGGGATTTCTCCTGCTGTATTCCTGCGCACGCCTTCTCTTGGCCAGAGCTGCCTGCAGAGCAGACTCCATCTTGGCCATGAGGGTGCTAAAGTTACACTTGGTGGCCCATGCGGGGACTTTGCAGTACACACACACACACACACCCCTACGTTGCGCACCCTGGGCTCTTCTTCACAGAGCAAAGAAACTCCTGAGTGACTTTCATCTCAGTTTAAAAAAAAAATGGAGAGAGCATTATTAGAGGACCTGTGCCGAGGGGCACGAATCCCAGTAACTAAAGTTGTGCTGGTGGTGGGGTTCCCAGAAGAAGTGGAACCAAATGAAATTGAGGAGAGAACTGAAATACTGGGGAGGGTAAGGGTCCACACCCATATTTACAACTGCAAAGTGAAGGGCATGGTAGCACTATGTACTCACTCCAAGGAAGCAGATCTTGATCAAGTGCCCAAAGAGGTGCAAGTAGAAGGTATCCCCTGGACAATTCTGGGGGCAGAGCAGTCCCCTCCTAGTGTGCCCATGTCACTTGAGGTGGATTCTTTCGCGCAGAAATTGCAAGCTCTGATGGTGGATGAAAAGCGGACAAGAGAAGAATTAATTTTGGCATCAGGCGAGGCTCCAACACCTGCAGCATCCAGTCTGGTGGGATGGACCAAAGAGTTGTGAAATGCTCTCAAAGGTGCATTGAAGCCGGTATATGACAGTGCTCCATACAAGTGGTTACGTTCTTTCTCAGGGGTGTCACCAGTACCTTCAGGGGAGGATGATTACTAGACCTGGAGGGATTTTACGGTGCCACTTATCCAAGAATGGAAATGCTCTGATGCTGAGAAGCGGAAACGTGTGCTTGAGAGTCTGAGGAGACCTGCCATGTGAATTATCCGAGCCCTGAAAGACTCACAGAGAGCTGCCACAGTGCAAGACTATTTAACCGCTCTTGAGAGTGTCTGCGGTGCTACTGATAGCAGTGAAGACCTGTATTATTGTTTCCGCCATACCTATCAGGAGCCCCACGAACGATTGTCAGATTTCATCAGGAGACTAGAGGATTTGCTACAGCAGGTAGTGCGGAAGGAGGGCATCCCCACCAAGCGCATTGATTCCACTAGGTTGGACCAAATCCTTCGGGGCACCCGAGAAGATGGGTTGATGTTCTGGCGACTGCAGCTGATGGAGCGGGCCCCAAACCCACCCCCATTTAACAAGCTCATTCGAGAGATACGTGAAGAGGAAGAGTGATTGTTGCAAGCGGATGCAGTGGTGCAGCCGAAGATGGCAGGGAGTCACACCACCACAGTGTTTGGAGAGATGGAAGACGCCCCATGGCAGTGGCAGCATCACTGAGAGATTTGACCTGAGAAGCGGCCATGATGAAGGCTCAGGGACATCCTGTGCCGTCCTCAAGAGGGGAGAGTAGCAGGAGGGATGATAGCCAGCGAGAAGGTTTCTGTTACAATTGTGGAAGAGATGGTCACTATGCCTTGGACTGCCAAAACAAGACAGATCGTGCTACTTGGTCTGTAGCGATATTTTTTTTAACTTACCATGTCTGCCAGGTGGTTCATGCCCAGCTCATAGGAATGCAGCCCCAGTGAGTGCTCAAGGTTATGCAGCATAACGAGCTTGAGGTTCTTTTCCCAGGTCACGCGCCGTTCCCCTTCCTCTTTCTGGAACCAAAACACAGCCCCCAGCTTACTATGCAGTAGCCAGGAGGAAACCATCTGCAGTATAAATGAGTTATAGTTCTACTGCGCTTTTTTATCCCCCAGGAATTTTTGCTTTGCAAAAATGTTGCTCAAATCCTGCAACACTCACTCAAGCAAAACTGCCTAATAAATAAAGGGGAGTCTTAACAAGCTAAGCGTGGCAAGATTGAGTCCTTCCCCGACCCCAAATGCAGCTAGTTCTGGAGTGGTGTGCAGGAGCTTTTTTAATAGCACACAGCAACACTACACAAAAGGGTTCATTTATTAAATGCTGAAATGAACCATTTTTCCCACCTTTCCGTCTCATTTTTTTTTAATTCAATTGAAACAATTTGCCAAAATCAAGCCGAATTCCCCATTTTTTTCTGTCAACCCAAATCTGCATTTTTCCACCCAAAAACCAGAAAAGAGTTGCATGAAAAATTTCACCTGGCTCTAATATATCCCAAACAAAACACGCTTTAAAAAATCAGGTAACCTCGTGATGGTTTAGGCAAGGTGGAGGGTACATACAAGGCCCAATGTTCATTAAAACTGCACACACTTCTGAAAGCAGAGAGAGCTTTGCAATCTCCAGAAGAGCAGGAGGCAGCGTTCTCAGTGAGAGCTGGCATAGGGCTGGCATGCTAAGATCACGGATACGTGCTGAAATGAGGAGAGATGGTGATGGAAATTCCTCTCCCCCGCATTAACCCCACAGCTGCACAGAGCCCACCTTGTGGCTGTATTGCTTGCCATAGGTTTTCTTCCAGAGCCCCCAGTGGTTATCCAGCATCGGGTCTGTATGTAGATGTGCAGTAGCAGCAGCAGCAAGAGAGGCCAAGAAGATACAAACCAACAACTTCATACTGCTCAGCTAGTGGAGAGAAAAAAAAAAAAAAAAAAGAGCAGGCTGGTGAAAGATAATATCTGCGTGGTTAAGTCAAGTGTCTCCATTTCCTCCACTCAGTGATGGTGCAAAAGATCCAGCACTGACTTGCTGAGATTTCTCCACTCTCTCTGCCATGAGCCAAGTATCAAGAAGGAAACAATGATCCTGCAGCAGCTCTCACACTGAGCCATCCCGCAGGTTGTACCTCTTGGGTGTGAGGGGGCAGGTGAAGGGGCTTCCTGTAACCCCATACGACAACAACAGACTTGAAAGGAAAAAAGAGAGCTGCGTCAATGGATAATATCACCCGGCTACTTCCACAGCTCCTGAACTGGATCTTGGACCTGACATGGGCATCAGAGCCTGGGATAAGTGATCCAGCGGGGAGGGAGGAATAGAGCTAGCGAAAGTCAGAGACATTCCTAGCTGGAGTGGGAATTGATGTAGCTTCACTGAGGTTAATGAGCTTGATCTCTAGGTGGTGTAAACGGTGTCACTCCATTGTAGTCACTGGAGCGAAGCTGAATTACACCAGCTGAGGAGCTGGCCCAGAGAGATTTAAGTGAAGAGGATTTGGATTTTCAAAGGAGAGCAAGCGATTTTGAAAGGAGTTCGGCACCCAAATCCCATTAACTCTCACCTAACTCCCCTAGGTTCCTCTGAACACACCAGCCTAGAAAGGAAGATGGAGGGGTGTATGGGGCTAGAAAGACAGAAAGAGACAGACAGAGAGGGTGTATGAGAATAGATAGAGGGGATGTATGGCGAATGAGAGAGAGGGAGTGTTGAATAGATAGCTAGAGGGGGTTATTGGAAGAGAGAGAGGTTTATATGGGGCTAGAAAGACGAGACTGATACACGTGGGTGACTGCAGATGCAAACTCTCTACAGGCAAAATACAAAACGCCATTTCTGGATTTTACTTCCTCAAACACATTGTTCCAAACACGACAAAGAGGAGATTTAAAGTACAAGGGGAAAAAGAAAAAGCCAAACATACCTGACGGGAGTTCGCCTGGTGGAGATTTCTAGGCAGGAATCTTGAACTGATCAGCAGGCAGCAAGAATTCCCCTAAATTCTACCCCCAAGGTTGGTTCCTGAGTGAACCCTAACACCCTTCCTGCTCTAACTGCATGCCAAGAAGAAGGAGTTCGGTTTGTCCTGCCAGGCTCGTCACATGGGACTGTGAATGAGGAAATGGCAGGACCTCTGCTTTCACTTTTACTGTGACTGTATCAAACTAGGGATGTTCACTACGGCTGCAGGCTGATTTTCAGTCCCCAGCCCCAGACCAAGACCACTAAAATCACGTGTTTTTCCTTCCCTTCCCAGACCCTACAGCACATGATTTGGAGAGTTAAAAAATAAACTAGTTGGGTCAACATTTTCAAAAGCCCAGACAGGTGCAAACGGTCACTGGGACCTCCCTTTTGGGATTTAAGTAATCATAGGTATTATGGTAAAACCTAGCAATCGGGGCCCTGTTGTGCAGGGTTCTGCATGAATGCACAGGGAAAGACAGAGCCTGCCTCCCTGAGCTAACAAGCTAAATAGACAAGACAAACAAAGGGCAGGGGAAACTGAGCCACAGATCAGGGAAGCAGTTTGCCCAAGATCACACAGCAGGGCAGTGCTAGTGCAGGGATTAGAACCCAAGTCTCCTAAGTCCCAGTCCAGTGCCTGCTTCACTGGCATTTTGGGCACCCAGCATGCTTGCTGAGCCAGTGTCTGGGTTAGCTTCAACTGCCTGAGCACCCAGCCTTGAGTGGGATTGTCAGAGCACCCATGGTCTTTCCTGGGTGCACAGGGCTGAGCAGAAATGCCCTCTAGGTGCATATTAGCATATGGATATTGGCACTTTGAATATGCTAATGAGGCCTAGAATCCCAACCACAGCCTCTGATTTTTGTTTTTGCCAGCTGGTTTTTGTTTTTGCCGCCCTCTCACCCTGTTCAAACTGCAGGCGGGGCCTTGAGAGGGAAGAGGCCAAGTGCGAGTGGGGTCTAGGGTGGGGCATGACCCGGCCTCTGGGGAAGAGGCAGAGCGGGGCAGGGCATCAATATGGAGCAGTGGACAGAGCAGGGAGTGGGGCCTCGGTTCTGGCACCATGGCCCTCAAAAGATTAATCTGGTCCTGAAGGTGCTGAGATGGACCCTGATATCCACAGATGAAAGGTTCTATAACAGTGCAAAAGCTAATTGGGCTACATCTTCAGTAAATCAGCATCACTCCTATTTATGAATAACCCTTGGAACACAGACTGCATAGCAATGAACTCTTGGAAGGATGAATATTTGCCTGCTGCAGCCTCTAAAGGGTTACAGATGTAATCAGGGTCTGAATGAACTGAATGAATGTAGAAGGGAGACTTCAGGAGGAAACTGTATTTACATGAACAAACCCTACTCTGCTTAGATATCCAGCAGATAGAACAGTGTTTCTCAAAATAATCAACTGTGGCTGGTGTTGGGTTACAAATCACTTTAGTACTGAATGCAGGGTGGGGAAATGCTGTTATCAGTGTGTTGTCATTATGGTTTGAATGAAGGGGAGCAGAACTGCGGTTCACCCTGTCCCAAATGAGGGGGTCACCCCCAGCTAAAAGGACCTCGTTAAGCCAGGGGCTCAAATGCCAGAGCCCTGTGAAAGTAGGAGGACAGGTGTCCCAGCCAGGAGGTGTGGACTCTCCCTAGGGGTCCCAGGACTGGTTTAACCTGTTACTCCCCACTGTTCAAAGAAAGAGCTAAATAGGTTTCATTAGGAGCCTTTTTGTTATTTTAAGCGCTCAATCAGAGCTGAAATCATATATGGTTGGACTGTGTTTCTACCCAGCCTGCTAAGAGCTAAAATTCACTGAGAGCTGAAATCACTTGAGGTGGGGCCGTGTTTCTATCTCAGCCTGCAAAGAGCTGAAAATTACTAAGGCTATATCTACACTACACAGCTTTTAGCAACACTCCCGTGTTGATACAGCCGTGTTGATACAGCCGTGTCGATAATGGTCGGGTAGTGTGGCTACTGTGTGTTGGCATTTTTGCTGACAAAATACTTCCATCCCCAACGAGCGGCGTTCGCATTGTCGACAGGAGACACCCTACCATTCAGTAGTTGACGGAAATGAAGATTAATATCTGTGAGCACAGTCTCCATTCATCCAGGCCTCCCGCATCTTGCTCTTCACCTCCCCTATTCCATCTACCCCATCATCCATATATTTCCTCTGCTTCCTTCCTGCCTTCCAGCCCCCCTCTCCACCACTCCCTTTCACCCCTTCAATCTGGAAGGCAAACAGAGAGTGAACTGATGAGATGGTGCAGTGGAGGAGATCCCATGCTGGGGTAGTGGGAGCTGGGGCACCCCATCTTTTTTGAGGGCTTAGGTGGGATGTGAGTAGGGTTGCCAACTAGATAATATTTAAAAACCAGACACTCCATCAGAAGTGCCAGAACCTCCCCTGCCCCACCTGTTTTCCCCAAAACTCCCACCTCTGCCCTCTCTCTTCCCCTGACACCCCACTCCATTCACTCATCTTCCCCCCTCCCCCTGTTGCTCGCTGCTTTTCCCCTTCCATCCTCTGCCATCCGGGTCAGAAGGGACTCGCCTGTGGAGCCGGAGCTGGGAGCTCCAACCACAGAACGAAGGTAGGAGGCGGCCCCACCTGAGTAGAGGCTGGTGTGGGTAATGACCCGGTGCCTCCCCACCTCCCTCACCCGCAGTAACCGGACTTTGAGTGTCTGGTCCCCTTTTCATCTGGACTTTCCAGTCAAAAATTGGGCACCTGATCACCCTAGAGTGGCGTCTAGACCTTGTGCTGGCCCTCTGCACAGGGTGAATTTCACCCTAAAAGTTCAGGTAACAAACAGTAGAAAGTCAGATTTTGCCTAGCAATGGGGGCTGCCCACGATCCATCAGTCACTCACCTGGCGCTCCCCTCAAACGAGGGGAAGCAGTGACACAAGACAGTCACATGGAACCTCCCAAGTAAAAGTGCAAATTTAGCCCAGGGCAAGAAATGCTTTGGTGCTGGTTGCAAATCTCATAATATTTCACTGAGTCGATGTTGCTCAGTTGTTCCAAATTCATCCATTAGTGGGTTTTTTTGTGGGTTTGTTGGGTCGTTGGCTTTTTTGCAACTGACAGATTATATTTCCTAAAACCAGCCACAAAGATTAAAAAATAACTGGGGACAAGCTCCCCAAATGGTTACATTTTCACAAAGATGTGATTTCTCACTCCTGTCCCACAAGTGTTCGTTTTTCCACCTGGTTCTGCAACACACTGATGGATCCCACATTTTTGCCGGCTTCCCTTTGATTAACTGAAGCCCTGATCTTATAACCTGATTAATTCAAGTGGACACCTGTGCCCATATGGAGCCCTCTTGAGGCTTTGCAGAGATTCAGGGCTCCAGCCTCATGAATCAGATTTTGCAGTAACAGAGCCTGAGAGTTTGTTTCATCTGTAATCAGGGTGGCTTTGAATTTCTGTTGCTGGCTAAGTATCCCACACCTGGTCCAGCTGAACAGACTGAGCCTAAACCTCTTAGACAATTGAATATATATTTTTTCTTTTTGGAAGAGGATGTGTAATTTCTATTACATGCATTGTTTACAGATGAGAATAGATTTGGATCATCACAGGAACCTCACTGCTGAATTGGAGAGAAGAGAATGCATTTCCTGTGCTGTAGAGATGTGTGACCTCACTCTGAAACTGTATCCTGCAAGAATTCGGTCAATAGGTATCTGCAAATCCTATTCCAAAGTAGAGCAAAGTAGGTCAGATCCAGAATCAGGGCTCCCCCATGGCCTGTGGAGTAGAGCAGGGCAGCAGATGTGATTCCCAGTGCTGTGCTGGCACTGGCAGTTAGGGATGTGGATTACAGGTTCACCTTTCCCTGCATTCTTGCCCATGCAATCGCTCGTCCCATACCTGCAGCTACATTTACAGTCTTTGGGCCTGACTCCCTGCTACTGTGCATCATGTGCAGTCATGTATACCTCTGCTGAAAACTGCTGCTATTCTGATTCAGCAATGCTATACACCTACTTTGCACAGGTGTAAATGGCTGTGCAGTGGAAGAGAGAATCAGGCCTTTCATCTCTGCACTGTGTCCTTGGTCCAAGCACTTCAGGTGGCAAAGGCTGACCTCACTCTGTAGCTCACATTTTATAACAGCAGCAGCACTTTGTTCCATGGCTGGCCTTCTCCGTGGCTTCTGACTGCTGACATGCTAAGGTCTTTGCATAAGATACCAACCCAATTTTGTGTATCCTTGGAAAACACGTTACCCTCTGCAAGGAATGTCCATAGTTTGCTTGCTCTCCCAGGTTGCTAATGATTGCTTTGTGACCTGTATTGTGGAAAATTGATATATGTGGCTAGAGATGTGTTGATCCATCTGCTTCTCCTCTTCACTTCTGAAGTGGCTTCGGCAACTCTACTGCTTCACAAACGGCGTGGACTAGCGACACGGCCTTCACTCCAACACATTTTGAGACAGTGGTAGTGACAATACCTGGCACTGAAATAGCAGTTTACATGCGCAAAGCAATGCATAGACATTAATCAATTACAAACACTCCTGTGAGATAGGGAGAGTGAGCTAAAAGTGCCCAAATTCTGGACCAGACCAATCATGATCATTCATCATTTCAGCTGCTTGTCTCAGATCTGTCAGATGGATCTGATGGGAGGATTTTGCCATTAGAGCCCTTACATTGTTCTCAAACAGAGCAGTTAGATTACAGCAAGGCTAAGATTAGCATCTTAAGAGACCACATCTCCAGAGTGCATTCTGAAGCAGAGCGTCCCTCTATATTTGTGGATAAGAACCATAGCTGGCAATCCCACACTGATTTCCTTTGTTCCTGGACATTCGAATGTACCCTTTGTCACCGAACTTTACGCCCCAGCTGTTGGAAAGAGAAATAACACAGAATTAAACATTAAGAGACTAAAACATCTTTGTTTATAGGCAGGGTTCCCGTCCCCCATTTTCTTATGTGTTTCAAGCTGTTTAACAAAGTGCATCCAATTCGCACTAGTACAGACACATACATGCACAGCTCTACACAGCTTACTCATGCCCCATGCATAACCCAGGAGCACGTTATTCTATAGATAAATACAGCTCAGTGATGGATTTTTTTTTACCTGTTTTTCACAAGCCAAAAGTCCTTCCCATCCAGGGTGCCATAGCCAATAACTAGAACCGCATGATTCATGTCACCAGTGCAACGTGGATCATCGTAGACTCCTGGAAGGAAAGAACGTGCGATCACGTGGGAGGGAGAAAAGCCAGCAGAGACTTCTCTGCTCAGTAAAGTTGTTGTGAGCAACAGCACCCACATGGTACCAATATGCCTCTAATCTGGTCCCCTGTAAGGGGGTAATAACAACAATCCCTCACTCTTTTTGTCAATAGGTCACAAAGCGGGTCCATCTCATTATCTCCATTGTGCAGATGGGGACACTGAAGCACAGAGCAAGCAGTGCCTTGCCCTGGGAATAGAACCCAGCTCTCCTAAGCCCCAGTCCAGTGCACTGTCCACTGGGAAGTTTAGTTTCCATGGCCTTGTACAATCATTGGCTCTCCTACTGAGGCGGCCAGCTTGGCTAGTGTGAGGTGGGCATCTCCCCCAACAACTAGACGCAGACCCTCTATAGGCCACCGAAGAGATGTCAGCTAGGAAAGGACATCCGACGAGTAGAGCTGAACTATCCCCCTAGCAATGAAAGCCTCCATTATCCCATCCGTCCCTTGAGCTATTTCAGTATCCCAACTCCCATTAATGCCGGGAAGGAATCTTCCTCCCACTATGGTCCCCTCACAATGTTCACTTAAAATCCCCAAATCCAGCCAGGAGAGAATTCCCCCAGAACAGGAACCGAGTCAGATGTCCACAAACTGTCTTGGGAGGCCCCCTTCTGGAAGCTCTGGTGTAGGGACATTCCAGTCGGGGTTAGGGGCTACAGCAAGTCTGTGGGGCGCTGCTCCCAATGTAGCTTGACTTGGGCTGCCATATCTTATGCAACACCCGAGGATGCCTAAATTATCCCACGAGTCGTCTCAACCCCAGAACTAGGCTGAAGGCCATTTTAGAGCTGACCTGAGCTGAGTCTGGTGCAGCATAAAATTGGCCCCACAATGTCTGAGGTGCCATGGGTGCTGGGGACGCTGCTGCACCCCGTGGCTTGAAGTGGTTCCCATCATATACAGGGTTTACATTTTGGATCAATGGTTCTCAGCACCCGCAATGTACAAATTGTTCCAGCACTTGTGGACGGTGCCCGATAGGGCTAAGGTAAATAAAACCCACAAAACAAATTTTAAAAAGCACAGGTTAATATAAGCCATGCCCACTCGGTGGGGCATTCTGTCTCCCTCTAGTGGTGCCTGGGCCACAGAAAGGTTGATGAGCCTGCCACAGCCTTGTCTAAAAGAGGTTGGGCCTTTCAGCTCCAGCAAGAAAGGCTCATGGGTTAAGATCCAGAAGTCCCAGTCCTTGCTGCCCACCCCAGTGCATTGGCATTACATTAACATGAGTGAAGGGTCCACACTGGGGTGCTATTTTAATGACACTGTAAGACACCAGGAATTGAACCTGGGGTCATTAGCCCTTGAAGCAACTTTCGAACTAAAGGAGCATCTCCGGTCATTTGTTGTTATTATTAATCTGTGTTACAGTAGCACCTGCCAGCCCCAGACATAGACCAGACACCGTGGTGCTCGGGGCTGTACAAACACAGAACAAAAAGATAGTCCTTGCCCAAAGAGCTTCCAATCTAGGGTGTGTCCACACTGCCCACTCCTTATGGCAGCGTGTAGACTATATACGCTCCACACAGGTATAAACGCAGCGTAGACGGCTTAGAGGAGTAAAGACACACCTGAACCCTTAGAGTATATATCCTACATGGCTCTCTACATGCCCAAGTAGGCCTCCCTGGCTACACTGCTATTTTTAGCAGTGTCATATGCTGCCACCTCCCCGCTGCTATGGCATTTTTCTGCCATAGGGAAAGTCTCCAGCAGCAGGAGGTAGTTGCAGGGCCGGCGCCAGACACAAGCAAATGAAGCAGGTGCTTGGGGCGGTGAATGGATAGGGGCGGTGAATGGAAAGGGGCGGCACGTTGGGTCTTCAGCGGCGGGTATCTCAGTCCCTCTCGGAGCAAAGGACCCACTGCCGAATTGCCACCGAAGAATGAAGCCGATCGCAGCTTTATCTGTTTTTTTTTTTTCCGCTTCGCCACTTGGGGCGGCAAAAAGGCTGGAGCCTGCTCTGGCTAGTAGCGAAAAACTCTGACAGCTCCCACTGCCTCCAGTGCCAGAACCTTCCAATGCTGTGCATAGCTACACAGTGCAGTGCGGACACAGGCTGCTTTTCGCTGCCGTGTGTAGCTACACCTCCCCTGCACGCCACCAGCTGTGATGTGCAGTATAGACATGCCATACTATAGACATATAGACATTGTTTGTATAGAACAAAAGAGATTAGCTTCTAGCAGGACTAGGCTGTTATCCTCTAGCCAGCTGCCAGAGGGGGACATGTAACACACATTGAACCAAGCGGTCACATGATTGAGCCACTCAAAAAATGCAAAACGTGCTTTCACCCACCTGGAGCTTCTGTTTTATAATTACTGCAATTTATTGAGGGTTCAAAGGATTCCACGATATAACAAGAAAACAAGCCAGGTCTCCATGGGAAGAGCACGGTGTACGTGTCTCCTGAGTAACATGCTGCAGAACAAATAGAAACTTCCTCCACATTCCCCTTTAAATATAAAGAGACAGTCCACGGAAAGCAAAGGCATCACTGCTTCAAACTACGTACTGCACTGGGCAGGAGGTGTTCTAGCTTACAGAACGTACCTGACTTATACAGGAAAAACGAAGGCTGTCTAGCATCTATGATGACAGACACAGGTCCGATATTGGCGACGGCATCCTTCAGGGCTTCTTCATTGGCATACGGGAGCTCAACAAACTTGGAGCAGGTGGCAGCTTGCGTGGCAGGGTTATAGTGACACGTTCCATTCTGGCAGATGAAGAAGGGACATTTTGGTCTCTGGCTTGAACATCTGACCAATCGCACCATTTTTATTTTATCTCCCTTCTATTCCCCTCCGTTGTCTGAATCCCTCTCATTTCTTAGACCACTGCTGCTCCCTTTGGGGCATTCCTTCTGCCTCTGGCCATTGAGATCAGAGCTGAGGGACTAATCAATTTTTTGGTTCAGTGACTTACACGGAAAAATAAAATTTAAAAAATCTGTTTCAAATCGAAGTAGAATTTTTTCATTATTATTTCTTCACTGAAACAAAAAATAAATAAATAAAAAATTCATTCCGGTCAAATGAAACCTTTTAAATGTCATTTCAGAATGAGCTGTCAAAATGATTGACGCAGGCTTGGACCTTCCTGGGTCCGAGCCATTGATTAGCACAATTTGTGTGTAGATGGGAAGGGGTTGAGGCTTGAGCCTGAGTTCAAACCCTGCGCTTACATTGCAGTGTAGACATACCCAGTGTTTCCAAGCCCAGGCTTGAGCATCCACACTGCATTGTAAACCTGAGTTTACAGTTGCTGGATCCAGGTGTCACAGCTATGCTAACTGCACCATACAGACTTTCTGACTTTGGTCTGCAGCTTGAGGTGCGTCCACACTGCAAAATGACATGGTTTGGACCCAAGTCAGCAGGACTCAGACTCTGACCCACCCCTCTAGCACTGTCACAGGACCTGGGGCTTGAGTGCTTGCTGACCTGAGTCAGGCTGATTTGTGTGTGGATGGAAGGGGAGCCTGGGCTCAAATCGGAGTCAGAACTCAGGCTTAGTGTGCAGTGTAGACAGACCCTCTCTGTGTCTGTTTGAAACTTGGATACCCACCTGAGCTGTGTACGGATAGGAAGCATCTGAATCAATGCCGTTATTATCGATGATGTACTGGAAGGCGTTCGTCATATATCCACCGCTGCAGCCATAGTTCCCGTATGTAATGGTACAGTCGACCAGATTCTGTGCACTGAGAGACACCAAGTTTCCAGTTTTCAGTTTCACCTGGGCTTCTAGGGCACCGACAGCACTGAAAGCCCAGCAGGCACCACAGGCCCCCTGAAAAAGCCAGAAAGATGCGCTCAGCCACTGCTGTGATGGGCATCCATGTCAGGAGGGGAACAGATATGAGCCTCCCACCTGATATTTCACATCCGTAACACATCCTTTGTCCCTCCAGTCCATGGAGTCAGGCACTTTGCTGCCAGGGCGTGGCCTGTAGGTGGAATTCCGGTCAGGTCGGTGGGGAATTTTCACTCCAGTTAATAAAGCAGCCACTTCCTCACTGGTCTAGTTAAAAGAACACACACACCCCTTCAACTGACATCCCCTTCGATGTACAGACTGGCCCCAAACACTGGGGACATTCAGATACAAACTCTGTGGCTCACATTCAACTTTTGTTCATTGATACAGTGTTTTCCTTGATGCAGTGAAAAATATGAGCACGTCTGAATGCTGGGGATCGCCGGACTGACTCAATAGCACATGTTGTAACTTGGTTTGCCGGGAACTCTGGATTCTGTGATTCTCCACATGCTAATCCTCCTCCCACCACACATTGCTGGGGATCATAGAACCCAGGACTAGTGCTGTCAGACAATTTGGGGGCAGGGGTGCCGAAAAATGCATATTTGGGTCGACTGAAATATTGTGTGAATTCACCTTGAATTTGTAAAATTATTTCAGCCGTGAAAAAAAAATTCAAAACTAGTCCAAATGTTTGGATTCAAAATGACTTTTCAGTTCAAATTTTACTGCCAGTTCATTTATTTATTTTTTTAAAAAAGATAAAACAATCTAGAAAACTAAACAAAATGTGTTGTATGACCCTAAATTAATTGTTTTAAACTTTTTTTCATTTCACCATTGTCATTTCAGGTCCATCCGAAACAAACTTTTGATTGATTGATTGATTTTTCAGCCACCAAACCAAAAAAATCTCTTATTCACAAAGCTCTACCCAGAAGCACCAGCATTGCCAAGACTCTTGATTTTATTGAGAGTGTCACAATATCTGATGTTTTCCTTAAAGCACCAATGTGGGGGGAGGGGATCAGATTGCACAAGAAACTCAGCTTTAAAAAAAAAAAAAAGAAAAGTTTCCATCTCTTGTATAGCTGTGGAGAACTGCATGAAAACATCTCTCTTACAAGGGCAAAGCCCAGAGGCAAATAAAAAGAGTCCCCAGACTTAGCATTTTTTTAAATCCCAGGATTTTTAAGCCCCCCATGATTTTAGGGGCCTGACTCCTACATTCTGAATGCTTGGTGCTGGCAGTAAATGGATCTGAGACACAAGCCCCTGCAATTTCAGTTAAAGGAGCAACTTCTTTAACCAGCAATGGCCTAGCAGACAGGTCATGTGTTATTCCACACGTGACATTTCTCATGGGGGTAGGGAGGGTGGCAGACAGAGTAAGGTAGAGAAGCAGGAACATGCCGAAATGGGATTCCCACATCTTTGGCCTCACATGCACTGTATGTGCAAGGTCATGCTGCTTGGAGGATGCCATTTATACAGAAATATGCTGCAGGGAGGGGGTCACTCCAGCAGCGGGCTAGCAGGGGATGGAGTACCTCCACATAAAAAAATGAGGAATACTTCCCTGATGGCAGATTTCCCACACAAACCCCTGACCCAAGCAAGTAGAACAAAGATTTCACAGCTCTCAGGAGCAGTGGGCAAGTTGCTGCTGGAGGACGCACAGGGGTGCTATGGTTTGTGGGCCGACCTCTGCATGGCTCATACTGACCCTGGACTGACTGGAGCTTATTCTGTCCCTGATTAAGTTACATTCTCTGGTCACGACGCCCCCAGGGAAATACAGACAATTGCCAGATGCCCAGTCACTTGGTCTGTAGCGATTTTTTTTCAACTTACCATGTCTGCCAGGTGGTTCATGCCCAGCTCATAGGAATGCAGCCCCAGTGAGTGCTCGAGGTTATGCAGCATAACAAGCTTGAGGTTCTTTTCCCAGGTCACGCGCCGTTCCCCTTCCTCTTTCTGGAACCAAAGCACAGCCCCCAGCTTACTATGCAGCCAGGAGGAAACCATCTCCAGTATAAATGAGTTATAGTTCTACAGCTAGATACCTGCTGACCTGAGGGGAGATGGTGACAGAAATCCCCCTCCCCCATTTTAACCCCACAGCCACACAGAGCCCACCTTGTGGCTGTATTGCTTGCCATAGGTTTTCTTCCAGAGCTCCCAGTGGTTATCCAGCGTCGGGTCTGTGTGTAGATGTGCAGTAGCAGCAGCAGCAAGAGAGGCCAAGACAATACAAGCCAACAGCTTCATTCTTCTTTGCTGGGGGGGGGAAGAGCATGCTGGTGAAAGATAATATCTGCATGGTTAGAGTCAAGTGTCTCCATTTCCTCCACTCAGTGATGGTGCAAAAGATCCAGCACTGACTTGCTGAGATTTCTCCACTCTCTCTGCCATGAGCAAAGTATCAAGAAGGAAACAGTGATCCTGCAGCAGCTCTCACACTGAGACATCCAGTGGCTTGTACCTCTTGGGGGTGAAGGGGCAGGTGAAGGGGCTTCCTGGAACCCCATACGACAACAACTTGAAAGGAAAAGAGAGCTGGGTCGATGGATAATATCACCCGGTTACTGCTACAGCTCCTGAACTGGATCTTGGACCTGGACATGGGCATCAGAGCCTGGGATAAGTGATCCAGCGCGGAGGGAGGGATAGAGCTAGCGAAAGTCAGAGACATTCCCAGCTGGGGTGGGAATTGATGTAGTTTCACTGAGGTCAATGAGTTTGATCCCTAGGTGGCGTAAACTGGGGTCACTCCATTGTGGTCACTAGAGCAAAGCTGATTTACACCAGCTGAGGATCTGGCCCAGAGAGATTTAGGTGAAGAGGACTTGGATTTTCAAAGGAGCCCAAGTGATTTTCAAGGGAGATAGGCACCCAAATCCCACTGACTCTCACCTAAGTTCTTTTGAACACGCCAGCCTAGAAAGGAAGATGGAGGGGCGTATGGGGCTAGAAAGACAGAGACAGACAGACAGAGGGTGTATGAGAATAGATAGAGGGGATGTATGGCGAATGAAAAAGAGTGTGTGTTGAATAGATAGCTAGAGGGGGTTATTGGAAGAGAGAGAGGTTTATATGTGGATAGAAAGACAACAAGACTGAAACACATGGGTGTCTGCAGATGCAAACTCTCTACAAGCAAAATACAAAATGCCATTTCTGGATTTTACTTCCTCAAACACATTGTTTCAAAACGCAACAAAGAGGAGATTTAAAGTACAAGGGGAAAAAGAAAAAGCCTAACATACCTGATGGGAGTTCGCCCGGTGGAGATTTCTAGGCAGGAATCCTGAACTGATCAGCAGGCAGCAAGAATTCCCCTAAATTCTCCTCCCAAGGCTGGCGGCTGAGTGAACCCTAACACCCTTCCTGCTCTAGCTGCATGCCAAGAAGGAGTTCGATTTGCCCTGCCAGGCTTGTCACATGGGACTGTGAATGAGGAAATGACAGGACCTCTGCTTTCACTTTTACTGTGACTGTATCAAACTAGGGATGTTCACTACGGCTGCAGGCTGATTTTCAGTCCCCAGCCCTGGACCACTAAAATCAGGTGCTTTTCCTTCCCTTCCCAGACCCTACAGCACATGATTTGGAGTTAAAAAATAAACAGTAGGGTCAACATTTTCAAAAGCTCAGACAGGTGCAAATGGTCACTGGGACCTCCCTTTTGGGGTTTAAGTGATCATCAGTATTATGGTAAAACCTAGAGATCCCAGCTGAGATCAAGGCCCTGTTGTGCAGGTTTCTGCCTGAACACAGAATGAGAGACAGAGCCTGCCTCCCTGAGCTAACAAGCTAAATAGACAAGACAAAAAAAGGTCAAGGGGAAACTGAGGCACAGATCAGGGAAGCAATTTACTTAAGGTCACACAGCAGGCCAGTGCTCATGCAGAGACTAGAACCTACCTCTCCTGAGTCCCAGTCCAGTGCCTGCTTCATTGGTATTTGGGCACCCAGCATGCTCTCTAAGCTGGTGTTTGGTTTAACCTCAGCCGCCTGAGCACCCAGCCTGGAGTGGGATTGTCAGAGCACCCATGCACTTTCCTGGGTGCACAGGGCTGAGCAGAAATGCCCTCTAGGTGCACATTAGCATATGAATATTGGCACTTTGAATATGCTAATGAGGCATAATCCCAACCACAGCCACTGACTTTTGTTTTTGCTGGCGGATGCTCCTCTCTGCCGCCTCACCCCATTCAAATGGCAGACGGGCCCTTGGGAGGGAAGAGGCCAAGTGCGAGTGGGGCCTCGGAGTGGAGTGCAGACACAGCCTCTGGGGGAAGAGGCTGAGTGGGGTGGGACGTCAATGTGGACAGAGCGGGGCAGGGGGGAGGCTATGGGCCTGGCACCGTGGCCCACAAAAGATTAATCCAGGCCTGTGGGTGCTGAGATGGACCCTGAGATCCACAGATGAAAGGTTCCATAGCAGTGCAAATCAGGCCAGATCTTCAGCTGCTATAAATCAGCATCACTCCTATTACGAGTAACCCTTGGAACAGAGACTGCACAGCAATGACATGCTTGCAAGGATGAATATTTATTTGCCTGCTGCATCCTCTGAAGGGTTACAGATTCAATCAGGGTCTGAATGAAATGAATGAATGCTGAGGAGACACTTCAGGAGCAACCTGTATTTACCTGAACAAATCTACTCTGCTTAAATATCCAGCAGATAGAACAGCGTTGCTCAAAATAATCAACTTTGGCTGGTGTTGGGTTACAAATCACTTTAGTACTGAATGCAGGGTGAGGAAATGCAGTTATCAGTGTGTTGTCATTATGGTATGAATGAAGGGGAGCAGAACTACGCTTAACCCTGTCCCAAATGAGACAGTCCAGGGGGGTCAGGACTGGTTTAACCTGTTCCTCCCCACTGCTGTACCAGCAACATGCTAGGTGACTACTGTACCAACCTTGCGGGCACCTGTTCCCAGGAGATGGCATCCCTCCCCACGGGACCCCTGCTCTCAGCAGGTGGGCATAGCAATTCCCCACCCCACCATTCAATGGCTGACAGAAATGAAAATTAAAATCTGTGAGCACAGCCCCCATTCACCAAGACCTCCCACTTCTTGTTCTACACTCCCCCCCATTCCATCTACCTCATCATCCATTTATTTCCTCTGCTTTCTTCCTGCCTTCCAGCCCCCCCTCTCCACCGCTCCCTTTCACCCCTTCACTCTGGAAGGCAAAGGAGAGAGGGAACTGGTGAAATAGAGCAGTGGAGGGGATCCAATGCTGGGGTAGTGGGAGCTGAGGCACCCCATCTTTTCTGAGGGCTTAGATGGGATGTGAGTAGGGTTTCCAACGAGGTAATATTTAAAAACCAGACACTCCAGCAGGAGTGGCAGAACCTCCTCTGCCCCATCTATTTCCCCCAAAAGCCCCATCTCTTCCCCTAAGGCTCCGCCCATCCACTCCTCTTCCCCCCCTCCTGCTGTTGCTCACTGCTTTTACCCTTCCATCCCTAGCCTCCCAAGTCAGGAGGGACTCACATGTGGAGCCCTGGTTGGGAGCTCCAGCCACCCAACGAAGGTAGGAGGCGGCCCCAGCTGAGTAGAGGCTGGTGCGGGTGATGACCCAGCACATTCCCGCCTTCCTCGCCCACAGTAACATTGAATGTCCAGTCAGTAACGTTACATCTGCAGTAACGTTGAATGTCCGGTCAGTAAATCTGACCGGACACTGTCTGGTCCCCTTTCAACTGGACTTTCCAGTCAAAAACTGGGCACCTGATCACCCCAGCTGCACAGGGTGAATTTCACAAACTTCAGGTAACAAACAGTAGAGTCAGACATTGCCTGCCAACTGGGGCTGCCCAAGATCCATCAGTCACTCACCTGGCGCTCTCCCCAAACGAGGGGAAGCAGTGACACAAGGCAGCCTCATCGAACCACCCAAGTACAACTGCAAATTTAGCCCAGGGAAAGAAATGCTTTGGTGGTTGTTCCAAATCACAAAGATAAAGAAATAACTGGGGACTAGCTCCCCAAATGGTTACATTTTCACAATCATGTGATTTCTCACTCCTGTCCCACCGGTGATCGTTTTTCCACCTGGCCCTGCAACACACTGATGGACCCCACATTTTTACCAGCTTCTCTTTGACTAACTATAGCCCGAACCTTGTAACCTGATTAATTGAAGTGGACCCCTAGGCACATATGGATCCCACTTGGGGCTTTGCAGAGATTCAGGGCTCCACCCTCATGAGTCAGATTTTGAAGCATCAGGGCCTGAGAGTTTGTTTTATCTGTAATCAGGGTGGCTTTGAATTTCTGTTGCTGGCTAAGTATCCCACACCTGACTCTGCTGAACAGACTGATCTGACTACACTTGCAGCTGTACAGCGCTGGGAGTTGAAGCTGTCTTCGTACAGCTGTGTAGGGAAAGCGCTGCAGTGTGGCCACACTGACAGCCGCCAGCGCACTGTTGTGGCCACACATGCAGCGTCTGCAGCGCTGTTGGGAGCGGTGCACTGTGGGCAGCTATCCCAGCCTTCAAGTGGCTGCAACGTACTTTTCAAAAGAGCGGGGTGGGGTGGAGTGTGACAGGGAGCGTGGGGGGAGAAAGAGGGGATTTTTGGAGCTGACACTGTTTCAGCTCCATGTCTTGCAAGTCCTGACCCCCTCCCCCACCCCTCTCTCACTCACTAAAAGCAAACAGCAGCTGTTTATTTTTTTCCTCACAGGCCAGATAAGCAGCTGTTCGAAAGGGACTCCCCACAAGCCCCTTCCTTCCCTCTCTCTTCAAGCAAACACTAGCTGCGGGCCTTCCAAAGGGAGCCCATTCACAGCAAACAGGAGCTGTGTTGGGTTTTTTAGATAAGCAGCTCCGGGAGCCCCCAGTTCACAACAAAACAAACAGAAGCATCACAACAAAACAAAGAGAGTTCTTTACTTAAAAGCATTATGGGAAGCTTCCAGAGGTCAGTTACAGCGTAGTAAGATTAATCACTGTTTACACTGGCACCCCAGCGCTGTTCTCTTTATTCCTCTCGTTGAGTGGAGTACAAGCAGCGCCGTAGCCAGGGAGATACAGCGTTCTGTGTGTCTTGCCAGCGTGGACGGGGAGTGAGCTACAGCGCTGTAAAGCCACCACCAGCACTGTAACTCTCCAGTGTAGCCAAGGCCTGAGCCTAAACTTTGCAGACAATTGAATATATATTTTTTCCTTTTGGAAGAGGATGTGTAATTTCTATTACATGCACTGTTTACAGATGAGATTAGATCTGGATTGTCATAGCAACCTCACTGCTGAATTGGAGAGATGAGAATGCATTTCATCTGCTCTACAGATGTGTGACCTCTCTCTGAAACTGTATCCCACAAGGCTTCCGTCAATAGGTGTCTGCAAATCCTATTACAAAGGAGGTCAGATCCAGAATCAGGGCTCCCCCATGGCCTGTGGAGTAGAGCAGGGCAGCAGATGTGATTCCCAGTGCTGTGCTGGCACTGGCACCTGAGGGCGTGGATTCCAGGTTCACTCTGCATTCTTGCTCATTCAGTCATTCATCCCATACCTGCAGCTACATTTACAGCCTTTGGGCCTGACTCCCTGCTACTGTGCATCCTGTGCAGTCATGTATACCTCGGCTGAAAACTGCTACTATTCTGACTGAGCAACATTATACACCTACTTTGCACAGGGGTAAATGGCTGTGCAGTGGAAGAGAGAATCAGGCCTTTCATCTCTGCATCGTGTCCTTGGTCCAAGCGCTGCAGGTGGCAAAGGCTGACCTCACTCAGGTCACATTTTATAACAGCAGCAGCACTTGGCTCCATGGCTGGCCTTCTCCATGGCACAAGGCGATATCAGGTCATTTCTGACTGCTGGTGTGCTAATGTCTTTGCATAAGACTTATGGGAGCAGCATTGCAAGATACCAACCCAATTTTGTGCAGCCATGGAAAACAGGTTACCCCCTGCAAGGAGTGTCCATAGTTTGTTTGATCTCCCGGGTTGCTAATAATTGCTTTGTGACCTGTATTGTGGAAAATCCATACATGTGGCTAGGATGTTCTCCATCTACTGAGCCTCTTCACCTCTGACATGGCTTTGGCAACTCTACCACATGGACTAGTTCAGGGGTAGGCAACCTATGGCATGCGTGCCGAAGGCGGCACACGAGCTGATTTTCAGTGGCACGCACACAGCCCGGGTCCTGGCCACCGGTCCGGGGGCTCTGCATTTTAATTTAATTTTAAATGAAGCTTCTTAAACATTCTAAAAACCTTATTTATTTTACATACAACAACAATAGCTTAGTTATATATTATAGACTTCTAGAAAGAGACCTTCTAAAAACGTTATAATGTATTACTGGCATGCGAAACCTTAAATCAGAGTGACTAAATGAAGACTCGGCACACGACTTCTGAAAGGTTGCCAACTCCTGGACTAGTTATATCCGGGTGACACGGCCTTCACTCCAACACATTTTGAGACAGCAGCAGTGACGATACTTGGCACTGAAATAGCACTTCACATGCGCAAAGCAATGCATAGACATTAATCAATTACAAACACCCCTGCGGGATAGGGAGAGTGAGCTAAAAGTGCCCAAATTCTGGACCAGACCAATCACGAACATTCATCATTTCGACTGCTTATCTCAGATCCATCAGATGGATCTGATGGGAGGATTTTGCCATTAGAGCCCATACATTGTTCTCCAACAGAGCAGCTAGATTACAGCAAGGCTAAGATTAGCAGTTTAACAGACCACTTCTCCAGAGTGCATTCTGAAGCAGAGCATCCCTCTATATTTGTGGATAAAAACCATAGCTGGCAATCCCACATTGGTTTCCTTTGTTCCTGGACATTCGAATGTACCCTTTGTCACCGAACTTTATGCCCCAGCTGTTGGAAAGAGAAATAACACAGAATTAAACATTAAGAGAATAAAACATCCTTCTTTATAGGCAGGGTTCCCCTCCCCCATTTTCACGTTTCGAGCTGTTTAACAAAGTGCATCCAATTCACACTAGTACAGACACATACTTGCACAGCTCTACACAGCTTACTCATGCCGCACGCATATCTCAGGAGCACATTGTTCTATAGATAAATAAGGCTCAGTGATGGATTTTCTTTTACCTGTTTTTCACAAGCCAAAAGTCCTTCCCATCCAGGGTGCCATAGCCAATAACTAGAACTGAATGATTTGGCTCTTCAGTGCAACGTGGATCATCGTAGACTCCTGGAAGGAAAGAACGTGCGATCACATGGGAGGAAAAAAACCCAGCAGGGACTTCTCTGTTCAGTAAAGCTGTTTTGAGCAACAGCACTCACATGGTACCAACATGCCTCCAACCTGGTCTCCTGTAAGGGGGTAAGAATAACAATCCCTCAATTCTTTTTGTCAATAGGTCACAAAGCGGGTCTGTCTCATTATCTCCATTGTGCAGATGGGGACACTGAGGCACAGAGCAGGCAGTGACTTGCCCTGGGAATAGAACCCAGCTGTCCTAAGCCCCAGTGCAGCACACTGTCCACTGGAAAGTTTAATTTCATGGCCTGTACAATCATTGGCTCTCCTACTGAGGCGGCCAACTTGGCTAGTGTAAGGTGGGCACCTCCCCCAACAACTAGATGCAGACCCTCTATAGGCCACCAAAGAGATGTCAACTAGAAAAGGACGTCTGACTGGTACAGCTGAACTACTCCCTAGCAATGAAAGCCTCCATTATCCCATCCGTCCCTTGAGCTATTTCAGTATCCCAACTCCCGTAAACACCAGGAAGGAATCTTCCTCCCACTATGGTCCCCACACAATGTTTCCTTAAAAGCCCCAAATCTAGCCAGGGGAGAATTCCCCCAGAACAGGAACCGAGTCAGACAGCCACAAATTGTCTTAGGAGGCCCCCTTCGGGAAGCTCTGGAGTAGGGGGCATTCCAGCTGGGGTTAGAGTCTACAACAAGTCTGTGAGACGCTGCTCCCAGCGGGTAGCTTGACTTGGGCTGCCATATCTTATGCAACACCCAAGGCTGCCTAAATCATCCCACAAACCGTCTCAACCCCAGAACTGGGCTGAAGGCCATTTTAGAGCAGACCTGAGCTGAGTCTGGTGCAGCATAAAATTAGCCCCACAATGTCTGACGGTGCCATGGGAGCTGGGGATGCTGCCACACCCCCTGGCTTGAAGTGGTTCCCATTATATACAGGGTTTACAGTTTGGTTCAATGACTTTCAGCATCCTCACTGTACAAATTGTTTCAGTGCCTTTGGACAGTGCCCGCTAGGGCGAAGATAAATACAACCCACAAAACACATTTTAAAAAGCACAGGTTAATATAAGCCACGCCCGCTCGGTGGGGCATTCTGTCTCCCTCTGGTGGTGCCTGGGCCACAGAAAGGTTGATGAGCCTGCCACAGCCTTTTCTAAAACAGGTTAGGTCTTTTAGCTCCAGCAAGAAAGGCTCATGAGTTAAGATCCAGGAGTCCCAATCCCTGCTGCCCACCCCAGTGCATTGGCATTACATTAACATGAGTGAAGGGTCCACACTGGGGTGCTATTTTAATAACACCCTGTAAGATACCAGCAGCATTTGAACCTGGGGTCATTAGCCCTTGAATCACCTTTTGAGCTAAAGGAGCATCTCCGGTCATTTGTTGTTATTATTAATCTGTGTTACAGTAGCACCTGCCAACCCCAGACATAGACCAAGCACCATGGCGCTAGGCACTGTACAAACGCAGAACAAAAACATCATCCCTGCCCCAAAGAGCTTCCAGTCTAGGGTATGTGCACACTGCACACTCCTTATGGCAGCGTATAGACTATATACACTCCACACAGGTATAAACAGCAGTGTAGACGGCTTAGAGGAGTAAAGACACACCTGAACCCTTAGGGTATATGCACTACATGGCTCTCCACACGCCCAAGCAGGCCTCTCCCATCTACACTGCTATTTTTAGCAGTGTCATAGGCTGCTACCTCCCTGCTGCTGTGGCCTTTTCCTGCAGTAGGGAACGACTCCAGCAACGGGAGGTAGTGGGGAAAACTTTGACAGCTCCCACTGCCTCCAGTGCCAGAACCTTCCACTGCTGTGCATAGCTACACAGCGCAGTGCGGACACAGCCTGCTTTTCGCTGCTGTGTATAGCTACACTTCCCCTGCACACCACCAGCAGTGGTATGCAGTATAGACATGCCATATGTATAGAAAAAAAGAGATTAGCTTCCAGCAGGACTAGGCTGTTATCCTCTAGCCAGCTGCCAGAGGGGGACATGTAACACACATTGAACCAAGCGGTCACGTGATGGAGCCACTCGCAAAACATGCTTTCACCCGCCTGGGGCTTTTGTTTTATAATTACTGCAATGTATTGAGGGTCCAAAAGATTCCAGGAAATAACAAGAAACAAAAGCCAGGTCTCCATAGGAAGAGCACGATGTGCACGTCTCCTCAGTAACATGCTGCAGAACAAATAGCAACCTCTTCCACATTCCAATTCAAATTTAAAGAGACAGTCCACAGAAAGCAAAGGCATCGCTGCTTCAAACTACATACTGCACTGGGCAGGAGATGTTCTAGCTTAGAGAACGTACCTGACTTATACAGGAAAAACGAAGGCTTTGCCGCATTTATGATGACGGATACAGGTCCAATATTGGCTACGGCATCCTTCAGGGCTGCTTCCTTGGCATACCGGAGCTCAACAAAGTTGGAGCAGGTGGCGGCTCTCGTGGCAGGATTATAATGACACGTTCCAGACTGGCAGGGGCAAAGAGCAGATGAAACAAGGACATTTCAGCCTCTGGTATGAACATCTGACCCACTCACAATATTTTTTTTTATCACCCTTCTATTGCCCTCCATTGTCTGAATCCCTCTCATTTCTTAGACCACTGCTGCTCCCTTTGGGGCATTCCTTCTGCCTCTGGCCATCGAGATCAGAGCTGAGGGACTAATTGATTGTTCAGTTCAGTGACTTACCCGGAAAAATAAAAATTAAAAAGTCTGTTTGTTTCAAATCAAAGCATAATTTTTTTCATTTTTTTTTCACTGAAACGAAAAATAAATAAAAAAATTCATTCTGATCAAATGAAACCTTTTGAATGTCATTTCAGAATGAGCTGTCAAAATGGTTCATGTTGGAAATGCCCAAATGGTGCATTTTGACATTTCCAGGGGGAGGGGGGAAATATGGGATCCTGAGCCTCTACACTCATTTGTAATCCCAGGTTAGGAATTGTCAAACCCTGGATCCCAACCTGGGGCTCCACCGTCTACACTGCGTTATGCAGGGCAGAGTCCAAGCACTGTATCCCACACTTCCTAGCACCCTCACAAAATGTGGCCGCTCCAGCCCTTTGTTCACAGTGCACCATGGGAAATCTTGACTGTCCACCAAACTTGACTGGACAGAGGACAAAAAATGTGGGATTGTGAGACACTTTGGGTGGACTCCCAGAGCATAAATACAGTGGGGCTGCGTCTGTGCTGCAAACCAATAGGGCTTGAACCCCGAGTCCCAGCTTGACCCAGGCTTGCACCTTCCTGCGTCCAAGCCCTCGATTATCTCCATTTCTGTGTAGATGGAAGGGAGATGAGGCTTGAGCCTGAGTTCAAACCCTGTGCTTACATTGCAGTGTAGACATACCCAGTGTTTCCAAGCCCAGGTTTGAGCATCCACACTGCATTGTAAACCTGGGTTTACACTTGCTGGATCCAGATCTCTCAGCCATGCTAACTGCACCATGCAGACTTTCTGACTTCGGTCTGCGGCTTCAGCAGCGTCCATACTGCAAAATGACATGGTTTAGACCCAAGTCACAGCAGGACTTGGACTCTGACCCATTCTCTCAGCAGAGTCCTAGAACCTCGGGCTTGAGTGCTTGCTGATGTGAATCAGACTGATTTGTGTGTGGATGGAAGGGGAGCCTGGGTTCAAACCTGAGTCAGAACCCAGGCTTAGTGTGCAGTGTAGACAGACTCTCTCTGTGTCTGTCTGAAACTTGGATACCCACCTGAGCTGTGTATGGATAGGAAGCATCTGAATCAATGCCGTTATTATCGATGATGTACTGGAAGGCTCTGGGTATATATCCGTCCAGGCAGCCGTAGTTCCCATATGCTTTGGAACAGTCGATTAGGTTCTGTGTGCTGAGAGACACCAGTTTTCCAGTTTTCAGTTTCACCTGAGCTTCTAGGGCACCAACAGCACTGAAAGCCCAGGAGGAGCCACAGAACCCCTGAAAAACCAGAGAGATGCGCTCAGCCACTGCTGTGATGGGCACCCATGTCAGGAGGGGAACAGATTGAGCTTCTCACCTGATACTTCACATCTGTAACACATCCCTTGTCCCTCCAGTCCATGGAGTCAGGCACTTTGCTGCCAGGGCGAGGCCTGTAGGTGGAATTCCGGTCAGATCGGTGGGGAACTTTCACTCCAGTTAATAAAGCAACCACTTCCTCGCTGGTCTAGTTAAAAGAACACACACACCCATTCAGACTGACGTCCCCTTCGATGTACAGACTGGCCCCGAACACTGGGGATATTCAGATACAAACTGTAGCTTAGGTTCAACTCTTGTTCATTGATACAGTGTTTTCCTTTATGCAGTGAAAAATCAGTGAAAAATATGAGCACACCTGAATGCTGGGGATCAGCCCATGCTGTAGCTTTGTTTGGCGGGAACTCTGGATTCTGTGATTCTCCATGTGCTAATCCTCCTCCCCCAGGACATAGCTGGGGATCGAACTCAGGACTAGTGCTGTTGTAAAGTTTTCAGACAAAAATAAATGTTTTTTGTCTGAAATATGCATATTTGGATCGATTGAAACATTGCGTGAACTCACCTTGAATTTGCAAAATTGTTTCAGCTGGGAAAAAAAAATTCAAAACTAGCCCAAATGTTTGGATTCAAAATTCAATTCAGTTCAAGTTTTACTGCCAGTTCATTTATTTCTTTTTTTAAAAGGTAAAACAATCTAGAAAACTAAACTAATCGTGTTGTCCAACCCTAAATGAATTGATTTCATCTTTTTTTCATTTCACCATTGCCATTTCAGGTCCATCTGAAACTAACTTTTGATTGATTGATTTTTCAGCCACTAAACCAAAAAAATCTTTTCTTCACATAGCTCTACCCAGGAGCACCAGCATTGCCAAGTCTCTTGATTTTATTGAAAGTGTCACAATATCTGGTGTTTTCCTTAAAGCACCAATGTGGAGGGGAGGCAGTTGTGAGATTGCACAAGAATTTCAGCATTTTTTTTTTGTTTCCATCTGTGGAGAATTGCAGGAAAACATAACCCTTAAAAGCGCAAAACCCAGAGGCAAATAAAAAGAGCCCCCAGACTTAGACTTTTTTTTAAATCCCAGAATTTTTAACCCCCACATGATTTTAGGCACCTGACTCCTACATTCTGAATGCTTAGCGTTGGCAGTAACAGGATCTGAGGCACAGTCCCCTGCAATTTCAGTTAAAGGAACAACTTTAACCTGCAATGGCCTAGCAGACAAGTTGTGTGTTATTCCACATGTGACATTTCTCATGGGGGTAAGGGAGGGTGGCAGACACAGTAAGGTAGAGAAGCAGGAACCCTGTGGGAATGGAATTCCCACACCTTTGAGCTCACATGCACTGTATGTGCAAGGTCACACTGCTTGGAGGATGCCATTTGACACAGAAACATGCTGGGGGAAGAGGGTCACACCAGCAGCGGGCTAGCAGGGGATGGAGTACCTGCACTTAAAAAATCAGGACTACCCCCCTGATGGCAGATTTCCCACACACACCCCCAACCCAAGTAAGTAGAACAAAGATTTGCACAGCTCTCGGGAGCAGTGATGGGGTAAATTGCTGCTGGAGGACGCACAGGGGCGCTGTAGTTTGTGGGCCGACCTCTGCAGGACTCATCCTGACCCTGGAGTGGCCGGAGCTTATTCTGCCCCTGATTCAGTTACATTCTTTGGTCACGACGCCCCCAGGGAAATACAGATAATTCCCAGATGCCCAGTCACTTGGTCTGTAGCGATATTTTTTTAACTTACCATGTCTGCCAGGTGGTTCATGCCCAGCTCATAGGAATGCAGCCCCAGTGAGTGCTCGAGATTATGCAGCATAACAAGCTTGAGGTTCTTTTCCCAGGTCACGCGCCGTTCCCCTTCCTCTTTCTAGAACCAAAGCACAGCCCCCAGCTTACTATGCAGTATCCCAGAGGAAACCATCTGCAGTATAAATGAGTTATAGTTCCACAGCGCTTTTTTATCCCTCAGGAACCCACAGTATTCTTGCCAGCAAGTTAAAGAAGTATGGGCTGGACGATTGGACTATAAGGTGGATAGAAAGCTGGCTAGATCATCGGGCTCAACGGGTAGTGATCCATGACTCCATGTCTAGTTGGCAGCTGGTATCAAGCAGAATGCCGCAAGGGTCAGTCCTGGGGCTGGTTTTGTTCAATATCTTCATGAATGATCTGGATGATGGCATGGATTGCACCCTCAGCAAGTTTGCTGATGACACTAAACTGGGAGGAGTGGTAGATACACTGGAGGGAAGGGATAGGATACAGAGGGACCTAGACAAATTAAAGGATTTGGCCAAAAGAAATCTGATGAGGTTCAACCAGAACAAGTGCAGAGTCCTGCACTTAGGATGGAAGAATCCCACTCACTGTTACAGACTAGGGACCGAGCGGCTAGGCAGCAGTTCTGCAGAAAAGAACCTAGGGGTTACAGTGGACGAGAAGCAGGGCCACTCAGAGGATTCAGAGGGCCTGGGGCAAATATCCCACCCTCTGGGCGGCCCTGATGAGAACCTGGATATGAGTCAATAGTGTGCCCTTGCTGCCAAAGTGGCTAACGGCATTTTGGGCTGTATAAGTAGGGGCATTGCCAGCAGATAGAGGGACATGATCATTCCCCTCTATTCGACATTGGTGAGGCCTCATCTGGAGTCCTGTGTCCAGTTTTGGGCCCCACACTACAAGGAGGATGTGGAAAAATTGGAAAGAGTCCAGCAGAGGGCAACAAAAATGATTGATGAGGAGAGGCTGAGGGAACTGGGATTGTTTAGTTTGCAGAAGAGAAGAATGAGGCAGAATTTGATAGTTGCTTTCAACTACCTGAAAGGGGATTCCAAAGAGGATGGATCTAGACTGTTCTCAATGGTGGCAGATGACAGAACAAGGAGCAATGGTCTCAAGTTGCAGTGGGGGAGGTTTAGGTTGGATATTAGGAAAAACTTTTTCACTAGGAGGGTGGTGAAGCACTGGAATGGGTTCCCTAGGGAGGTGGTGGAATCTCCTTCCTTAGGAGTTTTTAAGGCCCAGCTTGACGAAGCCCTGGCTGGGATGATTTAGTTGGAGATTGGTCCTGCTTTGAGCAGGGGGTTGGACTAGATACGTCCTGAGGTCCCTTCCAACCCTGATATTCCCTGATTCTATGATACAGACTGGGCAATGGGGGGTCAGGGAAGGAATGAGATAACACTGGGTCAGTATGATCAGCAGTGGTCCCAACGCACCAGGGAGCTATCCAGCAAGTTTTTGTAGGCTTCACAGTACAAAGGAGAGTTTTGAGGAGGGATCTGAAGGTGGGTAATGACTTGAAGGAGCTTTACTGATTGGTCCCAGAGCTCCTCCCAAGCATGCAGGGGGAAAGCAGAAAGGGTCTTGTTTGAAAATGTAACGCTTGGGTGAGCAGTACGGCATTACGCTTTGTCATAGGGGTTTGCAAAAACGTTGCCCGCTCAACACTCACTGAAGCAAAACTTCCTGGGAAATCAAGGGGAGTCTTAAAACATTAAGCATGGCAAGACCGAGTCTTTCCCCAGCCTCAAAATGTGGCCAGTTCTGGGGTGGTGTGCAGCAACTTTTTGACAGCACACAGCAACACTACACAACAGGGTAGGACAAAAAGAGAAGAATCACACTGAATCCAGTTAAATCATATGGGGGAATTATAGCCTGGCAGAATGTAATTGCCACCAGGACAGCGATGACACCTTGTAGCCAAACCAAACAATGTTTTGAAAATGAGTTGAAGATTTTTGGATTTGGGTCAAACGTTTTGTTTCAATTTGCGGCTTTTAAAACCTGTTTATTTCGTTATTGTTAATAGAACGGAGGGAAATGCCAACACAAAATGGCTTTCCAAAAGGAAAGTCAAAACAGTTCATTTATTAAATGCTGAAATGAACCATTTTTTCCCACCCTTCCATCTTATTTTTTTTTTATTTGATCGAAAAAAATTGCCAAAATTGAGCCAAATTCCCCAATTGTTTCTGTCAACCAGAGTCTGTGTTTTTCCACAATAAATAAATAAATAAATAAAATAAGAGTTTTATGAACAATCTCATCTGGCTCTAATATATCCCAAACAAAACACGCTTTAAGAAATCAGCTAAACCCCGGGATGGTTTAGGCAAGTTGGAGGTACATACAGGGCCCAATGTTCATTAAAACTGAATACACTTCTGAAAGCAGAGAGAGCTTTGCAATCTCCAGGAGAAGAGCAGGAGGCTGCGTTCTCAGTGAGAGCTGGCATAGGGCTGGCATGCTAAGATCCCAGATACCTGCTGACCTGAGGGGAGATGGTGACAGAAATCCCCCTCCTCCACTTTAACCCCACAGTTGCACAGAGCCTACCTTGTGGCTGTATTGCTTGCCATAGGTTTTCTTCCAGAGCTCCCAGTGGTTATCCAGCGTCGGGTCTGTGTGTAGATGTGCAGTAGCAGCAGCAGCAAGAGAGGCCAAGAAGATACAAACTAACAGCTTCATTCTGCCCAGCTGGTGGAGAGAAAAAAAAGAGCAGGCTGGTGAAAGATAATATCTGCGTGGTTAAGTCAAGTGTCTCAATTTCCTCCACTCAGTGATGGTGCAAGAGATCTGACACTGACTTGCTGAGATTTCTCCACTCTCGCTGCCACGAGCCAAGTGTCAAGAAGGAAATCCTGATCCTACAGCAGCTCTCACACTGAGCCATCTGGCAGCTTGTACCTTGGGGGCAAGAGGGCAGGGGAAGGGGCTTCCTGGAACCCCATACGACAACAACAGACTTGAAAGGAAAAGAGAGCTGGGTCAATGGATAATATCACCCGGCTACTTCCACAGCTCCTGAACTGGATCTTGGGCCTGGACATGGGCATCAGAGCCTGGGATAAGTGATCCAGCGCGGAGGGAGGGATAGAGCTAGCGAAAGTCAGAGACATTCCCAGCTGGGGTGGGAATTGATGTAGTTTCACTGAGGTCAATGAGTTTGATCCCTAGGTGGCGTAAACGGTGTCACTCCATTGTGGTCACTGGAACGAAGCTGATTTACACCCGCTGAGGATCTGGCCCAGAGAGATGTAGCTGAAGAGGACTTGGATTTTCAAAGGAGACCAATCAAGACTGATACACGTGGGTGTCCACTAATGGAAACTCTCTACAAGCAAAATTCCTCAAATACATTGTTCCAAATACAACAAAGAAAGAGGAAAAAGAAAAAGTCAAACATACCTGATGGGAGTTCACTTGGTGGAGATTTCTAGGCAGGAATCCTGAACTGATCAGTAGGCAGCAAGAATTCCCCCAAATTCTTCTCCCAAGGTTGGCTCCTGAGTGAACCCTAACACCCTTCCTGCTCTGACTGCATGCCGAGAAGAAGGAGTTCTGTTTACCCTGCCAGGTTTGGCACATGGGACTGTGAATGGGGTAATGGCAGGACCTCTGGTTTCACCTTTACTGTGATTGTATCAAAATAGAGATGTTCACTACGGCTGCAGGCTGATTTTCAGTCCCCAGCCCCGGACCACTAAAATCAGGTGTTTTTCCTTCCCTTCCCAGACCCTACAGCACATGATTTGGAGAGAGTTAAAAAATAAACTAGCAGGGTCAGCTTTTTCAAAAGCTCAGACAGGTGCAAACGGTCGCTGGGACCACCCCTTTGGGGTTTAAGTGATCATCAGTATTATGGTAAAACCTAGAGATCCCAGCTCAGATCAGGGCCCTGTTGTGCAGGGTTCTGCATGAACACAGAGGGAAAGACAGGGCCTGCCCCACTGAGCTCACAAGCTAAATAGATGAGACAAAGGGGAAACTGAGGCACAGATCAGGGAAGCAGTTTGCCCAAGGTCACACAGCAGGGCAATGCTAGAGCAGGGACTAGAACCCAGATGTCCTGAGTCCCAGTCCCAGTCCTCCTTCACTGACATTTGGGCACCCAGCATGTTCTCTAAGCTAGTTTCTGATTCATCTTTAACTGCCTGAGCACCCAGCATTGAGTGGGATTTTCAGAGGCACCCAGGCAATTTCCTGGGTGCACAGGACTGAGCAGAAATTCCCTCCAGGTGCACATTGGCACTTTGAATATGTTAATGAGACCCAAAACCCCAACTACAGACCCTGAATTTTGTTTTTGCCAGTTGGATGCTCCTCTCTGTCCCCTCTCCCCCCGTGAGAGCAGCGGGAGGACCTCAAGGGAAAGATGCCCTGTGGGGTCTCGGTCGGGTGACCAGATGTCCCGTTTTTAAAGAGACAGTCCCATTTTTGGAGACTTTTTCTTATATGGGCGCCTATTACCCCTCATCCCCTGTCCCGTTTTTTCACAGTTGCTGTCTGATCACCCTAGGTCTCGGGGCGGAGGAGGGGGAATAGGCCGAGCAGGGGTGGGGCCTCAGGGCAGTGCACAGGTGGAGCAGAGGGGGGGCCACAGCCCAGGCACCAGGGCCCACAAAAGATCAATCTGGCTAAGCACCCCCTGGTTTTTTTGGTGAGTGTTTGATCCCTGGAACACCCACCGAGTCAGCCCCAATGGCCAGCTGCATTAGGTTGGTGTAGTGGTAGCAGCCATGTGGTTAGAGCCAGTTAGAAAATTCTCTGTGGAACAACTGGCCGTTGGAAAAGTTTGTTTGGTTGAAATTGAAACATTTTGCTGGACCCCCTGACAATTTCTAAGAAATTTTCAATGGAAGAGTTCCAAAACATTTTGGTTTGACTTCCTCATTTCTAAATATAAATATAATATAATATCAAAACTCAACATTGCGTATCCTGGGCTGACACAGCTAGAACAACATAGTCATTTTGAGTTTTCCAAAGCAGAATATTTCTTACCACACCAAATTTAGCTATTTTAACTTTTTGTCCCAATTTGGGATAACAACATTTCAATTTCAAATCCCATTGGCCCGAAAATCCCCTTTTTGGCCTGCTTCACCCAGCGTCAGAGCTGCATCATTACGTTCAGCTTAACAGGAGTTTGAAACTTTTCTAAAATATCTCATTGAGACGGCAAAAACCAAAGTGTAGAATGGGCATGATTTGAAGTTTTTTCATAGCACTTTGTTGGAAAACAAATTGATATGGAGAAAAGAAAAAAAAGTTAAAAAAAATCACTTCTTTCATGAATTTTTGCACAAAATCACAAAGAGCTGAGACCTCTCCTCTGGTCACATCCCTGCGCCTCATGTGGCCATCCCAGAATGTTGGTTATAGATCAGGAGGGCTTGTCTACAGGGTATTTTATAACATTTTAGTCATAACAACAACAACAACAACACGTGCGCACCATGCCAAAGCTGCTGAACTTGAAGACAAATCTGCCACTGTTGACCATTTCTCTTACTAAATATCCTCTTAAGCCTACAGTTCCCTGAACTGCAAAAGAGACCAGAAAGTCAAATCTCACCTCTTTTTAGTGCTGTTTAAATTCCTATACAATTTCATTGAATCATAGAATATCAGGGTTGGCAGGGACCTCAGGAGGTATCTAGTCCAACCCCCTGCTCAAAGCAAGATCAATCCCCAACCTAATCATCCCAGCCAGGGCTTTGGCAAGCCTGACCTTAAAAACCTCTAAGGATGGAGATTCCACCACCTCCCTAGGTAACCCATTCCAGTGCTTCACCACCCTCCTAGGGAAATAGTGTTTCCTAATATCCAACCTAAAACTCCCCCCACCCCCACTGCAACTTGAGACCATTACTCCTTGTTCTATCATTGGGTACCACTGAGAACAGTCTAGATCCATCCTCTTTGGAACCCCCTTTCAAGTAGTAGAAAGCAGCTATCAAATTTCCCCTTCATTCTTCTCTTCTGCAGACAAAATAATCCCAGTTCCCTCAGCCTCTCCTCATAAGTCATGTGTTCCAGCCCCGTAATCATTTTTGTTGCCCTCCGCTGGACTCTTTCCAATTTTTCACAACCTTCTTGTAGCGTGGGGGTCCAACACTGGACACAGTACTCCCGATGAGGCCTCACCAATGTCGAATAAAGGGGAATGATCGTGTCCCTCGATCTGCTGGCAACGCTCCTACTTATACAGCCCAAAATGTCGTTAGCCTTCTTGGCAACAAGGGCACACTGTTGACTCATATCCAGCTTCTCGTCCCCTGTAACCCCTAGGTCCTTTTCTGCAGAACTGCTGCCTAGCCATTCGGTTCCTAGTCTATAGCAATGCATGGGATTCTTCCGTCCTAAGTGCAGAACTCTGCACTTGTCCTTGTTGAACCTCATCAGATTTCTTTTGGCCCAGTCCTCTAATTTGTCTAGGTCCCTCTTTTTCCTATCCCTACCCTCCAGCATATCTACCATTCCTCTCAGTTTAGTGTCATCTGCAAACTTGCTGAGGGTGCTATCCACGTCATCCTCCAGATCATTAATGAAGATATTGAACAAAGTCGGCCCCAGGACTGACCCTGGGGTATGTAGTCATCTGTTCCCTCTTGTCTTATGTTTAGGTTGGGGCAGGGCCCAGCATTGTGTCTGTACAAGGCCTAGCACAATGCAGATCTGGGGGCTCCCAGGCGCTACTGTAATACACCTAATAAATAAGGTACAGTACCTAGCACAATGCGGTCTTGGTCTACAGCTGGGGCATCTAGGCGCTACTGTAATCCACCTAATACAGAGTGCCTAGCACAATGAAGTCTTGGTCTGAGGTCAGCGCTCCTAGGTGCTACTGTATTACACTCTATAGCAATAAACAAACACTATGAGGTCCTAGGTCGGTGATACTCAGACCTCAGTGGTTCAGGAGCCAAATTAGCGATCGCCATTACCCAGTAGAGCCAAAGCCGTGTGAATTCATTGTGTCATTGACTATAGTATTATCGTGTCATATTTAAACAGCACGATGAGAAATATTTAGTATATCTATTATGCGCACAGCAAAACCACTGACCAGGTATTATTATTTTATCAACTACAATTGGTTAATAACACGGTAAAAGCCTCTTGATTGGTTACTAATTAAATCACCCAGTGTTTTAATATCAGTGCAAAGAGCCACAGGAGATGCAGCAAAGAGCCACTTGCAACTCGCGAGCCTCAGTCTGAGCATCACTGTCCTAGGGTCTGCTAGGCAGATAATAAACAGCAGGAAAATGTCTAGAGCCGCCTCTCCATGAACTAAGCTCCAGAGGTCCTAAGTTCGATCCCACCCGCCGATGACCAGGGTCTGTCGATGTTACAGTTGCACCAGAGCAAACGACAGCTTTGCCTAGCTACAATACGGGTTTGCAGCTGTCTAGCTACCTTGGCCCTGAGGGTTATAACAGGGTCCAATCCCCAATCTAGACAAGATCTTAGGCTGAACGCTCCTCAGTGGGGACGCCCTGTTAATTTTGTCTGGTAAGCGCCAGGCACCCTTGAGGTGCTTTCTAAACACCAAAGTCAGCAGTTGCTAGCCACTTCCCCAAATTGCACAAGACCAGCTGAGAAACAGAGTAGAAATGAGCTCGAATGCTGAGAACTCTCAGTTTGAAAAAGTCAAAGATAAGCAGCTGGAACTGAAACTTGCTCATCTGCAAAACAAAGAACAGTGAGTAATGCCCCCCAGTAACCAAACTTGACCCAAATTGCTCGACAAACCACCTAATTCTCTCTCCTTGGAGCTCCAGCACCCATCCCCTTTGGAGAGCGCTGCCAGCTGGGAGGTGAAGGCGGGGGCACGGGAAAAGTTTTGGCTAAGAGAACCAGTTGGAACTTTTTGTCTGAAACTTTCTTTTTTTAAAAACATAAAATGGCTTTTTAAAAAAATCAAAAATGTTGAAAGAGAATCCAAGCTGAGCTCCACTGTGGAGAATTTTGCCTTGTGTGATGGGGTAATGACCCCGTGAGCCCTCCAGGACAACATAGGAGCAAAGACTGAACCTTAATCTTCCTGCTTTGAAAGCACCAGCCCCGGCAAATCAGGACACTTGGCTTCTATTCCTGGCTCTTTCAGTGACTTTCTGGTCAAGTCCCATCCCTTCTTTGTTCCTCAGTTTCCCCTTCCATCCTTTGTGGGGCCGGAGCTGTTTCTCACCATGTGGTGGAATTTTCTTTTTTTTGTTTTGTTTTTTCCTCACCAGAAAGAACAGAGACCAAATCCTTTTCATTTTGGGATGTTTTTCACCTCCCCCATCCACTTTAGTCAGTTGCAATAGGCAAAAAGGACAGCTGGTGGGGACGGGAAATACACTTTTTTTTAATTCAGAAAAATCAAAACATTTCTAAGTGTTCTGGAAAAAAATTAGAGAAAACAATTTTTTCGTTAACTGCTCTAACCATTTTTTCTAGCCTGCTCTGGCAACTTGTCAGCTCATAACAGTGGGATCTCCTCTTCTCTGCTCTGCTCTAGAGGAACAAGAACCAGAAAATATGCCTTGAGACTTAAGAAGCTCTGTCTAGCAGTTTATCCAAGAGAAGGTTAAGAGATCACGGCTTGATCATGACCTACAAGTACTTACATGGGGAAAAGAATTCTGGTAGTAGATCGCTCGTTAATCGGGTAGCAAAAAGCATAGCCAGATCCAATGGCTGGATGCTGAAGCTAAACAAATTAGGCCTGGAAAAAAGAAGGCATGTCCTGCCTTGAGTGCAGGGACAGGACTAGAATCTGTGTTTCTCAACCTTGCTGATACTAGGGACTGGCTTGCTGCCTTCCTAAACTGTGTCAGGGAAATCTCAAGGACCAGCCCGGTTGTTGAGAAACACTGGATTCTTGAGGTCCCTTCCAGTCCTACTCTTCTACGATTCTATGATTAGATGTTTCAGGGCTGGCTTTAGGAACTGCAGGGACCGATTTGAATACCCGGCAGCGGTCTGTGTCTTCAGAGGCACTTCGGCGGCGGGTCCTTCACTCGCTCCAGGTCTTCTGCGGCACTGAAGGACCCGCCGCCAAATTGCCGCTGAAGACCCGGACCGCTGCTGGGTGAGTAAAAATTAAAAAGTTAGGTGCTCTTCCGTAGGACATGGGGCCCTCTTAGGCACGGGGCCCGATTCAGGGGAATCGACCTAAAGCCGGCCCTGAGATGTTTATTGGTAAATGCTACTAAATGCCAATTTCACCGTGCACACACAAATGGTTTAAAAAAAATATATTGCCATCCATAATATTTACAGACAGGCAAAGTAATACGTTTGTTAGTCTATAAGGTGCCACAGAACTCTTTGCTGCTTTTACAGATCCAGACTAACACGACTACCCTCTGATACTTGACACATTTTGACTGAAGATTTACTTTATATATTTTGACATTGGATGTTGAAAATTTGTGTTTTAACCATTATAAACCTTCAACTTCATGAATCTCAACATTGACTGTCATTAAATAATTTCTATCTGAGCCTCCCACTATGTCTTGCAACTGGGAACATGTAAATCCATTTAAAAAATGCTTACACCTCTTAATTTTGCACAGCTGTGAAAAATTAACTGATAAAAATAGAAAAAAAATAAAAATAAACATTGATAGCATCCATCCAAATTAAAATAAAAATCAAGTTCTGCCAAGCCTAGAAATAAGGCACAATTTTTTTTTAGCAGCCAGAGGAATTAACTGTTCGAACAACTCAATTTGAGATGTGGCAGATTCTCTAGCACCTGCGGTCTTTAAATCCAGACTGGATGTAAGACGTGCTCTAGCTTCACCAGAAGTTATGGGCTTGATGCAACAATGAATTTCTGCCAGATCTCACGATTTCCATCACCATTCACGGGATTTTGGCTGGTGCCAGTCTCAAGATGACACGAGAAACTCCAACACTCTCATGCATTTCAGCCCTGCTTTGGAGAAGAGAGTGAGACCCCCCCTCCTTCTGATTGGCTGCCTTTCCTGGCTGCTCCACCTCCAGCGGAAGAGCAGCCAATCAGCGCTGCTGCGGGAGGCAGGCAGAGTTCTCATCCCACCTCTCCAGAGTTTTTGGAGAGGTGACGCGGAGATGGAGCAGAATGAGCCCAGCAATGCAGATATCTCCGCTCCCTCCGACCCACTCCACACCTGTGAATCAGTCTGATCCCCGCTACACCCCTTGCAACACCAGTCCTGGGAAGAGGGAGATGGGGGATGATGAGCCTCTGAAGCTCCCACTCCCCTCTTAGGATGGGGGAAAGGAGACCCCCCTCAATGCAGGCCTGAGAAGGAGGGTGTGGCGAAGAATCCTGGAGGTGCAGTGACAGGCAAGGGGGAAATGAAATACTTTATGAATACCGTATGTGACCTGGTCACTGAAACGTTTGCCATAGGCACGGGCAGGTACTGAATTGATGCATTAACTGTATGATCAGGAAAGACAGGCAGACTGTAGCCCAGATACCAGCCGCTCATAAACACCCAGGACGACTGACACTAATGTTGCTACCGTGACTCAGTGTAACCTAGCTCAGAAAACACAACAAACGAACTTTGGCTCGATTTAAAAGGCATCTCAAGGACAGGAGGAGTGGAACCCAGAGAGTTCGGAGTGACTGGGAAGTTGGAGCAGTATAGAGTTTTGTATAGGTGTCTGTTTGCCCAGGTGCCCCCTTATGACCACAGCCATTTCTGCAGGGCCCTCTCTCCTCTCCCTCTCTTTGAGGGGGTCTCAGGAGCAGGGTCGGACTAAGGCAGGGGCTTTCGGGGCTGCAGCCCAGGGCCCCAGCTCAAGGGGAGCTCTGCAAAAATAAATCACAGGCAGCGATCTCCAACTCCGAGCCTCTAAAAGTCCCACGGCGCAGCGGGTGACTCAGGCAGGCTGCCTGCACGCAGTGGCCCCATGCCGCTCCCAGACGTGGCTGGCGGCTAGCACATCTCTGTGGCCCCTGGCATGCCTGGAAGCCTTTGGCTGGATTTAAATCCTGCTCTCTTACACTCTGCTTTGTTCCTATTGTGAACATTAGCCAACACTTCATTTTGGAAGGCTGTCTGGTTATTTACATGACAGCTCCCGCCGGGAAGAACCACTCGACCCCGACCCCAGTTGGACTTGCTGGGGTGAGCACAGTCGACATACAGAGTGCTGCAGCACAGGGTCTGGTCTAAGAGTGGGAAAACTGCAGGATTCCATCCCAAAAAAAGTCTGGGTGCGGGTAAGACGCTCTCAGAAAGGCCAGAGGAGGGGTCAGAGGTGCAGCTAGCCTTCAACCACAACATGAAGCTCCCCCTGTTCTAATACAGCTGGAAATGAGGTCAGAAGATCTCCTGGGAAAGTTCTGCTGACATTTCAGGAGCTGAAAAAATGGGCTCTGGGTTTGCAAGTATATCGTGTGATGTAGCACCCTCTGCTGGGCCCTGCAAGTCCCTAAGGGATTGTTTTCACTTCTAAATCGGCACTGCTGCATCAATGCGGCCGCACCAGTGTAGCGCATCTGGTAACAGTAGAGGTAATTACTCCCCCTCAACGAGAGGTGGAAGTTATGTCGGCCAGAGAGCGTCTCCTGTGGTGTAGACACCGCTTTAAGGGGGACGCGTTTCTTTCAGACCCCTGAGCAATATAACTTTCATCAATTTAAGCGGTAGCGTAGACAAGCCCTAAGAGAAAGTAGGACCTGAAGACAGATGTGGCAGCTGGGGTTTTGCAGACACGGAATTCCAGTTTCATCCATTGTGTTGTTGATGTAACTATGAAATTAAAGTATTTGATTAGGCCCTGTGGCTTCCATAGTGCGCTTGGGAAGAGATCAAACTGCCTTTCCTGGAGTTTGCCCCAAAGGACGAGTCTTTGCATCAAGACATGGCAGCGGGAACGTGTCCAACGCAGTGGCACCAACTCTCATGGTTTTTTGTCACAGGTCTCGCAATATTTGGTGCTTTTAAGCCCAGCTTCTGGAGACATGGGATTCCCACAAGACGCGCAGCTCTCATTTAACAAGCCAAAAAAAACCAGTTTCAAGCCCTTTGTGGTTGCAGCGAAAAGCTTGAAGGTATGGCCCCTTAACGATACAAAAACAGAAAAACAAGTTTTAAAAGTGTCCAAAACGTGAGGTATTTAAAAAAAATCAAGATTTATTTTTTTAATGCAACCATTATTTGTGGGTGGGGGCCCGTCACGATTTTTAAATGCTTGCAGTTGACAATCCTGGGAACATGAGGTGCAAGGCACAAATTAAGCAGTGGGGGCTGAGCCGCACGTTGCTCAGCAGGAAATGCAGGTCACAGTAAAACCAGCGACCAGTGACGACAGACCACTGGACAACCAGCGCCTGAGCTCTGTTCAGACCTGGTGTACTGGGCACCTAGTTCTGCTTCTGCCAAAACTTCTCTCCCTCCCCACCCCCATCTGCTTTCAACCTCATTTCACACAAAGTGCAAAAATACACACAGCTGTTCCGCACCCAACCAGAAAGAGGAACCAAAAATAATGCACATGCCAGGCTCAGTTTACCGGGTCTGATTATCACTTCCCCCTGCCAGCTGGGCGCATGCAGCCTGCGACGTATGCCCTGTATGCTTCCTAGAAATAGTGTTATAATATTATAGCATAACTGTGATATATGTTGTACAGGATAAGGCATGTGAGGGATCATTGGAAAGGTTATGATTTGCTGAATAGGATTATCCTATTTGCAGACATGTATTGTTTCTGTATCTGAAGTTAGGAATATTGACTATGTCTCAATTACAAATGGATTTACACCTGGGAAACGCCCACCAGACAGAATTCAATCAGTCCGGATGGGCCATGAGGAAAGACAATAGGTCTTTGAAGATGCTGATCTCCCACCTTCATGAAAAGCCTTCCTGTGGATGCTGCATATAGACTTTGAGTTATGGCTGCAGGGTCACATGATCAAGTCATCCATTATAGAATACCAGTATTTTTCCTCTGGGTGGGGGTGGGGGGAGACAACCACACTGGAAAACAAAGGATTCATGCCATATGCAAAACCTATTTAATGCAGGGGTGTGACTTTAAATCAGTGTTTATTCTTCACTGAATCCCCAGCCAGGATGACTGCTGAAAACAACTAAGAAACAAAGGACAAAGACACAGTCAACCTGTGGAACTCCTTGCCAGAGGATGGTGTGAAGGCCAAGCCCATAACAGGGTTCAAAAAAGAACTAGATAAGTTCATGGCGGATAGGTCCATCAATGGCTATTAGCCAGGATGGGCAGGGATGCTGTCCCTAGCCTCTGCCAGAAGCTGGGAATGGGCGACAGGGGATGGATCACTTGATGATCACCTGTTCTGTTCATTCCCTCTGGGGCACCTGGCACTGACCACTGTCGGAAGACAGGACACTGGGCTAGATGGACCTTTGGTCTGACCCAGTAGGGCCAATCTTACATTCTTATGTTGGGAAGAGACTGAAACCAGGCGAGAGGGTGTCTGGGCTGTGAAAGAAATACCTGGAGTTTCAAGCTGCAAGCAAGAACCTCTGCAATCTGCCTAACACAACATTTAGGGTGAGAAATTGCTCGTTATAACCAGTTTCTTTAATATATTAAGCTTGGCTTGTGCATTGATTTCATTTGCTAGGTAAACTGCTTTGATATGTTTGCTACCCCTTATAATCACTTAACATTTTGTAGCTAATAAACTTGCTTGTTTTCTCTAAGAACAGTCTGTGGAATCCTATAACCGGGAAGCACAAAGCTGTGACTATCTTTCTCCACACTGAAGGAGGACGCGAATTTCCATGCGCTTACGCTGTATAGTTCTCTGTACAGCGCAAGCCAGTACCATTTTGGGTTTACACTCCAGCGGGGGTGTTCACTTAAGTGCTGGGCATTTCCCTGGCTGAGTCTTCCCACACAGAGCTGGTTTCAGTGTCTGTGTCTTTCTGCAGCTGGGTGCGTCCCTATCTGTGTGTGTACTGAAGGAAGCTTGAGGGCCTGGCTCAACACGACAGTGTAAGGGAGCCCAAGGTGGTGGAACAGACAGGCTCAGTGGTACCCGAGTACATCAGGTGGCACCCTGGGGCGGGAGGCAACCCATCACACAGCATTACAAGATAGAATCATAGAAGTGTAGGACTGGAAGGTACCTCGAGAGGTCATCTAGTCCTGTCCCCTGCATGCATGGCAGAACTAAGTATTATCTAGACTATCCCCGACAGGTGTTTGTCTAACCTGCTCTTAAAAATCTCCAGTGACAGAGCTTCCCCAACCTCCCTAGGCAATTTGTTCCAGTGCCTAACTACCCTGACAGTTAGGGAGTTTTTCCTAATGTCCAACCTAAACTGCCCTTGCTGCAATTTAAGCCCATTGTTTCTTGTGTGTCCTCAGAGGTTATCAAGAACAATTGTTCACCCTCCTCTTTGGAAGAACCTTTAATGTACTTGAAAACTGTTCTCATGTCCCCTCTCAGTTATCTCTTTTCCAGACTAGACAAACCCAATTTTTTCCAAGCTTTCCTCCTAGGTCAGGTGTTCTTGACCTTCAATCATTTTTGTTGCTTTCCTCTAGACTTTCTCCAGTTTGTCCACATCTTTCCCAAAGTGTGGTGCCCAGAACTGTGCGCACTTCTCCAGTGGAGGCCATAGCAGGGCTGCATAGAGAAGAATTAGTTCTCATGTCTTGCTTACAATGGAGTTTTAGCTGCTTACTTGTAAGTGTGAAGAGTCGGGGAAGGGGTTGCATTTGGTGCAATGATTCTCTCTCTGTTGCCCTGGGCTGTCTGGATTGCCCCTTCTCTCATCAGTGGGGCCCTGGTCTGCAGCTTTGTCAGTGAAACAACCCAATGCAAACCCGTTTGCTAGAGCTGTAGCCCTCTCGCCTTGTGATCAGCCCTCGGATGCTACCAAAGGGTCACCCCACAGGTGGCTGCATTGCACCAATGGGTGAAGCAAGCCCAGTAGACGTCGTGTCCCACACGGAAGAGACTGGCCTGTCACGAGCACGAAGGGACTTGTTATGGAGGCTGCTGGCTGCAGACTGACCCTGTGGTTCTCTCCAGCTCTCATGCTGGGCTGCTCAGTGTTATCACATCTGGCTCTTCTGTGTCTGTAACATTGGGATAATCTTTACCCACTAGAGCTGATGAGAAAATGGTTTCTCCCCTCCCCATGGACAATTTGAACAGTTTCACTGAAAAAAAATCAAAAGGCAAAATAGTTCAATTTGGAAATGCTTCCATGGAGCCTCATGGGAGCTGTAGCTCAGATGCCTCCTGCAGCCACTCTCCTCTATAGGCTGACTCCTTGCTCAGACTACATATCCCATAATGCATCATAATCTCCCCTCTTGGAGTGGTGAGGCTGGGTATTGTAGGAGTCCCATGGCCAAGGTGCATCATGGGAGATGCAGTCCAGTTAAGGAGCCGGCCCCACAGAGGAGAGAGGGCACGTATGGGAGTTGAGTTCCTTGAGGCAGGCAGCAGCGGTCAGAATCTATATTGTTCCATTTTTAGGCATTTGTTTTTGCTTGATGAAAAACATCAAAGCTTTCCATGGGAAGCAGGCAAAGACTCTGCAAAATATTTCATTTTGTCAAACATCCAATTTTCCACGTGCAGTTTGGATGCAAAGTTTTTGAGCAGCTGTTTTAGCCGCCTCATCGGGCGAAAGGGACTACCATGTATTCGTAATGCTTTCAAAGAGCATTGAGCTCCTCCAACGAGAGGCTCAAGGGAATCCTGGTCTAGGCTTAACAACAGGACAGGGAAGCAACGAACAGGGCCGGGATGTCTCCTCACGCCGCCCAACCTGACACCAGACCAGGAGGAGGTCTGTGTTTGTAGATGCTATTGGCAACGTTGAATCAGTGCCCCAGTGACCATTCAGCCGGAATACAGAGCAAACCCCAAGCAAGGGACGGGTTATTCCCAACTGGGTTTATTTAAAAATAAAATCACGTCATTCTCACCAGAACCTGTCACACCGGAGTAGGGCTGCAAGTGTGCACGGGATATGGAGTGGGCACAGGTGCTGCCATATTGCCAGAACACAGGCAAAGCATCCTCCCCTTCCAACCCCAGAGAGGCAACGTCTCCAGTAGTGCAAGGACAGGGCGAACATGAAGCCACCTGCAGAACCCCACCAGGAGGTGGAATCCAGGCCACCTCCCTCCTTTTGCTGCTGCATCCCAAGGTTTCAGAATCTGGGTTACTCAATTCCCCTCTCAGCCGTGTGTCTGTCTGTCCCTACAGTGGGGGCGTGGGACAGGACAGAACTCAGCAGCAGGGCGTGCATCACACAGGCTGTAACGGACTGGTGCATATGAATGAGGGACGCTGGGGCCATGGAGCAGATTCAGGATTTAGGAGACACGGTGGCTAGAGTTCCACAGCTCATATGGGTAGAGACCTGCTCCTCCAGAGCTGTGGGACAAGAGTTCTAATCCCCACAACGGCGTCTGTTGTCTGCAGATGCTGATTCTTTCACCCACATATCCCAGGGGGAGGGAGATGCCTATGTTTGTTTGCTGCTGTTTTTTGGGGGGGACAGAAGCTCCTAGAATAGGGACGAGCCCACGTCTGACTTTGCAAATCAAAAGAGGAGAAGGGCAGAGTATAAAAAATGGCAAGCACGAAAGGCTAGTACAGAAGCCAAGGAGGAGACAGCCACGGACGCCGAGTCAGAGATGCAGATATTCCACGATGCCAGCTCAGGAATCCAGCTGCTTCTTTGGAACAGTGCTCGGGGCGGCGGGCTCACATCTTGGGGAAGCTGGCCAGGTTGGCGATGCCGCAGGCGTTGTTCATGTTCCGGGCCATCAGGATATAACCCTTGTTGCCCCATTCCTCTCCCCAGCTGCGGAGAGAAAGGAGAGGGAGTGAAAAGCTCTGCCGGGATTCACTGGCTCTTCCCTAGCTCTGTAAGATCACCCTGGCCCAGTGCCACCTTTCCTCACCACGGGGCTCCTGGCAGAGGCTGCGGCTGCATTCGGAGGCAGGTGCCCTTAGAAGGCACTGGCTGGCATTGGATTACCTGTTCTTGATGATCCAGTGCTTGCTGCCCTTCTGCGTGCCGTATCCCACAGCCAGCACCGCGTGGTTGATGTTCTCCGCGTTGCAGCTTTCATCGTAGTACACACCTGGGGGATGGAAGGCGGGAGTCACTCGCGGGTATAACAGCACTTTAGGACAGAGGAATCACCAGACTGGACCAGCCCCACGACCCAGCTAGCCCAGAATCTCATCTCCAATAGCGCATCTGAGGAAAGCGCAAGAACCCCACAGCAGGCAGATGTGGGATAATCTTCCTGTCATGTTAGATCTCATCCTGGCCTCTAAAAGCTAGAGCTAGGCTTAAACCCATCCCCCTCTCTGTGCCTCAGTTTCCCCATCTGTACAATAAGGATAATGATACTGACCTCCTTGGCAAAGCACTTTGAGATCTACCCTAGCTCTTATCTAATGCCTGTTATTATTATTATTAAATCCTGAAGCACAAGGTTTAATATCCCTTCCAAAAACGGTGAGAGTGAATGGCGACAACTCTGGCTGTGCGTGTTATCTACATAAAGGTCTCATCTCCTTTTGGATCTTGTTAAGTTCTTGGTCTCAATGCCTTCCTGTGGCAATGAGTCCCGCAGCCCAATTACACTCGGTGTGGAAAAGACTGGAAATGAAGTGCAAGTTGTTAACAGTGAGGGTAATTAACCGCTGAAACAATTTACCGAGGTGCACGGGGGATTCCCTCTCACAAGCAATTTTACAGTCAAGATTGAGCTAGACGGCCTGTCTTAGTGAAACAGCCCAGCAGGAGTTAATTCAGGGAAGTCCCACGGCTTGTGTTATACAGGAGGTCAGACTATCAGAGGCAATCAGTTATTTTTTTGCCAAAGTCTGAATGTCTTGATCAAGGTGGTAGTTAAACGTCCAGACTCCACAGAAAACAGTAATCAGTAAATAAAAAGATTTGGGGGTCCATTCAAAAGTGTCCGGCAGTCCAGATTTGGCCCACAATCCGTCTGTCGACTACCCTTGTTGGATAAATCACCATGGTCCCTTCTGGCCTTGGAAGCTAGGAATTTATTTCCTTTTAATCCGTTTCAAATTTGGCCATCTTTTAAATTTCATGAGCTGTTCATGCAAAGCATGACAATCAATGCAAAGTGTCCTTAGTTGTTAACGCTGATTGTTACGAATCAGCCCATTGTAAATCAGGATCCTCACCCTGCAGGCAGCTTGGCCATGCAAGCCTTCAAACACACACCCTGTCCAGGGAATCATCATTAGCATAAAAGGTGGCACAATACACACAACTCACTGTGTGGGAGAAGGTATCCCAGAACCCAGCTCCTGTCTGTGCGTTAAAGAACTGCTGGCACTTCGCATTAGATCAAGGGAAGCCCTTGGTCAAAATTTCTCCTCCTCCTCTGTCTGCTCAGTGGCTGCCTTCCAC